>NC_051188.1:91832885-92461348 GCF_015220075.1 Falco rusticolus
GTCAGCCCAGGGGCTTGTTTTGAGATCTTTGCACCTGCCATAGGGGAGGTGGGGGGGAATCCAAACCTAAGCCCAGCTTGCCCATCAAGCCAACAGCAGCCACCTTTCTCCTGCTATAGCGGCTGCTCTCTAGCCACTTTAAGGGTAGTGCAAGCAATACAGGGACCTGTTAGCCACTAAGCTGAAGGACGCTTTTTTTCTGAAAAGCATGAAGAGGACAGGACACCTGTCCTAGGCTCTTTGGTTAATTCTTGAGAACTCTTAACTCCATATCTGATGTCTCATAGAAGCGTTTCCAAACAACTACATGCACAGATGGAAATCAGTGACAAGTGGTGTCCCTCCGGGGTCTGTACTGGGACCAGTACTGTTTAATATCTTCATCAATGACATTGACAGTAGGATAAAGTGCACTCTCAGCAAGCTTTTTCAGATGACTCCAAGCTAAGTTGTGCACCTGAGGGATGGGATACCATCCAGGGGGACCTGGACAAGCTCGAGAAGTGGACCTATATGATGTATCTCATGAGGTTCAACAAGGCCAAGTGCAAGGTCTTGTACCTGGGGCAACTCTCAGTGTCACTACAGGCTGGGGGATGAAAGGACTGAGCAGCACTGCGGAGTAGGACTTGTGGGTACTGGTGGATGAAAATCTGGACCTGAGCCAGCAATGTGTGCTCGCAGTCCTGAAAGCCAACTGTATCCCGGTCTGTGCCAAAAGAAGCGTGACCAGCAGATCGAGGGGGGTGATTCTCCCCCTCTACTCCCCTCTGGTGAGACCCCACCTGGAGTGCTGTGTCCAGCTCTGGGGTCCTTAGCACAGGAAAGACATGGACCTGTTGGAGTGAGCCCAGAGGAGGCCAAAAAGGTGATCAGAGGGCTGAGGCACCTCTTCTATGAAGACAGGCTGAGGGAGTTGGGGTTGTTCAGCCTGGAGAGCAGAAGTTCTCCAGGGAGACTTTACTGTGGCCCTTCAATACTGAAGGGGAGTTGTAAGAAAGACAGGGACAGATGTTTTAGTAGGGCCTATTGCAATAGGACAAGGGGTAATGGTTTTAAACTAAAAGAGGGTACATTTAGACTAGATATAAGAAGGAAACCTTTTTTATGATGCGGGTGGTGAAACACTGGAGCAGGTTGCCCAGAAAGGTGGTAGATGCCCCATCCCTGGAAACATTCAAGGTCAGGCTGGATTGGCCTCCAAATAACCTGACCCTAGTTGAAGATGTCCCTGCTCATTGCAGGGGGGTTGGACTACATGACCTTTAAAGGTCCCTTCCAACCCAAACTATTCTATGACTCTATTAACCAGCAAAAATAAAAGGGTACTGGAAACAGGTCCAGCTCAGAGGGTTCCAGTCACTCGCACCCAAAGCCAGCACTTGAGTGCAGAGCGGCAGCTGCCGCAGGGGTCCCCCAGTACACCCGGCCACTCTGGGACTGGACCCTGTAAACTCACCCCACCCATGTCACAGTGCTGCTCTGCACCTTAAAGGACAGCATGGATAGACCTGCTGGGGGCCAGGGGGGTGCAGGGAGGAGGGAGGGAAAGCCAGAACTAACAAGAAACATTAAATCGTCTGGCAGACCAACTCCTCCACAGAGTGGTCTATTTACAGAGCTGCTTGGTGCCCTGGGAGGGATGGGCAATATTGCAAACCCAGGAACAGAAATTCCTGAGGAGAACTGAGACAGTTCTCAGTTCTGAGGTTAACAGTGACCCCTCGCAGCCTAGGACCTCTCACGCAGCCACCTTCTTTTTGAAATCTAGAGTCCGCTGGGAGAATTTAGCCTAGGGCTTTGAACAAAAAATAAGGAAAAATTCTCTTCCTGAAGACAGTCCATGAAACCCAAGCAATGCTGAAAAGTGTTTTACTGTATTGTTATTCTGTAGATGCCATTTCTGGAGGCGTGACCCAGCACAGCCTGATCTCAAAACAAAGCCATTCGTGGCTAGCACCACACATTGCCAACCTACTCCTTCCATTCAAAATAAAATATATTAAAAAAAAAAAAAGGCAAGTACCCCCATAAATCATTCATCCATCCCAGTTTCATAACGAGAATATTTGTCAGCTCCCATTTTGCTTCCCTTTCTCCAGCTGCCTGCCCTACAAAGCCACCATTTCAGCTGCCTGTGCATACAGACCCGTGGGCACACTGCGCCACAACAGCTCCTGTATCTCCATCCTTCTGCCTGTGGAGAGGGTGGCCACCCCTCTCGCCCAGACCTTTGCCTGCACCACCACAGACTTTTCAAGGGATTTTTTTTTTTTAAATACATACATTTTTTTATATCAGTAGCCCTGGGGCACCCATCAGATGTACTCAGCTCCTGTAACAATCACGTGATTTATGTAGAAGTAATTGGGGTTAAACTATCTGCCACATCAAACTCTTCACATTTGGCCCCATCTTTAGGACCTAGAAACATCTGAAATAAATAAAGCCATGTGTCATTTAACAGGGTCTGGGCTTAATTAGGATCATTCTGGATTTTATGGGAGAAATCTTGTACTGCCAGCTTTATGTGGCTAGTCCATCACTTGCAAGGTTATCTGCTTTTTTTTTTTCCTTTAGTACCTACATCAAAATACTTCTATTTCCACACAGCTTTTCTTTTCTTTTTCTTTTTTTTTTTTTTTTAATCCTCCAACCAGCCGGATGACAACCACTCCTTATCTTTGGCTGTCTTCCATGCTAAAATAAGAATGCTGTTGTTACGCCGAGAAGCTGCACCCTTCCACCTCCGTTCCCTCCCAACGTGCTCACAGCTGGCTGCGCAGGAATGCCCGAGATGCCGTTTTCTGGCCATTTTTCTGTGATGTTGCTGCAATTTACCCTCCAGCTATGATTTGTATTACTAAATCACACCGGCCCTCTCTCATGACACGGGTTTTGCAAACCTAAAGTGACAGACGGTCTCTGTCCTGAAGAGCCAGTGATACTCAGCCCATCTTCATGCCACCGCTTCCCTGCCTTGACGTAGGCTAGACGACACGAGGGCGAGCACGCAGCCAAACACCTCTCAAGTGATGCCTGGCGATTTGATTAGCAGCAGAGAATGACTGGATTAGAATAGGGATAGGATTAGAGACTGATGAATCGCTGTGAGGTTGCTGCGTCTGTATTACTGGCTCCAGCAGCAGCATTTGAATGTCAAACCGTATGCCCTCAGAGCAGCTAGGTACCACCTATTGCAGGCTTCAGAGGGTTGTGTGCAAAGCAGTTCGGAAAGGTAAAGGAATGAGGGTCTGAACTGACAGCCCAGTACAGGCAAGCCCTTGGTGGGTCACGGGCAAAAATGAGGAGGGGGAGGCAGGGAAACATTAAATGATTTGCCCAAAGCTACACGGGCAGTTTGTGGCAGAGGCAGAAACAAGAGCCAGATTTTCTAAAAAAATTAGTTCCTTGCACAGGAGATGAGCCAGCCGCCTTTGTTACATGCAAATGTATTTTTTCCCTGTAATTCACACCGCTGCAGGCTCAGCACAGCAAACGCCAGCTTCCCAAAGTTGTAGCGCGTTCAGCGTGACCTGCTCACTGCACACCATGCCTGCTACATGACTAGCTCCGTCCTCCAGCCCGCGCTTGCAATGCAATGCACGTGTGTTGCAAAAGCTTATCGCTTGCATTTTTGGCAGGAAGCGATCAGGAGCCTGCAAAACCCATCCCTGGGGTGATTCCCAGTCTGACCCGGATAGCTCTGGCTACTGGAGCACCTCCAGAATTTAATGTATACATGGAAATTCAGCATCACTCTCCAGTTAATTCAAGCAGTTATCCCCTCTTCAAATTTGGCTTCAATCATCTCTCAAGGTGAAAGCGATTTCAGTGTCTCTTCACGAGAGTCCCATTGGAGCTTACCACAGAAATGCCACAAATTCATCAGAGACGCCAAGGACAAAATAGTGAGGGTGCATTAATTAAACAGGCTGCTTTAGCAGAGCTGCACAGGAAAATGTGCAGGCTACCAGCAGCCTCCTGCACTAGTTACTGTAGTTACATCTGATCAGCCAGGGCCGCTCACAGAGTCATGACAAGGAAGGAAAGGCTTTTCCAAATTTACATATAAAAAAAATGGAAGCGTGCTGATTTTTCCATCCTATACTCGCCTTATGCCTGAAACACTCCAATCAGCAGCATATTGGTGAGGAAATCTTTACTTTAAATGTTAAGCCAATTTGCTGGTGATAAACAACATGAAAGGTTGCTTAGAAAAAACTAAGAATATTTCCTCATCAAGTTTAAACGGAAAATACCTGAAGAATTAATGGGCAACCAGATACTCCTTCCTCTCGAACGCCATACCCCTATTAGACTATATTTATTTTCAGTTCTGCATTTGAAGCGTTATTTTAAAAGATGACTTCTGATGGAGAAAGGCATGCGAGAAAACTATCGCCCACAACAGCGGCTAAATCCAAGCCAATCTCTTAAAAAAACAGGGGGGAAATAAGAGAAGGCGAGCGCCTGCCCTGCACCCCCTGCGCAGGGCGCCCGCACCCCGCGGCACCCCCGGGGGACGCAGAACTTGGGGCACCCGGCGCTCACCGAGCGCCCCGCCACGCACGCCCCGAGGGCCGCGACGCCGGCGCAATGCCCCACGCCCCGCGACAGCCTCATCCAGAAAAAGCCATTAAGGGGGACGCAGGTGACAGCTCACCCCCCTGGCAGCCTCTGCCGAGAAGCCGGGCGGCAGCGGGAGGAATTTCAGCCCCAACTTCGGAAGGGTAAATCCGCCTTCTCGCCCGTGATCGGCTACGAGGGGGGGACCCCAAAGCATCCCACTCCCGCCCATCTTGAAACCCACCCTGCGCCTCCGCTCTCCTCCCTCCCGAGCGCGGAGCCGGGCGCCCGAAGCCGCTGTGACCCGCCGGGTGTTGCTGCCCGTGGGGCAGGAGCCCCAAGCCGCGGGGGGCGATGCCTCCCCGCCGCCCGCACCGCTCCCCGCCGCGCACCCACGGGCGTGATTCTGGAGAAGTTGCGCAGGCAGCAGGAGGAGGAGGAGGAGAAGGAGGAGGGATGGGGGTGGGGGGGTTGCTCTGCCCGTGTGGCCACGGTCTCGCCCCGTCCCTCTCCCCGCCTCGGTCCTCCGCGCCCCCCCACCGCCGCAGCCCCACTGCCGGGACAACCCGCACAAAGCCGCCGCCGGGGTCTCGCTGCGCCCGCTCGGCGCCACCAGAAACAATAGTCACGGGCCGAAGCGGGGACGGCGGAACCGCCGCCGCCCTCCCCGCGGTACCGCAGAGCCCGGCCGCCGGTGGCAAGGCGGGGGCGGCGGAGGGGATTCTCGCAAAACGCCGCCGCCCCGGCCAACCTGTCACCGCTCCGCCCGCCCGGGGTTGTCGGTGCGCAGCCGCTCCGCGGCACCTACCTCCGGTGGAGGGTGCGGCAGCCCCTAGCTGGGCTCCATGGGGACCGCAGCCGCCGCCCGCCTCTGTCAAACCCGGCCGCCGTCGCCGCCGCCGCCGCCGGGGACGCGCCGCCCTGCCCTGCCCGGTACCGCGTCCCGCTCCCCCCCGCGCCGGGAGGGGCGGGGCGGGGCGAGGGGCGGGGGGCGGGGCCGGCCCACACTGTACCACGCCCACCACCGCTCGCTCCGCCCTCCCGCCGGCACGTCGCCCCCCCCCACCCGCGCCCCCACGGAGCTCCGTGGGGGCGCGGGTGGGGGGGCCGGCGTGCAGGGGAGGGATGCGTGGGGTAGGGCCCGCTGGGGGTCCCGCCGAGCCGCCGCAGCCTTTGCGGGAACAAGCCCGGCGCCCGGGAGGATGCTGCGGCAGGCAGCGCCATCCTTGATAAATCGGATGGATTTTTTGCTCCCCGCTTGCTTGAAGTTTTGACCTCGTCTCCTCTGCTGCTATCTCACATTTTCAAATTTTCTTTTTTTGTTTTTATTTCCCCCTCTTTAAAAAAAATTTTCCCCCATCTTTTCCACCCTTGACCTCCCTTGTCCCCGCTTTCCCATAAGACTCTGAATCTCCCAAGCCGCTCGACCACAGACTCTGGGCTTGAAAATGGTTTTGTCGAGGGCACAAGAGTTTTTGGTAGGTTCCAAATCGCTATTACTGTCGCCAGCAGCTTATTGGAAGGTGCGGTGCATTAAACTAAATCTGTGGCTAGTATTACATAATATGCCCTCGAATGTACATAAAAGATGATTGTAATTCCATCTGGATTTCTGTTGATATTAGCAAACTGCTCGAGATTTCCTCTTGCGGTTTAATGGGCTTTTCAAAACCTTTGACTGGTGCTGGATCAAACAGATTATGATTTAAGAAAGGGTAAAGCACACGCACTCATGACATCGTAGGAATTAGTGAAAGAAGAAAAAAAAAATACTTAGTAGGTCATCTGCCTAATCCATCTTCTGAAGGAGAGTAGGAATGTCCCCCTTAGGATAATTTATGGGCATTTGTCTAGTTTTCTTTCAAATGCTCCAAATATGTGGCTTCCTCATCACCCATAGGAATTTAGGTCAAGCTGCCTGAGAATGAATTTTGTAGTATCTCGGGATTTAACATCCACTGCTGTTATTCCAAGGAGGGTTTTTTCTCCCAAACAGCACAACTGTGCGGTTGTACTCATTCATTTCTTTCTTGCCCATCAGCACGGAGAGATTTTGGCCATCACTTTGCCCAGGTTGAGAGCCCAGGGACAAGCACAGCTGAGAAAATGTCATCTCTGTGCTCAGTGTCACGACTTGTTAGGAGAGCCATGGAGAGAAAAACGGATTTTACACCACTCTGTAAACCCGTGGTTCACCTGTGCCCTGAATACTGCCAGAGCTCTGGTCTCACCATACCAAAAAGGGCATGGTAGAGCTGGAAAAAGTTTGGAGGAGGCAGCAGTGATGATCCATGGTTTGAAATGGCTTTCCAGTCAGGTTCCTGCAGCCTGGCAAGAGGCTCCTGAGGGCAGATGTGACAAATGTCCTGCAACTCTCGAGCGGCGCAGAGCGTGAGCAGGCACTGCTGGCCCTGACTTCCAGCACAAGAAGCAAAGGCCATGAAATTAAGGTAACGGGCAGACGCTTCACGTGACCGTGCGGAGGCGTTTCTTCATACAAACACAACTGTGGAGCCCCTTGCCATCTGAGAGCTGGCAGCTGTTGTCATTTTGAGGGGAGAATGGATGAACTTACAGAACAGAAATCCACAGAGGGCAGCCAAATCACAGCTGGCTGAGGAAGGTCCTCCATCCCGAACGGTTCGTGGCTGGGCTTGCTCTGTTCTTGCAGTCTCCCCTGGGCCATTGATAGCTACCGTTTACCTGCCGGCAGTGAATACACCTCTCAGGTTTAATGACACATCTGGGTTAATTTTGTGCTGCCCACAGCATTCCTAATGCCCATATTGCATAGAATGGAGTACTAAAAGGGGTGAGTGCTTTCTGGAACGTACCAGGACAGTAAGGTAGAGGAATCTTGTAAGCAAGCAGAGAAGCAACTGGGAATGATGTCAGCCAAGTGGGCTGCTTGGGACAGTGGTCAGGAACGTGACGGGGAGGTGGTGACTCAAATGCACAAGAGCAAAACAGGTTTTAAAAGTTTTATTTAAGAGTGGAAAAAGGTTCTGGTTTGGAAGAATGGAGGGGTTACTGTTTCAGGACTGTCAGTTGTCACATGAGTGCTTGGATTACATTACCACCTTCTCAGCAAGAACTGGAAATGATGTTGTCAAATGTATTCATTAAGGCATGTGTAGACCATGTGACATCATGTGTGGACTGGAATGTGTACAGATATCAAATCATGGGCCTGTTGTTTTATGCTCTTGGGAAGGAGCAGAGAGGATGACCTTGGTGCTGATGTCATAAGCTTTTAACAGTGTAAACTTGTAATTCAAAATTCAGTTTTTGAAGAAGCTGTCTGCTCATTTCAGTGAGAGAGTGGCAACACTGTACCAACGCACAGCACGTTGTGGAAGTTTTAAGTGTCAAAGCCCACTGGAAAAACCATCATTATGCATTGAGCCACTGAAGAGAGAGTCACTGGTTGCAAACAAGCTTCTCTCACCCTTCTAAAATGTGACAGAAATAATCAAATCTATCTGTGGCCTGGGGACAGTGACCTTAATTTAAAATCAATCAAAAATCCCTCTGTCAATGGCAACTGATTGCCCTGTTTGCATCTCAGGCTGATGCTCTCCCAGGCCTGCCATCGTCAGTGCTGTTACACAAGTGGGTAGCATTGTATCGCCTTCCTGTCTCCTCTCTTCCTCCATGTCTTTGAAGTTGAGATAGCCTGGCCTCAGACACTTCCCTGTGTTTCTGACAGAGGAATTTTGTCTGTGCATTAGTTTATAAATACTGTACAGGTGTGCCTTAGCATGACTGCTTTATCCATGCAGCTTCTCCATAATTTACCAGTTCAACAGTTTGTGTCATGATACAATGCCAGGAGGAAAACTTGCCCTGGTGAGGTGGCTTGACAATACAGGAGGCAAACTACACCAAGAACGCAAATGAAGGAGCCCAAACTGTGTACGAGTGACTCATGGACATAACCCTTTATGGGACTGACCCCACATACTGTTTTCACAGTGTTTACGCAGGAAAACATGTTCAGGTAGATCAGGATAGTCACCATCTGCCTGTCAGGTCGCCCCATCTCCACCTGAATCTCAACACAGATCCAGGCATGTGGCACTTACGAACTCCAATATAAGCTTTGTTCTAGAGCTGGGTGGCTAAAGTAACTAACTATATGGAGAGGATTTGCATGGACTTTGTGCATTGCCTGTGCTGATAAGCATACCAATGGGCTGTTACACTTCCTTTTGCGAAGCATGTAAAACAGTTGGCAGTACCATTTATTTTGCCCCATTACTTGATCTTGTAGAAACACTTTGATCCCGTGACAATGCCATACAGTAGTAAAATTAGTGCTTCCAGGTGTGGTTATTAACATAGCAGTGCAGGGTGCATTGCAAGCTTTAAATTGGAATCAAAAATTCCATATAAGCACCCACACTACAAACGCTGGGTGGGGGGAACCGACAGATGGGTGCACACACACTATCTGTTGTGAACTTTCAGAGCGCAGCAGGAGTGCTCATTGCACCCAAAAATGGGGGTTCTGAGCAGATGCAAGATTCACAGGGACAGAAGTAATTTTCAGTTTTTCCTTTAATAATATACAGGCAGTAGGAAGCCCGTGGCAAGTCTAAATTGAGTACTACGCAGCTTTAAAATTGTTTAAGGCATTATCTATTATAAGGAAGTTTATAAAGCTCCATCTCCATTATTTGAGTTTTCACGAGGTCATAATCCACTTGACCCTCGTGGTTTATTTCATCACTGTTGTCCCTCAGAGGAATTATAACCTTTACCATTACCACTTGCTAAATATATCAAGAGGTTTTAGTGATATTATCATAAATCACCAAGCTCAGCTTTTTTGCTTGTAATGTGACCATAGTACCTACTGATTTTTGATGCAGTGATTGTCAGCCTGATCTGGCTGTATTTTTAAAATTACTTTATAATAAGAGCACACCCTAACAGAGATGAACCTATTTTGGCTTTTCTTTTACATTTAAAAGTTACCTTTTTCTGAGGTCATCTGAACTTCAAGTGCTGGGTTTTTAGGCAACGTTTCTGGCATCAAACATGAAAAATATGAACTCAAAGATATTGAAATCAAGCACGGTGTCTTCAGGTAACACCGTTCTCACAATTGTTTCTCTTTTCAATGAAATGTGCAAGCATTCATTAGAAATTGTATTGTAATCTGATTATCCTGAAAGCAGTTATAGAGAAGAGCAAAGACATTACAGGTGAGTCAGGTACATTACTATGTGGCTTTTTAAAAGGATGAGCCATAGGGAAGCTAACGACAAGTGAGAATTTTGGATAACCGTAATGCATATAATTATATTGTTTTTTACAGTTCAGTCTGTTTTCCTGCAGAAAGAGGGGCCCATGTCAGCACTGCAAGAGATCTTAAAGAGAATTTGCCATAAAAAAGATGTGCTACTGAAGCCAATTTGCAGTTGCACTTAAAGATTGGCTAGGATCAGAAGCTGGCCTCAAAACCCTTTTGACAAGGGATACCTTGTAAAACAGTAACTGGGATCCAGTTGAGCAGGCTTCTGGCTCCAAGGCGGCTTTACCAGTGCTGTGAATCAGGCTTGCTTGGTGGAACTGCTGGGATCCAAAACTGCGTGAGATTCTGCAGCACCCGCTAAAGGAGTTTATCTGTCTGACATGGTATGGTGGGGCAGGTCTGGGCATACAATACCATTTCAGCTGGTGTGCAGAAAAATGAACCAAAAATATCCCATCTGATGAAAACTTGGATATCTGTCTTTGTGGAAGAGGAAGAGGAGTTGTCTGTCTTTATTCTACAGACCTTTCATCTGTGGCAGATGGGGGTATAGGGGTGCACTTCAGCATCCCCCACCGCCCCACCAACCCACAGACTTACATGTCTACAGTGTATTAATTTACATCTGAGCTAGTCACTCCTCAACCTTAATGGTCAGCGGAGAGAAATAGGCACTTCTAGGATGCAATTCGTTTGACCTTTCTTAGACATCTACTTTAGGAAGAGATAAATCACTCCCCCAAGTGCCTGTGTTTCTCTGTTGACCACAAAAGGACCAGAGAGTGATTAGTTCAGAGGCAGGTGCCTATATTGCAGGCTGTCCACATGCAATTAGGCAAATCTCAAACCGATTTTTCTACAATGCTGCTCTCACGATGGCTGTTGAAGCGCTTTACAAAGATTTTTATTTGTGTATCGCGAGCACATAAAACGACATGTTTTTCTCCTTTTACAGTCTTTATTTTTGAGAAGCGTTACATTAGCAGGGCCTGCATGTTGTGTTGAAGTTGATCATGTTAGTGCTGTGTTCAAAACTGTTTGCAGCTGCCTTCTGAGAAATTGACAATTTTTACACTATTTTACCCTGTGACTTTCGCCAAATACTTATCTGATTTAATGTAAAGGTGGAAGAAGGGCATATTTTACACCAAGGAAATGAATACAGCACTAGAAACATCTCTCATCACTGTATATGACTGGAAAACAAGGCTGAATACCCACATTTTTGGTTTTGATTGATCACAGGGCAAGATTTTAAATACTATTAGTAATGAAAAATCTATGGCAGTGAGAGTCGCTGTACTGCCATAAGCCCACTGAGCCCATGTACAGTACATCTCAGAAAAGGCCCAAGGCTCAGATGTCTATCTCTATGTTCTTGTATTCCCAACAAGCAGTGAATAATGCATTAGTTTTGCTTCAAGCATCCTATTTTGAATATGCTTTAGCCAGAATTATTAGCTTTCATGTAGTGTATATTGCTAACAGAGGTCATACTCTGCCCATCTACTGCTGTCTCCAGAAGTGCCCTAGTACAGCACACAAAAAGGTTTCACTAGAAATTCTGCCAGTTGGTTGTCACCATGGGGTCCCCCAGTATGTCCGTATTACAGGGCCAGATCCAGCTGGAGTCAGTGGAAGTGTCCTTACGACTACCATGGGTCCTTGGCTCCGACCCAAAATATTTAATAAAGCAGGAGGAGGGAACCTTCTATATTACAGTGACCTGGGAGCACTCCTGCTTTCTGTCTTCATACTGCTCTGTGGAGACCAGCCCTGAGACCATCCGTCCCTTCGTCCAGGCACCCTGATGCATGTGTGTTGAGCTGTGTTGAGAACATCTGAAGCCATGTTATAAAAAGGAATCCCCTGGAGCTGTCCTGCGCTTAGCCAAGGTGAGGATAGCCTGAGGAGAGCCTTTCTTAAACCCTCAGATCTTGATGAGGGCCACCAGCGACCCAGTACTGATGATGGCGCTAGTCATCAGCTGGGTGGGACCTGTGCGAGAAAGGGGTTGCACAGCTGAGTCCCGGGGTGACACCATGCTCTTGGTTGCTGTAGAGCTGAACCATGCTCTCCTTCGGCAGCCGTGGTGGTCTAAAAAGAGAATTAGCTTGGGAAGAGTTATAAAGAGAGTATTATTTCATATAAAGGGTATAATTTCAAAAGAGTAGGCGTTTACACACACACACGTGTACACACATGCGTGCACACATCCCTTATTTAAGTTTCCACAGCTACCCTTGGTGCAATGCAGCCAGCTGTTAAATCCGAAATAGCAACGAGCGCACATCACACGCCCTCTGTATTACCATTTGAAAGGGACAGTTCCTTGGGAGGATGGGAATTTGACAGGATATGAATATGTCTGAGACTCTATTAGGCACTAATTCAGCAGGACTGGCTCAATGAGATGAAGAAGCAATGAGGAAGAGAGAATCTCTTCAAATTTGAGCTGATTGGTAATTTTGATGAAAGCCCTTTAGTCTCATTCAGTGACTGTTAATTACCTCTGGAAATTAACATTTATTTTTCTCTTCAGGAAATGTTGTTTGCCTGCCAATATGGAAAGATTAATTAAATTCTTCCATGGGTGAAGGTGAAAGTAGGGTCCTTGTGGTCAGTGCACATTTTGGCTGTGGGAAGCAGGGATATCATAACAAATGTGCTTCTGAAAAGAGTAATACAGCCCTTTCCTCTTGTGTTTTTGCAGGAAAATAAGTGTGTCCTTGTCCTTCCGGGGTGAGGTCGGCCTGTCAGGTGCTTTCAGAGGGGAAGTCTGCGTGTGGGAGAGCTGTGAAAGAGGGGAGAGAAAGGACAGTGATGACTAGAGTTAGACAGCTTGGAAGTAAATTAGCAGAAGCCTCTTGCTCCACCCGAGGAGAAATAATTAATAATTCAGGACAAAGGTATCTCTGCTTAAATCAAAGGGACACCCTCAGCTTAGACCCATCTATACAGAATATCACAAAACCTAATTGATTAAAAAAAAAGTGATAACTTGAACCTCACATTCACAAGCTCTTCATAAACACAACAGCTTCTCCTACCAGTTTTCATTTATTTGATCTTGGCTCAGCCTCAAAAGCTGCTTTTGTCAGCACTAATGATGGCCCTTCTACTGCTCAAGAGTTTATTTCCAATATCCACTATTATGCCATTCACTCCTGCTGTGCAGAAGAAAAAAAAGGGAAGAAAGAGAGCACAATGTCCCAGGGAAGCTCCTGTGCATGGTTGGTATGGGCATTTGATTGAGTTCCTGATTTATAGCTGTCAAACAAGTGTCTGGGCGTAGTTGCTAAAAATCAGGCAACATCATAAAAGGAAAGGAATGCTCTGTTCCTTTTATTTTTTTATTTTTTTTTCTGAAAGGAAGTCCTTGCATTAAGTTTTAATGATAGATTAAATAGATGGAAAGTCACTTGGAAGCCCAACGGGCAGAGATTTCAGGCTGCCTCTGTTATGCTCGCAGGGAGGAAATGAGGCAGCTGAGAAGAAGCTCAGCATCAGGAAGGAGGCAGACAGGTCAAACGGACAGGCTTTCCAGAAGCGACCTAGCTGAGAGCAAACAAGCAGCTGCAGTCAATCAAAACCAGCAGGGCAGCCAGCTCCAGAGCTTGCTCCTAGTTTGCAGTGCAAGCCAAACCACCCCATGGGGAGCTGCTCCTCTGCTCCCACTTTCCATGCAGCACGGGAGCGGCAAGCTGGCATCACCAAGTGATCTTGCCAGGAGTATGGCAGCTGGACTGGCAGAAGGATGCCAGTCTGCACATCACCCTTCCCACCTGCAGAAGCAAACCCCTGCCACCACACACACACATCCAGCCCCTGCAAGGCTCACCTGGGTGGTGGACTGGGGACCTCAGAAAGGGGGTATCCAGAAAACCCAAGAATTTGGGGTCTGATCCTGGTCTCAGACTGGAATATTCTTCACACATCTTCCAGGATCAGCAACAGGCCAACAGGGGAATGAAAAATGCAGCCCTCGCTGCCTTGGCTGGCTTTGATCAGAGGGAATCCTGCCTGACAGAGACGCGGGATATTATCCTGTAAGTTTACCTGGCAGCAACATTGAAGACTTTGAAGGCTCTGTTGTGGGTGAGAGACTAGGCCATTTTGGCTCTTCACTGTTCCCTATACGTACTGAAGGGGAGATAATACCTTGGCCTATTGGCAAATCTTGCACGTGTTACAGATTTTACCTCTAGTCTACTTTACAGTGTGCTTTGACATCGATATGGGAAAGCACAGCAAGCCACCAGTGTTTGCTATATTTTGCATAAGCTATAATATGAGGAGTTGCTGCCAGCCAATGGTGGCATATCTGGCTTGCAATAAATCTGGAGATTAGTAATTTAGAATCTTTTCAGCTGAATCCATACCGGGCAGGAGCATTGGAAATTACAAAGACAGGCAGCAAGAAGCAAGCAGCAAGCAAAAGTGATACGAACAGAGAAGGTGGGATGGAAAGGAGTAAGAAATTCACAAGGGATACATCTGTTCAGTGGCCAGTCTGGAAAACCAAAGAAAAAGATTTTTCTACAGGTTCTAACCACCCTAGTCCCTTTTTTGTAGCTTTTAAATAATGTCACACGTAGAATAAATATATCATTTCCAAAGAAAAGCATGGAAAGTCTCAGCTATATTCTTATGAATGTTTTCTATTTCTTTCCCAGCTAAATCTGGTTACCAAGTTGGACTCAATTCTGCAAGCTGCTTCTTCAAAACTACATTTTTTGACAAATTTGTTATTTGCCAAAAACACTCTCCCAGCTTTATTAAAAAAAACAAACAACAACAACCAAACCAAACAAAAAAAACCCCAAACAAAATTCAATGGACTGGAAAGAGTCCAGTAGGCTTTGGTTCAGGCCTTGTAAAGCAGCAAACAAAGTTTCTGCATGCTTTAGGGGAGCATACGACTCCTCGGATCTCCACAGTCTCTGTGTAGAAGAAGAATGTTAAACACATGGACAAATACCTAGTTAGGTTTATTTCATATTCAGTTAAGAAGGCAAGCCAGATCTCCTTTAGCCTCTGGCACTGACATCAGGCTGTCAACGTTATAGTCTCAAAACCTTTTTTCTCTTACACGGTAGACAACTGCAAGTGTCCCAAAGTACATTAAAAGGTAAGTAAATAACCCCATCAACAAAATAAATGAATGCACATAAGTGAAATAGAGAACACTGAGGCTGCCTGAAATAATTCTGTCTTATTTGAACTTGCTTTTATCTTGTCTGCCTTCAACTAATCATATTATAGCAAATAGGAACATAGAGGTGCTGTGATAACAGCTCTCCTGGCGAATGCAGTTTTCGGGCTGATGAAGCTAAAATGCAGTGTTTGAAGTCTAATGGGACGCAAGAGAGGAAACAACTATTAGACATGTTAGATGAGCAATGTATCCAGTTCCTAAAAAATATTGGCTTGAACGCTGGTTTCTGAGACAGAAATATATATATATATATGTGTAAAGATACACACATATATACAGGTGGCACAAAGCAAGATACATAGATATTGACATATGTATATATGTAAGTCAATGCTAGTACTGAAGAAATGTTTCAGGACTGAGTCAGAGATGCACACGCACATGTTTTAACATGTGCTTCTTGCTGCAAGTTTCTTTTCACTGTCCAAAAGAGTTCACCATATTATTTGCCCGCTGTTTGCAATATTACCTGTTCTTCTTAAAACAGCTGCCATACTGTCTTCCTACAAAGCTCAGAGAGCATTGGCCCCGCTCCAGCTGTTGGGATTCTGTGACGGCTCCTACAAGAGCAGTCAGTGCATAAGTAATGTTCAGAGCCTGGCACCCTGTGTCATCGTGATTCCACGAGACATTATTTTATGATGCAAACACACTCTGACCTCCATAGCATGCAATATATCAAACATGTATGCAAAAACAATCCTAGTAAGGGAGGAGGTAAATAAATTTGTTATGATTTTAATGATATGCATTTTAAATGTCACTTGTGTGCAGCAATTGGGGTCTGAAGAGAGTGACCTTTGCACAGTGCCCAAATTGTCCTGAGGCATGATACTTCTCCATGCATTTATTACTGCCTTATGTGATAATGTGCAGCCGGTATGAGATAAGTCCATCATTTGTGGTAGGGACCTTTCTTGCTGAGACACACAATGAAGGCAAACTGGTGCAGACGTTTTGCCACAGGAATGCTGTGTGAGAAGCAAGGCATATTATTTGTTGAAACTCACTGGCCCTGACACAGGGACAAATACATTGCCACCCAACGACTGCTCGCAGCTGAAATGCTTTGCTTGTGAGCACGGTGCTGCCCACTGCACTCCGCGCTGGGGGAGGCCAGCTGCACTGGGAGCAAGCCGTTTTGCAGCTCCTCCTGCCCACTTTACTCGGCACGTTGCAAAGGACTGGGCCTGCAACCCCAGCGCACATGTGTGCCCTCCCAACACACATGCACAGACATGGGCTGGGGGTCTCTGCCTGGAGACCAGGGGACAAAGGGCACTAAACTCCTGGGTCATAGCATGGCATACTGCCCTTCCCCTTGCTTCCCAGGCAAGCAGCGTGGTCTAGCCAAGGAGGGGAGATGGACCATGTTGTCCATCCATGCATGGGAACATCATCTTCTCCTTACCCCATCCTTGCTGCTGGATTCAGCTACAAGCCCAACAGCTTGTGAGGGTGCAAAGCACCATCTATTCTTAGGTGTACCCCCCCTGTCTGAATGGGGTTTGAGATATTTTACCTACTTAGCCAAACCAAGAAGGGAGGTTTTAACTAGTGAGATGTGGCCCCACTAGTCTTTTATTACCAACAGCAGTCCCACAGGCAGTCTCTTAGGCAGAGACGTAACCCCCATGATAAGGCAGTCCCTCTGCTGTAACTGCAGCTGCAAAGGGGAAACAGAGCCATAGGCAGCTGCCTTCCAGCTCCGGGGCATCCGCTGGTGGTGCTGACACTTTGAGTATGGCAGCTACCTACACCTCAGGCCTAAGGCCATAAGGTATTATCTCTACAGCTAAAGCATTATAGTATGTGGTAACATCCAGTTGCAAGTAGGAAATATTAAAATACAGGGCTCTGTTTTGGCACAGAAGAATGTTGCAATAACATAGTTATGGGCAAAGTCTACCTTCCAACTGTGCCTTTGTAAGCGCTGCCATAAATACTGGACATTATGTGGCATCTGTTAGTTCATAAACAGTGTGATGCATCACCAGAAAGAGCAATGGCTTATACAGAGACATTTTTTCCCCCTCTTCAATATTTTTCCTTCAATATTTGTAACAAGTCAATGCTCAGAAAAGCTGAGGCTCCGGTGGATGCTGCCAGCGCTGCTGGCTGGTCTGACAGCAGGTGGTAAGGGTGGCAAGAAGACTGAAGGCTCCGCTTTGTCAAGGAAGGCCCCCTCCAAGCTGGAAGGCCAACCATAGCAAGGGATATTCAGACGACCTCTGTATCTAGTCTGTTCTTGGTTTTATTGCTAGCAAGGCTGACAAGCATTGGGCAGATGGCTAATATTGTCTTTCACTATCAGTCTCTGTTGGATTCAGACCAATGATGTAAATATAAACAGCTCTGGCTCTCGGTCACCAAAGCCTCCTGCCATCAGCCCTCCCAGAGAGGTGTTATTTAAATGAACTAGGGAAGTGGGCATCAGTGAGTAAAACAAATCAATTTGCCACACAAACTGGAGAACAGGTCTCTTGAACTGAGTACTCGATTTTGCTGTTGCTAGCTCACATCCGAGGGGATTCAGTCCTGTGTTTACTACGTGCCTGGTGTTCAGTGGCTTTGCAGGGTGGGAGAGGTGTTGGAGTATTTGGGACAGTGTGTGTTTTAAGCCATCTGGCATGTTTGAGCCACATATGGAGCTCCTGCAACATTGAAATGTTGAATGATTGAAGCCCACACCTGGTGGTCTGCCCAAGCCTAGCGTTATTTCCATGGTGTGAGTCCGTTTCTGGGGCTGATTCCAGTGAATCTGGGGAAAATTCAAATAATCGATTAACAGCTTTGCAGTGCTTTGTGACACTTCTTTCCAGTGTGCCCATATGTGTGATTGACTGCCACCAGTTCTGCACTGTCCTTGTGTTCCCAGGCTCTAATACATTCGGCACACTACCATGGGGCATTAAAGCCTGGTACAGCTCAAGTAAGGGCAAATGTGTGAAGGTGCCTCACACTGCTTCCCCATGAGGAAGAGTCACTTGTGTGACATTATCATCCATGTCCTTCTTACCTGACCTGCCCACGCAGTGTTAGGAGGAGAGGGACTGGTCTTACCACTGGTACAAATCCATCATGGAGCAGCATGACTACATGTCATCTGAGGAACTGGTCCCAGAGGGACACCAGCCCCTGCCATAGTCCCACCCTGGGCACAGTGTATTCTCAGTGCATCATCCCTCCTCCTGGTACCTCACCTCCCTCATTGTATGCTTCTCCACATCCTCGTGGCTGATCTTTCCTGAGGACCAGCATCACCAGAAGCAAGCCTGGCCTTTTTTGGTCTGCGCTGACTATGTCAGTACATGTACCACTGGGGTCCACAAGACATTGGGAGTCTATATTAGGAACCCCACCAGTTTTTTTTTCAATTTACAGAGTAGAAAAGAGAAATATCACAGAGTAGATGAGGAATGTATTAAGTCAAAACATGGTGTTTTCCAGGAGTAACTGTTTAAAAGCTCAGCTTCTGGAAAAATCTCCCATTCCAGGTGGACAGACCCCATGGTATCTTCATTCCAGCTGGGAGGAAGACCTTAAATCGGAGAATTACGTAGCATTAATAGGAGAAACAGGTCCTCTAACCTCCAGCAGTGCGTTACATCTCAGGAACATTTACAGATAGGCAGCAGTCCTATGCATCATTGGAGAGGTATTTAGCTTTCATGCCTTTCAAAGCAGTTTTGCTTGTTTGTTTACAATGTCACATGTTTTTAGGTCTTTCCTTTTGGGTTTGTTGGTTGTTTTACTGTACCAATGGCAGTACATAGGGATGGAATGGTGCTGGCATTATTCTGGCTCTTACTACATCTGAAGGCCAATATGCACCTGTTGTGAAGCAATGGCTTTGGGGAGGCAGGGGGGAAACCAGAGATCTACAGATTTCTGGATCATGCATTAAATAGAATTTTGAAATACTATCATGGATTAATTCAATGCTGCTGTAGACAGACTGTGTTACAATGATCACTGAAAAAAGAAAGGAATAGTTCCTAGGGCGTAAACGAACAAGGAGACTGCTAAAAAAGAAAGTATGCAAATTATAGGGAGAGATATTCAATACTCTCATTTAAATATTGAGTCTAGAAAAGGCAGTCTAGGTCTGGATGAGCGGGATATGTTTTCGTGCAATTCTGCATTTACAGGGTGCCGGGGAATATCTGGAATTCAGCCTCTGCTGCCTTTCAGAGGTAAAATAAATAAAGGCAAAATAAATAGAGTGAACACAATGAAACAAGGTTAACTGGTATCTAGACTTCTGGAAGGCGGTATTTGGTTCATTTTTAAATCAGAAATTTCCAAAAGCATAGGCTTTTTTTTAAAAAAGCCAGAGAATCCTTCTTCTCCCTCTGGTGATTTTTCTCAACCACTTGCACTTTCGCTGTGCTGCTGGAGTAGCTGGGAGACAATTGGAGGTTATTTTTAGACTGACTCACTCTGTAAAGCCGACATTTGTAGGTTAGGCGTACCAGTTGCTGACTGCTTCTTCTTCTGCATCTTCCTTAAATATTCCCCTTCTGAACAGCCGGACATCCCCCTCCTCCTTCCCTAGTTCCTTCCCTATAAGTATCAAAGTACTAAATCCATGTTGTGGCTGTCAACATTTTCTGTTGAGCTGAGTTCAAAGCATCATTTAAGAGGCACAGCCAGCTCATGTCCTCTGACGCAGCTGGAAAAACCCAATGCTTCTGCACCTCAGATCTGCTCCTAATGGAGCACAATGCGCCCAGCACCTGTGGGCCCTGCTGCTGGGTCAGATTCACATACCAGGGGTCCCCATGAAGTCCACACCAGCAGATCTCCTTCCCTGCCTGCTGTCTTCTCTGAGAAAACAGGCACCAAGAGGAATTTAGCTGCCTGCAGCCCATCTCCCCTCAGAGAAGAGAATGCCCAGGAGCACCATGCAACATGGCCTGTGTTTCCAGGGCTTGCTTTTTGACATCCTTGTCCACTGAAGGTGAAAAAAACCAGCTATGTTTACAAGTGAAATTGTTGGTGTGTCCTGCCTCCAAGGATTTATCCGAGTGCAGGTGTGCAGGCACTCCTGGTGAGCACCATTGCAAAAGAGGCAGAAGCATATGGCACTCCATGGGCAGCATCCTGCGGGGGACCAAGGTGCAAATCTCTGGGATGGATTTGATCGCTGGCTCAGGGAGCGGGAGTAGTCCTGGTGTATAGCAGACTCCGCACTGCAGTTATTCACTGCTCTTAAGCCTTAGCATTTAGCAGCATGGTGGATTTAAATCACTGAGCTTTCAACTCTGAACTCTCTCAATCTGCTGGAGTTTACAGAAACACAAAGACCTTCTAAGCCCGAGGAGGAAAGATGGTTGCTAAAATCAGAATTCAACAGCAGATTAGATTACGAAACTGCCATTAACCTACTCTATATTATAATCTCAAATCCTTCTAATATATTTGGCATGCAGCAGTACAAACATTATTTTCCGCTTTAAATTAAGGCTGAACAGAAATCCCTTTCCCAGCCAACCTCTTTCTTTTCCTGTGCTTTTGGGGGACTAATTTTAAAACTAATATCTTCATGCAAGTTGCAGCCTAAATAAATCCAGGCACATAATCTTTTAGGGCAAAATCCATTTTTTCCGGTAGAGACCACATGTGGGCCCCATGCCAGATAAAGTCTAGTGTGTAGTCTAGTGAAATCCATCCTTAGCCACCCCATGAAGACAGAGCTCTGCTGTCCTGCTCAATGCAATGCTCCTAACTGGGGTTTATGAACACAGGGGTGACCACAGAACTCCACAAAGCTCATGCTGAGTTACCAGGACAATTCACCTTTTTCTGCCCTGATAATGCATATTCCCACCGTGGTCCAATTAGGACAACCCCAAAATCTTCTTCCAAAGAGCTGGGGTGTGTGTGTGTGTGTGGAGACAAAACACGTTGCTGATGGACCCACACCTCCGTAGCCCAACTGCACAAGCTGGCTAGGGAACACTTGGCTGGTCCTTTATACCAGCATCACACATATGTAACATAGAACTGGATTGCTCTATGAGAAAAGAAAGTGCTATTCTCATCCCACCAAAGAGAGAAGCTGGAGTGTGACTGAAGCCAGGGCAGCTGGAGGCAGGGCTGCTGGGAGACCAGAACAGCTCAGGCAAGGACATGGTTTCGGTTTAAACAGTCTTTGGAGGGAGGCGTTGCTGAGCAGGGTGACCAAAGAAAGGAGCAGATAACAACCTAAAGCAAAACAAAACCCCCTACCACGTTCTTCTTTTCTTAGCTCTGTACCTTCTGCTGGAATAAGGTCACATGAATGTGTTATTAGACTCTGTTTTAATGAGATTTCAATAGTCCTGACAATGTAGTGCTCTTGGTTGACATAGGAGAGCACGCCATGAGGGAAGCAGTGCATCACCCAGGTCAGTCAGTCCGTCTTGGTTCATGCTCGTAGAAGTCCAAAGTAGTTGTAGCTCTGCCATTTTGGCAATATTCCGGTTCAGCAGGCAGCGCTGTGCTGAAATCCGGGAGCATCTCCTGCTTTTGCATGCACTGGAGGGGAAACCTGAGCCCAGCAGTGGGAGGTGTGCTGTCTCTGTTCATTTCTCCAGCGGTTAGCAGGATTGTGCCTGTGTTTAATAAATGTACACCTGTTATTTTATTTCCCAGAAGTGTTCACCGTGGTGCTAGAGACCCCACGAGGGCACAAAAGCATCCTCTCCCTACAGCAGCAAAATATCACAAAGGTCATGTCGGTAGGGCCCCTCTCACCCATCACTATCTCCAGCTGCCCAGAAACAAACCTCCTGAAAATTCAGATCCTAAAAGCAGCTAAATGAAAATCAAAAGCAGAAATTAAGAAGGAAGGAAATGTGTTAACCAGTTAATTAACTGATTGATGTTGCTTAGTTGGTTCTCACCCTACAGGCAGCATCAGTTCAGCAAAATGTGCTTTCAAGAGAAATGATGCTAATTAAATACATGACAGAGTAGCCCAGGTAATAATTAGCAAGGGATGAAGTGACCGTTCATTGGGAATTTTTTTGTCAGGCCTGCAGCTGATTTGTATTTTTTGTTTGTCTGCCTGAACCTTGGGCTACCTAAAAAGATCTTCACTGAATGTAACATTCAGATCCCCCCAGTTTAAAAAGCAGCAGAAATACCAGATACAACCAGCATTCATTTTCTATTATGCAAATATAACTTCACAGTATGACACATCTGTAAAGCTTCATTTGGTTCCCCCCTGGCACAGTAAGCATCTGCAGCTTTAATGCCTTTGATATACTGTTTTTGATTAGATTAAAGATGATATTTATAGTAATTTCGGTAATGTCATTAGCTGTCACTGGAGTATCTTCCAATATTTTGTTTCCTCCATATGTTTTGCAGAAGGGATAATGAAATTTGACTGTCCTGCAGCTTGGGTATAACAGCCTTGTTTGGGAGCAGGGTTACATGGGATCAGTCACTATTCATCAAGTGACAAGGGTGACGATGCAGTGGGCTCTGAAAGCTGTGCATGACAAGCCTGCCCTCTGTGCCGCCACCATGTCCTTCCTTCTCCACCCCTCCAGAGACAAGTTTGTCTTCCCTGTAGGTTGGCTGAAAACACGTTACTTGTTTGTGGGGTCAAGTCAGGAGGGACAGATGGAAGGACAGACAGACAGAAGGATAGGGCTTAAGAAGAGTGACCACAGATCACCAGTATGTTTAGCAGAGAGAGCGGAAAATCCTGGGGAATATGATGACAAGCAATAAATACTTTCAGTTTAACAGTTTAAACAAAGGTGGGGAATTATTTATAGTAGGACAGTGAGTGCTGGCCAAAGGTCAAGGAAAGGAAAACTTAGTTTAGACTTTTGAGGGGGGAAAGTACCTGGTATGTAGCACAGTTGCAGAGACCAGAGGCCAAGGCACATCTCTGTGGCTGCGCAAGATGAGAAAGACCATGGGTTGGGGTTGCATGGTGACAGCCCTGAGAGTGGGAGAGGGAAGCTGGGCACACGACCAAGAGATTTTCTCTTCTCTTTCTGATCCCAAGCCTCATCCTGCAGAGCACAGACACTTGCAGCTCTCCAGAGGCACTCCCACCTAGCTCTGTGTAGTTACTTGTGGGATTAAACACTCTGATTTTGGCATTGTTCCAGCCTGACTCACTTAAAGTCCCAAAGATGCTGTGTTACTTGGAAGAGTAAGTGCAGCGCTGGATTTCTGGTGGGCAGTGGGCACACTGGAGTTAAATTATTATTGCAGAATTCAATGTATAAATATTTGCTCCCCAAGAAGCGGGGAGTGAAAGAGTATGTGTGAGTGACTTTGTTTAAGTAAAAGAAGGTTGCTTGACTTTGCATTAATCTTTCAGATTCATTTTGCAGGTAAAAAAAAACAACAACTAAAACTCCACAAATATCCCCCAAGACCATTTAGAGGGACCGAAAAAGAAAAAATGAAAAAAGTGCAGATAATTTGGAGTATCGCGCTTAATGGTGCATTTCCATGTTGTGCTTGCTGAAGATCTGACCCACTTGATACACAGCTGTAAGCAGAGAGGCGATCCAGCCCCAGTGGGGAGGGCTGGGAGGAAGCGAGGGAGGGAGAGAGGTCCTGCCAGCCTCCAGAGCATCCCTGTGCCAGGCGCTGGGAGCACAGGGCACGCATGGCCCGGCGCCCTTCCCTGCTAGGGGCTAGAGTTGATGGACAAGTCAGACTGACAGCAGGTGCAAGGGATCTGGGGATGGTGGCCCCCTGAACATTCCTAGGGGGGTGGTCCCTTGATCATTTTAGCACCAAAACCCCAGAGTCATTATTGTTAGGAACTTGCTGTACCCCGTGGTTTGAGGTGAGGTTTGCCCCTAACGCAAACTGATGAAGTCACTGCTCGTTTAAAAGGGCATGGTGTGAGCACATCACAAGGCACTATCAACCGCATTTGCAGATCCGGCCCTTGAATTCAGCTGGGGTGCTGCTCTGAGCTACGAGCACTACTCTGGTCATAATAACTTTGTTTTTGCTCAAGGAAGAGAAGCTTGCCATGTGACTGTAACACAGGTTCTTCAAGCCAATTGACTTTCTCTGGCTTTACACCAGCTTAAGCTGAGAGCAAATCATTGCCTGATCAGTCTAATCACGGCTAGTGAGTCCTTTAAAGCAGCAGTTCCCTTGGGAACAGCATATATTTTGCAATCAAACCATATCCCAACACTAGATCTTTATACAAAGGTAAATAGGGCAACCAGCCCCTTCCTTTTTTTCCAAATACATTTTGCATTTATGAAAACGAAAATGTAATTTGAAAATGCAAAATTGCACTCTGGCTTAGAAACTGTCGAATACAGTTGTTTACTTTTCTGAAAATTACTCCTTCCTTCCAAATTCTGGTTCAAAAGATATGCAAACCACGCTTATAGATTTTCATATAGTCATAGACATATGAAATATATTCATATCTGTGTATTTGACAATATAGTCATATTTTGCATATAGCTATTCCATTAACTTTGTGAATACTTCCACTTATCACCAAAGTTAATTTGTAGGAACGACAGTAATCCATCTATTTATCTAAGCTGTGTGTGTACATCCACAGCTGTCTCTTTTGCTGCTGGCTTCCCCCTTGCATTTATTCTTTTAAAGTGAAAACCTCCCAGGCACTTTCTACTCCTCCTTCTATTTTTACCACTGAAACACCTGTCCCAGGCTCATTCAGGTCTGGTTTGCCCTAGTTTGGAAGTTTATTGCACCCCTACCCCATGGAAGCCCCTTCCTTTGGCTGGCTCAGGCCGGGTGGCGCAGGGGTCTTGGCTCAGGACCTGCCCGCACTCCTCACAAGAGGCACCCAGCTCTGACTAGCCCATGGCTCCCCTAGGTCCTCCTGCATTCCCACTGCACAGGGGTACCATGAACTCCTCACGCTGAGCATTAGGGGGTTTAAAAGGAGCAATGTTGATTGTTTTCAGATCCTTCAGTTCTCTGTCCTGATTAACGTCTCATATGGAAGAAGTTTATGTAAAGCTGATGTTCACAGGCTCTGCAATATGCAATATGATTCTCCACCAAACAATTCTTGTCAACACCTATAGTCTGTTTCTTTGTTGAACTCTTGGTGAAAATTGTTGGAGCTCATGTTTTAATGTTCCCTCTTCCATTATTTATAATACACTGAGTTACAAGTGACAACTAACCAAAACATAGCTACAATTCTCGGTAGATCTTCTAATTTTCTGTATACTTTGAGCACGAAGTTTGCTCTTTTTAAATCACAGGATGCTTACCCTAACAATCTCAAAATGTAATTAAAACATAAAACAGGAAAATTTTATAGCTGTCCTCCAGATGTCCTGGAGATTTCCTCTAAGGAAAAAAGATGTAATCAGTTTCCGATGTCCTCACGGCTTTCTGCAGAGTTCACCCTTTCAAGCTGCCAGAATTTACTGTCTGCTGAAGGTACATGTTTTTGGGGAGAATGTGGAGATGATCCTTTTAACCTTGCCTGTTACAGCCAACAGAGGCTACAAGCCACTTTCCCGGCTGTACAAGACGTTCCCAGCCGCCTCAGCTTTGTCTGCTATCAGCCACCCTCAGATTTTCACCCCTCATCACGTTCCTCATTAGCTCATGTCACGGGCTGATTTATGACCGTCCCCTTCAGCAAGGATACCCCGTGTCTCCCCACCCCGTCGGGTAGCTGGCAGCGCATCAGGAATACCCAGGCTGATCTCTCTGGGATAGCCCTGTCACCTGCCACCAACTCATGTCTCTGTTTGAGATGCCCCATGCCTCCTTCCCAGCCCTGCGGGCAGTGGGGCAGTGCTGGCCACCTGCCCTCTCGGCAAACTCACCAGAGGGCCACAGCTTCAGGGTTACCCTTTATTCCCCCACAACAGGGCAAACCCGAGCCTTCTAGGAAGAACCAGCTCCCACCCCAGCAAGCTCGCTGCAGAAGAAGCTGAAGGCTGTGGCTCCGCTCCCACCAAGTTGCAGAGAACTTTTATAGCCCGTGAGTCATAAGGAGAAAACGGGCCACCACCATTCTTAACCCCAGCTTGTGTACGCTCCCATCATCTCACACATTATCTCCACCAGAGCTGCTCAGGAACCAGGATTTTGCCATTCAGGAATTCATGGTGCAGAGGGAGGGAATAGCACTGAGCCCTAGCAGGGAATGCCATGTCCTGCAGTGCCCCAGAAAATCCAGCTCTCCTCCAAAATAAATTGCAGAGCTGCCAAGACATCATGTTTTGGTCTGTTTAATTTCCTTTTTGTTTCCCCTTGCACACCAAAGAATATTTGTGTATGAAAACGGTAACGCAAAAAAACATCAAAATGACCTGAACTGGAATTGAGTCAAGATGGAAGGTTAAAATATTTTCTTGTCTGCCAACACTAGTATCAACATCGCTTTACAAAATATTCAGCTGAAACTGCATTTTGCCAGAGAACTGTTTGGTCAAAAGGGTATTTTTTACTCCTCCCCACCCCCCCACCCCCCCGGTTGTTAGTTTAGTTTTGCTTTTTTTCTGAGTTCCAAAAAGCATGTGTGTGTTTGGGCTTACAATAATTTTGGGACGAGCTTCTCATTTGCATGCCACGCTGGGCAACAGCTGGCAGATGAGCAACTCAATTTGCACCTTGTGGTCTGCACACGATGCCGCTGCGACAGGATCGGCAGGACGTGCCCGGTGCCTCCGGCTCGGAGCGCGCTGGCTGAACCTGCAGCCTCTGAGCCCTGTTTTGCATCGTTGCCTCCAAATCCCCGTCCCCGCAGAAGCTCGGGGGACCTGTGGGCTTCCCTGGTAATTTCCTGATCATCCAAAATCAGGCTTCAGGGAGTGGGGGGTGAGGCGGGGGCAGGGAGCTGCAGCAAGCCACTCGTGCCTGTGCAAGCTTTGGCTAATTCTGGAGTTAACCTCTTTGCTTGGGCATCCTCATCGGCAAACCAAGGAATAACAACACACTTCAGAGGGGCGGTAGGGTGAGGATTAACTGTGATGCCATTTTGAAGCACTATATACATGCCAAATATTATAATCATCCTAAATGTGAGGCCGGGATAATCCATGTATTTTTGAAGCTCCAGAATCCTATTTGATTTCATCTGTTTTAATTAACAAATTTAATTTTGCATTATTAGGGAAAACAAGGATTAAAAAAATGGAGCCTGCGTATGCTTTATTACAAATTATTGTTATCAGCTGCCCCGCAGGACTCCAGTCGGCACTAAATATGAACAATGGTTAAATTACAGGGGTCAGGGAATGAGCACAATCAAAATGCAAACACTTTTCTTCTATGTGGAACGGGTAAGGGGAAAAAAAAAGAGGAAGAATCCTTGGAACCTCCTTGGAGCCACTAGGACTGCAGAGAAGCATACCAAGTAAACTGTAAAACTGATTACTGGGCTCAAAAAGGCTAACATGCAATTTGTGTTCTTTTTATGTAGATTAAATGCATTCACTGCAGCTCATAGAGCTTAGAAACTCAGCAGGGATTCAGAGGGCTGGGTATCAGTCAACCACAGCCAGCCACTAAACCACAGGGCAAAATCTGCTATTGTACATTAGAATAGTCACTTAATCTATCTTAATGGGTGAAAACCCCATGGGACAAATGTATATTAAAATCAGAAAGTTAGTTGTAACGTTTAAGGAAAGCTGTAAATATTTTTTTGAGATAACACTGTAAAACATTATTAATGAGTCTGAAATCCTCTTGAACATCTTTACGTTTAGCTCTTGAAAATGCAGCTGCCCAGCAGCCTGGGTCTATTGATCAGGAGGAAACCCAAAGGCATGAGATGCTCGCCATAAGGCTGCGCCTGGAATAAACTGGGGAGGAATCAAGCAGGATTTCCTTTGGCTGGCCGAAGGAAATGCTGTCTGATGGGTTTCTGTTGAGCACATAAAATGTGCCGAACATGAAAAGCTGTAGACGCAGCTACCAGGATATGGGTGCTGGCAACAACAGTAGAGCTGCCCTTCAGAAAATTACCCTGATAAAGGTAATTTATTAATTTTTTATTTGGCAGGGTCTACTGAGAGGCCATTCCCCATCTGCAGCAGGGCAGAGAAAGCCCAACCTTCTGCCTGCCTTCTTTCCAGGACTCGGGGTTATTGGAAACTGAGAAGCAATAACACAACCTAATCCTCTGCTTAAGAAGATTCCTATTTATTTTTCTTGCGTCTGGGCTCTCCTCGGCCCCTTCTAGCTTAGATCCCCCTGACAGAAGGTTTTCTCCCCCCTGCTACTTATATCCTATTTAGAGCTAATTGGGACTGCCTGCCATTGTGGCTCAGAAATAATTACTTTGCCATAATTAGTCTAAAATCAGGATTTTTACACCTGTGCTGAAAATGGCTGACCAAAATGCCAGCATTCCCACATGTGGACCCTGAAATGGCACTGCAGGCAAGGACTCCAACCTCCTCCCACAGCACATGTGGGTACAGATGGAGGGGGGAGATGCCCTGTCAGTCATCCATCAACATGATTTTGGAAAATACTCGGTGAAAAAACGAACTCTCCTGAAGAGTATAACATCCATTTCACCTCAGCTGGGTGTAGGATGAGGTCTTCATCAGCTGGCTCCACTGCCTGCTTGCTGGCTCAACATTCTTGCTGTGGCAGGAGAGCCCTTTTTGGGCAGAAAACTGCATTTTGGGGTAAACCTGTGCTCCAGAAGCACTATCTGAGTTGATTGCTCTGTGGGCTAGAGCTAACGCTGTGGGCCTGGGGAGATACACAGGGAACTGGTGTCATTTCCTGAAACGTGCTCCTAATCATTCTCAGTAGTCTCAAAAAAATGTGTTCCCATTGGCAGGAATGAGCACCCTGGTCGGGTGCAGCGCTCAACCACGTGGGAAACCCTGGGTGGCCTTGATAGCCAGAGTAAGAAAGCAAATAAAATTCAGTAGTACCGAAGGTCTTGCTCTCAGGGACTGAACAAGCACTGCTGACATAAGATGGAAGCTCTGTGTCAGATATTATAAATCGGGCAGAAGAGCCTGGGAGGGCTGATCAGGCACAGGATGGCTGGGTGTCACTGGTACCAAGTGCTGGTGCTGTTCCAAGAAGTGGTAGGAAAGGTGTTTCCAGCGGAACTGGCAAAATAGCAATGCTGCTCTCCCATGTGTAAGTGAGACAACATCTAGGGGATGTGTTATAGTTCTGGTTACACCTACCTATGGGGAATTTTTTTACCTCTAGGCTCACAGAAGCATGATTTCTCCTATGAAACCCATATGTCTCCAACAGCAGCGTGCAGGACAAAAATCTGTTGTCTTCACTCAGTATGGAGCTCCTCCACATGCACGCGCGTGCGCGCGCACACACACACACACACACACCCCCCACTCTCTTCAAGGCATCTCTGGGTGGGGTGGAGGGACTAGGGAATGAAGCACCCCAGGCCACTTGCGTTGTATGGACAAAGGGCATCTTCACGTAGATTTTCAGACGTCTCCTCTGTGGTTCAGGTGCCTAACGCCAATAAGCTGATGCACAGGTCAGTCTGCTGGGGCATGTAGGTCTGGCCAGGATGATCAAGAGTGAGGACAGGTACCAGCACAGGACCAGTCAGGGCATATATATAGCCCTACTGCAAACAGGGAAGCTGGCTTCTCAGAGCAAAGGCAAATGCTGCCTGCAGCGCTGATACCTAACCAGATGGGGTGGTGGGAAGGAAATGGCTCCTGGCCCACCAAGCTGGGAGGTGTGGAGGACTCAGTCCCCTTCATGCTCTGCAGCCAAGAAAACGTTGCACTCCTGCCTCTTGACTGTGATTTGCATGGCAGATCGGAGGAACAAATTTCTCCCTGGATGATTTATGCACTCGCACATCATGAAGTGTATGTCATAAGGTAAAGGATTTTTTGGTGCCTCAGCACTCTCCCTGGTGAGTCTTCCTGAACACAGGATGGCCAGAGTACCTCCTGGGTCCTGCTGGTTGGCCTTATCTTCACCCACTGTGCCTCTGCACATCTGATCATCCTCCAGAACACACAGGCATGGCTGAGCTGGTCAGTCCCTGGGATGATTTTTCTTGTCTCTGAGAGAAGGTTAATTTGCCATGCACTTTTCTGCTAGGGCTGGCTTAATTGTATGTTTTCTTTAGGTGAAATACAAATGCAGAGCTGCCATACTCCTTGCTTTCTGTGATGGTCTGTTGCCTACATGCCATGTGAAAAGCAGGTTTCCATTTTGATAATTACAGATTACCTATAGATTGCACGGCAGAGACTATGTTTCTTTCATTCACACTACCCCGTTTTCAATACAGCCTCCCTGTTTTTTTCACCTGTTTTGGTGTTAACCTTCTACAAGCAATGAACAGACCACGAAGTTGTGAAGTCTGATTTCCTCCCTGCTTCCATAAGGTCACCAAATCGCACACGTCACATATCGACTGCATCTGCTCTGCCATTTCATTTTGTTCAATAGCTATATCACGCATGGAGGTAAAGTATGAACATCTGCTTCAGTACAAGAGCTTGAAGACCAGTCAAAGTCATTGTTGTAATTTAACCTCAGACACTTGTGAAGTCTGCATCCTCCATTCTACTGGGAAATAGGCATTGCTGTAACCCACTGCTTAATGCATTGCTGCACACCGATGTGTCATGAAAAATATACTGGGATTCTCAGACTACAATAACTTTGCTCCCTATGATGTTGAAGAAGGGAATGATCTGAAGCTCATAAAAGCTTAGATGATTTTCAAAACTTCAGCCATTTTGCAGGAGGTATTCAGTTTTTAAGTCTTTTTTTGGAAAAACAATAAAACAGGCCTTTCTATTACACCATTCAAGTATTAAATATATTTTAAGTGAGGGATTTTCTTCCACATGTGAGATTTATCTTCCAGGCTTCTTTTGGTATTCTGTAACTGGAAGATGAAATGATAAAAGACCCTAAATTACACAGCCTGAGATATTCTGGCTAATGTCTCTACTTCAAAAGCCAATATACACAGCGGCGTTTACATCTCTTGCCTGGAGAATGGCTTATCATCATTTTCTTTTATTAAAAATGTTTGAAGTAAACCTCACTCCCTCTCCAAGGACACAGAAGTCCCCAGCACTAAGGAAATCACATCGCTGTAGTCTTTTTTGGTCTGTACCAGGGAGGACAACTCCAAGTACTCATCCCAGTACCAGCCCAACCTCCGTGACATCAGGTCACGGCCATCATCACACTGCCACAGGCCTCCCAGGGCTCCGGGCTCCTGCTTGGTGGACTCTGAGCAGGTCTTCAACCTCTCTGTTGAATTACACTCCATACCTTGTTTGCAATGGTCAAACACCCTTTTGGATCATGTTTATGTGCACTGTGGATAGAAATAATGGACAACAGGTTATGTGCATGGTCACTCAGTAGAGATGACATATCATGCAGCACATGATTTGCATTATGGCTCACTGCTGGTTCTTGGGATTAGTAGTGGTACAAACTTAAATGCTGTGATATTTATATATATATATATATTGCTACAATTTCACTGCTACCTAATTCTTCATGGTGATTGCTAAATGGTCCATCATAGTCTCTGAGACTTACTGATCCTGAGCACAGTGGGCTCTAATGTAGGAGGTAAAAGAGGATTAGATCTCAGCGAGAGAATCAGAAGTACAAAATTGAAAAGATTTGACTTCATTCAAGTAAATTACATGGGTTGTGCTACAATAACGTAAACAAAATGTGTATATAGCAGTTAATGGTGATGCTATATAGATCAAACATATTAGGGAAAAATGAGCAACATGGGTTTGGAAACTTAAAAATACTTTAAAAAACTTTTAAAAGAAGTGACAGCTTCTGTATCCTTTTGTTGGTAAAGGGTACAAAAGTGCTTGTCTTGAATCCAGTTATCCATGCCCACAGAAAACCATAAAACCCATCTGAAATGAGCCAAAATTGTGTTTTCAAAAACAAAGGTCTCTCATACTTAAAGTCCTTTTCTGGGACCTCTTCCAGATCTAAATAGAGTGTCACTAGGAAACAGGAAAGCTCTGTTTCCCAATGTCACGGCCCTTTCATTTCTCTCCCTTGAAAGATTAAATTTGAACGTTGCATGGTCTGATTCTTCATTTTCCCGTCTTGTGCCATGCTTGTGGTGAAAAGTTGCCACTTCCAAACAGCAGGACTTTGCTTGCTGTTTGCATGTCTCTGTATGGCTGCAGGATAGAAGCCTCAGCGACACAGTGATGTTATGTATGAAGAAACCGCTAACCAGTCCAGGACTACATTTTGCTCATGTTAGCCCCTGGTCAGGTTGTGTGTTGTGGAAATTCTCGTGTGGAAGAAGGAAAAAAACCCTCTAGCAGGTGGCTGGGTTGGATATTTTTTTGGTGATGGTGGGCTTTCTGGGTTAAATTTCTGGTTTTAAAAGGTGGCAGTTCAGAGGAATGTTAGAGTAAATCCTGAGAGATGGGATAAAAGTCAGAGGGCAGGGGAAGCTGTTGGGGGTGCAATACAAACTCATTTAGCACACTGCTCTGCAATTTATCACTGAGGTCTCACCTCCACATATGTGGTGTGTGCTGCATATTTAGGGACAGAGACACTGTGGGAAAATGGCTTCCCTGTTCCTTGCACCAATAAGCCAGTTTTATGAACTAGAATTTATTTACTAGCATACAGTATTTCTGTCAGAGACACCTAAAAGTGTCTTGACCTGTAGATTTTCTTTGCAATAGGTAGGGGTAGGCAGCTGGATTTGTGCCTGCCTCAGAATGACATCTGAAATGGGCTGTTTGGTGGCAGCCTGCTTGGGCTTGCCTCAAGTGCTCAAATTTTGGCTTTTCCATGAAGCACCTAGTGTTGTGCAAATAAAGATCAAAGCACAAAGCGGTGTTTGTGAGCAGCTAGGAGCAACCAAACTTTGAAAAAAGCTGAATATTTAACTGTGTGATGGCTGAGAGCTTGCCTGCAGGTGAAGGCGCACAGCATGCTGGCACGGGCGGTGTGCGGACAGCAAGGTCACTCACTCTGGTTCCATAAATGGATCGACAGAGGAATATGGTGTGCAAATTCCCAGCCGGCTCCCTCTCAGTGCTGCCAGTCAGAGAACCTGATAGCTAAGGCTCTGTGCTGGGCATCTTGCAGGTGGGTTGCGAAAAGGAGAGCCCCTCTCACCACGGATCTGCACATTAGCAGGGTGCAAGGTGTGGGCAAAATTGGCTTAGAGGTGGGTTGGGGAAGTGAGGGAGCAATAAAATAAAGAGGGTTTGAAGAAAACCAGAAGTCACAGCTCGTATTTGCCTAACCGGTCCCAGATGGGAGAGATTTGTAGGTATGGTGGCTGAAGAAAGTTTTCAAGAGAAATTTAAAGAAAAGGGAAAGATGGGTGCTTTGTGAAATCTGAAGGAATGTCTTATGCATGGGGGGATGTGTGCAAGTGGCTGAGGGGGAAACTGGCATGCCAGGAGAACGAGGCAGACCTAGGACAGAAGGAAGAAGCTTCAAAAGCTAAAGGATGTTGAAAACAAATGTCCACGCTCTCATATGATGAATGACCACACAGTATGCTCTGAGCTGCACCTGGCTGCAGCATCGGGAAGGAGTGACGGCCGGCTCGCAGGTGGTCACTGGGGCAGTACCACCACCTTCTTCCCTCCTTCTTCCTTAAATCCCTGCTCTTAATCGAAAACAAACAAACAAACAAACAAACAAACAAACAAAAGCTTCCCATTCTTTCATCTGTAAAGCTTTGTTAAGATGCTGGCTCAGAACCAGAGGATTTTATGGAGCATAACTTTGTCCCATCGAGCTCCATTTCATTTCCATTTCAATGGGAAGTGTTACCAATTCCTTCACTGAAAATTCAGAATGAACTGGCTTTAGAATATGGCCCATTTTCTGGATTACTGAATGCCCTTTGGTTTGTGGTATTGTGCTTAAATCCAACTGTGGCTATATTTATTAGAATTCCTTTTTTTCAGCTTGCTTGAACTCTGAAAGGGGGAAGGTCAACTGATGTAACCTCATAAAATCCCAGTGCAAATGTAGCGACTGTCAGGAAATTTCATATGTTTAGGATTTCTGGCATTTCAAAAAGAAATATTGATTGTCCTTTTCCCATTTGCCTGGAGCAGGTGAATGAAGAAACTTCTGAAGCAATAATTTATTGTGTCTTTACTGATTCACTGAAGCATTTATGAATATAGCCCAAAGTCTCTTGACATTAGCTGCTTGATATGTTATCACACTATTTCATACAGAAACTCGAAGAGCAAACTTGGCTTTCTGTTCAAAGCCATAAACACTAGACAGCCCTGTGCACGGTGAAACAGGCTACCAGGCAGTGCAATCAGGGAGGCTTTAAGCTCTTTTTTAACCCCTTTCTGACCCGCGCTGCTCCGGCCTGTTGCATCCGTGGGACATGTGTTGGCACCTGCCCTTACTGTGGGAGGCTCTGCCCTGCTCTACAGCTATGGATGTATGTGAGAGAGGGGATGGGGACGGGCTGGGCACACCTTCTGCGTGACCTGAGAAGGACCAGGGTGGCAGCACTCACATGAGGCTGGAGGCATACCACCCCCAGTTTTGCTCTGAAGACATGTTAATCATTGGTCAAATGGAGGTTACAAATTGGTATCTGCAGCCGACAAGGCCAAGGAGGAAATTCCTTTAATTACACTGAGAAAAGCATGATTAAAGGAGGTGAGAGGGGTAGGGGTGCAGGGTGAGTGGCAAAGGGAGACTCATTTCTGTCATGTCTGGGAGCAATCTTACTGTGACACAGTAGCGTCATGCCTGTCTATCAGCCTTGCTTCTGTGTGCCTTTAATTAAGTAAGACAGTTAAGTAATTATGGTATTTAAGTTTTCAAGTTTTGGGAAAAGTGATTCTCAGAGGCTTGAGGCTATAAAGTGCCAGGTATCTCCTGCAATGAAAATTAACGAGACTCAGAGTGCAGGATCAAGCCCATTCTGTGCTAAGGTCAAATGTGTTGGATGAGACTGCTGCCTTCCTCCTTGCAGTGACGTTCACTTTTGACCATGGCGTGCAGATGGAAATGAAAAAACACATAACCGTTTCTCATTAATGAAACAGTTTAACTTATCCATACTGCAGAGGAGCCTAGGAAATTTTGCACTTAGTGATAGCAAGAAACTTCAGAACTTGCATCCTAAAATCCAGAGCCTGCTTATAATGCTAATGATGCCCATTTCAAACCCAAATTACTTCAATCAGATCACAGTCAGGTTTGAGGTGGCAGCACTGAAAGCGATCACTGTAGTGATAAATGTCAGGCTGATTTGGTTAATGCGTGTATGCCCATGTTGAACTGGTGCAAACTGCCAGGAAAAGTATGCAGCAAAAGCTGAGCTGGCCCACTGCATGGAAAAGTCTTGTGCTCATTCGTACCAAAAAAGTGTTGGAAGAGCCCAGAATGAAACCTAGATCCATGTCTTAACTTCCTCAGAGAGATCTTGCCTTCCCTCTACATAGCATATATGGTTCTGAAATCCCAGCCTGTGGTTATTCATAATCTGTAACTATTTAAAATCTATAGGCCTAAGTAGTTTGCACCCAAGAGTAACATAAGAAGCAGCAGAGAATTCCTCTGAACTAGATCTTTAAGCCCTGGGAAAATCCCCCAAAGATGGGATTGGGAGAAGGGATTCAAAAGCAAATGAGAAGACAACCACGAGGGCCCTAAGAGCGAGTATTGGGCCAATATTTTAGAAAACCAAGGGAATGATGCAGGAGACACTGAACCAGTTGTCTTGGCATTGATCCCAGGCATAGTCAAGGGAAAGGCTGATAGGGGACACCATCTGTAAAAACTGGAAAGATGAGAGCGTAAGTAATGCCCATCAACATCACTTTATGGAAAACAGGTTTTGTCAAATATACTTGATAGCATGTTTTTAATAAAATCACAAGTCTGTAGGTTACAAAAAACTGGTATTGCCATAAAGTACCTACTTTTTTGTGTTTTGGGAAGAAAAGAGCACTAAACAAAACCAATGCAGATCCCATTCACAGACTGATTAACTAGTGAACTGAGAGACTGAAAAAAATTGGAAGTAGGGAAGGGTAATCCCATACAGAGTGGTTTTAGTGGAGTCTGATGGGTGCCTATTCTTGATCTAATGCTATTTAATACTGGTTTTATGACCATGACAGAAAGACCTGCTTCCCTGGTGACGATGGCTGATGTAAACCACATGCATTTTCATGTAGGCATAGATGCAGTTATGAATTTAGAAATAAATGGAGCAGATCGGGAGTGTAAGATGGGGGTGGGGTGTATTCTGGAAGTCAGTGACCCTAAAACAGGCCTGGAAGCAATCTGAGATGAATTACCAAATATCTTGCTTCTGGTATAACATTTTAGCCAGAGGAAGAGCAGGTTTCAAGAGCATCTGAACAAGTTGAAATAGAGAAATGCTATCATCCCTGCATACAATGAAATTATCATTCTGTGAGAGCATTAACATAACACTGCATCCACTTCTGGTGTCCAGACCTCAGCAGGGGTCAGGAGGAGTTGGAAAGGTCCGCAAATGGGCCATGTGCTTTTCCAGTGCGGCTGAAGCAGCATGAGCTGGTTAGTGTACACATGAGAAGGTTAAGATAAGGCTGGATAAGAGCCTTTACATCCTGTTTAAGAAGCACTTTCTGATGGCAGCAAGCTTCTTGAGTTGACAGAAAAACACAAGGAGCTCTAGTGCTTCATCTGTATTAGAGAACTGGATAGGCCTGGAAACAGTGATAGAAAAGTAGGGTGGGTAAATGGTTTTCTCTCTGCAGCCAGTTTAGTATGAATATCCAAGAGGCTGTATGAACTCCAGGTATCTGAAATGGCCATTTCCCATGATGGAACCAGAAGGTTTGGGAACTATCAAAAGAGGTGTGTACTGCTCCTCCACCCACCCACTGACCCACCCACAGATACACATTCAAAGTAAAAACCACTCCAGAAAATAGTGTTTGAGAGCAATGGCCACATTTCCATGACGCTGGGTAGGTAAGCTGTAATGCTTAGGTAAACTGGAAGAAATTCACCACAAAGCACAGTGCTTTTGCTACACAAAATATTTTTACTCAGTTTGTAATGTGCTGATATAATACCAATACACTGGGGATGTACAATACATGCTCTGGACCTGAAGAAACCTGTTCCAAAATTTCTCATGGCACAACCCAGCAAAACACTGCTAGTGTGGCCTTAATGGGATCCATACCAGAAGGGCTCATTCATACCATCAGTGGTTTGCAGAGCTGCTTCTTGAATGATTAGTTAGTTGCTTTTTACAAAATAAAAATTCTTGGTTCTACAAGTTATTGTCTTATACAAATGCAATAGAAGAATAGGCAAGAAATATGCTGCAGAAAATAACAGCAAACAGACATGATGCCACGTGAGATGCCCAGCTCATTTTAAACACCCTGGTCTTAAAGCGCATTGGTTATTTTTAATAGTTATTTTAGTGCACAAGGGATGAAGCCACAGATTTTTTTTTTATCTCTGGAAACAAAAAACCCAGTGGAAACTCTTGCCAAGAGCCCAGGCCCCTTGCTTCGGAGAGTTACACTGGACTTGCTATAGCAAAACAACCAAGGTACCAACCCCAGCAAAGACAGAGCCAGCCCATGAGCCCTGCAAGGGGCTGACGTCCCAAGCACGTGCTAACTGATGGGTTACACTAAGCAGCCAGGATTTTTCCCTCTGCTGCCAATAAAATAGGGAAATGGTGATTAGTGATTCCTCTGGGCTAATTTCTGTGTCACTCGAAAGGTGCAGAAAAATGTAACAATGGAGTGGACAGAGGGGACATGGTTGCAACCAAATAGCATCTCCACACAACCAGTCAGTCCCCATTAAACTGGAGCTAACAGCTTCTGTATTTTAAAAACAAACTGGTGTTCTTTCTGCATAGGTACTATGTCAAATGATGAGAAAATATAGGTGTAAACAAGGCTCCATTGTCTTACTGTCCATAAATAAATAGTCAATAAGTTCAAAGTAGGGCTGGATTCATAAGGCAACACTCTCCTAATCTGTATTCGGGTCTCAAGCGTATTATCTGTAATTTACAACCAATTTAAATGGCATTAACAGTCTTTCCCTTATGGGAATTTAAATTTGCATCCTACCATTGAATTAAACACTGATTGCATATTTTCTATAGGGGACGTAATGCTCTTTGAAGCTTGTTTTGAATAATAAAGCATCTATTCATGCACATGGTGCAATGTGTTTCTTTGTCCTGAATGTAATTGAAGTAAAATGTGAGTTAAAGGGATTTTTCCTCTAGCCACAGGTTTGTTGATTACCATCTATTTTCATCTATTCAAGGTTTTTAAAAGGAAAAGAAAAATACAGTAATCTCTTCCTGCATTTGGAACCTCATTTACCACTCAGCTTTCCTGAGAGTGTCTGGGATGAACAATCAGGAGGTCAAGTTTCGGTCCATCTTTGGAGGAGAAGAGGAGAAAGGAACAAAACAGCCCCCCGCCCTTCTGAAAAAAAAACAACAAAAACCACCAAAAAAACCCAACAACAACAAAAAAAAAAAACCACCACCAAAAAAAAACCCCAAAACCTCACCACAGATAAAAATCAGAGGGAAACAGACCACACCACACCTAACCTCCAGGAGAAGATCTTGGCTACCTGTCAGGTAGCTGTTCTGCACGCTGCCAGTCATTGCGGGCCAGGAAGGTCACAGTGAGGATGACTTCAATGACAAGGAAACAAATGGGGTGAAATGACATTGTTGACCTTTTTTGTTTGATTTGTAAGGGAGGATAACTGAAATAAATAATAAACAGGAGTTACTCCTTCCTGGATGTGAAAAACGAGCACAAAGGCAGCCTGAAGAGAAGGATCCTGGCTCATGGCTGCGTGGTTTGCAGGCATCATAGCTGGTTCCTCCAGCCACAGCAGCTCCTCAGGGGAAAGGCAGCCCAGGAAGACCTTTTCAGGGCTAGGTGACCTGGTGCCAGGGGTGAGTGACTAGCTGCAGCAGAAGTGGTGGGAATGTCCCCTAGCGTGGCCAACCCTGCCACCTTCTCCTGTCCCACCCCATGTAGCGCCTGTGCACCCTGGCAGCCCTGGGGCAGCTCTGCTCGTGATGGTGCTCTGTGCACTCAACAAACCAACAAGTTCTCCACTAATTCTCCTGTACCAGGGTGTAACTGCAACTGAGGCAGGGAAAAAGCCCTCTTGGCAGATTTTAAGACTTTTTCTTTTCTTTTCTTTTCTTTTTCCCTAAAGGTGGTCTTCATTTTCTGATGCAGGCTGGTCTGCATGTAACAAAGCTGTAGTGGCGTTAATAGCTCTGATATTCATGATCCTGGCATTTATCCAGACACGACAGAGAAGACAAAACATAGTTGATCTATTTGGCATTTATGCAGTGATATAAGTAATGGTTTAGAGGGGTTTTTTATTATTATTTTTCAGCATTGTCTGGTTTCTACATTCTTGAAAAAGCAAGGGCTGCTTCTGCTGAAACCCTAGTTTTCCTTCAATTCTCAGGAAGGCTTTAAAAAATACAGAAACTACTGGAAACCAGAACTTCATGATGATTTGTGTCTTTCCCCTTCTTAAAAGGTGATTTTATGGGTCCTTGAGGAACAAACACTGCTTAAAAACTGCCAACTACATTTTAGGAAGAGGCAGGGAGGATTGTGGACCATGGCCTTGATCCCATTAAGACGAAATATCAGACAGCAACGGTAACTGTATCTCTAGACTTAACCAGTTGCGCAAGATTTCTTTACAGGCTACCTTAAATTACTGCAGTTAATATTGTATTGGTGCTATAAAAGCAAGCACTGCCAATGCTGCTGTTGCACACGTAGCAAACATCAAAGACCTCTGTAGCCGCACTGCCTGTAGATAGTGAGAAGGCATTGAGATAGCAAGAGATGTAAATAGTCTATTTTTTTTTATTTTCCCAAACAATTTCATCGTATCATGTGCACATGAGAGACAGCGGACAGTCCCTGGCCACCTTGAGGGTAATTGCCATGTTGTTCAATTTGCCTCAACTGAGTGGCTCAGGAATGATAAATGCTCTTTCATAATCAGCTTGGTACTGCTGGTGCGTAGTATGGGTAGGATACCCTGGATCCTGACCCTCTGCCAAAAAGTCATCCTCCCCCCTTACACGCGGAGAGGTGAGGAATCACAGAGGGGAAGGAGGTCTGTTAGAGGCAGGCACATACCCATCTGCAGGTTGCAGCCCCAAGGGCACTTTGTGTTGGCGCTGTACCCTCAGAGAGCCAGAGCAAGAAACGACGCCAACAGGAAGGTCCCATGATTGGGAAGCCTACACGGTTCAGAAGGAAAAAACACTGGCAATTCCTGGCACAAAACAGCACTTAAAGTAAATTAGAGCTTCATGACTTCTAATCCCAGCTCAGGGAGAGCGTGGGCGATGCCGATTGCTCATGTAGAGCGCTTCACGCTCCTGTTGGTGGAGGCTAATTGCAGCCTGCAGGCACCCTGGAGCTGCATGACTGCAGGCTGGCACAGCTGCCCAGCCCAAAACCTGATGCCAAAGCCCTCCTCCTCCTGCCTGCACGGGGAACCAGGGTCCGTCCTTTCCTCGAAATGTGACTGATTTATCGTTTTTCAGGGTGCAGGCTCATGTGGTTTTTGGAAGGCCTGGGGCGGATGCACTGTATTCCTTCGTTAAAGGCCAAGGTCTGGGTTGCTTCCCTCGCCACACGTGCTGCCCCGGCCCCAGAGGGAGGGGCTGTGTGTGCCAGGCACTCGGGGTAGCGGAGCATTCCAGCTAACCTTCACCATTTCTCCTTGTTTTTCTCTAGAAATCAAACAAGAGGTCAGGCCTGATTTGCTTCACACTTGGTAAGTTCAAATCCAATCTGGGAATGATGAACTAAGTGTTGTCTGTCCAGCAGCAGCCAAGGACAGTGTGCAGTAACTCCACTAGGGTTTCGCATTTTAAAATAGCTTCAAGTCAGCAACCCTAACACGGCTGGCCGTGGAACATGCGCCTCCTTCATGTTTGATACGCTTTGCCATACTGGGAAAATGGCAGCGCAGGGTGACTAGGTGGGTCAAGAAAACAGATGCATCCTCAGGTGCAGAAGTTGCTGCTGGAGCTTCTTGGAGATCCACACACAGCCACTCCCCAGCATCTTCGTTAGTGAAGTGGAAATCAATACAAACTCACTGCTGATAAAATACCCGAAGAATGGCAGGAGGGTAAATAAAGCTGAAAGGCTAGCTGAATCACGCGGCCAGCTGCACCCAGACAAGCCAAATGTGTTCTGCTGTGGGCAAATGGGAAGGAAAAGCTTGCTCCTGAGAGTGATACCTGGGGCTGAGGGAACACAGCAGGAAATGCCACGACCTTGAAAAAGCCCTAGAGGTCATGGTGGAGCTGATAAAAATTTGGTAGACTTTTTCTCTTTCTAAACCATAGAGGATTTCTAAAACTTTGGATGAAACTGCACAGGGCAATGATGGACTGGTAGTTAAGGGTATCTTCTAATTAAGACAGGATACCTTGTGGTATTTCCCAAGCAGGATGTCCGGTCTGCTGCACAGGGATAACTCGGTGGTGACATTTATATGGGAGGTTGGCTTCAGCAGATCTGATGAGCTCTGCTGGCTTTAAACTTTATTCATCTATGAAATTGCCACACTGCTTTATTATCTGTTATAAATAAATAAATGAGACAGGGCTGAGCTCCTGTAGCAAACCCTCTGCCTGATTTTCAGGCCTCTGCAGCATGAATTTGTGTTTAAAAAAACATAGCAGGACAAAGGTGACAAAGCAGACTCAAACATCACCATTACCATAGCAACAGTGGCATTAGCCTGACACAGCAGCAGAAACCAAAACACATCCTTGCACAGAATATCATGCAAGTTAGGAAATTACTAGCCCTGTACGGCACACAACGTAAACAAGCAAAATCTAAATAGTCATAGATTGCTCAATAAAATTACTAACTGCTATTTTAAAACAGGTTTTCTCCAAATAAATACCGTCTTAATAATCTGTAAAGTCTTTTTCCCTTAATACTAGCAGCAGAAGCAAAAACAATTGCAGGTTGCTTATATACCAACAGTACGGAGTAGCATCTTTGCCTGGAATTGAATTCCAGGCAGCAATATTATAGGGTTCTCCGACTGCCCTTTTGCCACGGCTCCTGCCAGCGGTGCATTCGATGACGTGACTAACATCTGTCACATGTGGTTTGCTCTTTCTCTCATCTGCCCTCTGGGGAGGAACTACATGTGCAAGAGAGTATTTTGCATTGGGCTTTTTTTCTTCTTTTAATGCTGGGCTGCGTTTAAATGAGGAAAGTTCAGGCCAAAGAAATACACTGCATGCATGATAGAAAAAAAAAGATTTCTTAGTCCCCTGTGGGATTTGGTACTGCAGTTTCAGACACAGAAGGACTGAGGAAAGTCTCCTTTTTGCCCAAATTAGTTCAGAAAAGACAGCTCGCTCAGCTCTGCAGAGTGCACCAGGTTTGACCGCTGTCATTACCTTGGTGCTTTGTGGGTGGGTTGAGATGACGGGTGACTGGAGTGCCTCCCAGCTGCACAGCTGGTGCTGCAAAGGGGGTGCTGAGGTGGGCAGCCGAGCCCCACTGTGTGCACCGTGCTGCAGTGGCTCCTGGGTTTGGGGAGATCAGGGGACCGGCACTGCTGGATGCCATTTCCATGCAGCCACAGTGATGTTTTGGGTACGCTGGGCCAAGGCACTAGAGATAAGCACAGAGACCTTGAGACTGACTGTTTTGTCTTTGGGCTGCCAGGACAGAGGGCAGAGGAGAGGCTGGTGGGGTTGCAGCAGGCTGGTTTCTGAGGCCATGCTGAGCTGCGGCCCCCTCTGACTAGGGGGCTTCTTGCAATCTATTGCCATGTCCAACTGGAAGCTGCATGTATGGGATGGGGCCTTAGAGAGAAAAAAGGAGCAACCCCCCCCAAACCAGTGTAAACCAGTGTGAAATAAAACTACTTTCCGCCACCTCTTCTGAAGGCTGGAGGCAGACATTGGCGGTTGCTGAAGGAGCCCTGGGGACATGGTCCCATTGTCCGGGTGGGCAAGCCGAGGGCACTGCTATCACTCAGTGCTGTCAGAGTGGCTCAGAGCAGCTCCTCGGAGCCTGCAGTGCTGCCTGGCCTCCTGCTTACATTTTCCCTGCCTGACCACCCCTGAGCCCAGCAGCTGCCCACACTAGTGCAACCCAATGGCTTCTCATGGTGGAGGCTGAGCACTTGTGATCTGGGTGCTGCAAGCAGCATGGCAGGGTGCTCCTGCGGGGACGTGGTGAGCGTACTGAGGAGAGAGAGAGATGGGTCCCATCTCCCTGTGCCCCTGGGTGAGCCCAGACCTGGAGCGGCTAGCCAGTCAAAAAGCAGCAGTCCCACCAACAAAACAAAGGAAAAGTGGCGGTATAGGTGGATTTCTTTCCATTTCAAATTATAAAATTGTCAGCCATCTCTAGGTGTTATTAATCATGCAGTGCACACCTGAGACATTTTCGGATATGGTGGAACAGAGGTGACTCGGTCTGCAGCACAGCCAGCCACCCAGCAGGAGCTCCTGCGGGAAGAGAGCTCTCCTAATTACTTTAAAGGGATGAATAATGGTTGTGCTGGTCCCAAGTTGCTGAAAGCCAGACTCTGCTGGTGAGGCACAGGGTGGCAACTCCATTACCTTCGCTAGGATAATGCAGGCAGTACTGGGATAAATCCAGATGGGAAGATGAGATATTATCTAGCTGTATCTGGCAGTTATGCATCCTCTTTCACAGGATCCTTTTTTCCCACATTATGCATGTGCGTATTTAAGTTGGTTACAAAACAACAAGTGCTCTTTCGTTTTGTTTAAGTTCAGCTTCATAACTAGAGATCATTCCACTTCATGTGTCTGACAGAGATGGATCAAATGGGATTCAGCCCACACAGACAGGGATTTATGCTGCCAGAAAGTGATGCTGAGAACAAGCCTCACAGTGCCTGATGGAGGCAACACACACAACTTTGGCAAAAGGACAATAAATACGTAACATATAAATCCCAAAGACATTTTTCTGAGATAGCTATAGCTTCCATACACATATAGGATATTTTTTTTATTTTTTGTTAAAAGTGTTAGCTCGACATGTATTTTTATTGGGATGAGATTACAACATATCATTTTTATGTGCACTTACATCCCGATGTTGGTCGGGTGTTCTTAGAAGCCAGAGGCAAAATGGAGAAAAGCAGGTCGTGAAAGCTGACATGTAATATTCACAGTAAGCTGCCGTTGATCACCAAACCTAGTATCTTCAATACTTTAAACTGTTTCCATAATCAATTAATTCTGTGAAATGACTTTTTTAAAAAAGTGGATAAACCAGAGGCATCGTCCCTCAGGGGATATAAATTCTTTTAAAGACTCAGCCCTGCTCAGGGGCTTACTGCAGAGTACTGCCTGCCCAGGGAGACAAATACCATGTCCTCTTCAAAGTTACATGAAGATAATTTCAGCTTTCGGTCAGGGAATTAGGAATCAGCCCATCATAGATGTTTAAGCTGCTTCCATCTCCTTTAAGAAACATCTGTTTCTCAAGCAGATTACCACAGCTGGTGGAAATGCTATTTTATTTTAATCATCTAGAATAAAAAAGGAACATTATCTGCCAGGGAAAGGAAGACAGTTGCTCTTCTCCTCTGCATGGATCACAGAAGCGCCTGGAAGGGCTGGTTGGTGCTGTGGGCAGGTGGAGAGGGTAGGAGCCAGGGTAACACCTGCCTGGAGAAGTGGGTGATTTCCACCAGGACCTGGTTAATGCTGAGCACCTACTTGGGTCCCACAAGCTGAGGTCACTTGTGTTCCAGTTGGCAAGGTTGATTTGGTTTCCCTTTTTGTGGATTGGAGTGTTGGCCAGCCTAACAAAGCTGATGCTATCATGGCGTTTTTGGGGCTGAGGCTTTGAGCCCTCCAGGCTGTGATTGTGGAGCCATGGACAAGGAGGTGGCGGATGAGAGACATCATATTCTGGTATTGCTGTGGCTGTTTCCAACTGAGTCTGTGAAAACATCCAAGTGCTTCGGCTGGGGCAGTGAAGGGGAGCAGCGGCAGAAGCACCTCCCAGCCCTATGCCCTGGCATTCCTTTGGGGGCCCCAGGCACCACTGGGGCAAAGGAAAGGTGCTCATTTCCTACTCAAGCCTTGGGAAACCCTTTCTGCAGACTCTCAGATCTAAAACAAATTAGTATCTCGCTTGAACACCAGGAGCACAAAGAAAGCCAGGCCCGCTGCTCTCCACCTTCATCCTTCTGATACAGGAGTTCAAAACCACCTCTGATGTGAGAGTTCAGATTAGGATGCAGAAATCCACATAAAAGACTTTTTTCTGGTGTTGCATTATGCTCCCTACCCTAGGAACAGTTTATTCAATACTAAAATCAGCTTTGTTACTAAGGGAACAAAAGGTATTTCTTGAGCTCCAGACAGCGATGCTGGATATACAGCAACTGTGCAGTACCTGGTCTGTCCTGCAAAGAAGTAGGTGGAGATTTTTTTTAATATTCCTGGTTCCTCACTTCTCTGCCAGAAGTGATAAAGAAGGAAGCAGATACATAATTTATCCTTTATATGCCTTTTCCTTGGGGTTCCCCTTAGTTTAATATTTTTGAACATTTTTGCATTTATGCATTCAGAATGTGGAGGGAATTTGTCACAGAGTTTATTTTCCAATTATTTTCTCCATTTTTGTGGTTATTCACAGCTTTTTAAATTCATAATACATTGAAAGGGTGCATAGCCATGTAGAAAGGTGGCTGAGAAAGGAAGGGACAAGAGGAGGTTCCCTCTTACCAGCAAGCTACCACTATGGGGTGAAACACCTTTCCTTTCTACTCTGCTTATTTGCAAAGGAGAGAGAGGGGAGCATTATCTCCTAGTTTTCCCCCACAGCCCTCCTTGAGGAAGGTTTTTTCAGTCTCATGACAACAAAGAAGCCAGTGGGGCTCAGCCACCCCCTGCACCATGGCGGCTCCTCTAACCAGCCCCGCAGGTACCCCAGCCTGCCTTCAGGCATCTTTTGGTGGGTGATAACACACCACTGCCTCCCCATCCCCAGCCTGAGGTACAGGGAGGCAGGGACCAAATCAATGCTGAGGCGGGTGGCACCCAGCTGCTCACTGCCCTTACCGGCTTGAAACCACCGTGTCCCGCCTGGTGTCTGGATCCCAATTAAAACAAGTATTTAATTTCTCATAAGACCATGGGAGGTCTCTACCCCATAGCCAGACCAGATCCGTGGTCACACCAGGCTGCTCAGGACTTGGCCTTCAAAACCTCCAAGAATGGAGCCAGCACAACCTTGTGGGGCAGCCTGCCCCGCTGCCTGTCTGGCTGTCCTTCTGGGTGAAAGGCTTTTCCTTACACCCAGCCTGACTCTCCTGTTTCAACACTTGCCCTCCTACCATGCAGCACTACAGAGAGCCCAGCTCCATCCTGGTGACCTTCCTGTAGGCACTGGGGACCTGCTGAGTCCTCCCAAAGCTGTCTCTTCTCCAGGATGAACAAACCCAACTCCCTCAGCCTTCACTTAAAACAATGCAGGGCTGCAAAACGCCAGCAAAAATAAAATCCAACCTATCTACAGAAACCTAATGGTTATCCTCTGGCACCTCCATCAGTGTTTTTCTAAACTATCACAGATACAGGTGTGTTTAACAAGTAATTTTCAGTCTTCCTTGACCTGAAATCCTGTGTTCCATGTTCGGTCTTGTACCTTTGCCTCCAGTTTTCCCACCCAGATAAGAACCATCTGCCTTTGAGGCTGTACAGTGAAGGGAACACACTCCTGATTGTGTCACCTGCCAGACCCCACGGAGTAAGAACTGCAGAGGCGATCATATAATGTAACACCTTAAGAAGAATTTTACATTTTTCATAGAGCATATGAAAGAGTGTCTCAAAACTCAATTTTAGCCTGGGAATTACCAAGACAGCCTTAAATGTTTGGCTTTTTGAACACATGAAACGACAATCAATCTGTTCTCAATGCAGCCATTATAATCTCACAGAGATAAGGAGGATAACACAGGTAAGGACGGAGTAAAGAAAGTATACCGGAAATAATCTTTAATTAAAAAAATAACCAACAACAACTGAAGTCATGTCAAGTGAACCTTCGGAAATGTATGCAAATAGATGGAAGAAGGAAAATGAGACAGCTCTGGTAAGTGAAAGAAGGGAAGTCTTTAAATGGCTTAATAATAGGAACACGTTGGGAAGCAGTGAGGTTAATACAGAAATGACATAAAGCAGTGGGGGGTCTTGGACTAGATTTATTGTGCATACTAATTGGAGGACACTGAATACCAGATAATAGCTGAAGGATGGGCTGCGCCTCTGTCAACATCCTCTTGTTCACAAAGGATGATCTGGCAGAATTTAATAGCTTCACAATATTGCTGAGAGTGACACTTTAATAGGTAACAAAATGCTGTATTTCAGCACCGTGCAGGGGAAATCCACAAGAAAGTGAGAGTGAAAGAGGATGTCACCAGAGGCCTAGCTGACAGCCTCCAGATCTGGAAGCAGCACAAATTCTCCAGTCTTTCTCAGCCTAAAAAAGAGCCTAAGCATTTATCTGAGATGATATTAAAGCAAGCTTTAAAATAACAGCACCAGCAACTGAGACCACGAATGTCTTGTAAGTCTTTTAATCCTCATAACCTTGCACTGACTGAGCTCAAGCACTAGTTCATTAAAACCTGAAAGTTAATTGGAGCAAGAAAAGCAAGCAGCTCTTACTGGTCCTTACTGCCCAGGCTGAGGTAAGGGCAGAAATTACCCAGACAGCAAGTAGGTTTGCTTTTTCTGTTAGCACTTTATTAACAATTCACAGAAAAAATCACATAGCAATCTGCAATGTAGGAGAAATCATGGTGTGCAAGTGTAAGTCTCTGCTTTGCAATACTCAAACTCTGAGTTACAAGGCAGACTGCTGAGTAAGGAAACCATTTGCTTGGAAAGGGACTTCATGAATATTTTTTCATGTAGCTTTTAACACGACAACACAGGAATACTGTTTATAAAGGTCAAGTGGCAGCCTCTGAGCAGAAGCTTGATAGACTTATGAAATGTTATTCCTTAAAATCAAAATGTGGTGGCTGAGGCAACGTTAGCACAGCTGAGGTCAGGAGGCAGGGTGTGCGGAGGAGCAGCTGCCCCACTGGTGCCACTGGGGATGCTTGGTGGGCTCTGCTGGGCTGGAAGTTATGCCACAGAGCTGGGGGAGAGTGGTGTCCATGGGGATTTGGTGGGATGCCCTGCTGTATCTCTGACTGCTCCAGATGCCGGCAGACAGGCAACAGACCATCACTGACCCCAGAGGCTTGTGCAGAAACAGCAATATTTTATCAGCTGAATACCCTAGTGGTCTCCACAGTGGTATTCACGAGATATACACTGACTGCCAAGGGAGCTTAGACCTACAGCTACCTACACCATGAGCAACTTCTGGATGTCTAAGTTGGGAACCGAATCCCATCTTGCCCTCCTCTCCTTGGCACCTTCGTTACTCTGACACTGAATTAATGCAATAGATATTCCTGCTGCCACAGCTCCCACTTCAGTGTTAAAGAACAAGGTATATTGTTTCCCATGTGGTGTTTACTTTTTTAAGACCCAATGCAGGAAGGCATGAGAGCACGTATACCTGTTGGCCTGACCTCAATGAAGCTCAGAGGTGTGCAGGGTGAGGTGTCATGCAAGTCACCATAAATAAAGGCACCAGCCAGCATCTGTCTTAAGAAGCCAAAGCACTTGCATCTCTCACCATCTGCCTAAGAGGGAAAATCATCTTTCAAGTGAATTTTCCAGGCAGTCACACATAGTGGGTCAGAGGGAGGAAGGCAACTCAGGTGGCTTGGCCCCGTGACCCCTTGGCTCCTTGCTTATCCTACGTCCTCTGTGCAGCATTGCCCCCAGATCTCTGTTACCCACTGATTTTTAGGCATCCCTTGTTCAACAGGTGCACAGTGAGGGGAACTGGTGAACTGGACGCACTCAGGCCAGCAAAGAGGAGTGTTACTACAAAGTAAATTTACTGGCAAAGGATGTGTCAGGATAGCGTAAACCACATTTGGTAAGGTACTTTGCCATGCAACTAGAAACCACCCAGCTAAAGATAATCAGATATTTATCTGCCAAGGCACATTACTAGGATAAGATGAGCATGTAATGTAAGCAGATGACCCCACATGGTACTTGTTTAACCAGCTCCATTTGTGTGAAAGCACTGGAGTCAGATAATAAAAGAAATGTTTCCTCTCAGCTGGGGTACAATTCCCTTGACATTCAGAGTACATCACCAAAACAGTTTTTCTTCTCAGGTTTCTGGCTGAGCATCGACTTTGCTTAGGTAACCGCCGCTGTGTCCAGACCTGTAAACACAACCTGGGGAGAACAGGATGAGCTGGGGAAGAATTTTTTTGAGGACATGGAAAGAACAAAAGAAATGCTAGAGGAGCAGACTGCATTAAACTCAAGCTCTCAACTGTACCCTACACCCTGAGGTTAGTTCAGCTGGGAGCATCACCAGGGGTGTGTAGTGCCCAGGCAGCCCCACACACCAGGGACACTTGAGGCAAGTGGGCACTGGGTGTGCTCTGCCAGTGACGCAGGTTTTGTTCCTCAGGTCTGAGCTCTGTGGCCTCACCAGGATCTTCAGGTCTGATATAAATTTTGGGGGTGCAGTAGCTGACAACCTCCAGGAAGCTGGACTGGATGATTTAACAGTTTCTTCAAGCCTTATACCCCACACAACTGCAAAATCCCTATGACAGGCTTGGCTTGTTGTGAGCTGGTACTTTTATTGCTTATGGTGGAAATGGTAGTGTTGATAAAATGCATTAGCTTTGGTGCCTGAAACTGTCTTCCATTCGTGGCGAAATCTCATTTGTAGTTCCCGTAGCTGGGATCCATCCCAAGGGCTAAGCCCTGGGAGCCAAAAGTAATACAGGGAGGAAACCAGGCCCAAAGTATGGCTTTTCTCCCCCAGTCTGAGATGCTGACACACTGTGTCCTTTGCAAGGTAGCCGACCTCATGCCTTGGTCTGCCCAGCTGCCAAACTGTATAACAGCAGGATCTCACCGAGAGCCATATGTTGCTGCTGGGTTGTTTAGGGGAAAAATTAAATTAAAACAATCCACAACAGTTGTTTTAATGCCGTTTCTTGTTTGCTTGAAGTCTTGGTCCCCCATTACCATTACACAATAGGAAGGTACACGCCTCCAGTAACATGAGGGACATGCTGGACTCTCAGGATTCTGGGCAGCACAGAGACCCCCAGCTCCAGGAGAGATCTTGAGGGAAACTGGAACAATGCAGAAAAATTCAGGAAGAATAGTGGCTTTACTTGCTTCAAAATTCAGCTAAAAGCAAAAATTGCAATGCAGTATGTTACCACAGATCTTCTCCAGGAAAACATCTTCAAGCCGGTGGTTAACTTCATTCCACAGATTTTCTTTCCTCCCTCCCTCCCACTCCCAACTGCATTTCTGTTATCACAGTAGGGGAACATTCAATCTACAAGATTAAGCCTCACCCTCAGAAACCCTAATGCGCAGGTTACCACTGCTCTAGGACAGATTAGGGATCTAATTGAAAGCACAGACCAAAATTCCCCTGCAGGAACTGGTTTCTTTTCATAAGGAGAAAGGGGGCAGAGCTCTGGGGTGTTTGTCAGGTTGAGCAAAAGTGTGCACAAGGTGCCCAAAGTGCCCTGCACCCCTGCTGCCAGCAGCCTCGACCCCCCTCATCCTGCATTTGGCACAGGCAAGGAGGACTGGCATGCTCAGTCCTTTGCTGAGTATACCAAAATAGGTTTAAGGCAAAAGGAGAAAAAACATATTTGTTTGTTTTATGGAGGCTGTGAGAACTAGGCTTTTTATTTCCTGGTAAAACTGCGGAATCCTGAGAGTACAAAGCTCTTTCCAGGCTGAGTAAGAGACCTTCACTTTAAAAGCAAACCCCAGTATCACAGTGGTGCCTCACACATACGCATTTCCTCCCATGTTTTTACACTGAATAATCAAGAGAGACAATGGGAAGAACCCTACGGCAGAAGCAGAAGCAGTTAATATATCCAGAGCGATGCTTTCTCTCCGATGCTGTTTTATGTACAACATCAGTTGTTTGTTTGCAGCCATTAGTGTTAGGATCCCATTTGTACAACAGTGTTTTATCTCCTCCCTTTTATTAGCACTGAAGCTGGATTTCTGAGTGAAAACACTCTCCCCTCTTGTTATTCTTGCAAGATCCAATCATAATAATTTATGTGGTGACAGAAGCCTGGGGCTCCAGCAGTGGTGGTACAGGTCCCGTGTGGAGCAAAGCAGAGCTGACAGTGCCCCAGACAACATGGCTTCTGCCCTAGAGGTGATCTAAATCCAGCTGGCAGCAGGTCACAAGTGGTGCTCCCCAGGGCTCAGTACTGGGGCCAGTTCTGTTTGATAGCTTTATCAATGATCTGGATGAGGGGATCCAGTGCGCCCTCAGTAAGTTTGCAGACAACACCAAGTTGGGTGGGAGTCTTGATCTGCTTGAGGGTAAGAAGGCTCTATTGAGGGATCTGGACAGGCTGGACCAATGGGCCAAGCCCAGTTGTATGAGGTTCAACAAGGAGAAGTGCCGGGTCCTGCAGTTGGGTAACAACAACCCCACGGAACACTACAGCCTTGGGGCAGAGTGGCTGGAAAGCTGCCTGGTGAAAAAGGACCTGGGGGTGTTGGTCAACAGCCAGCTGAATATGGGCTGGCAGCGTGCCCGGGTGGCCAAGGCAGCCAACAGCATCCTGGCTTGTATCAGAGATAGTGGGGCCAGCAGGACTAGGGAAGTGGTTGTCCCTCTGTCCTCAGCACTGGTGAGGCTGCACCTTGAATGCTGTGTTGAATTTTGGGCCCCTCACTGCAAGAATGACATTGAGGTGCTGGATTGTGTCCAGAGCAGGGCAACAACATTGGTGAAGGGTCTGGACCACAAGTCCTGTGTGGAGCAGCTGAGGGAACTGGGGCTGTTTAGCTGGAGAAAAGGAGGCTGAGGGGAGACCTTCTCAGCCTCTACAACTACCTGAAAGGAGGTTGTAGCAAGGTGGGTGTTGGTCTCTTCTCCAAGTAACAAGCAATAGGATGAGAAGAAATGGCCTCAAGCTGCCCCAGAGGAGGTTTAGACTGGATATTAGGAAAAAATTTTCACTGAAGGAGTTGCCAGGCATTGGAACAGGTGGCCCAGGGAAGTGGTGGAGTCACCATCCCCGAAGGTATTTAAGATGTATAAATGTGGCTCTTAGGGAGATGGTTTAGTGGTGGAATTGGCAGTGCTACATTAATGGTTGGACTCAATGATCTCAAAGGTCTTTTTCAACCTAAATGCTTCTATGATTCTATAATTCTAAATCTGCTCAGGTGGGTCTGTTTATTTGCAGACTCTTGTCTAGGGCCACCCTGGGGCGTAGGCATGGGAAGGGCACATGGCAGCTGCAAACTCCCTGGTGCAATGCAGGATGGTGGGCATGTCTCCAGCATGTCTTGGGGACATTAGTGCGGTTTGCCTGGACCCTTCCCCCTCTCTGGCCAGGCTGCAATCTGGGAGTGCCGGGGCTCCAAGGGGGTCCCCCTACACTTCCGTCTCAGGCTGCCCCCAGGTGAAGAGATGCTGCTTAGGTTTGGGTCATGTTTCGTTAGCATATGGGAAGGTTAGAAAGGTCATTCTTTTACTTTTTTCTTTTATTCCTTTTTTCCCCCCAAGATTTCATCCCTGCTAGATGTTTGAGGCCAGGGAGAAGACACCTCTGCACTTCTAGTTCAGAGGCCCTTTGCCTCAGAGCTTTTTGCTCAACAGTGCTCCGTCAAGGGCAGCCTTTGTCTGGGCTGGGATAAAGGCACTTCCCTAATTAAGTTAGCTTAACCACCACTCGGGAAGTACAATGTTCACTAAACTCATCCACAGCCAGGCAGTGACGAGGATCGCAGCTATGCTGTGGGAATGGAGCACATGTCAATTATCCCCAGAATTTCAAAGCTGCAAAAACCAATAGTTTCCTTGGCAAAATCTGCCAGGCATGACACGACTGCTACTCGCACTCCACACATTTCCTAATGCAAAGGATTGGACAACCTCAAATACCGTTTCCAAGAATAGCAAGGGCAAATGAACTGCAAATTACTAAATTCCTTTTATTGCTGGGAGCTACAAAGTAATTTAAATTAGTTTCAGTCTAAAGTGAACTGTGGGGCAAGCTGGGAAAATAAAATAAGTGGTGACATTTTAGGAACACCTTTTATGATCATTTAAAGAAAATATTTCATCTCACACCAAGGTATTTAGTAGTCTTAGGAAAGACACGTTTGTAAAAGATCACTGCTTTGTGTGCATGCATACTCATAGCACATTTAAATGCACATGTATACATGTATGTATGCATTAATGTATAATGTAAACTGAGTATTTTTCATTCACTTAGCACCTAGCCTTTGCAGAGAAAGGGAGAGCAACTGAATGCGAGCGAGCATATGTTTTTTATGGAAAACCACTATTAACATTAGGGTTTGATTACATAATGCTCTTTTCTTCTTTCCTAAGTTCTCGTCTGTAAGGTGGGTTTACTGAGCGCATAGGTAAAATAATGATCTTGTTCTCTCTTCAAACAGTTTCCGGCCCCAGGAACTACTTTTGGACCCCCGCTGTGGTTTTGATCAATGTCCTACCTGTGATTTCTGCAGATCTGAGCTGGTTTGCTTCTGCAGGCAAAGGAAAGAGAGGGGAATAAGCCACAGCACCTGGCACCGTATCATTGCGGTTGACACAGAGAAGTCATAAAATGCTCGGCCTTTTAATGAAATAGGATAAAGGGATTAGATGCTTCTCCCTCTTGCAACATCACTGTGAAAATACCTCAGTCATGCTGAGTGGTGTTAGCTGCAAAAGCTTTGCATGTCGCAGCTAGAGCAGACAGATAATAACAACAATAAGGATAGTAATAATAATAATAAAAGAAAATAAGAAAATGGTTGGAAATCTTTCTTACCATCATGTTTTCTTTTGGTGAAGAGAGGTTAAATCTTCATCCAGCCGAAAAACAAAGGATGGGATTTGTCCCCTTTACAAATAATGGATCAGTGGCCACAAACACTGGATGCAATATGCAGTTGCAGAAAGCTTTCAGTCAAGTGGAGATAACTTCTTCATGGTACAAAGCACTTTCTGTGACCTTAGTGTCCTAAATGTAAGGCAATACAGTGTTAGTGTCATAGAAATCAGACTGCTGTGGGGTGAACGGGTGAAGGGAGCGAGGGTGTAATTTCAAAGGGAATGTTTGGGTTGATGGAGGTGACAAGGACCAGCCCATGCTTTTTTGGCAGGCTGTTTTTTTGTGCTTGTGTGCATGTGTTCATTTATTTCACTGTTCCTGGAGTTTTAAACTATGCAATTTCTGTGCTGCTTCTCCCAGTGTAACTCACACATTTCCCCTGTCTGGTACCTGGACTGCAGGCAGGTGAAGATGGAGATGGGTGGGAAGAGGTAGACCAGGGACTCCTGGGAGGAGAACTGGCACAATATCCTGCTCTGGAAGCAGATTTGAAACAAGTAGAGGTGTTATTAGGAGGGAAATGTTAGTACCTGGGTAAGGCACAGGGTGACATCCACAGCTGTGCAGGAGGGGATGGTCAGGATGAGGCAATTTGTTCTAGGCCATCTTTTCTAAGAGTTTAGACAGAGCCCTGGATTGTGACATTAGGGGACATCCTAGCAGGGCAGATCACAGCTCTGGCCCATGTTGAAGACCTAGGTCTGCTGAGCATCCAGAGGAACTAGGGACAGGTAGCTTCATTCCAGCTAGCTCTTAAAGCTCAAGGGAAACAAAGAAAGCCCTGCAAATCTTAATGGCCTAGGAGGAGGGTTTGGAACTCTGAAAAAACATCCTCCCACTGCAGGTACCTTCCTGGCAGACAGATGTCCAAAGACAGAACAACATGTGCAACAGCCTGACCATACCCTGTTCACCCGACCTCTGTGGGGTGTTCTCACTCCCCAACACAGCATCAAGACTCCCACCCTTTCCTCCTCTCTGCCCAAGTCAGCTGGTTGGAAGATTATTTCTTGATCGGTGTGCCTAAAGAAGCCTTGCTATCAGCCTAGAGCACATCAGCGGTGCTTCAGATGGGCAGGCCATGGGTGGACAGTGAAAGGAGTGAGGAACTGGGGATGATAAAATAGACATCTGGAGAGCATGGGGCATGTCATCCCCCCTCCGGATGAGGAGGATATTGGGAGTATTAAGAGGGTGCAGTGACCCCTCAGGTGGGGTGTTTTTCCTCCAACACCTCCAGGTGTGAGTGACCCTATGAGCACAACAAGCATTAATGGCTACAGAGAGGCCACGAGGGAGAGCTCCTGTTTCCTCTGCTTTCCTCGGCTAGTGCCTGGTGACAGGCCAGAGACTAGGGGAGCGCAGGCTGTGTAGCAGCCTTCTGGCCAGAAAGGAGAGAGTTTACTTTCCCAAAATGCCATATGGTGCACGGGGCAGCCTGGACATTTTCAGCTGGGAGCTACAAGTCCCACACTGCATCGCTCCTCTCTTTGCCCACTTCTCTTTGGGCATGGGGACAACACAGCAGCCAGCCTCTCAGCTGACACCAGCAGATGTTACAATGACAAAACCTAGCCAAAAGCTTAAGAAATCGTGAGGAGCAACAAAACCAGAAGCTTTCTGAGTTAAGATCAAACAAAGGAAGACAGGAGAGGGCAATATGCTCTGAGCCCATCACCAGGAGGGAGAAGGAGCCTTGGCTCATCACATTATTACATTGTATTATTACATAGTAACAATAATAGTAATACACAGAGGGTCAGAGCCTCAACTTTTGCCCAGGCATGTGTCTTGAGTGAGAAGTTAATGAGGAAGCCCAGCCCAAGAAATGAAAGAGCTATGGAACAGATGAATGAGGAGACTGGGAGAAAGGTAGAAGGACCCAGGAAGCCCATGTAAAGAGGAAGAGTCACTTAAGGGAAAGAAGCCTGATTTTATTTTAGATGGAAAAGAAAATAGGGGATATTTGGATAGGAGTGCAATTTTTTTCAAGTATACATCAGTCTTGTGCACCAACTGCTATAAAGCTGAGGTGAGAGGGATAGAAAACCAATATAAAGTCTTTTTCCTTCTCTCTGAATGGGCCTGGTGCACATGCAGAACACAGAATATGGAATCTAGGTTGGAAAAGACCTTTAAGATCATCGATCCCAACCATAAACCTAACACTGACAAGTCCACCACTAAAACATCATCCAAGCTACCTGTACCATACAGGGTAATGTTAACCCAGCTGAGTTACAGGCAGTCTTCATGTCCAAAATACAGCAGACAGATGCTGCAATAAGAGATAAGCAAGAAAAAACTGAAGAGAAAAGTATTGGGATGTCCTCAGGGCACAGCGCATGCCCTAAACCTGCCCTAACCCTCACCCCAACTCTCGAGTCACCATGCCCAATGCTGCGCTTGCAGGAGATACTCTGCTTGTGGGTTTGCAAATCAGCAGCTTGATTTTGCTCATTTAAGGCTGACAAGGAGACAGTAAGGAGAGAAAAAGATTGTATGCATTTTGCCCCTCAAAATACTACTAATAGATAGATTACGTAGACCATAGTCCTTCAGATTTCTTACCAGATGAGTAGAAACAGCAAATTCTTTACATAATTCTGCCAGTCGCGGCCAGAAACACAGAGCCTTTGAGCTCCCCCAGAACTGACTGCCCAGACAATCTTGCCTCCAAAGGGGTCAGATTGCACCTTACCAAAGCTTGGACTGAGCTCAATAACCTATAAAAACTGGGCTGGTAGGAGGGAGCTATTTCATAGAGCAACCAGTTCTCGCTAACTGCAGGTGAATTTGCAGTAGTGATAGCAGAGCTGGAAAATGCCACGTTACAGCTTCAGTGTCCAGGTCCATCTCTCTGCTGCACATGATATTATTTGAATTTAGGCTGTTGTTCTTTTTTTAAAACCTGAGGATACAAGTCTGCTTTGGGAGTGTCTGCGCATGATACCCCTAATTTAAATTCTAGTACCAGAAGTCAGTCAAGAGATACGGTGGAATGATGGTGTGTTTAGTGCTGAAGAAAATTATTCTACACAGGGTAAATCCAGCTACACATTGGGAGAAGACGCAATCAGGGAGAGCCACTTCCAGCTGAAACAGACCCTTCGGAGTTGAGAAGAGCGGGTGGCTGGCAATGAATAATTTTTCTGATGGATTGAGACTCCTGTTACTACCTGCGGATAGTGGAAGAGTGGGCTGCGGGCCCTTCAGATATACTTGATTATCTGAATGACATTGCAAATCTTAAATTCAGAAGCTCGATTGATTCCAAACACTGTTCTGCAGGTGTTCAATATTTGAAAGCTGCAAGCTGGTTGTCATTAGGCAGAGACTGTAGGACACCATTTCTCATCCCCTGATTCCTGCCACATTGCTATTTCAGCAGGAATTATCATTCCTGCAAATGTAAGATTCATTTTTCACTACTCCTTAGGCACATTTTTAAAATTGTTTCCACAAATGTCCATGACAAAAAAACCCTGCCGTATGAATATGCAACAGGACAAACACAAGAGAAACCATGACTTATGTGATTCTGTTTGAAGCATTCAGAGTGTTATTCCTAGAAATTCTTTTCATAGTATGTACAACATTTCACATTAAAACATTTTGATTATGTTTTTGTACTGTTACGCTGTTTTACTGCTGTGTAGTAATGCTTATGCTCTGAGGACAGGTAATTTTTGGAAAGCAGGACAGTAAAGGAAAATCAAGCAGCCTGGAAAGAGTTAATGCTCTTAATTAATGTTCATTTATTGCTGTTGAGTAGAAATGCTGCTTTCTTGCTTCCTGTAACCATTACGGTGCAGTCATACCTGTTTGGGTTATCGCACCTGCAGGCCAGGTAGAGGCAGGTATTTGTACCGCAGCTTGATGACTTGATCTGTGGTCCAGACTGATTTGGGAGGCTGAGCCCTCTGCCAACTGCCCCTTTGGATGAAATCTTGTTCTTCCTATTCAGGATTTTGTTTTCATGTGTGCCCTGCCCCCATGGAGGATGCAATCAGCATAAGGGAGCCTGCATGACAGTTCCCGTGGCCAGGAGGGGTGGTGGGGAGGGGGTGGTTGGCTGGCCGGGAGGGGTGGAGTGCCCAGCATGGGGGCAAAGCTGTGGTCTGGTCAGGCTGCTGCACACACCTTGGTGGGGTTAGTTTGTATTAGACAGAACCAATAGGTAATAGTGAAAGGTTGCAAATGGAGGTCTCTCAGTCAGTGCTGCCCTCCTGAGCTCCTCGGCTCTGCTTCTGAATTTGAATGTCATGATAAGATAAAAACAAAAGCAGGTTTGTATTAGGCTGAGCAAACAAAAAGAGAGCAGGACTTTTCCATTTAAAATCCCAGCCAAGGCAAAGTGTCTAATTTCCCCTACCCTTTTCGGGCTGCAGCACAAACTAAGCTATCTCAGCACGGTTGTTGACACCTACTGAAATAAAAATGCATGAAGTAATCTTTCTGAAGGTCACAGTGACCTCAGTGCTTAGCACAAAATTCTCACTTAAGCTGGGGTTTCTGGCACATCCTTGTTTGTAACTAGGGAACCAGGCATTTTGCTCGATAGAGACATGATCTTCCGTTGGCTTTGCTCATTCCCAGCCTGACTTGGCTGTGCCAGAAGTACAGTTGGGCTGAAAAATGGCTGCTGATCAGACAAAGTGAATTCAAGGACACGGCTCAACGTGAATGCTGAGGAACTGCTGCATCACTTTGGAAGGAGGGGAACCAACTCACGCTTTCCTCTTTGCCAAATTAAATAAGGAGCAGTTGCAAAGAAATGAATGAAATGCATTTTTGCTAGAGTGAAGAAAGTGGAGCAGTAAATAAAGGGTGATTTCTAAAAGACTCTGGAGATTTTGAATCGCAGCAAGACTCCAGGAACCTAACCTCACTGCAGGTCGTTTCAAAAACTTTGTTGTAATGTGTTTCTCCAACTGTGGTAGAAGTGGGAACAGCTACAAAATTTGACATAGCAAAACTTGGCTTCAGCATGGATTTTCCTTTAAAAATAAGGATTCATTTTGAATGGAGTGCAATAACTCTAATACTAGCATTACCAGTACACTTAGGGCTAGTCTGAAATATAATGTATTACGCGATGAGGATTGAAGTAGGTCTCTCCATCAACATGTTTTTCCACTCTTCTGAATATTGTGATGCCATTAATACTAAGACCCAATACCACCAAAAAAAGCTCCAAACTTACTTTGCAACACTGCAAAAAGACAATGTTTTATTAGGGCAACAGGGAAGGGGGCTTGTGCTTACGTGCATGTTACAAAACTGCCCTTTGCTGCCTCCCACCCAGACCCCTGCCTTCGGTTGCCCAAGCGCAGGGTGCTTAGAGAAGCGGGCTGAAGGATGGTAAAAGATGTGCACAGCCTTTCCTGCATCCCAAACAACAGGCCCTGAGAGGTGAGGGAGGGCTTTTCTATTGGATTTTAAAAGATAGATGAAGTATTATGAAAAATGTGTGCGACACCTTCTTCAAATTTGCTTGGGTTTTGCTTAACTTATTTTAAAATTACTAGATGGAAATTGGAAAAATATACCCCCAAAACCTCTCCATCTCTTTTGATATATTCTGTGAACAAAGATCTCTGGGTGATGTCTGCAGCTCTTGACCTTAGAAAGGAAGCATCTAAGAAAAGCCACATACAAAATACAGGATATTGTGTGGTGTTACTGATTGTGATAAAATCCATTAGAGCGACAAACCAATATAATGTAACAGGAGGGTGTACAGTTATTCAACACAGACAAGTAACAGCGAAGCAAAAGTAAAACAGGCTCCCAAAAGGGAACATGGCATGAATGGGCACAAACAGTAAATGCAGTGATGAAAGCCACACGTGATCCTTCACAGAAAGATGTCTCTTCTCCAGCGTGGAGAAGGCAGAAATGCTGTGCTGCAGCAGCAAGTCAAGAGCCACCTCAGAGTCAGGCCAGGCCACCTGAGGGGCAGAGCCAGCCTTGGCTGCACTGCATCTATCAGGGCCCTGGGTCAAGGCAGGAGGGTCATGTCTGGCGACCTGGACAAAGTATTGATTCTGATAATCAAAATGTTGGTTTTAAAATCACCAGTGTCGGTGCAGAGAGGTTTGCAGCCCATGTATGCAAATACCACCTGACAGTATCTTGGGGTCATCTTCATCAGGATGAAACAAATACCTTCTCAGACCAAGCGAGGTTTCTACATGGAGTTTGATGAGCTCTAGTTAAGACATGAAGATCCAGGAAAAAATATGCCATGTAGACAAGACATTACAAGGAGTGGCTAGGAAACAAAACCCTAGCCATTTTCAGACTGCATCACCTGGTACTGAAGTGCTCAAAAGTTCTAACTTTTTTTTCAGTGTGTGAATTATTTCATCAGACTGATGGTTAATGCAATTCATTGATCAAAGCCATTGCTTCTGGTGAATGTAGAGCCATACCACTGAGGTACACCGAACCGTTAAGGTTACATGGTTTTCACAGAAAAGAGGAGACTTTCCGCAATTACAGCCAAAACCTATACTGGAAGGGAGCTGAGGCACCTTGTCAGCAAAATTCTCCTTTTTTTTTTTTTAAAAAAAAAAAATATCTTACCAGCTACACTAATTAACATGCAATGAAGCTCGAAAGGCTGCCAAAGCATCTACAGTAGCATAGTGAACGGTCAGAAAACTCAGACAAGAACTTAGTGTTCCTGCCTCGTCATGCTTCTTTCCTCCACGTAGGTGGACAGGCTGTAACGGGCTGTGTGACCTCCTTCTGTCAGAAACTATTATTCATGTTATGCCACTAATGCCCCTGGCTAGATCGTCTGCCAAGTCTTACATTAAAAAAAAAAAAAGTCATCGGGTCCCTTTCATCTCTCAGGACTGGCCACAGCCATGGGCCCTGCCAAGGCTGAGATAAACCCCATGCTCAGTGATGGGCCAGCAGGGCCAGCCCTGAGGTCCTGCTGGGGCTTACAGTGGGCATTGCAAAGAGAATTGCAATGGGAACCACAGTGGGAATAGTGTGGGAATTGCAAAGGGAATTGCAGTGGGAATCTGAGTGGAAACAACACTGGCAATTGCAACAGGAATTGCACTGGGAATTACAAGGTGAATTGCACTGGGAATTACAAAGGGAATTGCAGTGGAGATTGCACTGGGAATTGCAGTGAGAACTGCACTGGGAATTGCAATGAGAACTGCACTGGGAATTGCAATGCGAATTGCAGTGGGAATTGCCCAGCTGCAGCAGGGGTGTGGGGGTCCCACCGAAACAGCAGCTGTAGCTGCTGGTCTGTTGTGGCAACAAGGGTGGGCAGGCACAGATGTATCACTGCATCCCCTCTGGACACCTCCTCACTGCCTCTTGCTAGTGTGTTGCCCACCTTGTGTGTCTCTCACCCTCTTGCATGACCAGTGCAGTGCCATCTCTTCCAGCCCACCTGCAGTAAGTCAGGGCCTTCAGGTATGGAGAGAGATGTCCTCCAAGGGGCATTTTGGCTGGATGGTGAGCTGAGCAGCTTGTGTGATTTAATCCTTCTTCAGCAACCTCTGGGGAGCCCAAAAAATTTGTTAGCATGGCTCTGAGCATTTGCCTTCTCAGGGAAGGGAGTAGCCTACGACTTATTGCAGCATCTTTAGTCCTTAGTTGGTGAAATCAGAGAGTAGTAGGCACCGTGATGATCACACCTGAGAAGCCCTCTGAGCAGGGATCCTGCAGGACCTGGAGGGCAAGCAGTGATGTCCCATAGCCAGGCCACTCTAGGGAAGTGGGGGACACCCCTGCGCAAGGGCTGGCAGCCCTCGTCAGGACAGTGCTCACGGCCAGCCCTGCATGTGCGACCCCACTTTAGCTACTGTCTGATCACCTGCATAAGTGATAATGAATCATTTAAAATTCAGGCTGGATACAGTTAAGCCTTCCATTAAGCATTGTATGTGCGGGAAGCGGGGTCAGGGCAGCCTTTTAAAAGGTGTTTGGGCTGGTTATGCTACCCTTTGGTGAAGATACATATTCTGAGCAGCCATTAAAAGTAGACTTTAGTCAACAGTGAGGAAGTTTATAGTCTACTGTGGCATTTTGTGTAATGAAATCAATTCCCTGCCTATATGCAGGGAAGAGATAACTTCAGGTGTTGTAGCTGTCTAGGTTAGCAGAAGACTTCCACCATGAGAGGTTAGCTTGCTCCCAGTGTTCCCAGTAAGGACACGTTTATCTTGTTTTCATTTGGGCTCTGAGTCAGGAAGGTAATAAAAAAACCCCTCTTCTGAGTATTCTTGCACTTTGTGTGTGTTTTTACAGGAATTTACAGACACCTGAAAAGGATATTTGCAAAATGACCTATGATCCTTAACCTGTGGTACACACAATAAATCTGCCACCCTAACCATTGCCAGCCTTTTTGAATGAAAGGCTGCATTATAACAGCACATGTGTATGGCTACAGGGCTGTATATCTTATTGGACCTCATACTCCAATCAATGTTAAAAATAAAAGAAAACCTATGTACAACTATCTACACATAAATTTTCTCGCAGTGATTTGGCTCTCCCTTCTCCCTCGCCCCTTTTCCACCCTGACTGATGGCTTTATTATACAAGGGACAGTAATAAACATCCTAGCTAAGCCAATGAACTTCTTCTCTCACACATAAATACCTCCTTGGAGGATACTAGATATGACCAACAGAAGAGTAATGACTTTTTTTTTCCCCAGTTATTCAGTGTTAATGAAATAACTGGTCATCAACTGTAAGCTTGGATGTGACAGATTCCCAGTTTGTATCTGGACAGCAAAACAGACTTTCAGTGGGAGAAGAAACCAGTTAGCATCTTTGAAGGAAAGGATGTTGCAACCACTTTGGGCTTAGGGTAGCACTATGTCAGTAACTGCCTTTTGGTCCAACAGATGACCTGACGAAGAATCTAAACATAGGGTCAACATAAAGTAATTTCCTCACCAACATAAAACCAAGAAAAGGTAATTTTCAATTTCAGTCAAGAAACCCAAAATATAATATGCTGATTTTTGTTCATATCATAAAAGCCAAGGGAATGAGGGCTGGATTCACAAAACTGCCTGCAGGATTTCGTTGTGCCCAGTCCAGCTCAGGGAGCAGCCGACATACACTAGAAACTCAGCCTCACATCCACTTTCTGCCTGAGAGGAATCAGTCCAGCTCCTAAGGACCACGATCCAACCATGGCACCCCAGAATGCTCCAGGATGAGCTCAGCCTTTTCTGCTAAAGTCATTTTTCATGAATTGTATAAATATTCATTAGTCCAGAAAACAAAGAACTTCCTAACTCATTGGTTAGGCCCCTCTGAGAAGGAGAAGACATTAGTAGGTTGGCCAGGAAGCAGGTCCTCCATTAATAATGATCTACTTGATGATGGGTCTGTTACTGACTTTCACTGTCTTACTCAATACATTTATTTCTTCCAATTATTCAACAAAATGAGCAATACAGCATGCCTATATTTCCCTTGGCTGAGCTGAGGTCCCTTTCATAAAATCTCATTTCCTAAATTTGGCTATATATCTGATGAGATAATGCACACACACAGGCATGCCCATACTCTTCTCACACGTATGCAATGATACACTGGATGCCCTGAAATCAAGTGCTGTAAAACTACAGTGAAGAACACAAACGGGCAAAGAGAAGTCATCCACCATCTGATTTTGTTTGACCTCACTGGGCTGTTACGTTGATATTTTTTGTTCAAGCACAATTTTGACATAACATTTTGATTCTAAAAACTAATAAACCCATGAGTATTGTAAATAGCCAGTATAATTTTTTGAAATATTCAAATCATTTTCCTTGGACACCACTGACAATTTTATTTTGACTACCTAAATATTTTGCGTATTTTAGTATTAAAAATAACGACCTTGTAGGGGGAGGCTTTAGCACAGCGAAAGGACTGACAATTGACCACAAATGGTCAGAGTGTTTCAAAACACAATGTCTCAACATTTGTCTGTCAAAAAACTTGGTGGCTTTAGTCAATGCTTCCTACAAAACAGTCTGCTTTAGACAAAATCTGCACGTTGTGCCAAGAAGCCATGCAACCAAATTTTTCAGCCAGCTGTCAAGGTCAGGAAGACTATTTCCCAGCAAAGTACGTCAAAGAAGGAATAAATAAAAAAAGCATACAAACAAATGCTGCGCATATTGAGCTGTACCTTCAGAGTGTTTGGCCCTAGGACCAAAGAGACATCTTTATGCCCCATCTGGGCTTCTGGTGCAGCAAAGGGCTCAGTGGCCCACCCAATACAAGCTAAAAAATTCAAGAGGTTACTGTAATTTGTGCTGCCACGTGGAGACAGAAGCTGGCAGCTGTCCTGCCTAGCTTCTAGGTGTTTGCCTTGGGTCCCTACGCCGAGGGTGTCCCAGGGGAACAATGCACCCATCTCACTTCTGGCCTTTGCCCCTGGTCCACCACTCTTGCTCTGGTATTTGCTATAGCACACAAGTGCATGAAAGGGTGGGTGAAGTGCAAAAACTCCTCAGTCCTGAATTTGAGATATACACTTCCAGATGGACAGCTTTTGTGCCAGCCCTCCTTCCACACAGGGTTGTGAGGGGATCCCCTTTCCAGGGCAGATTGGAAATGAAACTCTGTTTCTCAGACGTCCTCTCTGAACTTTAGGGGGATGAAGAAGGAGAAAGAAGGGGAGGGGATGGATGGTCCTGCAGTGCTTGCTGGGGAGATGCATCGTCGGGGCCGGGCTGAGCACATGGACGCTCCCAGCCTTTGACAGTGCCTCACTCGCTTTCCCGCTTTGTTAAGTTAAGCAGCTGAGGAAACATTTGCTGGAAAATAAGACAGAGGAAGAGATTCCAGTCTCTTCTCAGCTTCCCTGCAGGGTGAGACTCCAAACACTGGGCTGGCAAGGCCAGCCAGCGTGTGGGGGGCTGCATGTGTGCGGCCCCTGGGGAACGAGCGCTTCTGGGCTGGGTTTCCCAGCATGCGCTGCCCAGATGTGCTGCATCGGACATGTCAGGATGGGGCTGATTTACTGCATCTGTACAGGCCATCTGTAGGGTAGGAGAGTGCCTGTGTGATAAACATCCCAGCCATGCTGGGCTCACTGCATGTGCACCACAGAGATGATTTATTTGCAGGCAGTGGCCCTTTGTCCAGCATTTCTGGATGTCCAGCAGAGACATAACTCCAGTTGGGCTGCTGGAAAAGTATCCAAAATCCTCAATGCTGTCTACACAACATTTTCAGGCAGGAAAATAGCCATACGCATGGAAAGCCACTGCAGTACTGCTGTCACCTTCATGCTGAGGGTGTTTTGCTGGGACCCGCTCTGGCAGCTCCTGCTTGCATACATGGCTTGCTGAAACCACTGAGGAACCTCAGTGGAGTCCCTGACTGCTGGATTTACATCCCATGTGTTTTTTCTTTCCCAGCTCAAGGCATGCGTTAACTCACTAACAAATGTGGCTTGACAACGGCATACAGAAGAAACAGCTATCGGCCAGCTGTTATTCAGCAAGGTCTCTGCTTCCCTCCCTAATTGGGATGAGGCAACACCCCAAGGTAACGAAGCAATCCAGGGGAGCTGTAGCAGGCAGCGGCAGTCATAGAGATCCCTCATCCTGCCCGCAGCACTGAAAGGCTTTTTAAAGTAAGTGTTTTAAAATGCTGCAGCATCCTGGCTCTGAGTGGCCGAGGATGTATTGCTATTTATAATTGTCGGGTGCATGATTCACGGCTTCACACTTACACCATTAAAGGTGGCATTAGCACCAGGACCCTCTGTGCAGCAACATTAGCAAAGGCTGAAAAACACTCCTCTGAAAGGGCTTTGTCACCTTCCCTTGATCATGAAACAGTCTCTTACACCAACCCCGTACATTTCAATTACCATATGCCGGCATTTCTACCTCTTTCCTCAACTCATAAAAATCACAGCCAATAAACACAAATCACCACCTGAAGGAGTCGGTGCTTTCCTCCCGCTTTAATATACTTGCCCATAGTTCAAAGAAATCCAGAGAGATTCTCATATTGGTAGTGCCCAGGCTGCCTAGTCCTAGGCAAGGATTAGCCACGTGCACACTTGGAACAATCTGCTCTTAGTTTGCTTTAACATGGTTTTTATCCCTTTAAATCACACTCAGCCATCTGACCTGACAGCAGGCTAATACATGACCTGTTTTGGGGGTGGAAGGTGGGGAAGGGCAGGAGATTTTGCTTTTTTCTTGTTCAAAACAGAAAACCCCTGCCTGCATCTTGCTGGGTGAGTTCTTTTTTTGTTTTCTGGGGTTTTTTTCCAGGGAAATTTTTCATGTATTTGCTCCATTCCTTCCCAATGGTAGCTCTATTTTAAAATGCCAAGATAATGGCAATGACTTTAAGGCTCCATAACGGGAAGCTTTAGTGGGAACTACTAGGGGAGAAACAAATGCTGCTGGAAACACATGTAACCCTGCAAAACAGAGGAAGGGTAACCGGCAGGCACTAGTAACAGGAGAAGCAATGTAAGTATCTTGGTGCCGGACCTAACTTCAGCCTGCCCTTGTTTTTCAGGGGGCTCTGGCAGGGCTCCCTAGGCATTGATGCAGCATTGATTTCACCTGCTGGCTGCCCTAGCAGGTGGGGAGAGCTGGCAGGCAGGAGCCAGGGGTGCCTGGCAGCAGCACCGGCTCCCCAGCTGGGTCATTCCCGCCTCATCCCAGTGCATTCCCCTGGAGGGCTGGGATATGGACAATGCCAGTGCTGTGGAGCAGGAAAACAAAAGTGGCTTTTCATTCAGGGCTCTTGCGCAAAGCAGTGGCACTTTAAAGCTTTCCAAGTGTTGCATGGGAGTTTAGCATGTGACTCCCATTAAAGTCAATATGAGTCATGTGGCAAACAATCCCCTGAACACTTTGAAGATATATTGCAATTTATGTTTTTCTGATCCTTGCCTAAAAAAAAAAGAAAAAAAAAAAAAAAAAGGCAAACTATTGTAGACCAGGACTTCAAGGACAGCTTTTCAAGAGCAGTTCTGTTTCCTTGTTTGCTCCTAGACATAAATCATGGTGGGAGGGAGTGCAATCAGTTAGGCTGTTAGTTGGTGATGGCACAACAATGACTGGGCAAGGCAGAAAAAAGAGCGTGTGAAAAAGAAGAGTTGGTGAAAACTACAGGTTGATTACTTAAGCCTTGTCCAAAGTACTGACCGCAAAGAAACACAGGTGGATTTCAGTATAATGTAAAACCTTTCCATGGAAAAGCTGAAGTGTTTACCAGAAACTGGGGGATGGGTCTTCATCAGTGCCAAAACTCCCCAGAGAAATGGGTGGTCAGGGGAGCAGAAAGCATGTGGGTCTCGCTGCCCCCTCCCTGGGTGATCTGATCTAGCAGGGACACTCAGCTTCAGTGTTGCATTTGGGACTGGTGGAACCCACCACGTACGTATCCCCCCAGTGGGGATGAATCTGAGACTGGCTGGTGTGACTATCAGACCTCATCTTTCAGAATTCCAAGCTTGAGGTTTGACCTGAAATGGTCAGGAATCCCCACCCACCCCATCCCCCGCTCCTTCCTTTGCAAGGAAGAGCCCAAATGTTATTTTGGTCCCCCAGACTTGTGCCCGAAGCCTATCAGTGAAGAGAGCAACCAAAAGACAAAGCCTCCTGAAGCTGTGGCGTAGGTCTCCAGCTGCTTTTCCCAGGGATCCAGATTTTTAAGTGACCAGCTGTAATGCTTACCAAAGTGGAGATTTCTCCTTTACAGGAAATGTCAGTGTTCCAGCACAGACCACATTTCTCAAAATATTCTGCAACTGAAAGAACCTAACAAAAAATTTTGCTTCATTTCAGCAACAGAGGCATCCAACTGCTTACAATTCCCCATCCAAGGTGGACTGGGGCAGCAGAAGCTCTGTGACCCTTAGCCCAGTATCCTCAGCCCCTCATCCAAAAATGGGGTCCAGGATCTTTCACGGCCCTGTTGGACTGTACAGGGGCCCAGAAACCTTTCCCAAAGAAAATGGTCCAAATTCAGCCATTTCCTTGAGAAGAAAAATAAAACAGCATCTTCCAGCAGGAATAAAACATGATCAGAAATTGTTCTGGGTTTTAGATACCATCACTGAAAACAGTCCCACAAACTCTCACTCTGACAGTAAAAAAACCCTCTAAGGATGAGCTCTTCATTACAAACTCTCTGACTGCCTCTGGTTTCCTGCATTTCAGTGCTCCTGACAGTCACTGAAAGCCACATTCTTGAGGGGAAACCTTTCAGTGCCATGCTGTACAGCCTGTGCCATAGCAAACAGGACACTGGACCTGAGCATCCCTGAAAATCAAACTGGTCATATCCATGCATCAGACTTGCAGACATCCCAACCAGGATCACCCGTACCCCTGCCCGTGGCTGTGTTCCTCCTGGCTCCCTGCTGTCACCAGCAGGCCAAGGCACAATGCCTCAGGCAGATGAGTGCCTGGGACATCACCTCCACACATCCCACACTGCAAAATCCTCCCCAATGCCATAAATCCTGCCCTCCAGCCCCACCTTACAGGGAGGCAAGAGAGGCAGGCAGATGCTGCTGCCTGTCCCCTCAGTGACACTGTGCCAAGGTCACTGCTACTGACCAGTGCTCCTAGATGAACATCACCTAAGTGACCTCAGCCTCCATGTCTTGGCACCGCCCAAGAAGTTCACCTCATAGTGCTCCTCAAAAAAAAATAATGTTTTTGCATCTCGCTAGCCCCTAAGGAGCCACCATAAAAGGGGATGAAAGATTTATCACTGCAGCAGCAGAACAGCAGCTCAGTGAGTATTAAATAACTACAATAGAAGTAGACAGGATTTGTTTTGATGAATAGTAAGTAGAACAAATGAAAAATTCAGTTTCTAGTGAAAACTGTGCACTGACTGGAGTTAGATTAAATGGATAAATGGAGAAAAATGGAGGAATGAGAAGTTTTTGATATTTCCTTGATATTTTGTTTTGACAGTTTCAGAATAAATTTTTTCAATGCATTATTTTGAGGTGATGTTTTTATTCTAAAATTCACCTGAGTTGAGAACTACTGGAACAACCCATCATATATTATCCTGAATCAAAGTGTGATATTTTTTTTGGTTTTTTTTTTTTAATTTAGTTACTGAACTATTGAAAAAATAACCCATTCAGGTAAGGCCTAGCAAAATCAAGGTTGGTAAGAGGCCTGATAATGCGATTGCCATCCACTCATGTCCCTGCCTGGCATATAAAGTATTTTCAGGAAATTAAAACCTCCATAATAGTGTAACTGGAATATGCTTCTCTGCACTCACCTCCTCTAACATTTATTCTTCATTTTATCATTGCTTGTCCTTGTCTCACTTTTCATCTTGTGTGTGATTTTTTATAAAAGATATTTTGTTCCCAGGATGGAAACCACAAGGCTTTAATGATCAGCAGGTGAGAGATGACATCCAAAAGAAAATGCAGTGCTGCACTACAGCAGATTCACAGGGATGCCTGGGATGTAGTTTTCTTGGCTAGTAGAATGTATCTGTCCAGAAAGTAAGTGCATCTCCCTCAGCCTTCGATGTAACCTTTACCTTTATTTCCAGAGTAGAAGAATTCAAGAGGCAAAATCAAGATGAGCCACTTGTATTTTCCCATCCCGTTACGCACCTTTGCACATTGAACTTCCAACTATTTCCATGACAACAGATTATAGACTGACACTTTTTTCCTCCACTGGCAGTGAATTTATAAACCAGGGATTTATGAAGTATCATTGTTAAGAGATGCATCAGGATCAGACAGACATGCCATGCGTTTCTGAAATAACTCATGCCTGGCTGTTGGGAGGGTTGGGGCGCTTTGTGAAACACCATGCTTAACATTCACACCGCCACTGCCGCGTCACTAAATATTGCCTGCTCACGCTGGAGCCCCAGTAAGTGGCAAGCAGATACAGCATGCTGTAAATCACTCACTGTATCCCCGCTTTTATGTTTTTGTAGTTTTATTGCTTTACGGTTAGCTGCTGGCTGTTGTAATTGAATCAATTAAAAGTTTACTCATCACGTATCACCCTCAGGTAGGGAACATGTGGGTACTCCCCTCTGCCCACCATGCTGGGACATGGGGCCTGCTGTGGGGATCACCTCCTGGCCCCATCCTGGCAGCAATGCTGACAGCATTCTTACCTGCGGCTCTCCCACCAATGCCTGGGTGCTGGGCTGACATACAGGGTCCTCAGGTGACCCCAGGACCCAAACTCAGCCCAGAGCTCCTTTGTAGCTCCTGCCACTGAGAGCAAGCAGGAGGCAAAGCGCAGCAAGCAAATAAGGAGCAGCAGCTGGCAATCAGCCCCAGAGACCCTCAAGAGTCACGGTCCTGACAACGATGCCCCATTGTGGCACAGACAAACCGCAGGACACAGGGAGCCCAGGGATGGGGGGACTAAAGCGCCGTTAGCCAGGTGCTTTGCCACAAGTCACCTTGGTCCCAGCTCAGCTACATAGAGAAAGGGTTCAAAGCACGAAGGGAGGGTACAACAGACGTCAGGAGGAAAGCTTCCTTTAAAAGCCCTGGTTTGATTTGTAGTTCAGCAAGTTCAGAAGAATGATTGCTCAAAGCAGAAGGAAAGGTTAACATGTGAACGCTTCACCCCTTAAAACCCAGGTACCACTCCTGATTATGTCACAAGTAAAAAATTAGATTTTTTCCAATACAGAGAAAAATTAATAAGACCTTTAATGAGTCCATAAAAACATTAGGATAGCTTTAGTCACTTTCTTTTTAGTAACTATTAGGCTTGTACATTTTCTTAATGGAAGTACAGAGCAAGAAAAGTGCTTCCTTATGAAGAAAAACGAGGAAATGGCTGCTACAAGTGGAATAGTCAAGGAGGTGGAAATGTTGCTGGCTCTTCCATCTGTGTGAAGAAATGGGAGTGAGAGTTAGGGGAGAGGGAACTGCCAGGCAAAGGAGACTTGAACAGCAAGGGCACAGCTGAGACATGTACAGGACACTTTGGAGGGATTACTGGATATTTCTGTATTACAAATTTTCCTTTTGAAAAATGCAAACCTAACTAATGTAAGGAAAACCATTTTGTAGGATTTTCTCTTACTTGCCAATGAATGCTTATTAGCTTTGCTGGGTTTATTTCTGTCTGGTTACATTAATATTAGTAATGCAGATTCTCTCTTCAGAATGAATTGAGAGTTGGAGGTAACAATCTTACTCCTAAAATCAAAGGGTATTTTTAACACCATAACAGCCTCCCTTGGGAAGACGGCCTCAAGTCCAGAAATGTCACACTGAGGGAGATCCTTCAAACTGCTTTCTGTGTCTTTTTTTTTCCTCCCTCCTTTTATATGTATTGTAAAGTACTTACAACAATGGTGATTAATAAATTAGGATGCAATTGCTCGTGTTGGAACAGCACTCATCTATACTGCTGTTGATTCTTATTTGCTTGCCACACTCTGCATCCTGCTTTCCTTGCTATCTGCTAACCTGTTAGGCAGCAAGCCTCCAAGACGCATTTCCAGCCCTGTCATGGGCAGCTCAAATGCCTCCGAGGCTTATTTGCTTTGCACTGGAGCAGCCTTTACAACTCCTTCCCCAGGCACTGGCAACCAAGGGCCACTGATGCCAAGGGTAGAGCACTGTGCTCCTGGGACAGTTTGGGTGGCAGCAGGGGGTACCCAGGCTGTCCAGCTCTGCTGGATGTCCGGCTGGGAGGTCAACAAGAGTGACATGACCTAAGGGCAAGCCACCAGCTTCACTAGCAGTTCAACAACATGGGAGGGGGAAATATATTCTTCCTTGTGCCTTAGGAAAGGCGCTGACAGTGTTTCACGGTGACACAATAAGATTTCCAGATCTGCTATTCAATTGTCACCTGGGCACCCCAGGTGCCCTCCAGAGGCATTCCCATAAGGTCCCTCTGGAGGCATTTCCACAGGGTTGCATGTGCTGGGTATTGCTGTTGGGTCTGAACTATGCATCCACAGCAGAGGTGCCTGCCACTTTCCAGAACATTTGTAGCCCCAGACCTACTGGTGGCCCAGTCAGACAAGGGGAACTGCACAGTGCCCAGGGAGCACAGCACATTCTGTGACAGCCACACCAAGACTACTTTCTCCATGGTCAGGGCTGGAGGGCTGTTCATGGGAGACAAAGAGGGATCAAGGACTCTTAAGAAACTAAGAAAAAACTGGAGAGGCAGAAGTAGTCAGGGCCACCCAGGCAGGACAAAAACAGGTAGAGGGCTGAATGGTTCCTGCCTGACCCCCAGCCCAGCTGCCCCTGCACTCTGAGCACCCCAGTTCAGCTCCCCCTGGCCACAGGTGCCAGTGCCCTCTGCCTCAGCCTGCCAGAGGGGCGGGAGCTGGGATGGCTGGGGCCCCAGGAACACACTGCGTGAGAGAAGCGACTGCGCTCAGGGAAAAAGAAGGGGGTTGCTTTTGAGGGACAAGGTGAAATGGCTCCCCTGAGCATGCAGGCAGTTTTGGGAGTCAGTCACACCAGGCACGCATACGTGTGCTGGTGTGCTCTGTGGTGTCACTACAGTAACTGTAGCAGTGGGTCACCAGCCCCTGGTGCAGAAGCCAGCGGCACCCAGCAGCAGCAAGGGTACCTCACACACCCAAAGAGCTCTCAGCCCATGTGCACATCTTCTAGAGGAAGCTGCAGCTTCACTGGCAAAGCTGACCAGCCTCTCCCTTCAAAATTTTCACTGTTTCCATCCGTTACAGGAGTTATTTAAGCAGCAGGAGCCCTGGTGTACACATTCAGCCCCACACAACACCCCAGCAGAGCCTGCAGTGCTACATGTGGCCCAGGATGCTTTGGAAGCCAAGTTTCTACATCAGACCTCATCTTCTCCATATCCAGGAAGTGAGGATATGACATCCCTGCATGCATTTACAGGACACCCCCTTCCTTACACCCAGGCCCTGAGAATTACCAGCATGGGCTGTCTAAAGAGCAGGATACAACAGTTCACCATTGCTTTAGCCTGCGGCTCACACCTCCAGAGCCTGCTGACCACATCCCCCTCGGTCTGACAGAAGTGTCTGGAAGTGACCAGCGAGGCCCATCCACAAGCATCCAGCTCCACCAGCACTTTACATGGCTCCTGCCTTCACAGAGATGGCAAAGCCTGGCAAGGGGCACTGCCAGCAGCACTGGGTTTGCATGCGCCACTTGCTAAGCACCAAAGCTGCATTCTTCCTCACATTTGCCTTACAGAGGTCACGTTAGCCTGTAAGGCCCTACCACATTCAAGACCTCAGACATCAGAGCCTGCCTCACCATGCAGCATCCTTTACTCCCTCAAGACAAGCAGCCCACTGCCAGTGCACCATGCCAAGGATGCTGGGCAGTGAGGCACTCAGGCCTTGCGAAGCACTGCACCTGCAAATCTTTTAAACTTTGGCCTCAGGTCCTTGCACTCCCACAGAAAGGTGGGACAAGCTCAGCACGCTGCAAACAATTACAGGGAGGTGGAGGAGAGACAAGCGCTGCTCAGCTCCATAGCAGTCAGCAAGCAGATGGCTCTCTCAGCTTGCTCCGAAACTGAGCTCCAAGGCACGGAGGAAGGCCAAAACCCATCCACTTTCCTGAGGGCTGGGCTTTTAAAACCTGTGCTTTATGCACTACTGTAGTATAAATCTTAGACTTGCTCACTTTCCAGCTTCCAGGCCAAGACCCCCAAGCAGAGCTGAGGCAGCTCCCTGCACCCCCCAGTATGCAGAGACTGGCTAACACGTCCCATCTGCTGCAGTGAATCAGCAAAATCCATCAGTATTTCCCGGCAGGATTTTGGCACCTGCTCACAGAGTGAGTCGACAGCCGAACCTGTTATTCCCCTGCTGCAAGAATAATAAGCTTGTGTTTTCACAATGCTTTTCGGTGGAAAGTTTCCCAAAGCATTTCACAAACAGCATAAAGCGTAGAAAAAGGGGATGTTCCTGCCAAAACCTGAAGCACAGCCGTTCTGTTCTGGAAAACAGCAACTGCTAAATAATGAAGAGAAACAACACAGAGCTTTTTAGGAAGCAAAAACAAATAGCTGGAGGAGTGTGGAAAGACATCCTGGAAGCTAGTATTAATTTGGGGGAAAAAAAGCTGTGGATATATAACTGCCTTGGCTTTAATTTTAATTTCAAAAGGCTTCCTTTTTTTATTTGTGTGCCAGTCATAACCAGGCTCCTGCTTCTTTGGAAGACAATCAGTGAAGCAATTTCTGCCTTTATTGAAAAAAAAACGATGCTGAAGAACATTTAGATCACTTAAACGTCCTCCAGTCAGCAGAGCAGCAGGGTCTGTCGAGTGCTGCTCAAGGTACAGAAGGGAATTGCTAGGGTAATCCCAGAAGCGATAGCAATTATCTTTGAGCACTCACAGAGGAACAGGGAAATTTCGGAGGCACAGCTGGGATTCAGGTGCAGCTTAAGGTCTTTGATGGGAGATCTCCACATCAGAGTTGGGTGCCTAAATTTCAGTTTTCATCAGTGGAGACCTAGTCAATGGAGGGTGGGGAGGAATATGTCTCATCCCAAAGCAGACATCGATAGGCAGCTCAGCTGAATTCCTGTCCAGATTATACACTAGCATCTAAACTAGGATACCTTGTTCCATTTGGGACACCCTGGGATGTCCAGAGTGTTCAGATGGGGCTGACATATGAGACATGGACAAGGGTGCCTTTCTGGAGTGGCAGCTGGAGGATGGGGCTGGGCCTTGGACATCTCAGGAGGCACAGGACAACCATATTTACCAGGTTCTCTCCCGCCTTGGATCCCTGACATCTGCAATGGGAGTGCAGAAACCTTATGCCCGTGCAGACGTCAAGGTGTGTACACTTAGAGTTCACTGCCTTTGGCCCTTTGTCTCACATTGCCTCCCTTCCCTCAGCGCTGTTAAAGCTAGAGACAGAGGGACCTCATAGGATTGTAAATGAAAGGCCCTACCAGCAGAGAAGGGCAAGGGATATCTGAACTTCAAAGTCTCACATGTGCCTGATGGCTTGAGCTCCAAGTAGGTCGCCGCAATGGTCTGACACTCACACACTTGGTGCCTCCAGAATAGAGGCACCAATGAGACATGATGGAACAGCGATTACCAAAAATAGTGCTGGATTTGCAAGCAGTGCTTTCAGTTCCAGTAGGAGTATTCAATTATTCTATCATTATATATTTTCCAATGAATTTAATGTTAATAATAGCTTTACTGCACCTTGCAGGGATTGTGGATTTTTCTTTTTATTTTAGGAAGAATGCTGCACCTGGATCTGTAACACTCCAGGAACAGCCATATGAGAACACTTATTGAATGGATTTTTGCATTTCCTACAAATTTTCAGATTATGGTTATCAAATCACAAGTTATGATGTAATTACTTTTCATTATCTGAGCTGCAGAATTCTTGAACCTGAGAAACACACTCCTTCAAAGAATAAACAAATATAAGCTGTTAAAAAATAATACCCTTTGTAAGCATTTCTATAAACCCTTCTACAAAAATCCCCTGCATATCCCCAGGGCTATAAAAGAAAAAAGTTTAACTATTCAAGAAGAAAACAACCTATCTTTCTGAAATAAAATTCTGAGTTCCATCCTGAGGCAGGAACTTTATCCTGAAATGCAGAAGTGGGTTTCCACACTTCTGTGTAAATTTTTCTTATTTCAACAAGACCTTGCCTTTAATACTGCTGTAGATAAAGTACCTGGGAAAAGCTGTTTAATAACTGACAAAATATCAAAGTACATTTCTGCAAAACAAAGAGATGTATAACGAAATGTGTGTTCTAGCTTTTATTTCAAATTCTTTATTAACATGTTCAAATATTTAAACTAGTCCCAGGGAAGAAGAGGAACAGAGATTAGATGCCAAATTAATTGATTGGCTTAAAACAAAGACTACGCTGAAAAAATCCCCGTCACATGCTGCTTTGTATGTCTGCTTAACTTGTGTAAATAATTGCAGATGCAACTAATTGGCCTAAAATATTACTAACCAATAGCAACAGTGGAATAGCAGGATCCCTCAGAGATACTGGTTTGAGATGACATCTCTTTTGCAAACTGCCTGGTTTTGATTTTGCAGAATCATATGAACATAGGCTTAGCTTAAACCTCAGGAGGGCAGCTAATTTTAATCCATCCTCCTATCCTTAGGCAGGAGTGAACATCCATTACTGAGAGATGTGTGTCTTGTGTAGCCCTGAAACACTCCACAGTCAGTCTCAGTAGCCTATGCCAATTCTTAACAATCATTACATTTAACCTAAAATCTCTCATGTTGCAATTGAAGCTGATAATTTCTTGTCTTGCCTTTGGTCATGATAAAGAAATCAGCAACATCCTACCTGTAGCAAGTTATACACATTTTAAAACACTCTTGAGATCCCTGTCTTCCCTTTAAGGAAACAAACAACTCAATCCCTCCCTCCCATCCTCCTTCCCTCCCTCACTCCCTTCCTTCCATCCACCCACCCACCCATGACGAATTTCCCAGATGTCTCACAACCTTATTTTTTGTACTTTGTGTTCTCTGTAATGGATCTGTATCTTTCTTTACCTGAAGCTCCCAGGCCTGGATTCAGTACCCAGCTGAGGCCTGGCCACAGTCAGGTAGAAAGCTATAATGGCCTCCCTTGTCATGTATTAACAGGACACAGGACAAGGACTGTCACAGTTAAAGAGTTGTGGGGTTTTGTTTTGTTCTATTTTTCTCACAACAGCATCACTTTCTAATACACAGATCACTTATCAATAATTTAATATGTTTTCATTTGCTACAGAAACTGCTGGTTTCTCCTGCAGGTGTGGTATTTTTCATTGTCTTGGTCCAGTGCTAGCTATTGATTTACAGTGAGTTTGCTAGGCAGATATGTATCCCCTTCTCAAGGGCACCATTTAGCTCATGTCTCCCTAGTATTCTTATGAGTGTAGCATGTAGAAATACAGGAAAATCTGTAAAATCCACACCTACTAGAGCTATTGCACATTTGCTTTGCCAGACGCCCTGACAAAGAAAGCCACCAGGTGGGTTTCACATGTTTCATTTTGAAGAGAGGTATGATGACTGCCCTAATTTTCCTCTATTCTAGCATGGTGAAGTGCTCCAGAGGAAAACTATCAGTGTGTTGGCTTTAAGGGCACTCATGAATGACAATGAAGAGCTAAGTTTATTGAGTCCTTGTTCTCAATCAGCAAGATTGAGGATCTCAGTGCTGTTTTCTTATGCCCAGACTAGGTGCTCCCACATTGAGGGTCTTGGCTGTTTTGGAGGGGAGGCTGACTGATGTTTTCCTTCAGAGGCAGGTGGTCCAATCCTGCATACACACCTAAATCCACGCTGACCGGAAGGTCAGGACTGAGCCAGGTGCAGTGAGGCTAGCCATCTTTCCTGTGTGCTGGTTGGAAGAAACATGCAGCTCCGTTTTTTTCTTTGTGTTCAGTGTGTGTTCTGATACCCGGTTTGTTGCTGAAGGATATCATTAGGTGCCCACTGGTTAGTATCTAAAGGTACTTTATATCCTGAAGTATTTTATAATGTTACAGGATGTTGCAAAACACAAACACTTGTTTGACAGTCTTGTCAGACCAACTTCAAATCCCACTTCAAATGCCTTGAAGAAATTAATGCTGGAAATAGAAAAGTATGAAAAAATTTAATCCAGAAACATGGGAGTACAGTGACACTTTGGCAAAGGATCACACAAGCACATCTGGGGAAAAGCAAAGTCCTAGGCAAAATCAGTATTTGTGTACATACTGTCATTTCTAATGGTTTACAATGGTTTGACTCTGGTGATTTTTGCTGAAGAGAGGGATTTAAAAAGTGATTCCTGAGGAGAGTCTACTGGGTTATCTAGGCCAGTTTCTGCTCAGTTAGAAAATCTTGACCTTGTGAGAATATTAAAAGCTGGGTGTATGTGGATCTGAGACGGGAGCTACAGTGAACATCAGGAAGAGGTTTTGTGGTTTTGGGAAGTGCAGAAGTGACAAAGTGAGTCTTTAGCACAAGTGTCTCAGGAAAAGTTTCTCAAGGTCAGCGTAATCCCTGGAGTGTTCGGCTTGACCCATTAAATTTCAAATTAATCTCTCTTTGTTTTGGATTCTAAAATCCACTCTCAGGAAAAAGACATTCACCAAGTACAAAAGCTCTGAAGTGCAGTTTTGTATCACCATCTTGTAGGACTCAAATCTGTCCCCTATTAAAGTCAAGCAAGAATTGAATCCTGAATTGAATCCTGATCATACAAAATAAGATTCGTGAAGCGTGAGCTGTTCAGTATTGCCAAGCAGTTTGGCTTTAGCAGGCTCAAGGGCAGTCTTTTCTTGCACTGTGGTGGTGAGGCAATAGATGGAAAAGCTGCGGGCTTGCTGCTATAGCAGAGCAGGGAATTAGCCGACCCAGCCCATTAGATATAAGATGTCTTCTTCAAATGAACTTTCCCATCACTTGCCTTCTTCCCTTCCTCTGAAATAGATAGCCATTTAAGCATAAAAAATAATGTAAGGCAGACAGAAACATTATGATTTAACCCCTGGAGGCACTTATCTTCCCATATGGTATAAAATGCCTTGACAGTCACTTACACGAGACACCCACTAAAATCAGGCGACGTGAATCCTATCCTTTCTTTTGCATTTCCAATTAAAAACCTGATGGAATTTCACAGCCTGATAAATTTTAATGGATCCTTTCCACTGACTCCAGAGGCTTGAGACAAACTGACCCATCCCACTGAGATGGCACACAACACTTCAGGTTGGAGCTGCAGAAGTGGGGTTTAGTATTGTACCCTGAGTGCTGGAGGTGACTTCTTTCTCCAGAGAGCCTGCAGAAGCAAAGATGTGAGCGTGTGGGTAGTGCCAGGGATAAGGGAGCCCAAAGTTCAAGGCCTCACTTTTCTTGATTCAAACAAGAGGCTTAAAACAAAGGATGCATCTATGCTGTGCTGTGAAAAGCAGGGCGGAGAGCCCCAGCCCCACAGGATCTACCTTGCTGCCAGAACAGGCGGGTTTTACAGCTGTGTCAATAGAAAGCTGCACCCAAACTGCTGGCCCCACTGGGCAACAGAACTTTCTGAGATAGGCATATCAAACAGGGCTTGTGTTTGAGAGAAAGGTGTGCCCACAGTGGTGTTGCAGACCTAGACGGTCTAACTTCAAGTGCCCTCATCAGAGTGTCTAAAAGGCAGCCAAAGGCTCCACTCTTATCTAAATATTAGTGTTTATCATCAGCTGAGATACCATAGGGACAGCAGGACCCCAGCGGGTGGTCCAGAAGGGCACAGGTCACCCACAGATGTTGCCATATCTGCCAGCCTCACATAGGTGTCTCAGACAACCTATGATACTGCAAACAGCTTTGGACAACTGTGGGTAAGTAACTATACCAAGCCCTAGATTGCCATTGATTGCAAATGGGAGCTTAAACATCCAGCTCACACAGGTCTATGTGACAATTTCAAATCAAATCACACCTGTTGTCCCTACAGATACTCTGAGTTAGCCCCTTTAGGCTGGCTTTGGTTCAGTCTGTAGCTCACTCCATACCATCTAGAAATTACCTCAGTCTCTCAGGCCATTGCCCTGAGCAGGGCTTTTGGCTGTTCCAGAGCCCCTCCACAGCGTGGGCAGAAATTTCATCTCAGAAGTGGTAGATTTCACCTCTAAATCTTTTGTTTCAGCAATGCAACATTTTCCAACAGAAATTCCTATGTTGGAAAACTGCCATCTGGATTTCCTTGAAAATGCTTGAGAACAGCACTGATTTTTAATGCTAACACTATGTTAGCTGTTGTCTTTTTAATTTGGGAGGTAGAAGCTTGGTTTTTTTAAAGCTGTTAGTGGTTACTGCCCATGTTGAGATTGCCATCAGGCCCAGCGTTCCATCCCTCAGTTGCTCCCTTCACCATGTTGTTTCAGAGGGATGCAGGAGCTGGCCGCAGACCCAGGTCTAATCCTTCCAAGAGCCCCTTGGCATCCACTGTGGTGGTAGGTGTGGGGGAGAACAGGCAGAGGCCAGGAACTGCCAAGGGCAGTTTGAATAAAAACTGCTCAGAAGGGATGTGGGTCATGCTGCCGTCCTTACTGAAATACCCAAGAAGTTTGCTTTTTCCTTTCAGCTGTAACCTGAGAGTTAACCTTGTTGTCTGCTAATGAACTGTATCCTTTTCTATCTTGCAGATGCCTGGAGATGTAAAGCTGCTCCTTAAACTGCTCCTGGATGAATAGGTTGGTAAGTGGTTACTTCCTTAGCACTTTACATTCCTTGGAAATCAATTATTTTTATTTCAGAAGCTGTGAATCCTGGAAAGCCTGTTCCTAGCTCAGAAATGTAGCTGAAAGCATCAGTACTTTAATTTAGGAGCATGATCTAATTGATTAGTTTTACAAAAATATGAGTTCCAAATTGAAGCAAGGTGTAAGCTTTCATTGCCTTGACTGTTTTAAAGTGCGAATGTTTCCTTTTTAACATTGCTTCTCAATAAATATTCTTTTTAATGAATTCCAGTGATATCTTGCATATTGCTATAATTTTATCAGACTACACTGAGACATTTTTGGTTTTCTCCTCGACAGGCCTACATGGTGTTCAAGGGTGATCTTCAGGAAGGGTGATTTGGGAGGCCATCTGATCTAATGGACTGGGCACTAGATTGGGACGGTAAAGACCCAGGTGCTAATCTCCATTCTGTGACCTTGGGCAAACCATTTCATCTTCCTGCATTTCTCTCCTACCTTTTATCTTTCTTTAACGCTCTTAATTAAGCCAGAGTGCTACAGATAATACAGATAATAACCAATTCTTGCCTTTCATGAATTAGACATGCTCATCTTAAAATGCCACAGAGGTTGGACTGTGGTGAATGTGTGCAATTACTTTTAGTAAAGACAGTGGTTGTTGCACACAACCTCCCTGGATTCGAATGAGCATCTGGATTAATTATATCCTGTCTTGGGTAATCCTCTGGAGAATGAAAATAATGAAGGGTAAATACCTTTTATTAATACAATTATGGAGCGTTATATGAAAAAAGCTGAATGCATCGTACATTTCAGTAACTACTTAATGGAACAGGAGGACACAACTGAAAAAAACACCCTGTCATCAGACACGCTCGCTATTGGCTTTCAGCTGATGGGCCTCTTTAAAGGGAGGCAGAGCCACCAAGCTTCCCACACTACCAGTAGCACATCACCAGACCCAGCAGGTTTTGATGTGGAGACATGATCAGGTAGTAGTCGGTGGGCCCTGTGATACTGAGAATGTGCAGTGAGGCACTTCAGATGCATGCCAAGAGAGGTCATCCGTCACCTGCCACGATGCTTCAGATAGGGGGAGGACTGGGGCCTGTGGTCATCCCAGAGGACCATGAAGTCTCTGTGAACAGCCATGGCAGGCTCCATATTTCAGAAGAACGGAGACAACTGCCAAGCTGCTGAGCCATGATTCAGTGGCTGAGGATGTGTCTGTAAAAGTCACTCAGCCATGATTAGGAAAGTAAAACTTTCAGCAGAAAATAATATCCCAGTTAAGCACTCTTAGTGCCTAAAGTAAACAGTAACATCTTTGTATTGAAAAAAAATCAGTGGGAGAAATCTAACCTGTGAAAGCCATCTGGATGCGCGCAGTGGAAAATGGATCACGACAGTCTGAGTGCAAGAGGATGTGATGAAAAGTGTATTTTGCATTCAAACAGGTAGGGCAGATGAAATGTAAGAAGTCCAGAGCCCTTTTAATGCAGTGCCAGCATGTTTAGTTGAAGATCACAGCACCTGGGCATTCAAGCACTCTTGAGCCCCCCAGCAATGTTAACACAGCCTCCTTGCTGAGCCACACCACCGATGGTCAGTATGGTCTTTCCCTAATGCCAGCTCTCAGACAGAAAACGTACAATGCATGGTTATTACTTGAGAATAGCTGCAGCAGCCTTTTAAGGAGCCACTTATGTATGACATTATTATCCAGGAAAGAAATGAAAAAAAGAGGCAGTGTCTGTATAAAAGACTGGAGCAGAGAGGCAGTTCTGCCCCCTGTCTTGAGTGTGGTGCTGCTCTGCTCTTTCATTCACTGAATACGATTCGCTGCATACAGTTCACTAGGAATATGTATGGTTTACAATATTTTAAAGAATGGCTAGAATTTCACCCTCAGAGGAATCTTTAGGACATAATAAGTTTTTCAGATTACAAAATGAGCTCTGTCTGCTTCTCATCCTTCTGGTAGAAAGAGAGAAAAATTAATGTATTTTGCAAATTGGAGGGGGGGGTCTTTTTTTTCTCTCTCTCAGCTCATGTATTGCTAAAGCTTAAAGCCCTGCAAGGTGAGAAATACACACTTAGCATCTAAAAAGCCATTTGAGTAAGACGACTGGACTAGACAAGCTCCAGAAGTGCTGTCGAACCTCAACTATCCCATGATCCTGCGAAGAAGTGCACAGTCTTGCTGCCAAATAGGTCGTACAGCTTTGCTAACCAAATGCCATTATTCCCATGTCAGTGAAGCACATCAGAACCTAGACCAGTTATCTCTGGGGGAAAATATGGTGCATATATACGACAGAACCTGTTGTGCTGTTCTTTGCTTATTTTTTGGCTTCCAGTTGTCTGAGTAACAATTAAGGGAAAAGGAATTAGCTTCAAGCCAGAATTGGCTTAAATACTTTATGAGGGAATAAAACAGACCTTACATGTCTAGCTCCTGCCATTGCAATGCATGTCAATATTTTACACCCTGAGTACTGGATGTAGCAATGGGACTGCTGGCTTTTATTTTTTAAGAAGCACGTGTTCACCACATCTCTGCATTGTTATAAACCCTCCATGTCCATGTAATTTTTATTTTCTGCTCAATTAAGTAAAACATAGTTCCCAGCAAAATATTTGGAGTGTTTGGACTGATAACTCCTTACAGAGGCAATCACAGCCTTCTGAAGATGGAGGAGGAGGGGTGCCCCTGCATGTGCTTCATCCCCTTCTGCCGTAGACAGGTCTGCCTAGTTCTAGTCCTCAATTGTCTGCTTTCCAGCCCACAGCTAGGCATCCAGCCCCTCCCAGTTATCCCTCCTGGTCTCTGTAGCCTTCCAATGCAAAATTTCCAGGTATCTCACTCTCTAAATGCCTAAGGCCGACACAACCCTCAGGGGCAAGTCATTTCCCTGCCAGGAGGGTAATGCATGTTCACACAGTATCATTTTCTTCCTTAGCCTGTGCTGCTATCCTCGTCAAACACACATGCACATGCATGCACATGAAGCTTTTAAAAGCAAAGTCAAGAACGAACCCAGCATTCACATCAAAGAATATAAAATATCCTAGGTTTAAAAAGCTATCAGAATTAGCATTAAACTGAACTGAATATGCATCAGGGAACAGCTAGGTACCCAAATAATCCTAATTCTTATCCTGCTGAGAGACCAACCATCTGCCATCTCTGAATTTGTGGGCAGACTGCTGAAAATACACACCACAAAACACTAGGTCTGTTTTTGTTTACATATATATACACAAATGTATGTCTAGTCTACAATATTAAATGTAGTGCTTCGTCGTCATGCCAACCTTTGTATTTTTCATGTAAGTACTGTAATTTTAAGATCTGGGCCCATGAGATGAGTATATAGGAGAGCAGAGCTGGCGATGAGTCTAATGGCACTGGGTAATTCCAAGGAACAGGCTGAGTGCTTGGCAGACTGGGGAAGCAGACGACAAGGAGGAGAAAGTAGTACCTGCCTCCTGAGGTACTGGTGAGGCTTTAAGCCACTGTCTGGCCTCATGAAGAATAAATGCCAAGGGTCCATGCTCCTTCATAATGTTTCTGAATTCTCCAGTAACTTCCACCTTTTTGATCAGACCAACCATAGCACTGCAAACCACACATACAGTTCCAATGAACCTGTGTCTGAAACATTTTTCAGAGCTGAGGCAGCAGAGAAAAGATCCAAAATGACAGAAGAGGTAAAGAAAAGGAATCTGAAGGGTAAGGATGAGGTAACAGCATATCAGACTCAGCTTCAAACCCTTGTCCTCCATGTGAGTGAGGTGACATGCCTGCAATCATCCGGACCTGTGCCTGAGTGCCGTGCCTGAGGCCAAGCGTACCTCCCATCTTCATTGCTAACCTCCACATAGACTTTTTGGCCTTGTCCTCTTTTGAGGAAACCCTGCTGCACTGGTGCTGCAGAGTGTAAGAAGGCTGTGCCCAGAGGACCGGGTCTTTGGACCACTGTGCTTCAGGCCTTCTAGTGCATGCAGAAGGTCTGACACCAGACACACCTCACCACCTGTGCAACCTCACAGCTGATGTGAAAGCACACAGAGAAGCTTTATAGCAAAGGCACAAGAAGAGCAGACTCGTTGCATGTCCCAGGGAAGGCTGCTCTGTGCATCGCAGCAGTGCCTAGGGGCCTCCAGCACTTGTAAGAAAGCCCTGTGCAGGTATGCACCTGGCAACTGCATGGACAGGCGCTGGATTCTCCAGAGATCATTTCTTACCCAGGTTTGCCTTGCTGAAGTAAGACCAAAACCTCCCTTTCCTCTTCTTTAGATCATCACCAACTGCACTCACTCTAGCTCACCCCACCTCCAAACCCATCTCCTAGAGTAGATGAAGCCTTCACTAACCTTTATGCTTGGCCGCATATGCCATTAAAGCCCCTGCATGCTCACATTGCTCACCCAGGCTTCCATCTGTGACTCTCGGCCCACAAGTGTTTTGCCTGCCAAGAAACATGAAAAGGCTTTTCTGACAACATGCACCCTATGGGAAGTGCTGGGGCATCAGAGAGACCTGGCCTGGGGCTTGGCTGTAGCTTGGTGTTCCCAGGAGCCTGCAACCGCCCTTTCAGGTGCAGGGGATCAATGCTTTTGTAGCGCTCCCTCCCTGAGCGGCACATGCCATCTCATGGGGGAATCCACAGTCCACAGTGAACAAACAGATCAAGCCTTGTTCACGTTGCTGCCTGCTGCCCCTATGTCTCTCTGCAGCATCACTGTAGGACTCCCAGACAGCTGCTCCCACACCAGAGACTGGTCAGCAGCAAAGCACAACGTCCTCACAAAACTCATACAGGGGCAAGTGTCACCTCACAACAGACCCCTATCTCAGCAGGGAAGCTTGGACATGTATGTCACAGCCCTCGCAGAGTGTCCTGAGGTTATTTTCCTTCTGACTACCAGTTTCTGTGACAAGCTGGACAGGGTTCGAAGAGCTGCCAGTGGGTGCATGCCCTGCTACAAACTGACAGGAACAATGTTTCTCAACCACAATCCACTTGGCCACTTGGGTTAGCTACTTCTGTGAAACAGGGTTACACAGGACATGGTTAGAAGGAGTCACAGGTTCTTGCTGGATTTCACTGTGCTGCTCAGCCTCTGCTGTAATGACCTTCCAAGTAGCCCCTCAGAGGTTCCCTCTGGCAGATGACACCCTTGCTTGGCCTCTTGGTGAATGGGAGGCTACTGTGACTGTCAGCAATGCCGTTATCACTGAAAATTTTAAGTGGCACCTTCAGGCAAATGCATAGAACAACTGTTTTCTATACTCAGAACAGACACTTCTGCTTCTCAAAAACTACATGTGATGCTCAAACAAGAGAGCCTGAAACATGCCTCATGGCCAGAGCAACTGTGCTGAACTGATATTTTGGAGTCACTGGGAAGCAGTAACACCACAGTTAGTATGCTGATTAAGATAACACCCTCATCTTCAAAATAACTGTGAGATCTAGGCTGATGCTGTTCCAGACATACACAAAGCCAGCGAAGTGTCAGCTGTCCTCAGCAAAATATGAAACCCGCTCACTCTTCTGCTATGCTCAGCACATTGACATATATCTGCCATGAATTTTCCATACCCAAACTAGTCAAGCAAAATCCATGCCAGCTTCAAAGCCACTTCAAAGCCACTCTTGTGACTTGCATTCAATCTGTTTGTCATCAAGTTGTCTCCTCTCGCATGGCAAGCCACTCGCAGACATGGTGGTGCATTCAGGATATGTCCAGCGAGAGAGGAACTGTGTCAGTAGGAACAGAGAAATATGCAATGTTGAACCTCTTGTTTGTCCACCAGATTTCATATCTCTGTATTGTTCCTCCAAGGGTGGCCCCTGGGAATAGATGAATGCATTCACTGCAAGGACCTTTGCATTGAAACTGAACCATGCTGATCTCTGTGGCACTGGGCTGTAAAGACAGGCTAATGAACAAAAAAGGTGTCAGTGAAGTTAGGCCTCTGTCACTAGGAACAAAGAAATATGCAGTCAAGCCTCTTGTTTGTACCCCAGATTTCAGTCTACTCTGCATCATATTGCTTTTGCTGAGCTGACTCTGGACCACCTGAGAGCAATACTGGCAGCCCCCATGGAGGAAAAGAGCCAGAAAGAGCCGCCTAAATATGTGGCCAAATGCAAGATGTTGACACCTATCATCAGTAAATCATTTCCGTCCAGACCCCAGAGGCCTGAAGACACCCAACACAGCAAATGTGGAAGCCGCTCTCTTGCTCAGTGAAATTCATGTCTGCTGGAAAAGAAGGCCTCAGCAGTCAGCATAAATTGCAGCAGCCCACACAACCTGCATCAGCTTACACCAGGGAATAAAACCAGAGCACCTTGGCGTAAATCTTCCCCAAGATACGCTCCATTGCTTTTCACTTGCCAACAAGGACAAGGACATAGCCATTTTGTTATCTGTCATTATCTGTTTTCATGTTCTCACAAACAAATGGGTAATATTCCCCCAGCAGGTAGCACTCTCCGAGGCTGGCCCCCGGGAATAGCTGAATGCATTCATTGTAGGAACCTTTGCATTGAAACTGAACCCAGCTGATCTCTGTAGCACTGGGCTGTAAAGACAGGCTAACGAACACAAAAGGGGTCACTGAAGTTATGCCAAACATACGCTGTGTAATTGATTTCCAGATTTGGTTCGCTATCTGTATTACCAAAGAACAAAGGAGGAGAAAGACTTAAAATATGATGCAAGACATAAATATTTCTCAATGCGATGTTTTTAAAAGTTTTCTGTAAGGCATCATCTGCTCTTTAAGCCTTGACTGTTATTCCATTTTCAGAATTTATAGCACAAATAATAACCACATTTTGTTTCTTTTAGGAGTATCTATGCAGGTCCTCAAATAGTTGGCTATCAATCTGAGGAACAAGCATCTTAGAGATGGCTCTCCCAACCAAGGCCTCAAGAGATAAGAGCATAATAACACTACGCATTATCCCTAAGCATTCCTGAAAGCCACAATCCTCCCGCAGACCCAGTTACTTCCCAGCATAGGGTTAGTTTCTTGGTAGCTGGCAAGGTTCGCTTCAGCAACTCACACAGCATTTCCTGCCGTCCCTTTCCCACTTTCTCAAGAAGACTGGGATGGAACAAAATAGCTTTTGAGGCCAGAGTCGATTGCCATCCCCAGATGCTTTACATTCAACATGCCATCTGTGTTTTGTTTTCTTGTTAAGAGGGTTTTGTAACAGTTTTTATTATCTACTGTAACTAGAAACAACAGCAGGAAATCGTGTAGTGCAAGGCAAGTATAGTGAGTGATTTGGCTTCACAATCACTGGCCATCAATCCTCCACTTGAAACCTCTCCATTGCGAGCCTTTTCCATCCTCTCTTGCATGTGCATATGTGTGAGAGAGAGGGTGCAAGTGCAGAGCAAAAGCATGCATTTGGCAGAAAGGTAGGAGATGGGTAAGAAGACCCCAAAAAAACCTAAGGCATAGCAGGGTTTAGTGCTGTTGTAAACAGACATCATTTGCAGATAGCATGCAAACTAATTAGTTCATTGCTCATTTTTCTGAGGGGGGACACAAACTTTTCTGCATCTTTGGTCAGACCAAGAGATTATCTGACTGTCCAATTTACTTGGTCATGTGCTCTCAGCAATTTGATTAACAGCTTCATTGATTAATAGTGATTAGTTTAAGCAATGGAGTTAACCTCGGAATTAATGTGTGGTCAGTAATCTAAGTGACTTGTAAAAAAATCATCCTGATTGCTGTCTTGGAGCCCATTGTCCGTTAAATCTTTCTTTCATTTGTAACCTTCTGCTTTCTCTACAAACCCACCATCTCACACAAACTCGAGTTTCAGAGTTTGTACTCCTCTGTATACACTAAGTGGAGGGAAAAGGGGGAAGCAACACGGATTATGATATCCTAGTATAGGTTATTGTAAAATTGCACTCGCTGCATTCCAGAGAATAGGAAATTTCATTTTCAAGGGCTCCCTGGGGGGCTGAGATAAACTACAAAAGTCACAACTTGTCATAATTAAACACTCATGCCCATTACACACAAAGGAAATTATGCACATTTATCTAGGTCATTGAAACATTCATATGGCAATACTATACATGAATGTCCATTAATATCCTGTAAGAATTTAGTGAAAGTGTTCTCCCAGAAGCGATGCAAGGCTGTCTCAGATGAAGGTGCTGTAATAGCATGGAGGAGAGAGCAGGGGAGGGATGGGAATGGTTAATATATATCCAGCAGGAATGCAAAAGTGCTTAGATGGCTATACCCACCATTCCCTCTCTGCCAAGTAAAGCATAAATAAGTTAATTGGATAAGCTTTTCATATCATCATTCTATATGGTTATCGAGCAACAGCAATGGGAGTGGTTAAAAACTGATAAACAGCAAGTGTTGTGCCATTTGGAAGTCAGCTTGGTTTGTCTTATTAAATTTGGGTTATTGGAAGTTGGTAGCTCTGAAAGTATCTCCTACCTCTTCCCACAGATTTGTATTTTGAATATCTACTTGCTGTGGGAATGTGTGTGTGGGTTGACAAATAAGACAATATTTTCCTATAGACACCACTGTAGTCATCCATATTCCTTTTATTTTTGTCATCTCCTCAATAGTAAACTGTAGTAATCTTGCCTGCCCTCCAGTACTTTCCAAAAGTCAAAAATATATTTTTCCCCATTAAGAAAACAGCAAGGATTGTTAGAAACGGCCCTGATGAATTTGGCACTAGCATCTCCTGGGGAATTAATGGCCAGGTGTCACTAATGGCTCTCAGCTTTGCGTCAACACTCCAAGTCACTCCTAATCCCCAGGACAGGCTCTGCTCCTTATTGCTTAATTAGAACACAAACAGCTCAATGAAAATAACACTGATGGTCTGACTTAAACCCACAAAAGAAGATAAAATATAGGAGTTAAGGGTTAAGAGAAAAAAAAACCCAGGAGGACTAACATATAGCCATCTGTGTAAGTAGGTTTTGTTTTACAGCAAACACGCTTAATAGAAATGGCTGAAAATACATTTTTTCAGAATCTGATCTGTAGATGTTTTGCAGCTAAAAGACCTGCATTCAGTTGCTTTTATTCCTAGATTATGTTTTATGCTATTTGGATCACTGCCAAGTATGTGACAACCCTTGTGTGGGAAAGTGGCATGAATTTTAAGAATGAACGAGTAGTCCTCCAAGTGTTTGTGCCAGAAGCACCTCATTCACTAGTGGTGTTTGGTTTTTTTCTTATACAAGACATTTTATTCATCCAAGCAGAAAAAAAATAATCTTAACATATGACCCATGAAATTTGTGCAACACAAAGAGTCATCAGGTAGAAGCCACCACAATTTTGATATTCTATCAAAATATTGAGTAAAACTCTCAGCCAATAAACATGTTCACAGGGAATCAGTAGAAAGTCATGACCATTTTTTAATCCAAAAGGAAGAGAGTTTGTGATACCATTTGAAGTGATTCTACTTTCTTTTGCTTTCAAAATGCTTTCAAGCTCTGACATGTACAATAGTTTGCCATTTGAAGGAGTGTCCCATCCTCAACTCTACAGGTAGAAAGGTCTGCCTAAAGAAAGGGGCTTCTAGAAAGCCAAATCAAGTTAGCCATGTATGTTTATTCTTCTAGATTAAAACTTTATTGGCGGAATGATCCAAGGGTCATGTTTGTGAATATCTATAATTTTTTCTGTATGAACAAAGCAATCCAAATTAAGCCCAGTGCTCTAAGTTTAAAATACAGGGTTTGCAATGTACATGTGACTGTAGGAGAAATTTCCAGACCTGTACTAGTAAGACTCATATCTGGACATAGATTCAAACACATGATTTTGCTTAAAACACTTTGTTCCAGCTGCCAAAGAAAGAATTTTTATTCTTTAGCTATTTGTGAATCTGGATATACACCAGATATAGTCCTACAGTAAGTAGGAACATGACCTTTAGCAGACTTTTACAGAAAACCAATGCTAAAATGCAATTCAAATGATTGTTTTACAATGCATTAAAACAACCTTTCTCTCCCAAATTAGCAGATAACTGTAGGCTAAGTCACATTTCCTTCAAGAGGATGTTAGTGAAAATAAATATTATTTTATAGGTTTTCACTGGTGTTTATCACTTGGGGGAAAAAAAAAAAAGAAAAAAGAAAAAAAAGAGATGCAACCATCAGTATTTTGAATGCGTCTGGAAGATGTGCCATACCTATTAGCAGTGCTATTATCCCTGTCGGCAGCGCTGCTGTGCTTCTGCTAAGCTGTCTCGGAAGGCTCACATACATACAATGCATCCTGTTACCTCTAAAAAAGAATCACTTAAACTGACTTCTGCTAATCCCCCTGGCCACACAGAGTGGGTTTAGTCAGGCTGGGGAGCAAAGCCAATTTATAATGTGAGCTATAGTCCCTCTGGCAAGATAGAAGTTGAGCTTCACATTTGGAAAGTGAGAGAGGAGGAGAGAAATTCGGAAGGTTTTAGCAGCTATCCTGGTAATGAAATCTGTACAAGCTCCACATCACCAAAGACAGTAGCAAAACAGGGCATCTACTGAGCAACATCAGTTACTTGGCTTTTTCTGTCTGTGTGTGCAGCAAACTGGAAGTACAAGTTTTATCAGTTCATATGTATTAAAGACTAACAACTTTGTACATGCAGATTCAGAATTTTTGAGAGATGTGTTGCTTCATTTCTTTCAGTCAGTTCTAGTTTTAGCCTGACATAAACATTTCATATTTTGTAAAATACATCACAGGCTTGCACTATCAATTATTTCCCTAGAGATTCCCTAGGCTAGAAGGGTTGCTTTTAACAAGATACCTACCCAAATGAGGCTGTGTGCATTTATCAGTCGAGTGTTCAATTAATTGGAAACTCTTAATAGCCATGCAGGACCTGAAGCTTTTGTCCAGCTTAGTCTGTTTGGCTACATTTCGTATGTTGGCAAATAATTACCCTTTTGCACAAGCGATACTGTGTGAGGGGAATTTCCCCAAGTGAGGGAAAAAAATTAGTGCCCTCATTTTATGCACTGTGTTGTCACTCACCATTTGCTAAGCATGATGTATTAGGTGTTGATCTTGCAGTATGTCTCCACAGCAAAATGAAGTTATGGATGTAGCATGGCTGGGCACATCTATGCCTCATTGAATCTACTCAGCCTGGGTAACAGGAGTGAAAGGATGGTGTACAGGTACCAGAACAGCTCAGCAACACAACTGCCTTCCCAAGACTCATGAGCGAGGCCTGAAGCCTGTTCCACTGCATCTTTGCTGCTCTTGTACACCTTTATAAGCACACCTTCATCTTGTTATGGAGACAAACCCCTAGAAAGGGAGAGAAGGCATGATTTGTTTCTCTTCTAAGAGATTAGGCAATGCCACCTCCTTCTTCTTTGCCTTTCTTTTAAATCGGTATATGGATCGATGGGATTCCCTGGAGGAAAAGTGACAGAAGCAGGTCTTCAGGAAGGCAGGCATCAAAACAGGTAAACAGTAAGAGCATGGTAGCTTCCCACAGGAAAGCTGCACCACACTCTAAGGTCCATGGGCAGAAACGGTGCAGGGTTGACACCCAGGCAGCTGAGTTGGGATGTGCCTGCACAAGTGGGCAACATAACTCAGAAATACAACATGTGGGAAAGGGCAGGGCTGTGCGGTGCTGCAAAACTGAGTATAAGACAACTCCAGCTGAGAGGAGTCAAGAGAGAGTGGTGAGGGCTGAGGCAACAAGCAAAAAGAGGGCAAACTCTGCTGCAGCATGTCTCCCAGGCTGGAAGGTGCAGTGCCTGAGCCGCAAGGCAGCTGGCGCTGGGACTGGGGTGGCCCTGGGATGAGCCAGCAGCTCTTGAGCACAGATCTGGAGGTTACCGAAGAAGTTGCTCCCATCCCACTAGGTGCCTGTTTTCCAATAGGGTTCCCTGAGACTTAGCATGCAGCTATAACACGTACACTTACATGCTTTAATACATCATCGGTTGTTTAAGTTCTATCTGCGTAAAATGAGTGTTCAAAATACTGAGCGGCTGTATAAGCAAGAGTTGAGCAGACCTAAACACTTCATGAAATACCAACAAAATAGCTGTAAATCTCAAGCTTAAAATGCCCTGCTCAATATGAGCACAATATTTAATCTTACTTTTTCTTCAGGACACACATCATTAACTGCTAATCAACTCAAGCTTCAGAAATCCCTGAGCAGTCTTCTCAGTTTTCAAAAATGCAGTCAAGAAACAAGGTACTTTTTATCCCACCCTCAGCAATGGTAATGGGTCCCAGAGGTGTCCAGGTGCGGACAACATCACTGCACTGTACACCAAACCATGCTGCGCTGGATATGCTTTGCCAGTGTTTTATAGGACTTGCACAAAAGCCTCCAGGTTGACAAACATAACTTGTTCTGTGGCACATGGCGTTACACACACCTTGGCTGTCAATTAGGCAGGGCCTGGGAAGCTGAGCCAAGGAGCCAGCGGAGCTTGCCTGCTCCCATGAAGTCCGGACAGGCGGATGCAGGCTTGGTGGGGGCAGTGCACCACGCAGCTGCTCTGGCTGGGTGGGAGGCAGAGGAGGGCTCACTTTGCCAAGTGAGCTGAGCTGTGGCACCAGGCACAGCGCAAATCCCTGTTGCTGGAAGTTTTTATTTCCCTGTTGGAATCCAACTTGGGAATGGTTGCCCTTTGTGCGCAGGGGCTGAGCTCATGCACACCCACTGCAGTGCCCTTATTTGTAAGGGAGGGGTTGCTATTTAATTAGCCCGGCGGGATGTGCTGTGCCTTTCCACAGAGTGAGAGAATGCTGCTTTGTTAAAAAGTATGCTTGCAGGTGCTAACAGGAGTAATTGGTGGATTCCCCCCAGCGTAACGTTTCTGCTGGAGAATTTCTGCCCTGGATCCCAGAGCCTCTCACATCCCTGAATAAGTGCACACTGTACATGCCCTTGCAGCCTTGATTCTGCAGGTTCTTGCTCCAGAGTCTTTTCCCCATCTCTGATTTCTTGGGGATATTTATACAGCATGAACACAGTCCAGAAAGCAGGCTGCCTTCATTTGAGTTCATTTTGTATGTCAAAGACCTTGGCCACTTCCTTCCTCTTCATCTTCCTCCTCCTGCCTTTTCTTCCCCGCCTTTTCATTCCACAGCTGTTATTGCAGGAGATTGCTGATAAAGGCACAGGCTCAGGAGTCAAAATATAGCGGAGTCTACTCTACCAGGTGCAAGGAGCCCCAGACTGTCGGCGTGGGAGATAGATAGGCACAAGATCAGATATGCAGGAGGGGCACATACAAGGGCACTTGTGCTGGATTCCTCCAGCTCCAGAATCAAGCTTGGCGGAATTGCTTTCCTACCGCCCCCATGTTAATAAATCCTGCCTAGTGGGCTCAGCTGCCTGCGCAGCATGGGGGTCTGAGCTCGCAAATCTGTGCTTCACCATATGGATGGACTAGCTTAGGTCTCCATGACCTCAGGTATCTCTGTACCAGGCTAACGCTTGGAGTAGATATGCCTCCCCACACTCCTCACGCCATTCTGCTCTTGGAGAGATCTCCCATGCCTGGGCTCCCACCAGGTATATCCTCTCTCCAAATCCAAAATGAGCGTGATACTGCACTGGTAAGGGCACCTGCTCTGCCAGCAGCCCCTGTCCTCCAGGCCAAGCATGATGCAGCACCTTCTGCCCACACTGCTCCAGGGTGGTTCTGTCTGCAGCAAAATGGCTGAGCCCACACTGTGTGACACACCGGCCTGTTCATCAGTATTCCTGGCATTGCTGGGGAGGTGCAGGGCAGTCTGAAGAGCACAAATCAATGAGACAATTGTGTTGCAGCCCTCCAGAACAGTTGCTTGGTAGTCTGGATCCAAAGGAATGTGAGGAGTGGGGATGTGGATGTGGCCTGAGGGAAGGTGTAAGGTGCCAGGCCTGCTGGGACAGCACTGTAGGACTGTGCAGCAGGGTCCGATCTGTTACAGTCTGGTCCACACAGCCTGGATGGCACTACCCTGGCGTGTTACCCAAGTTTTGTCACAGAAAGTTTGGGGCTGATTCACTCCAAATGAGTGTCACGCAGCAAACTAGCAGGAAGGAACCCCATGATGTCCTGGGCATCTGGCTGTGGGTTCAGACGAAGAAGCCAGGCTACTGAGTCAGCCGTTTCTGCACCAAATGCTTCCCTAGTAATGGCTTTTGTATTGCTCAGTGTGGAGAGGGGAGCAGGTTTTGAGGTAAATTGGACCCAAAAAATTAATGACCTGGATGATTAGTACCAGGCACTTGAACTGAACCCTCGTCTGAAGAAGGAGCTAGTGGAGGGCTCTGGAGGGCTGTGCTAGTTCTGCTGGAGAGAGCTAACTAGTGTGTATCTTATTTCTGTGTTGGTCCATGTCTCCCAGCTGCAGGCTACAGGACATTACCATAGCTGCCTTTTATTTTTCTGTTCTGGAGGGACCTTTTAATGAGAACGCTTTGCCTCACAGACATCCCCTCCTCTGAGTCAGCCTGGTGTAAGAGAAATAAGGATATGGCCCAGAGGGACTAATCATATAAATAAGATTTTAGGATCTGACCCAAGTAATAAATGAAAGACTAGCAATTTCATATTATGAAACCCCAGCTGCACGAACTCTCAACTTCAGCCTAGTGCCTCTGCCAGCTTCCAGCTGGCTATCAGAAATCATTTCCACTTCAGTGAGACCAATGTTGAAACGTCCCCTTAATCCTTTTCCAAACTGTGCCCACACATTCTAGCTGTATTTATTTTTACTACAATTCAAGCAGAAAAGAGGGCCTGACGTCACTCTAGGAAAAGCACAGCGTTTGTGTGAACACTCAGCCTGACATCCACCCTGCAAGGCTCAGGGCTCTGCCACAGCCTCGTCCTCACAGCCCTGACCCGCTCAGGCACGCTGCACAGGGGCAGGGAGCCCAAAAGCCAGAACAAAAAGTGGAAACAGAATGGGGAAAAAAACAAAAACCAAACTCAACATATTTCACAGGCTTTTACCAGCCATCCTGCCAAGTTTTGTGAGATACAGGTATAGCTGGGTCTCCAGGTCTCCTCAACTTTTGAGTGTGTTGCAGCTCATTCACCAGGGGAAGATGGCAGGTGGCCAGGGCGTGGATTTTACTGAGCTGTGTTGGCCCACATTCCCCAGCTGGCCCACACTTTCCAGAGTGGGGGAACAAAATTCTCCACCACCCCTGTCCTGTGAGCCCTAGTCAGTGACATTTCAGCTTTCCAGCTGAGTGTGGCTTGAAGCAAGGAAGGTGGCACAGGCTGTGTGCACAAGCACCCTGCTGTGGTTCCGTACCCCAGGGCAAGTGCCACTGGAAACAGCTTTTGGTAGAAAGTTCTGGGTGACAGCAGCTGCAGGACAGCTGCTCCAGAGGTGGCTGTATTTCAGTGTGTGAGGAGACCATACCTATGTCAGGGTGTGGGGAGAGAAGCCTTGGGGAAACTTGGGGAAACCCTTCAGGACAGGTGGCAGGGTAGCTCCCATGGCCACTGAGGGCAGCCGCCACTGCACCGGAGCCCACAGGCCGGCATGGGCAGGTGGCCTGTGTGTGCGGGGCAGGAGACACTGCCCCACTCTTGCTCCTGTCATTATTAATATTAATTTCACATGGCGTTCAGTGATCTGGGGAAGGCACTGCCATTAGTGGAATGTAGGGAGAACGGTGGCTGGGGAGCATGGGGAGGCTGGCACTGCAGGTCCCCTTGCATGGCAACTGGTGAGACAGGGATACCGGGGGCGGGGCGGGGGAGGGGGGGCGGCTGCCACAGGAACCTGCTGCCGGCTTTATTTTTAAACAAAAAAACAATGCCTAAATTCTGATGGGGTGTGCCAGTGCTGCAGGGGAAGGTCGGGGAGCTGCCACAGCTCCTGGTTGAGGAGGGGAACTGCTGGGCTGGGTGGGTGTGAGTCAGACTCGCTGCCCCTCTGCAGCGAGGGCTGGGGCCTTTCAGTGGGCCAGGGGTCCAGCCCCAGGTCGGCTTGGTGAGCCCCCACAGCTGCTGCAGAGGCCCACTGGCCCAGCCTGTTGGTGGGCCGAGGCTGTCCAGAGTGGGGTATGGCTGCGTGTGGGGCACCTCCAGCTTGTCGAGGCACTCTGGGCATGCGGCATTTCAGTCCCTAGGAACCGAGGCACCCAAAATCATTAATCACTTTTGAGACGTTTCGCCATCATGTATGGTCACAAAGCAGTTTCAGCATATCCTCAAGTGCCAGCCCTTTCCTCCCCTAAAATCTAGGTCACAAACAGTAGGGGTTTTCAGCTTGTTTTAGTTGGCCCACATTTTCCTTCTTTTTCTGTCTTTTGTTCTTTTTAATTTCTTTCTTTCTTCCTCCTTCCCTCCTCCTTTCCTTTTTTCCTTCCTTTTTCTTCCTTTCTTTCTTTCTTTCTTTCTTCCCTCCCTTCTTTCTTTCTTCCCTCCCTTCTTTCTTTCTTTCCTCTTTCTTTTCCTCCCTTCCTCTCTTCCCCTCTTCCTCTCTCTTCCCCCACCCCACCCCCTTGTCAAAATAAGCAGGGTTCCCTTCAGGGGCTGTGCAGAACTGGAGATCTATTTGCAAGCCAGAAGTGTGATACCGTGGCAAAGTTGCCTGTGAAGAATAAATCATGAACCCTCATATCGTTGCTGAACTTCTTTCAATGTTTATAAAAAAATCCTTCAGGTAGATACTGCATTTTAACGAACCAGTAACCCTCAACAACCTGAAAAGAATTCAGCCTCTTGCTTCTGACAAGCTATCACTGCTGCGCACAAAACCCCAAACATTTGCTGCTCATGAACGCGTGGGGATGGCAGCACAGTGGCAATGGCTGCATGGCCATGCCACCTGCAGGGCTTTCTGTACTGCTGCTCAGGTTGGCCTAACTTTGTAGTTGAGCTGCCAGCAAGCTCTCCTGCCAGCTGCAGCACAGCCTAGTCCCAAAGCTGTGCTGCCACTCGCCTTTGAGCACTGTGACAGCTTCCCCCAAAGTCTATCAAAGGTTCAACGGCATTTTAGGAATGGTATTGTTTCTGCTGACGGTAGCAACCAGCTATTTCCCAGCACTCAGAACAGGTTTTCCTTCACCACCCTCATTATCCATAATGCCATTAGCTACAAAGCGGTATCTCCCTAATAACCGGCTTCTGCTTATTACTATGAATTTATTCTTCTGTGCCATATGCCATCTATATTCGTCTTCCAAAAACGTGCTAGGGACTCCATTAGTGGCATACTCTGTTTATTGGGATCACAGCAAGCAGATAGCGCTTGAAATGTTCCTATTCACATGGGCATATGCATTAGAATTCAGAATAAACTTCAAAACAGACAAAGAAACAACAGCAGAGGGGAAATAACGCTCCCTTTGTGCTTTAATATTCACTTATTTATTGACAAATGTAAATTCATGCACAGTGAGCTGCCTCAAGGAGGCACAGCCACCAGACCAAGGGCACTAACACTAAACAGGAATTTCTCCCATGCTTATTTGCCTGTGACTGAGCCCTACTAAAATGTTTAAAGAGCCATAACTGAAAGCAAAGCCATAATCATTGTGGTGCTGTAAGAGTCAATATCTACTGGGCAATAGGAGCACAAAGACGTTAAAGTGATTCGATGCTGGAAAGTTAAAGGGTCAGTACTTTTTTGTGACTCAAAGAGAAAGCTTCAGCTCTGATGCTCAACAACCAGCAACGGAATAGTGAAACACTGGAATGTTCTTCCTCCTGCGGAGGAGGGTAGGAGCCAGGCTGATTTACACCACAGTCCCCCCTTAAAAACAAAGAAACATATTAATTCCACCATGACAGTGTACCGACAGAGCTGTTGTCTGCCCTATTTTTCTCTGGCGGATCTCCAGGAGGAAATTATTGCGGGGATCTTTGATGCTATCTGGCATCTATACACACTCATGCATATGAGGAAAGCAAAAGGAGTGCAACAATTGAAGTAGGAACCAAAACAGGATGAGTCCTGAATAAACCAGGTAGGAGACTCGGAGTAGGGTTTGGGTGGCAGACTAAAGTAGCATATGCACTCTTTTTAAGACATGCTCCCAAGCAGACAGACATACACACACGTTTATGAAAAAGGTACACTGAAAGAACTTTAACTATAAGTTAATGAAGGTTAGGAGAATATGTCACTCACACACATACCCCAAGTGAGAGTCTCCTGTACTCTTAAGCCCTGATAAGGTGGACACCCACTTCTTGAACCTGTCTCATGCTTAGCACCTATCTCCCCATACTTGGCACACCCATTTAGACACCACACTTCCTTTGCAACCTTCTGTCCACCCAGAGGCAACTATCGTCTTCTGATGGACAAGTGAAGGAGCCAGCTAGCCTTTGGGCTTCTCCCAACTCCTCCTGCACAGCTCACAGTTCATAGCCAAGGTCTGCCTTAAGCCCTGGTAGAGCTCCACTGCCCAGCCTGCAGTTGGCTGGCCACTGGGTAAGCTTTGGCTACAGCAGAGCAACTTGACAGATGCTCAGCTTCTAACAGAGCCAGAGCAGCCATTTCAGTAGCTAAGTAGGCATAGAGAAGTTTGGTTTATGTCTCATTTTTTCCAAATGACTCGTTCACCACCTCCCTATTCCATTATTCCCAGAGACTACAGGGCTGAGGACAAAAGGCCAAAATCCTCCCGAGAAGTCCACCATCCTGAAAGAAAATCACGCTGCTGAGCAGCATGAACGTAGTCAGAATGGGGATCAGAAAAGGGGCTCTGTTTTTTTACTCATTATCAAGAGTATGGTAGAGGATTTGCAAGTGCATTTTGTGGCTGGGATGGTAACGTCTGTGGAAGCCTTCAGTACACACCAGAATGGCAGATTACTTCTTGTGAATGAGTTCAGGGGGCTCATCAGGGTCTAAAGATGAGATACTGTGTTATTTGTTCACACTTTCTATGACCCTGCACACACACATATGAGTACCAGTATCTAGCTTAATCTAAAAACTAGGTATCTAATCTAACCTAAGAGTCTTCATTCCCTTCCTAGACAGTGCACAGAAACAGACACCTCCAGAAGGTGACTCAGATCCCCTCAAACATGTATTCATCAAGGAGCTGTAACAACAGAGGCTATTAAATATAAATAACCAGCCTAAGTGCTCAGCTTTCAGATGGCTGAAGTGGTCAGGCAAGGTGAATTCCACTCACAATATATAATACTTGTATTCATTTTCTTGCCTTGTATAAAAATGTGTATCTATTATAGTGGGGATATGTGAAAGCATGCACACACGCAGAGGAGAGGAATGGACTTATTGTGCAAAGCTAAGAGATCTCAAGCCTCCTTTCTCCACGTTAGTGCTGGCCAAGGCACCCATCAGGCATTGAGAGGCTATGACCAACCTGTACTGTGGTGCAGAATTTGCCATGGAGGCTGAGCTGTTTTCCTGGTCTGCCTGAAATTAGCCCAGGGCCTGCCACAGAGACTGCAGCATTCTTATTTTGAAATATTTTCTTTCTTCTTATGTCTTGGTTTTGCGATAAATCAAATTATTTGGCTGTTATCTCAATCCTTCAACATTAAACAATTCATCTTAGCGTTGGGCTTTTATGATCAATGGAAAGCTCTTAATCAGAGCTGCCAGCAGTGCTGCTTTTATTTAAGGCTCATGATGATTAATGAAAATGTATATGATCTCAGTTGTGCTAATTTTTGCTAGCTATGCCAAGTACTCCCAACAGCGTGGGAGGGTGATCAGCTCTAGTCCATTTTAAGCATCTCCATGGACCTGCTGACTGAGCCCCATGGGCAGGGATGTATTCCCAGCTCCACACCCACCCAACTTGTGAGTGCAAACACCCACTGAGAACCACGGGCTGTAGGGCTCCAAGTGAACACAGGATCTGGCCCTGAGGGAACCCACATTACTGAGGGTAAGTCAATAAACAAAAAAAGGAAGACTAGCTGGCAACCAAAGCCCAGGATGAGTTTGCACATCTGGTGAACAGAGTGGGAGTAAAAAGGAGTAAAAAAAATTTTTAATTGGATTTATTCATATATTCCCATGGAGGCCAGTGAGAGACTAGAAATGTGGGACATCATATCAATAATAATACACTAAAAATCATACCAGAAATGAAGCAAAATCACCAGGCAAAAAGTTTTAGAAGTAAATGGCTGGGTAGTTACAAGGCATGAACTTATGTCATGCCATCACTCAATGAAACTACCATGGATGCTGACCTGAAAAACTGGCAAGTCTTGGTGGAAAAAAGCTTCTGAAGAGAGTAACACCAGGTCTGCAAAGTGAGAGAGAAAATGGGCCTGTATAACAGACAACACTGACAGCAATTTGGGTATTTTTTTTTGTGCCAAAGAAAATTAATGTTTAGCTTATTCTGTCCACTGACTTCATAGAACAAGGAGAAAAAAAATCACTAGTAATTCCTTGGAAGATTTCTTCCATCAAGAAAGGTGATGATCAAGCATACAAGTGGAAACTTAAGTGGTATCCATAAAGACCCATCTCTTCTGAAGAAGAGAAATAGCCTAATATGTATAGAGGATGCCTTGCAATAAAGTTGTTGAAGTAAAGAGACAGGAAAATTATTTGGTTTTTTTAAAACAGCTGGGCCACTGACTCACTGTGTAGCCATGGGCAAGTCCTGGGACTTTGCATCTCAATCACTCCAGCAATTCAACTGGATGAAAGCAGAATGGATGGCAGTATGCTCCAATATTCAATATGCTGCAGATGCTGCTGCTGAAAGAAGCATTCCTGGCTAAATAAGCTCACAATGCAAATCCAAAAGAAACCAGGGATAGCTGGGGGCACCAGTGCAAATAGCCACATTTGTGCTGTCTCTTGAAGACTTTGGTTTAGATCTTAATGGCCATAAAGCTTATAGCTCAAAGTGCAATGGATTGGATTAGATGAGATTTAAAATTGCTTCTATGCTCTTTTTCAGGTATTCTTTATAATAAATCCCATATATATCTATCTCTATATCTATCTATGTATAACAACATGAAACTCTGATTAGTTCACTGTACATACAGCCCCAGAATGTTTTGATGTACACATAGCCAGTTCTGCACACATGCTGCTGCCTAGAATAATCTTGAAGTGGTTAATCAAGAGATTAACCTTATTTTCTTATATATGAATACCTAAAAAATCATTAATTATTCCTATCACATAATAATTCTGCAAGCTGGAATCATTAAAATAGCACCTGTGAGTGCTATTTTAGAATAAGTCCCTCTTCACGGAAAAATATCTGTTAAAGTAATAAATATTCTCTGCACTAAACTGAAGTGCACCGTAGACAGAAATATAGGTTAAAATCTTGTACAGCAATGTTGGCTTTGGGACCCAGTTCAGTGCAGTGTTTAATTGTATGCAGGTACTTAGATCCTAATGCAGCAGAGCACTAATGCACATATTTAATTGCCACAATGAATAAAGACCTAAATAGGAATGGGATTACACATTTTTAGAATTCTTAGTAGTTCTTCATGTTCTGCAGATATTTAACGCTTAATGTTTTACTGGGCTGGATCTAGGCTAAATTTATTAACAGAAAGATTTTAGATTTCTTCAGGAAATTTCAAGCACCTTCCTGAGAAATGTCAGAGTTTTTTAGCTTTTGAAAACACTGTTTTAATCCTGGAAATCCTCTGGGCTATGGCTGGAGAGCAAACTGTTCCACTGATTTTTGATGATGCTGAGGCCAGCCTGCATTGTAGCACAGGGAATCACTGCCATCTGATCACCTCCTCGGTGATTTATCTGAATTAAGTGTCCAGGGAGTATGTACCAACATCACAAACTGGCAACTTCTTCCAGGACCAACTTCCAGGACCGACCTCAGTGAGCGAAGGAGCACTAGAGGACTATCTCAGATTAGTTTTCAGCAGCCTGAGAAATAAACATTGCTAAGGCAGCATTGCTGCCTTATTAGGCATAGGAATATAAGAATATAGGAATAATTAGCATTGCTATTGTGTTGTACATCTTCAGGAGGAAAAAATTAAGCAATGCTGGTCCAGAAATCAATAGAGCACACACATCATGGTCACCATGTACTGTTCTGGTCAGTCTTTTCCAAAAGGGATATAGAGGAAATACAGAAGGTAGAGAAGAGGATGAAGTGGGTGATGAGAAGCACAGGGACTTCTTACACTTGAAGGAGAACCAAAGAGACAAAACCTCCTTCTGTTCTCCTACAGTGGTAACAGAGATGATGGAGGCAACTTATGCCTGAGGGCTATATAACCACAGATAGCATGGGGAAGGTGGGCAGGGAGCAAATTTTGTTTTCTTACCACAAGAGCCTGGAGGCACCCCATGAAATAAACTGGCAGCTGATTGGATGACCAACACAGAGAAGAAGCTGGTTTCATACTGTGCATAATTACAGCTGAGCAACTCATTGCCATAAATGGCTCAAACCAACTAAAAAAGGGATTAGAAAAGTTCCCAGGGGAGAGTCTATCGGTAGTCTATTAAACTGAATCATACACACAACCTCCAGCTTTGGAAGTCTTGCAATAGCTGGCTGGTGGAGACTGAAAAGGTGTGCCAGGACAAGGGTGACACTGTACTAGCCTTTTTTTACATACTTTTCCCAGATGTCTGCTTCTGGACACTGTGGAAGATTAGGTCTTGAACTAGATAAACCTTTGGGCTGATACAGTGTTTCAGGGAGAGGGTAGGAATTACATTCCTATGCACCTCTTTTAGGTGAAAAGGGATCCTACCTGCACTCCCCCACTGCAGGACCCTGTGTAGGTTGCCTTAAGAAATGGCAAGAGGTGAGGTTAATCCCCATGATCTTCTCTTCTTTAATAAAGCTAGTCCTAACAAAGTGCTTGTTCCTCAGGAAACAATTTCTCCCCACAGGAAAAAAAAACACTATTGTATGCTCTGTGGCTTCATTGTCTTGTCTTAAGATGGAGGAAAACAGCAAGGCGTGCCAGCTCATTGCCAGTTTGATGGAAAAACTGAGTTTACACAGTCCAAGAGCAATTAAATTAGCATGTTACAGTCACTAACTGGTGACTTGGAGGACACTGGTATCACTGACAGAGGGTCCAAGTATCAGCCCACAGGGGACACAACAGGTCTTCTGCATACCTTTCCACACGTAGTCAGGCCTCAGAAGGACATTATCATCATAGGTACTTTCTACCCTCCTCATTTTTCTCAGAAAAGCCACTGTCTGTCAGTGGGGTTTTTTCCTAGCCTCTGAAACACAGGATTTTTGTGTGCATTGAGGACCATTTTATTGAAGTTGCAGCAGCAATAGCAACCCAGCAATTTGGGCTGGTCCAACTGAGAAACACAAATTTGAAATGGGAAACTACACTGTGAAATGAGGAGCTACCCTTGCCCCGGCAACGTGCTAATTTTGGCGGGGGGAGATGTGGCTTCAAGTTATAAGTCAAGGGAAATTTGGGGGGCAAGGAGCGTGATGGTGGGAATGACTTACTAGTGCATTGATTTATTTGCGAAGTGCAAAACCATCTGATCTGAAGTCACCATTCCAGCTTGGTTCCCTGCTCCTGCAACTGCTTCATTACCCCTCTGTCATTGAAAAGTATTTTGTGCTCTGCTGAACTGCTAAAGGACGGGACACTAGTCATCACAACTGAGCAGATTTTGCCTCTTCTTCCCATTGCTCAGCTTTGCTCCAAAGGAGTATTAACGCCAAGAGCTGTTGATATTAAATCTGAACACATTTTGCTGACCGTTGCATTGTGCATGGGTGGTTGAAGCAGGCTCATAGCTGCAGATTTCAAGAACAAGCTTAAGAGAAACCTTCCTTTGATCAGGAAAGGTGACTGCATGCTCTGCATCCAACTCAAGCACATTGCAGGTGATTTACTCAGGCAGCACTGAGGGGCCACATTTTCAAGCACATGGCACCTATGGTCAGGATGAGACTTTACTGCAGCAGCTCAGCTCCCGTAGGGGACCCAGACAAGTAAGGCTCATGCTTTCAGCAGCACAGGCTTTCACAGGAACTGAGCAGGAGCGGAGCCAGCTCCCCTGGCATTTTGCCCCATGGAAGCCTAAGCCAGGGCCAGGGAAAGTTCTCCCATTTGTTCAAAGGCCTGGGATCAGGTCTGATGGATAAGCCTGGATATCCTGAATCTCTAGCCATGTCTGTGTAAGCTGCATTGGTCAGAAACTTCCGTCCTTGTCTAAACCATGTTTGCTGGCAGTGCAGAGCGAGACACATCTGTTGCTGGCCTTGCTACCGCCATGCTTCCTACCCCACTGCTGGTGTCACCATCTCTTCCCGGAGACCAACACACATGTAGTCCTCCCTGTGCTGCCCTGAGAAAAAAAAAACATTTAAATCCTCTGAATTAATAGCACAGAAGCTCAATGAGAAGCTAGCCGTTGTTCTTTGGCAATTACATTAACGGAGCTTGGTAACAGCAAAAGAACATGATGAAACATATTCTGATAAATTGCTCTGTTCTTATCTGTGAGGGTAACAACAAAACTTTCCGTGCTGTGGGGCTTGTGCTCCTCGGGCTGTGACATTCCCAGACAATGCCACTTGCACAGGAAAGAAGGGCCTTAATTTTGCTGGTGGGCCTGGAGGGGAAGCTGTGTTTCAGGAAGAGTTACAGCCGGCATCCCGGCTTGAGGAGTGCATGGTAAGGCTCTCAAGCTCACGGCACTGCATTTAACAGCCTGCATTCTTCCCCAGCTTCACCTTTCATTTTAACAGGAGATATTTTCTGTATAAATGACATGACTGAAGAGAGGCGTAACAGATGAGAGAATGTTGTAATGGTCTTGTCCTCCTGGGCTAAAATAAAGCTCAAAAGGCTTAGAAACCAACAAACAAATGGGAAAGAGGAACCTCTGTCTTCCATTTCAAATAAGCATACACCAGCAAGTGCCATGAAAAAACAGCAATTTGAGGGTCAGCAGGAGAGAAAAGGGAAACCCTTCCTACCCACAGATCTGAGGGTGATATGGAAATAGGCCAGAGCTTACTGGTATCCCTCCATGGACACACGGCATGTACATTATCAAGCAGAAAGGCACTGCAGGGGGGGGGTGTGGGGGGTGGGGCTGGCATGATGAGGGAGTTCTGAGGGAGCTCGCTGTGAGCTAGCAAGTGGGAACGGGGAAGGAGCATGCAGCAGTTCATGGCTCTAAATCTGTTTTCAGGAGATGGAGAATCTGTCTGCTTGAGTCAGGCACAAGCAGCACAGCTCCCAGGAGGAGCAAACAGAGCGCAAAACTTGCTGGAGGCAGGATTTTGAAGCAGCCAGTCTGCAATTTTAACAGTGCTTTCTGCTCAACTAGGCAAACACACCTCCATCACAGCCCTGGATGGCGATATTAATAAGCATGGCATGAGAAGGGGAAGGTCACTGAAATGACTGCTGTGCTGCGTAGTGGCATTGGTACCAGAGGTGCCAGGACTGCACTGGGACTTCATCTCTCCTGTGTGGCTGTGGCCACATCCCTCCCCTGCTGACTTGCCATGTGGCCATGGGGCTTGCCTGAGGCCCCCAAGAGCTTCCCAGCTGACTATGCCCCCTGCCACCAGCAGATGTTGTGACTTAGTGGGTTATCGCAATAAAGGTCTTCAGGGAGAAAGCCCTATCTGCTGCCACTGGGCTTTGGGTCTCAAAGGCAAGGGATTTATATCCCAGAAGAGAGGGTAGCTGCCTTCTGCAGGACTACTTTTATGGCTGATGACAGCAGTCATTGGACCTGTAAGGTGTTGGCTTATCATGAAGTGCAGAGACCGGCTCTAGTCCAACACAGGCTTGTACAGCTGCAGTATTTCTCACCACAGAAGGTCAGAGAGGCCTTAAAGTTGGCAAATATTTTTTCTCTTGGAAGCACACATTCGCTTAACAACAGCCCCCTCCAGCATACTTCAAAAGGAATACACAAAGGGAATACACACCTTCCTGTTGTTTGTTCTGGGTGAAAATCCCACTCCCTCGTACAGCATTTTTTCTGTCTGATCTAGATAGATTGGCAGTGCTCTCAGACAGGACCAACATACACCCTATACCTTGTAGTACCTAATTTGCTCACTCCCAGTATGTAACACTATGATGAACACGGGGGCATCCCAGCCTTACTTTGAACTCTTCATTCTCCTGTAGAGCTACAAGTGACAGCAGAATTCACAGAGCCACAATGGGATGTGGGAGGGGTCATTCCCTATGTGACCACACCAGCACAGGGAGCTTTTGCCTGTTTGGGTTTCATAAGGTCCAAGAAAAGCATAGAAAGCAAAGCCATGTGTAAATATGCCCAGATAAAACCTGCCTTTTGCACCCCAAAGGCTGTGGAGGTGGGAGGTGTGCAGGAGTTTCTCCAAACAATTTCTTTCCTCCCACGTTTATAGACAGACACCTTGATGCTAAGGGCTCTTCAGTGGCTGATGTAACACCTGATCTGGCTCCATATGGTTTCTCTTCACCAGCTGTATCATTCCCTTCCAGATCATGGCCAGAAGAGATGGTCTTTCCTTTGCCAGAAAATGGGTTCTGTGCCAAATGAGACTCTCAGTGAAAGGATCATTTTAACCCACTGTTCCTCTGTCCTTCAGACTGGGCACAGTGGCGCTCCTGTCAGTCCCTTACTGGTGCATCCTTCCCTGGCTCATCCAGGTCTTTGTGCCTACATTGTTTCAAAACCACTTTCCTTGAGGATGGTAAATGCTCCTTTTCTGTTATGACAATGTTAAAAGCGGGTGCTCCAAGTCCAAGATGTCTTATAAGAACTGCCAAATGGCCTGCTAAAGCCTGACCAGCCCTGCTCACTAGTGTCTTCTTGTGATAACCAGAAGCTTTAATTTTGGCTGTTGTTACCTTGCACCTGTGGCCCCATCATTCATCCTAGCACTGCCCTGTTGTTTGGTGGTGACCAGGGTGGCTGCTCTGGTACCATCAACGGGCTACTCAGGCTCTCAAATGGCTAATTGCCCAGTCAGAGGGGAATCCCAATCACCCCCATTTCCTCCATCCACTAAAATCACTAACTGGATTTCAGCAAAAGCACATGCCTGACACTTTTGTGCCTGTGTGTCACCCGGCAGTGCAGTTCAAAGGAGCCAGGTGGGGAGATGCTGGGCTGAGGGGTCTGCAGGGATGCAGGTGGCAGGCAGGCCTGGCAGGGGTGCCCGGGCACAGGCTGCTCCCCTCTGCTGTGCCCCATCCAAGCTTCAGGCATCTCTCCTTTTTATGAGCTCCACATTCCAGTCTAGCTGGGCTGTTGTTGACTGCACACTTTGCTTTGTTTTATTTTTTCCCTCTCCCCAGCACACACAGCTTAGGCAAAACACTTGAACATTTTGTCTTTAAGTATTTACTTCCTCAGAAGCAGCCAGCCTGGCACCCAGTCAGATTCCTAAAATAATCCAGTAACGATTTAAGTAAACTGCCTGCAGGTGTTGCCCAGCTGCTTCATTGTGAGGAAGCCTTGAACTCTGCACCGGCAGCTTAAAGCCAGGGAGGGATGGTGCAAGACTTGCTTTTTTGCCTGCCCTTACCATCTGATGCTCTGCTCCTGCTCTGGGGTTGGGACAGGGCTGCCTAGCCCTCCTTCTCCTCCTCCTGACTGTTCCTGCTGCCTTTTTTCCACTTGCACTCTGAGATCATCTTTAGCGTTACTGTCTCTAAGATACTTTGCCATCTTCCCCCCACCGCAGACAATGGAAGAGGAAAATGAAGCAATTCAGAGTGATTCCCTCCAGAAGCCACCCTAAGCAGAGGAAGGGGGCACAGGCACAGGGGCCCCACAGCAGAAACCTGGGAAGTCCCACCCCTGTCCAAACCAAGGGACCTGAAAAGAATGGAGGTTTCGTTCCCCGAGCAAAAGCTGGATGACCAGACTTGACGTAGCTGATGGGACTGAGTTTATCCCCAGGTCTGTGCTGTCTGTAACATACTCTGGGATACAGCCGTGTGGTGCTGTGGACATACGCTTGAACCTACCTGGTCTTTGGCAGGGCAGTGGGCTGGCACCAGCGCAGCCTCCAGGCCACTGTACCAGCCTCACCTCTTCCTGGGCTTCAGCTCAGGTAAGCAACTTGGCACCATCCCACCAGGACTGGCAGTACAAATTAAATCCAGGTTAAAAGAGAGCTGCAAGCTGCTGCAAACCTGCATTCAGCTACAGCCGAGCTGTAAACCTGCTTCTGCTGATGTTCATGGTAAGGAGGTGGGCCAAGGAGGTAGTTTTGAGAGGTCAGTCTCCACATTTCAATTTTCTATGTGAAATTTTACATACGCCTGTTTGTGTGTGCCCATGTGCTATTGAAATAATGCTAACCAGTTTTGTTTCTACATGCAAATAATTGACATACATGTTTTCTGTGCCTGTGCACGTACACACATGCAGTCACACACACACTCTGGCAGAGGGGCATTAGATTTAAGCTTACTGCAGTAAACCTAAGAAACAGATTTAATAATGACCCCAAATATGGACCCAAATGTTCCTTCTTCTGCTACTAATTGATCTAATGGATTTCATACTTGTAACCAGGCAGTGGTTTGCATTGTAAGTTTCTTTTTGTTTGCTGCTTTAGAAAAAATAAGAACTACTAGAACATAACACGTACCATATTTGCAAATGTAATTGCCATGAAACGCTGCACACACACACATCACACACACCCCCCACACCCCAGCCCCCAAGTAATTGCCAATAGTGGATTACTAATATTTTGGAGCAGTTGCACTGTAATTTATGATGGCAAACTCTGGGGCAGAAATCCTCGGTCACTATGCACACAAATACAATGATATATATGCATATTAATCTATTTAAACAGCAACATGATACTCTAGATCCTCAATCAAATGCACAGTGCTGTCAGAAGGGAAGGCGTGATTTGCTTTTATTCAAGTGAGGGAGAAAAGATTTCTGAAGGAACCTGAGACAGCAGATTAGTGTCTGAGGTGTGAGTAGATCTGCCATCCCTGTGTGATGGTTGTACACATCTAGCTGCTGCACGGTCCTCTCCCTCTTTGGAGAAGCATCCTTGCTTTCCTTAGTAATGCTTCGCTTCACCTCTGCTTGGCCACCCACACTCTCCCCCCTGCAGACCGCTGCCCCTGTTACTCCTTGTTTTCTTTTCCCTTTGGTCCCACCCAAGCTTCAATAACTCTGCCACTCTTCCCAGGGAGAAATTTGAGTGAATCCCTCTCTCTATTTTTGAGATTGCCAGGCACAATGGGGAAGCTAATAACACAGCTGCCTGTGCCACAGTTGTTCAGGCCACTTCAAAAAAAAAAAAAAAAAAAAAAAAGGGGGGGGGGGGAAGGGACGGAAAAATTTGGATGCTTTACAGCTCTCAAATTGGCACATTTCAGTAGCGCTAAATGGTCTTAATAAGTAAATAAAATGCAGGCTATTTATCAGAGAAATCAGAATGACACCTTTGCAGCTGTTCTTGTCTCTTGAGGAAAAAGATATAATTAGGTAGTCTGGTTTTTTTTAAATTAAAAACCACTTAATTTGGAACCACTCCAGTCTGCTGAGTAACTGTCTAGGTGAACTTTAAAATACATTGTCCATACCAGATAGAAGAAAATTTCAGAAGAAGCCTCCCTGGTTTATTGGATGGGTGTGTATTGGGACAGGTTTAAAAACATTTCAGTGTAGCTGATGGGCCGTGACCTTTTAGTATCAGTTAAATCCAGATTTATTTTTTTAAAAGGTACGCTATTGAAAGGCACTGGCTGCCAAGTTAGAGAAGTCTGCCATAGTATTTTCACAGGATCATTCCAAGGTATTCTGTTGCTCATGCCAAGCAATAAAACCTTTCTTTTTGTGTGCATTTCTGGACACTGCTGTGCTCTCAGCACAGGCAAATTATCTCCAAAAGGTACCATTTCACAGAGAAAACTATGTTTTAAACAAGAAAGTTTCACTTTTCTGTATTAAGATAATGAAACAAAAAAGAGGACGGATTTACATGTGTTGTACATATAAAATGAGAGAACAGGCGTGCTCTCAAATATTGTTTTAATTATTTTTCACTTGTAGCCCTCCATATGTTTGCACTGCAGTCAGTGAACAATAGAAGAGCTCTCCTGTGGTTAACTTTACACCTGTAAAGTCCCCTGGATACAAACCAAGATTGCGTGGCCAAGTGGATAAAGTATCTGGCTTATCTTGCCAATGAATTCATATGCTCCAGGGGGTTAGAGACGATGGGGAGAATATAAGGAATTCTATTATTTTCAGTCTTTAGCAGATTTTCATTACTTTTACCCTTTCTATCTCCAACACCTGAGGAAAGAAGCCCCCTCCAGCTCCAGGTCTTCAATGTAAACACTGGAAAAAAATCCCCGCAGTGTCGCTGCGCCATGCAGGCAACAAGGAGACGAATCTGGGGCTCTCTCTATGGGTTGCCCCATGTTCCACACCCTGTGTGCGGGATCACGCTGGTGTGCACGAGCAATGCCCCAGCAGAGCCCGCTCCCAGCACAGCCCGGCTGAGGCAGCTGCTTCCCTGGCTGCATGGCAAGCCACACCTCGGGGACACCAGAGTTTTGTTCAGCCCTGCCCGTCCCTTTCATACTGCTTCTAATGACCTGCTAGTTATCGCTACGAAAGCAATCGAGACACTCCAGCATTTTTTCCCTACCAGCACAGTGGCTGAAGGCTCTTGGGTTTCCAGGCCGAGCCTTGCAACAGGCTTCAGAGAGACCCTGGGCACGCACAGCGCCCGTGCTTCAGCTCCGCCACCGCAGCCGGGACAGCGATGCTGCCCAGTGCCAGCTTCTTACCTACCCAGGCTGCCAGTGCTGCCTGGCGAGAACTGGCTCTTCTGTGTCTCCCCCACCTTCTACAGCAGGCTCAGACCTCCCCTGTAGTCACTACACATTACCATAATCAAAATTAATAGAAATAATTAGTGCTTCACAATCATGCAGATTTAATATGCCTGGGAGTCTGACACTAATATATCAATAGATAGTTTACAGCACATCATTGGTATTCTTTGGGAGCCGTGACCTATATTCTAATATAAAGGATCTTCAAGGTTCCTTTGCAAATAAAAGTAAATGTTAATTAAAGCACTTTCCTTCGAAAGGCTTGCTTTAAAATGACCTACAATTCCAATATTTGTTTTATGGCATGCACAGATAGAAGGATTCACAGTCTCACAGGAAATGTCATATGAATGTAGGAAGGAAGAATAAAAAAACCTGTAAGGAGATTAATTGCCTTCTACAGCACATCAGGAATGCAGACTTTGGTGATGGGCTACAAGAAGGCTGAAGTGAAACACTGTGTTTTGAACTGCAGAAAATGTTTGGATCAATTTTTATTTTTAGTGAAAGGGACAACTAGGACATACAAAAATGAAATGTAGCCTAACATTTGCATTGCTTTCAAGATAGAGGCTTAGAGCCATTTTATTTTTCCCTTTCATAAAATTTTCTCCCTTAAAGAAAGTTCTCTTACATAGCTTATTTGAGGTTATTTCTTTCTACACAGTCCTCCTTTACAATATATTTTCAGTTACACTCACAATGCGCTTCAGAACACGAGATCAAATACAAAATGCAATGCTTTTTGCAGACATAAAAAACGTTCCTCTTTTTGCACAGAACAATTCTTTTTTTGTGCAGTGCTTCCAGTTAGAAGGCCTACTGAAGCTCAGCTAAAATATACGATCTCAGTGTAATATCCTAAGACATTCCAATCACCAACAAATGTTCTCAGTTTTATTAAAAACAAAACAAAAACCAAACGCACAGAGTCCTCAGGGAGTCAGACCCTGCTATTGTTCTTCCATTTCTGATGCAAGTCAGGAGATACTAGACAATACAAATTACTGAGTCACCACTCCCTAAACTGTATTTGCTTAAACAACAGCTCTCCCAGCTGACCTTTCCAAGTTAGCAGAAAGCATATAAAGACAAAAAAGTGCTCAGTATTCAAAAACTCAAGTGCTTTTATGTAGCTAGGTATGCTGTAGAGCTGGGAAAGAAGGAAATCTGATGGACATCCCAGCGGGGAACCGCTTGAGTTGGAGCCGATTTGGATGGGTTGGTTCTGCAAGAAAGTGGGGACAGAGAAGGGTGGCTCAGGGCTGCAGGGTGTAGGCAGAACAGGGGGAGGCACCCGATAAATATCTACATTCTGGTACATAGGATACTCAGTCCTAAAATAAGGATAAGCAGGGCTTCACTAGTGAACAGGCACATAGGACTCAGAAATTGATTCGAGACAAGGTGTACAGCAGCAGTCTGCTTCTTTCAGCACTTTTTCTTTAAATATCCTAGAATTCACCAAACAGATGATAGATTACACTTTATAATATAAGCCTCCTGAGGGGATGCTGCTAAAAGGCTGTCAGCAGAAAGCAAAAAAAGTGTTCAAAGTGTGCATATAGGGTTAGGGACTCCACATTTCAACTCATCCGCAGCTGGAGATGAGATACATTTGCATTTGTTCCCCTGGCTGAAGACCTAATATTCATTACAAAAGCCATTTCAAAATAGTTCTAGCTTAAAAATTTTTAATCACACATAACCCATATAAAATAAAAAATTTTACATAGCTACACTTCAAACAACCTTGCCTATCTCCAGTTAGATCTGTAAAGAGATTACAGTTTCATTTGGATTTGAGTCAGGCCTTCAAATAAAGCCCAGAATTTACTTAACTACTGTAGTGCTGATGGGTTCTCTGCTCAGAAGCCCTTTTGCACAAAGCTTTGTGTATAGAAAATAAAAAAACACCACATAAAAGTGACCCCTGGCCCAGAAAGCTTGCTTGTCATGGTTTCAGCATCCCTCTGCTCTGTGAATGAGTGGCTTTTGTTAATGATCACTGTCATTTCCCTGACATTTAACTGAATGGACTTTCTTTGCAGAAATTAAGACAGACACAAGAAATGTCTCAGCAATCCAAAGTACTGAAGATTATGTTTCTGCATTTTACGAAGCAGCTAGAATTCACTGGTTGCTACGGTGACCATATTGTTAGATCCCTGGGACAGAGGGGAAGCTGAGGCTTTGGCTCACATTCCCTCAGCAGAGATTTGTGGTAGCCCAAGGCATCCTCACTCCTCTTGGTCTTTCTTTCTGCTTTCACAGAAGTCAGCAGGAGAGCATTTGGGCAGGCATCTCAGCCATTGCTGTTCGGAGTCCAGGGTACTTGTGCAAGCTCACGTTCCTGTGCAGTGCAAGCTCCCATGCCAAATTACGAACCGGAGCGGGTAACTTACGTGGTTGCGATGAAGTCAGGAACCCCCAAGAGGAGGAGGGAACAGCTAAATTTGTAAAGCTTGTCTGAATGCCCACAACACCCATTTCCTACATTTATTCCTTGTGATCATTTAATGAGTCATTATGCTTTTTTTATTATTATTATTTGAATGAAGCTCTTACTTGCTAACCTACATCCTCATCCTTCAACCACGTTTCCATCTGTTAATCTTTCCTACCTTGAGGAGTCATAAATGGGAGGGAGGTTACACACTCAGATGTTGCTTGCAGAATTGGGCCATAGGCTCAAGTATCAATGTAATAAATTCAAAGCCAAGCAAAAATGTTACTAGATTTGCTTCCAACTAAGCACAACTAGGTTTTGCCCCCAGTTTCTGAGAAAAGCCTTTCTTAGGACAAGTGCATATTTAAAATGAAATTGAGAAAAGCCACAAAAATACAAAAGGTTTCAGTGTTTGCAGTATGGGGTTTTATCCTTTTGTAAGGAATATGCTGTCTTTGTTGTCTTGTCATAGGAAAAGTATCTTTTAGTGTTGCTACAGTTAAGAGGGAAAAAGAAATTACATTCAAAAATAAGATATCCATGTAAAAACCTCTCACTAGGTACATAGAGGAAAGTACAGATTTTTAGTGATATTTACCTCTGTTTATGTGTTTCCAGTGGACACTGAAAGTGTAGCTCTATAGAACTACATCCTTAAAAAAAACCCCAGCGGACAAAATATGCTCAACTAGCACCTCCACGAGATCACACAGCAGAAAAGTAATCCTCACTTATAATCCAAATACATGGAAGGATGGAAAGAATGTTTTATGGAAAACGATCTTACTGGAATTTAAAAAGAGTGCTGCAATGTGTGGAAAACAAATATGTTTTAATAGGTTGCTGCTTTAAATGACTGAATTTATTTCCAAGAAGTTCATGACATAAGGTAGAAAACTAACCCTTCATAGCAGTGGCAAAAAAGGGGAACAGAAAATAACGACACTGAAATGTTATCTAGACCTCTTGGAGAAAGTGACAGAATGTTGGGGTGTGTTGCTGTTGTTGTTTTGTGGTACCTGGTTTTTTGACTGTTTGGGGTTTTTTTAAAGGCTTCTGTAAAAAAACCAGCTCTGTATTTTTCTCTTAGTTTGCAGTCAATAAATTATCCATAAAAATATTTAAACAAAAATGATCATGTCAGTTACACATTAATATTAATTTCTCAGTGTTTTCACCTTTCTCTGATAGCTGGGGGAAAAAACATGCCTCCGTACTTCATTTTCACATCCCAAGCACCCGATTGTTCTGTTCACTCCTTTGCTATAACCATTAAAACAAGTGTAGCAGCATGCAACAGTCAAGAACCTAAAACACCATTTTATTTCTTCCCCCCCAAGTGTCAACTTAAACAGCTTCCCCTTTCCTTCCGAAATTTCCTGTCTGTTTAACTGGTAAGGTAAAGGAATTATCTTGTGAATCAGGAAACTAAGCCAATCCTTTCAGAATATTTGTTGCCAAATATAAGTGAAAATTGATGCTTCGGGCAATAAAAAACGAAGTAGGATGTGATAGAAAAACTGCTTTCAAAATCCAGCTCACTAGATCCGTTGCTTGCAGACCCCTAACCATTCTCCGGTAGTAATGCAGACCTCAGAAAGCAAGCTGACGCTTGAAGGAACAGGCCTGCCTTTCTCATCAGCTTCCACGATTCACACAAGTGAGGCAAAGCACGGACTGGCTAAAAGGAGCAAACAAGGTAAATAACATAAAGCTGTAGAGAAGTGGGTGTTTCACACAGCCAAGCAGATGGGAAGCTCGGTTGAGGGCAAGGGGCCTGGCTCTACATGATGTTATTCTGGGTCCTTTCACCAAACCCTCAAACAGCCTGCAGGGTCAAACCCTTAGAAAGCAACTTGAATAAGGTACTGCTCTGGATTCCTACAGACACTCAGGTTTGTGTCTCTATGCAGTTTAAAAGGTGTGACACTAGCAAGCATTAACTGGCATGGGAAGAGCGTACATCAAACGGGCCATGTTCGCAGCAACCTGAGCTTTAACTCCTTTGGCTTGAACTAACTAGAAGCGTGGACTGCCGCCTTCCTACCGCAAGGCACTAGTCAGCAAATATTGGACATCTTCTGTATTAGTCCACACAGTATTTAAACCATTTAGGGTGTTCAATAGACAAGATAAGCTCAGCATCCTATCAGCAGTATGGTTTTGCATTTTGGTTAACCACCTCTGCCCCAGAAGAGAAGATCTTGCAGAATTTCACGTGTGGTTAGGTCCTTTCCTTTTCTCAAATCTTTTTGGCACTCACTCACTGCCACATCATTCTGAAGCCTTTCCGAAGCTAAAATGCCAGTTTGTTTCAGTAAGTTTCACCTTTCCAAATACTTTGGGATATAGCCACCTCCCACATTTGAAAATCCCCTCAATTTTGTCTGGTATGTTACTCTCCATGATGTAATTGCAACCTTTCCTATGCCAAATTAGGTACCCGACGATACTTTTAAATATCTCCTGGCTTACAATATTGTTATATCACCCCCTGAAACCTGCCCCTGCAAGCAGAAAGATGTCCTTCTGGACAACCTGTGGTCCCTTCTCACAGTTTTAGGAATTTCCCAAGCCTCATGTGCTTGCCTGCTGATGGCTCTGGAGTTCTTTTTCTTGACAGGGCTGTGCCACTCTTGGAGAGTTCACGCTAGTATTAAACACCAAAAAATCTGCTAAGGCTGTGAGAAAAGAGGATGCTGATCCTGGTCTTCCAACGCCCCCGCATTTTATTACTCATACAAAACTGTATATGAACAGTTGCCCTATGCGTTGTAAGATTTATAGATGATAGAAGTTACTAAAACAAAAACAGCATCTCGCTGAACAAATCCAAACTCAAATTAGATTGTTTTTAAATGGAAAGATTTAGCTTAAAAGGATAAGTCTCATCTAAATGTGAGACTTCAATTGTTCAGTGAGAGCACCACATTTCTCAGAACCCATCACTCTGTCAGAATACTCAGGATTTCTTTCAGTCACGGAGGTTTTCGGTGCCTCAGAAAAGCCTTCGGCCCTCGGTAGGTGGCGCTGTAGCCCTTCCGTCCGCCCAGGAGCCAGTGACAGTGCAGAAGTAAATTTCGCGGAGTAGTATCATCAGTCACCTCACCACTTAAGCGGGGGGCAGGGGTGGGAGGGGTAAATCTACGCTGAACTTGTAAGTTAAATACTTACATACGCTTCTATCTTGGATGGCATTTAAAGTCAGCAGTTCCCATCTCACTTCCTGCACAGATATCATCATACCGAACACTGAACAAGATACCAACTGAAAACCATGAGATTACCACATTGCCATATCTCATAAAAATAATAACTGAAGAACTTCATAAATATTTAGCCCTTTCTACATCACATTCTAAAATCCCATGAGCACTTCCAACAAACACTTGAAGCAGCCAGAAAACAATGGTATCGATACTGTCCTGCGGGCTGAGTTCCTTCTGTTAAAGCTGAACATGCCTGCGAGATGGGTTATTTACACACACGCTGTGAAACCTGCAGAACTTTCCATCAGAGCCCCGAGAGGCTCCAAGAAGCCTCATCTGCCCTGAGCAGCCCACCCTGGTCCCTTGGCCACCCCTGTGCATGGCCCGGAACCTCCCTGCGGGCTGTGCCCAGCCCCGTCCCCAGCAGCCTCCCATGCAGGGCAGGGGGACCAGCGCCTCCTGGTCATGGCCATGTCACCGGCCCCGCTTGGCCCCGTTGCCCACATGAACCTCAAACCTATGTTGCAGCAACCTGCCTGCTGCTGCCAGGTGGACTCACCCTGCCTCCTCTGGGGCTGCCGGCGGTCCCTGCCCGTCACTGCCCAGCTCTGATCAGAGCACCCCGCTGGACAGGGCAGGGTGCTGCCCACGCCATGGGTGCCCTGGGCCCCGGCTTGCTCTCCCACACCGTGGGAGTGCCACTCAAGCTGCTCCGTGACATTAAGCGTGGTGAAAATCTAGAGCAATTTGTTAGACAAGAGCACGCAGTGATCCATCTCACAAATGTGCAAGAGTCATCCACACTACAACAGACAGGTAAGGAAGAACGGAAGTATTTCATGGAGACTTATCCCCCAGCTCCTACAGAAAACCCTTTAAGGGACTGCCAGGCTCAAGGAGGCCAGTGTACGTTTGCTCTGTCCATTTTACTCACACATCAACCTACCTTCTCCAACAATGGAGAAGCAAGTGCCAAGAAATCTGCTGGAAGTTTCAAGCAGCTTATCTAACTTAAAGCAACACTGCCCAGGAGCAGAGGAGAATCTGATACAGAGAGCTTATCAGTCATTCAATAGCTACTCCAAGGACCTAAACATAAAAAAAAAACAACAACCCACCACCAAAAAAAACCCACCCCAATGAACAAACAAGAAACCCCCAACCAAACCCCTACCTTATTCATTTTGTAGAGAGAAGGGAAAGGCACTCCCTTGCAATTTTTCAAACTGCTATGGAAGTGCTACATTGGAAACTGAACCATTAAGGTGCAATTCTTGTAGGAAGATTATAGGAACAAGGATCTGCTCACAAAAACGGCAAGACCCAGCACTGCAGGTCTGATGCACACAAAACCTCTGCTGAAATCCACAAATTGCAAGTGAGAACTGGAGATAGAGGTAGAATTTTGCCATGGTGTTTATTTTCATATCACTGCCAATGTCTAGGGTCAATCCTAAAAATGGAAATCAATAAAGTATCTTTCACAGTTGTATAATACACATAAAAGATATTATCTTTTTGCACAGCATAGTTATACATGCAATATATTAATATATTGTATGAAAATACTCTACGCACCACCACTCACCGGGCTACAACAGATTAATCAAGAAAACATAACATTTTACATGTCATCAGGAAACGTGCACCAGATCCTGGACGTGAAGAGTACCAGATTAGAGGGCTGTCACGTCTGATGCCAGAAGTACCACACAAACTACATGAAGTTTCATCTCAAATCCAGAGATGTCAAACGTGCATGAACAAAGTGGCCCAGCTCTACTGCGTGGAGGACAGACTCGTATTGCATTAGGGACAGGTATTAACACTACCAAGATGAAGGACAGGTGGTGACTTCTCAGCGTTCCAAATGAGCAGATTACCTTCCAGCCCAGTTTTATGCCTTGAATAAAGTCTAAGCAGAAACTGATTCCACTGTGTGAATAAGGCCTCGCCTACTAAAAATAAACCAATTTAAAGGAGTTTCTTAAAAATTTTACTCAACTTCTACCCCTTTGTGGAAACCTCCATTTCAGATAGCGCACGTAAAACTGTAACTGACAAGTAAAGTGCGAAAGAGTTCGGTGTCGTTTCCTCAACCAGTTAAGGCAGTCTAAATCTGCAAATCATCTCACCTCAATCAGAAGATCTCCTCAAAGTCCTGGTTCTTGAAAGAAGACTTAAAGAATCTTTCCAGATGAAGCTGTACCCGAATAGTAGATCCATGGTGCAAGAAACACTTCAAACACATGTATGTAGTCAAGGAACTAAATGCTAGTTTTATTTGTAAAATACTTTATTCCTAACAGCAAAATACTGTAATTTGTTTTTATAAAAGTTAGCAAAAACTGATAGTTGAAACAGAAACAGAAAACTATTTCTACTTTTATTCAATTATTGAATTCTCTTCTCAATATGGAAGCTATAGGTACGCACCACACTAAGATACTTCAGTGCCAGACAGGTCATTCAATAAATATATCATTCTTACCATTAAAATCTGTGAAGGACAGTGAAAAAGTTTCATAAAACTACTGAAAAAATATAAGCATTTTTGGCTTTCTCTGAGGTTTGGAACTAGTAATATCTGCACACAACAAAGTTCTTGACATTTACAAGAATGATTGTATAGAACAGTAACAGCAGAATTTTTTAGTAGCAAACCAGAACAACCAGATCTGCAGTACACTTTAGTTTAAAAAAAATAATAATCAGAAATTCAGCCTGTTTCTTAAATTCTACCAAAGACTTCTGCAAGGAGGTGGTAAGTGAAACTTAATAATGCCATTGCATATCCTAACTTGCAATAAGAAAGCTGATCGTATACCGTATATAATAAACACTGTCTGTTTGTTATGAAAAATGTGAGAACAAGTAGCTTCACTATTTTATCCTATTGCTAACAAAAAACCCCAAACCAGGAAACCTTTGCCTTGGAGGACAGATTGAGTTAAACCTTGTTCTGCTATGTACAGAGACCTAATTTTGGAAGCCACAGTTGCATCAGCTTTCTGAGGTGAGATCGGTTTCCTGTGTCAGCCTTTCAAGAAACTTCTTTCTGTGAAAAAGCCGGACATCTGAGACTGTGCTCAGACATAATACAAGGCAAGTTCATGCACCAGTCAGCCAATACATAAACTGTGAGGACTGGGTAACTGATGCTGGAAAAACAAGTAACAGAAAGGCATGTAACCAATACTTCCTCTTTTGAAAACGGGCAGAACAAGAAAACCCAAAACCAAAAAAAAACCCCAAAACAAAGAACCCATCCAACAAAAAAAAAAAAGCTATTAACTTCTGCAGTTACTGCTGGTGAATTTCAACTTACAAATGAAACTGAGGGGGATGTGAAATTGAATATATATAGTAATTAATCTTAACGAGTTCAACATCCATGTAATTTTATTTGGGTTTGGGTTGGGTTTTTTTTAATATATAATTCAGTGCACTATTGTGTGCTATTTGTGTGGACAGAAAGGAAACGCAGGGGCATGAATATTTGACAATAACTTCTTCCTCCAAGTGACAGAGAAGCCAACAAGGAGCTTTGCTGGACCTCATACTCACCTACAAGGGGCTTGTTCACAATGTGAAGGTCAAAAGCAGCCTTAGCCACAGTGACCATCAGATAGTAGAGTTCAGGATCCCAAGGGGAGGGAGGAGGGCAAAAACAGGCTCACAATCCTGGACTTCAGGAGAGCAGGCTTTGGTCTCCTCAAAGATCTTTTTAGAAGAGTCCTATGGGATTAGGGCCCTGGAGAGAAGACAGACCCAAGAAAGAAATCCAAAGATCACCTCCTCCTCCAAGCTCCAGAGAGATCCACCTCAACAAACAAGAATTAAGGCAAAAATGCCACGAGGCCTGTGTGGATGAAAAAGGAGGTTCTGGACAAACTCAAAGGAACCATACAAAGGGTGGAAGAAAAAACAAATAACCTGGGAGGAATGCAGTGACACTGAGCATTCAGGGATGAAGTTACGAAAGCTAAAGTCCAATTGCAATTGAATGTGGCCAGGAATGTCAAAGACAACAAGGGCTTCTATAAGTACCTAGAAGACAAATGGAAGGCCAGGGAAAATGTGGGCCCGCTGCTGAATGAGACTGAGGACCTGATGACATAAGACACAAAAAACGCTGAGGCACTTTTCAGCTGCTTTGCCTCAGCCTTCACTAACACGACTGGCCTTCAGAAATCCTAGGTCCCAGAGACGAGGGGGAAAGGCCGGAGCAAGGAAGGTATACTGGGTGAAAGAGAAGCTGGTCAGGGAACACTTAGGCAAACTGGACATACATAAGGTCTGAGGTGCACCTATGAGGGCTGAGGGAGCTGGCTGATGTCATTGCGTAGCCACTCTTGATAATCTTTGATTGATCATGGTGAATGGGAGAGGTGCCCAAAGACTGGGTGAAAGCAGATGTTATGAAGAATGGCAAGGAGGAGGACCCAGGGAACTACAGGCCAGTCAGCCTCACCTCTGTTCCTGGGGAGGTGATGCAGCAGTTATCCTGGAAAGCATTTCAGGCAGATGAAGGACAAGAAAATCATCTGTAGTAGTCTGACGATAGCCAGTATGGCTTCAGCCAGGAAGGTCATGTTTGTCCAACTTGATAAACTTCTATGATAAAATGACTAGCCTGGTAGATACAGAGAACAGTGGACTTGAGGAAGTCCTTCAGTGCTCTTTTCCATAAGTCCTCACAGACAAGCTGCTAATGTACAGGCTGAATGAACAGGCAAGTGAGGTGGACTGGAAACTGGCTGAATGGCCAGGCCCAGAAGGTGATGATCAGCAGCACAAAGTCTAGTTGGAGGCCAGTGACTAGCAGAGTATGCCAGGGGTCAGTACTGGGTCTAGTCCTGTTCAACATCCTCATTAATGATTTGGATGTTGGGAAAGAGTATACCCTGGAATGTCCTAGTGGACACTAAGTTGAACAGGAGCCAGCAACGAGCCCTTGCTACAAAGTCTAATAGTACCCTGGGCTGCATCAGGCAAAGTATTGCCAGCAGGTCGAGGGAGGTGATCCTTCTCCTCTCCTCAACACTCCTGAGGCCACCCCTGGAATGCTGGCTCCAGCTCTGGGCTCCCCAGTACAACAAAGACATGGACATACTAGTCAAGAGTCCAGCAAACGGCCATGAAAGGTGCCGAAGGGCTGGGAGCATCTCCCCTACGGAGAAAGGCTGAAAGAGCTGGAACTATTCAGGCTAGAGAAGAGAAGGCTCAAGGGGACCTCACCAGTGTATACAGATACCTGAGGGGAAGTTGCAAAGAGGACAGAGCCCAAAGGACAGAACCATGCTCTTCTGTGGTGCCCAGTGACAGGACCAGAGGCAATGGCCACAAACTGAAACACAGAAGGCTCCATCTGAACATCAAGAAACAGGTTTTTACTGTGACAGTGACTCCACATGCTGCCTAGGAAGGTTGTGGAGTCTTCATCCTTGGAGATACTCAAAAGCTGCCTGAACATGGTGGTGGTGGACAACTGGCTCTAGGTGGCCCTGTTTGTGCAAGGGGAGCGATCAGATGGCCTCCAGAGGTCCCTTCCAACCTCAACTACTCTGAATAATTGCTGCACATCTTTCACGACAGAAAGTTAAAGGCAGGATGACAAGTCTCTAGAACCCAGACAGCAAAGCAAATGTGCCTAGCCTTGATTAGGAGCTTGCGAAGGTGTACCACTGACACTGGCCTCTCTGACTGCATACCAACAGTATGGCACATGTCCGCATTTGTAACTGAAGGACCAATGACTTGAAGCTGATTGGAATTACTATTTCTCAAATCTGAATCAGGGTCCAAATCCTCTAATGAAAGCTGCAGCACATTTGCCTCTTGTAGACATCCACATCAGTGGATGAGACATCTGCCATGGAACAGCAGACCAAGCCCCTGAAGAAGTATTTTCTTTTACTTTTCACCAAGAAAAATAAGAACCAACCATTGGGCTGCTTATTCTGGATGCTTTTTTTGTAGAGCTATAATATCAGAGCAAAGAAAACATGATCAACTGTACTTACATTGTTGTTTGCCTCTTTCCTTACCCTACAACAAAGACTGCTATAGGAGGCAAAAAAAGAGAGATATAAGAAGTTAGCTAGATGCAATTCTTTTTTCCTTTCTGCATTAGATATTTTTGTTTAAAATATCCAATTGTCAAAGCAAATTTCATTCCTCACACAGAATGAGATGATTTCGCTGGCTATGAGTCTTCCTCCAAGGAGGACCATTCTTTCCTCTCCGTATTTCTATCTGCTTCTGCTGACAATGCACAGTGCATCTTTGAAAGATTAATCTGATTAGAAGAGTCAATGAATCATGAGAAGAAGGTGCTTTTAGAGGAGAGGACATTGCAAATGCTACAGGGAACAGTGGAAGTAATTTCTGAGGAGCACAAATGCTACTTATACAAGGAGTTAGGGTTCCCAAGTCTTCTGCTAACTTTGGCCTCATAAAATAATACTATTTAGTACTGCTGACAACTCAGTATAATAGGACAATTCAATGTAATAGGCTTCTACATGGGATTTATAAAAACCTGCTACATTAAGATTTGAGACAGATGTTAGAGAGCTTCAGTCTTCAAGATTGATAGTGTCACTTTCAAATGGCTTTATTACTGAAGTGGGACTCTGTGGAGGACTCTCTGCACTCGATGGTGGCACTGCCAAGACTTTCTGGTGGTTTCCAACTGCAGCCTTTTTATGGTCATGTCTGAGACTGCGGATTGTGCTGTTCATGGCAGCCACACATGCCTTCCAATCATATCCAGTTTCCTTTAGATCAAAGGATGGGTAAGTCTCTTGAAGAAAGTCTAAAAATAAACAAGTATATAACAGTGAGTTATCAGTTATTTATGCAAGTTACACACTCTTTTTGGATGTAATTAAGCCAAAACAAGTGCATGCTACCAAAACAGGACAGCAAGGCATATTACAAGGCTTGAAGAGTAAAGCCAGAGGGCAGATATTTTTTCACCCTCTTTCTCTTTAATTTGAAAATGAGTAACAAAATGTCTAAGCATAAAAATTAAATATGCAAAGAAAGCATGTAACCATGTACATCGGCTTGATCCCTTGAAGTGCTGAGTAACTTCAGCTTCTAATGTGGTCAACCAGAGCAAAGAAATCTCGGGCTCCATTTCAGAATGACCAGTATTTGGCAGGACCAAGCCCTCCTTCAAAATCTCTGACAATTATATTAATTACAATGAAACACAGCAATTCAACAGCTGTAGAGGACCAACAGTGACAGAAAAACTGCAAAAGCTTATACCTTACCATACTGCAACAAAACCAGTAAACCAATAGTTGAGTTCAGTAACAACTGGATAAATAAAGGTAAGACTAAAGCACCTTTCTCCCCTTGAACAAGTAAAATGAGTAGTTTTAAAAACAGTTGGTTGGGTTTTTTTAATTATTAAGGAGTGATTGTCCTTCTGAGCTTAGCTGAATTACATGTATCTCTAAGCAAGTCTGTAGAAGTTTTAAATACACACCAAAAAGGAATTCTCAGCTGTAATTTAAAATCGAAGGCAATACTATTTGTACTTCTCTGATTAACATCTAGATTTACCTTAGCAGAATGAAAGGTATAGCTGTTGATATTACGTCAGGTTTGTTCTTCCATTGCTAAGTAAAAAAATCTAATACAGTATCATTGTTCATGGTCGGTATTTTACCTTGTAGCTCCAAACCTGGACACCTATTTTGCCAGAAAAGCGTGGGTCTGAAGGAAGAACTTGTGCTTTTGCAGTTTACTCCGCTCCAGGGGGTTCAAGGCAGGGAGTGAGTGCAACTTAGGTTCTTTTATTCCCTGGATGCTCCTGTAATAAAACTGGGCTGACAAAGGATATACAATCTGGTGGCTGAAACAGCAGCTAGGCTCTCTTCCCCTGTATCCCTGACAGCAGATTCAAGAAAACGCTTGGCCTCAGAGCTACAGCAGAGAACAGGAATTCCTACTACCTAGGCCTACAGAGCCTTTGCACATAGCCCAGGAGACAGCTCTAAATTATGCCTTTTCTTTCACAGAAATTGACCAACTGTCGGGACTATAGTAGGGCTATGGGGGCCCCTTCCTGCTTTGCAGGATTACATTCAGGGTGCTGATGCTGCCATCCAAGCAGACTATGTTATAATGGTAAAGAAAACAGGGCCAGGGATTGCCCTCTGGCCCCAGAGTCAACTGACACGGCCTATAGCTGTAACCACAACCGAGAGGACTTTGCCTCTCATCTGCTCTGGAGCCTATGTGGTGTTCCTGCAGCCTTAAGACACACTTAATACATCTTTTGAACACTTGAGCTCAAAATGTCATGAAACAGAACGTGTACCATGTGAGCATGTGGAGACGCTTAAGCATGGCAAAGCTTACCAGCCTAGTGGGGAAGGAGTACATACCGTTTGGGAAAGCCCACTCTTACGTACCATCTTGCCATATTGGGAATGGTTTTTGGCACGGTGTGTCCCCCTCAAGCCATGCCCAGACATCACCCTGGAGTGCAAGTCCCAGCTCCATTTTATCTAGCACTCCTGCTGTATCCTCAGAGGCAACACTGCCACACCTGCAGAGCTGTTAGGCTGCGCTGTCCAGATCTTAACCACCCTTCCAACCTCCCTATACTCCAGACATGCAGGAGAAGCAGTTTCAAGATTTGTTAGGAAATGCACATTGCAAACAAGTGTGATGAATCAAAGAATATCTCAAGGTGGAAGGGACCATAAGGATCATTGAATCCAACTCCCTGCTCCTCACAGGACCACCTAGAACTAAATCATATGACTAAGATGTCCTGGTTTCAGCTGGGGTAAAGTTAATTTTCTTCTCAGTAGCTGGTACAACGTTGCGTTTTGAATTTAGTATGAGAATAATGTTGGTAACACACTGATGATTTTAGTTGTTGCTAGGTAATGCTTACACCAAGTCAAAGACTTCAGTTTCTCAGTCCCTGCCAGCCAGAGGGCTGGAGGGGCACAGGAAACTGGGAGGGGACACAGCTGGGACAGGTGACCTGAATTGGCCAGAGGGATATTCCATACCACAGAACATCATGCTCGGTATATAAACCGAGGGATTGCCTGGGGCCTGCTCATAGCTGCTCAGGGACTGGCTGGGCTTGAGTCAGCAGGTGGTGAATAACTGTATCATGCATCACTTGTGGGTTTTGTTTTCCCTTTGGGTTTAATTCCCCTCTCCTTTACATTACAATTATATATTATTTTATATCAATTATTAAATTTTGATTATCTCAACCAACAAATTTTACCTTTTTTTCCGATTCTCCTCCCCATCCTGGTGGGTGGGTGTGGGGAGGGAGCATACGGCTGCATGGTACTTAGTTGCTGGCTGGGGTTAAACCACGACATGAGTGCTGTCCAGATGAGGGTAATAGTCACATATGCAACCCTACTAACCCAGTGAGCACCATCCCACAGTGATATGGTAAGGACATAGGAGGGAGTAAAAACCTACATCAAGCCAGTGGTGTTGGGAAATGTTGAAGGCACTCCTCTATGACACTGTATGCAGCCTGGGATCCAGCCCAGTAAATAATATCCCACAAGCTAAACTTCACAATTCCTGGCAGAGTATTTTCTCTTCAGGTTTCTCATAGAAAAAAAGAACTTTTACAATGAAAATACAACAAGAACATGGAAAATTAAAGAAAAGGTGGAAAGATTACCATACAGCACAATCAAATCTTTTCAAATATGTTGAACTCTCTAAGATACTGTAATAGCCATGGAGCAAATGGGCATGAAAAACATGGCAAGCTTTCCCCCAACATCACTGTGCTGATCATGCTTAAATCTTACCAAACAATGCCAACTTTTCTTTTGTATGATGAACCATACACCTTTTCTACCTAAAACCTGCTTCCCATCCCTCCTCACTTGCTACATAACTGTTATGCTAATTCTACTGTCACAGCTCTGCTTGCCTTATCTAGTCTTGCAGGAGGGACCAAATGAGATTGACAGAAGATTCCCTCTCAGGAAGGAGCATGGATCAGTGTTCAGAAGTCTTAATGCTGAAGTGAGAACAACAAAGAAGGCATAACATCTGCTACAACTCCAAACATAACATACCCTCTCTCTGCTTCTGGAATAGCACTTCCAAATAGAATAAATACCACCAATTTCCTGAAGACATCCTGGATTCACTTAAGCTGAGCAAACTGCAAAACTGTCCATATTCATACAGTGGAATAGGCTGTTACACATTATTTGAGAAGACGCACTTCAGTAAAGATTCGTTATTCTAATAGCTCAAACTGGTCTAGTTCAAAACGCTGCTGCAGCAGTCCTTATCCCACCCATAGTTACTAAACAACTAAATAATTTGCTGAGACCTTTTGTCTGGTGATATCCAGTCTGTACCTCTCATTTCCATTGATGCCTGCGGTCTCTCATGTTCCCACATTCAATGCTGCAAACAACTTGACTTTAGAATGAATTTACGGAGAAGACAGATAGTGGCAGGCTGCTACTACATCCCCTTGGAGCCTTCTCTTTTCCAGGCTAAATAAGCCCAGTTTCCTCGCTGGGCAGGTGCTCTAGTTCTCTGTCCCTTCAGGTGGCCCCCCAGCTTTATCAATACCTCTTTTCTTGTACTAAGGGACTCAAAATTGGATGCAGTGATCCAAATGCAAACTCACGAGTGTTAAACAGGGAGAGAATTCTTTCCCTTCATCTGCTCGCTGTGCACCTGTTAATACAGTTCCAATTTGCTGTCAAATGCAAACCTGATGAGCATGCTCCATTATCTCCAAGTCATCGATAAGGGCATTAAACATGCCAGATACCAGGGCAGACACCTGCAGTACCCCATGTGTCAGACACCCAAGCAGAGCATGGCCCACTACCCTCTGAGCACAAACAGCCATCTAGTCCTTTAACATTGTCCACCCATCCAAACCATAACATCCTAACGTGAATACCAAATATTGCCAGAGACAGTGTTGAAAAACCTTGCTAAAAAAAAAAATAAAGTGAAGTGACAGCCACTGCTCTCCCCTAGTCCACAAATCCAGTCATTTTAACACAAGGCAATCATGTGGGTCAAACATGATTTACCCTAGGTAAAAACATGTTGACTGTTCCCAACCACCACCACACCATCACCATCCAGAGGCCTGAGAGATCTTCATGGTGAAGGCTGAGGTAGAGGAGGCACTGAGCATTTCAGCCTAACCTGATTCTGCTGTCACTAAGGTACTTAACCCATTCAGCAACAGGCCCGCACTCTCCTTGCTCAATCTTTATGATTAACGTAAAGGTAGAAGCTCTTCTTGCTGCCCTAGACATTCCTTGCAAGTCTCAACCTAGCTGTGCTATGACTTTCCTGACACCGTTCCAACACATCCAGGCAAAGCTGCTGTCCTGGCTTCTGCTGGGATAGAGTCCAGTTGCTTCCTAGTAGCTGGTGTAGTGCTGTGTTTCGGATTTAGGATGAGAATAATGTCGGTAACACCCTGGTGTTTTAGTTAGTGTAAACACTGCTTAGAAACAGGTCAAGACTTTTCAGTTTTTCACATCAACTCACAGAACCAGCGAGTAGGCTGGAGGGCACAAGAAGCTGGGAGGAGACACAGCCAGGACAACTGACTCAAACTGGCCAAAGGGATATTCCATACCATATGACATCATGCTGAGTATATAAACTAGGAGGAAAGCTGACTGGAGGCTGCTGCTTGGGAACTGACTGGGCATCAGTTGGCAGACAGTAAGCAACTGCATTGTGCATCACTTGTTTTGCATTTTCTAATTCTTTTATCATTACTATTATTTTCCTTTCTGTTTCTGTCCTATTAAACTGTCTTTATCACAACCCACAAACTTAACTCCCTGCCCTGCTCCCTTCCCCCCCCGCCCCAATTCTCTCCCCGATGTCACTACAGGATGGGGAGCGAGCAAGTGCTGTGTGGTGTTCAGCTACCTACCAGGTCAAACCGCTTCAGTTGCTAAATTCTGCTTCATAAGCCGTTCTTGCTTCCAATCTCTACATAATGCTGGAGCTCAGTTATGGATTCCCTGCTTAGCCAAACTTCTCTCCCAACTCTACCAGTTCTCCTCAGTGTCAGGATGGACCTTCTCATGCTTGCAGAATGCTGTCCTTAAAGACCAGCCACTTCCATGAGCTTCTCTTCTCTTCAGAGCTCTCTCTCGCAAGCTCCCATCTATGAGTTTCCTCATCTGCTCTCCTAAGCTACTGTACTCTCAGACCTTTTCAACTCTAGTCAGGATCTTGAAGTCCATTATTTCAGTCTCTACAAGCGATATTGCCACTGATTATCACACCCTAACCCTTTTTGTGAAGGGTGCCACAACCTGCTGTGCATTACCTCTGGCTGACCTACCCAGCCTCTGTATCGAGAAATTATCTCAGACATCCTCTGGGACTGCTTCCACCTTCCACTGCATTGCCCTTTCAAGCAGATGCCATGGAGACTCTTATTTCCTCATATGAAACAGGTTTGTGATCTGGAGACTTCCTTGAGTTGCTTAAATATAATTTCATCTACTTTCTCTCAGCTTGTTCCACTGCTTGCATTAATACCCGGTCAGAACAGTTTCACAGACTTATTTCTTAAGCTTCGTCGTTTGTTGATAGGATAGAACTTTTATCACTCTTGTTAATTTCCACGCATTACCATCTGAACAGAGATTTTCTTACTTACCTCTGAGAGCATTAATTCTGTTGCAGTCCAGTGGGCTCATGCCACGCTCAAGATTGCCATATACATTGCTTTTTACCAGCACATCTTCCGTGAACATATGGCGAATTAGGTAGCGAGCCGACAACTCTGGCCGAGACTTCCCCTTAGCTATATAAATGACTGAGAATGGCAACTGAACGTTGCGCCACGGACTCCCAATGAGTTCTAAAAATGACATCAGAAAGAGAGAGATTTTATTTATCCAATACCAACCATGCTTCAAAGTGGCTGTATCACACTAAAAGTAGGACACAAGAAGTTCTCCCTGAAACTACTGTACTTGCTTGGAAAGACCAGAGCAAACCCATAACCCTACAGCTAATACTAAAATGCAACATATTGCAGACAAATGTCCCAAGTAGCCAAAAACCCCTGTTTTACAACAATGTAACAGCACTTCTGATGGGCTTTCAACAGTGCTAGCAACCTAAGCTGCATTATTAAGGATTGCTAAATTGTTTCCATCCCAGGTGAAAAGATGCTGCTATTCCAGTTACTTATGTAAATAAAAATTGTGCTGTTTTAACAGTGCTTAAATTTTGTAAGTGGAAACTAAAAAACATTCACTCTGTTTTCCAACTACTTCAACCTGACTCCACTGCAAACATTAAAATAAAAAATACCAAAATTAGTAAATTGGGAGGTCTGTTGGATCAGACTAACAAATCCTGGATACAGGAACAGATCTGATTGAACCCCAATGTGATTCTAATCAAATAATTTATTTCCAAGGGCAACTAACCTCAGCTCATTTTCTTTGAAGTTCTATAGAGGCATCACATGCTGTACATGGAATTTTTTCCAATGCATTTGTATACTGTGCATTTTTATTAAAAAAAGGTATAAAGGCTGCTTTAAGATTTTTATTGCCCTAAATCGTCAGTTTTACAGAAAGGTGTGCTTTTCTGAAATTGCAGTACCATTCAATTTCTATTCTGAGCTGGCTTACTCCACTAAGGTAGAATATCTACCAAATTAAAAAAAAAAAACCCAAACAGAACTGCAGGGCAACTGTGAAACAGTATTTGAAAAATAATTATTCAGAGAAACTGTACAGAATCTTAGAGCAGAACATTCCGGCTTTACAGTGGATATGCATTATGGGACATTGCTAGATGCAAACACACGTTCTGTTAGCCAGATAATGTTCTCGTTTGCTCCCATGAAGAGTTACTATATACACACACATCAAGTGACTGCCTTAAGAGGAAGGGTCACATAGTTCAGCAAATCCCTTTACTACACAATTTCACCTACAGTAGCACCTTCTGCCTCTCCTTGACCATTTAAAGTGTAATACACATATCCAGAAGATGAAAATTTCTTAGTTTACCCATAGGTTCAAAAGACTGTGGTTTCTTGCCCGAAAATGCGTAGGAAGTTTCTGGGAACTTATCAAATCCTGAATTCTGCCATGTGTCAGTCATGGAGCTGGTCATTTTTTGAGAACTGCCTTCACTATCTTCATTATAATTTAAATCTGCACAATGAGATGTATCTGGAGCATCAGCCACTTTCTCTTCAGCTGTCTCCTGAAACATTAAATGAGGTTAGCACATGCACTGGGAGAAACCTATCAGCTTTCTAATTAGCATTCCAGTTAATTTCCCATTTAGTATAAATTAAGATTCCAGATATTTACAATATAGTTACTCCTGAATTTCAATCATGAAAACCACAGGTGAAACAGATACTAAATATTCACAGATCTGCACAAATCTTTTTAGAAGCAGAGGTAAATGGAGCTACAGGTGCTTTGGGAGTGATGTTTCAGTCAATATAAAGTCGAAATACATGGCTGGATATATCTGAAGGGAAGCCTGTGAAAACAGTGCTAGCAGCTACATGTTTAAGCTTGCAATCAAAATTGACACGACTTCTGTGCAACATTTGCAGTGCTTTCCTTTTAGTACCCTATGCTTATACATCTCTTAACTGAATGCTGGACACAGAAGCAGGAAGAGGCAGAGCAAAATAAAGGACTGTGCTTCCAGTATTCCCCATATGGCACTAGTGCTGCAGTCAGCAGGCCTACACTGAGCAACGGGAAGACAGAACCCAAGGTATTTCCAATTAAAGCACTCATATTATGAGCAGTTCAAATAATTAATTTGGGAAAGAAGCATAAACTTTGTACTTAATGAATTATCACCTTGAGACAACTTACCGGGTTTGGTTTTGTTCCAGAGCGTAAATAGCGGATCATAGCATTGACATGTGTGATACAGGTTTTCCAGTGTCTTCCATTCTCTCTCAAATCATACCTTGGAAAGCTAATTGCAAGAAATTCTGTGTATAAAACAGAAATTTTTTTAGGCTTTCTGAGAAAAAGTGGTAGTTAGAAGTATTCTAATTTAGGAAGAGAGACCTAAATCCATTACTGTTCTCCATTTAGAACCTTCAGATTTGCAGCTTTAATTAAAAGAGACAGTAAACAGGTTTCGAAGCTAAGCAGTGCTACAATTTAAGTTGTGCAGTGACACTTTTTTGAGGTGCTATGAACAATGCTTTTATTATTAAGCATTTTCTGGTAGAATTAGGGGAAGGGTGTGATTTATCATACTAACTTTAACAAAAACAAAATCAAACCCCACAAACCCAACAGAAGCCCCACAAAAAACTGAGACACAGTAATGCTGATGCTGCAACTACTTCACATGGCTTAAATAATCTCTGGCCTTTTAAACAGGAAGGAGATGTGTAAGTTCACACATATGTGCCATGGGATCTGTAAATGGCATTGACATTTTAAAAAAAATGCTTTCCCCATTTCACCATTTCTCAAACAAACAAGAAAAGTGAACTTAAGAGAAAGAGAAGACTATGTAAGAAACAGGAGTTAATGTTCATTCCAAGTAAACCATGGCCATAAAAAAAAAAACACCAAACAACAACTCACAAACAAATCAAACTGAACCAAACAACAGCAACCAAAAAACCACAAAACCCATGCCACACACAAATACAAAGTAAGTTCTAATGAAAAATTTAGAAACAGTCAGCATGACCGATGAACATGAAGTACACAAAACTAGAAGAAATCAGAATTGTTTTATTCACATTGAAGAAAAATGAACACAGAGTTACAAAGGAGGGATTTCAAAACAAAAAGACACGGCAGAGCAGAGCACATACACTACCGCATTTATCAGTTCACCAGCTGCTAGACAATGATTGGCAGAAACATACAGAAAAGGACTCCTTTTAAGTTAAAAACTTTGTTAAGTATTAAAGAAGTAAATCTGTGCATTTTGAAAGGTTGCATACCTCTTATTGCAGCAATTTTGTTTGGATCCAGTGTTCTGCGCCCTTGTGCACTTACTCCCATAACGCTACGCACTAACGTTTCCTTGGGGAACATGACATTAACTAAGTAGCGTGCTGCATACTTTGGTTTACTCTTTTGCCGAGCCTTCATCAAATAGTTCCCAGGAATTGTAACATTTCTTGTTGGGTCACCAACAAACTCTTTTGTAAAACAAAAACATTTAAAGAAAAATAAGTAAAAAAAGCCAAGCAAGTTGCTAAAAAATTCGTTTCCAAATTCTTTCTCTTGACCTCTATGGTACTCTTGGTATGTGTTCTCTACTACAGCTAATTCTACTATGCATTACTTATTTTTGCTCTCACAAAAGCAGCTTTAACTTGGTAACAGAAATATCTTTTTGTTTCATGTTAACTACCAACATAACTAACTGAAATAGGAACACCCAAGAAAAGACATTAGACCTGCAAGAATATAAATGTTCGCACTGGCCTATCTTACACACATGCAGATACCATTTATGTTTTCAAGACAATGACCCATGAAGAACAGTATATTCACACATAGTACTGGTAACTTACACACTTTTTACAGATTCATAGGTATGTATTTAAGTATTTCACCTACTATTTGCACAGCATTTCAGCTGTATGAACTTATTTTTTAGACCAAATGCAACCAAACCCTCATAGCTAAGCCTTCCACATAACTCAGGACATTAATACTTTAGAAAGTAATGCATTATTTTTTAAAACATGGTGCCATTTTATCTGTGCTTGAGTATTATAATGCAATGATCTATGGAGTTCTTAATTTTGTGTGGAATTAAGTATTTTGAAAGAAACCAAGTAACGGAGAATCTGAGAATACAAAGCATTTTTCACAGATAAAATCCTCCACAAGAAGGAAACAGGTATTTCCCTCACACAATCAGGTAAGTTGCCTTCTTAAATGCAACACATGTATACCAGCATAAGCCTCACTTAGCTTTACCGTAATCAGACTCTTTTGTCTTTTTAAACATATGCATAGCATGTATACCTTACCTGTGACATGTACACAGGTTAAAAATTGGTTACATCAAGTGTATCAAGAGAGAAAGAGGGCCTAGTCTTAAAAGAACCCAAAGCACTGTAAATCAAAAGGCCTGTGGTACTCTATACAGTTGCATACACACTGCAGATGTTTTCAAGTCATCCCTGTCATGTTAAACACTCCTATGACCTTTGTTTCAAGAGTTTGAAACAGTATTCCACTACAGAAACGCTTGTAAGGCAGCCAGTTAGTCTCCTTTATTTTTTGCTAAATAATGATAAAGAGATTTCTTTAGGCATATTTTTTATACTAGCAGCATTTTTTTAGCCTTCCTTTCCAAGTATTTATTACAAAGGAACTCACCAAAGCTAGGATTGATGCAGACTGAAGAAGACGGTAGTTCTTTACTAACATTCACACTCCCATGTGCATTTTTGTAGTTCACCACAGCAGCATTATTTCCCAATCTGGTCTCAGATGGTGCTGGCATTGATGATGATGCCACTGGTGAAGATGCAGTGGTGACAGTACTTTCCATGACGCTGGCTAGAAGATTTGGTTGCGGAGAAAGGTCAGGTATCCTGTTTGTTCCTGTGTATGATGAATGCAACGAACATGCAGAAACTATAGTGGGGAGTGGTGGGCTCTGCCTATGAACAGGCTGCTGTGATTCAAGCTGAAGACTCTGCTGAACATGTTTTACTGTGGAATCGACATGAACATGGCCATTTTGTAAAGCAACTTTTATGACTGGGCTATGCCTTCCCTGGCATGGTGAAGGAAGATGAACACTTGATTCGCCTTCCACGGATTTTTGTACTCTTATTTTTCCTTGGGGCAAATGACTGGAACTTCTGTACATAAATCCAACTGGTTTCTGCAAATGTGATTCAGAAAACAATGAAAAGGTTAAATTAGACATTGCTGCTTTTTTTTTTTTTTTTTAAATTGCAAACCAGGAAGACTAGATTTTAGTCATTTTGCTGTTGGCAACAGAATCTTCATTGAAGTAGTCACTATCAATAAGCCAGTGCTATTACTTTTTAGCCTTCCCTCTACTTTCTTTTATTCTCACTTGTAGTTCCCACACTAAGAGCTTATCAGATCAGCTTCCACGTTTCTCAAGTTTTTTCCATCCAGGGTGTTGACACAATTGTTTTCTAAAAAGCCAGAGAAAGATATAATAAGAAAGGCAGCTTTGTCAAGGCTCTTTAAAAAAGCTCTCTAAAAAAAATAATAGGCAAGATAAAAATTTAAATTTGTCAGCCATTGACCCAATCTGCTGAATTCTCAAGGGATGTCTCCACTGCCATGATACCTTTCTTTTAAACAAGAAAAAAACCAATTTGCTCTCTCCTGACTGCATCTTCATTCTTTAGTTGCAAGCTGAAAACATTAAACATTCACATCTCGTCTACAACTGAAGATTCCAAAGAGACTAAGACAGATAAAACTGAGAGATGGGCTACACTTCCCACCACCTGGAGTACTTTTATTAAGAAACACATGCACCCTAAAGCATTCATTCTGGTTCAAAAGACAAGTCACAGAGCAGGAGCTACCAAATGTAGCTGACGCATGGGTTTGGGTTGGGTTTTTTGTCTGTTTGCTTTGTTTTTCCTCTTTGTGTTTTATTTTGGTTGGGTTTTTGTTTGTTTGTTTACAGAAATCTGATTGTTTTCCACCTTTTTAAACTTCAAAAATCTGTGACCTGAAGAAAGGCTTATGTGCCTGAAAGCTTGTCCTTTTCTCCATCTATGGAAGCTGATCTGGTAAAAAAAAATAGTATCTTTACCACCACCCTTTCTTTATATACTTAGCCCATCACAGATAACAACAATAATATAGCTATTAAAAAATATACATCATTCCTGATGGCTTTAAAGACAAAGTGCTAGCAGAACCTAAGGAAATGGTTGGCAGATTGTATTTGCTAAAATATAGTATCCTATCGATAACTGACAAGCACAAGAATGTCATTGTTTTTATCCATCCCTAGAGCAAACGACCTTACTGATGTCTTGAACACCTCTACCACATTAAAAGCTCCACGGTACTGTTCACAAAAAAAGGTCATAATGGATTTTACAACCTTCTTCGACAATCATCTGTTATGTTTCCCTTTTGAAGATCACTGTTAAAAGTACCAATATTCTGTCTCCTTAGTTAACACTGGATTGACCACACAGGAACAAAATGGGTAGTAGCATGTACTCGATATCAAACCTCCTTAAAAATTTTGAAAAAGAGGTAGTTTATTAAAAAAATACAATTCTATACTGTAATGGATGTGACAACACTGTAAAAATCAGTCTGTCAATTGAACCAGCCTGTGTGAGTGATGCATAAACTCTTTTCTAACTGCAAAAACCAGCTGGACAGTACCCCACATCTTGTAAAGCAGCAACACCAAGATACCCAAAGTTAAAGACATAACCTGCATAATTCAGTTTCTATTTGTGTTGGAATGAACAGAAATATCACAGCACCCTGACTGATGGGGGCCACTACCATTCTGTGACCACTGATCAATAACAACACAGGAGACTGAAACTGGAGTATAGTAAAAAATCCAGAATAATTTAATTGAAATGGATTTTAAGTCTACTAATTTTAATCTCAATGAAAGGAGAGGGTTTTTTATAAATAAGCATCAGAGGAAATGAGAGATTAAAGGAAAAATAAGTGTCTTGGGTCTTCAGTACTCACAGGTTTGAGCAACAGTGGCTTTACACGAGTATGCTCCATTTCTGAGACCTTCTGATGAAGCAGGTCAAATTTTTTATCCAATTTCTGAATGGCATCATACATGGCCTGACAACAAATGCAAGAGTGAAAACAGTATTGTTTCATAAGAACTTTCTCGATTGCTTCAGATTTAAATTGGGTTAACAGCAAAATTCCCTCCCTAAAAGTGGGTAAGATCTGTAGATAAATCTATACATTCTATAAGCATATTAAATATCAACTTAGATACAAAATGCAAATAACAATGGTAAATATCACAGTAAAAAGAATTCTCAGAGAGGCTTACTCTTGTGACTTTAATGCGGCTGGCACTTAAAGGCTGTTATTCCTGCTTCCAACAGATGTTTTATTCTTACCTATTTGGTCTGTTTTATTTTACATTGAAAAGCTACTGACAAGCTCTAAGGCAGGTTAGGTATTATGATGTACTATTTTAAGTCATAGTAAGTTTCCAAGTACACAGGTAAAAGGCTTATAGGCAGCCACTGAAATACCAATATCTCTATCACCAATGGGAAATATATTTAGAAAAATACTATTTGTAAAGTAAAAGTCCCAACTGGAATTGAATGTTGTCAGGACTGTCAAAACCAAGAAGGGCTTCTGTAACTACACAGGTGACAAAAGCAAGACCAGGGAAAATGTAGGCCCACTGCTGAATGAGATGGGGGACACAGTAAAGGCTGAGGGATTCAACGCCACCTTTGCCTCAGTCTTTATTAGCAAGACTGGTGTTTCAGAATCCCAGGTCCCAGAGACCAGGGGAAAGGTTGGAGTAATGAATAATACACTGGGTGGAAAAGAGTCTGGTGAGGGAACACTTAAGCAAACTGGACAAGTGGCCTGATGGGCTGCTCCTACAAGTGCTGAGGGAGCTGGCTGATGTCATTGTGAGACCAGTCCTGATAACCTTTGATTGATCATGACGAATGGGAGAAGTGCCCAAAAGCTGGATGAAAGCAGATGTTATTCTCATCCTGAAGGAGGCCAAGAACAACCCAGGGAACTTCAGGCCAGTCAGCCTCAGCTCACCTCCATCCCTGAGAAGGTGATGAGGCAGCTATCCTGGAAACCACCTCCACATACATGAATGACAAGAACACCACCAGGAGTAGTCACAGGATGACTTCACCAAGGGGAACTCATGACTGACCAACCTGGTAACTTTCTACAATTAATTGACTAGCCTGGTAGATGAGAGCAGAACAGTGGATATTGTCTACCTGCATTTGAGGAAGGCCTTTGACACTGTCTCCCATAAGACCCTCACAGACATGCTGCTCATGTACAGATTGGATGAGCAGTGAGGTGGATTGGAAACTGGATGAATGGCCAGACCCATAGCAGTGATCAGCAGCCCAAAGTCTAGATGAAGGCCAGTAACTAGTGGAGCACCCCAGGGGTCAATACTGGGTCCATTCCTGTTTAATATCTTCATTAATGATCTATATGATGGGCAGAGCATATCCTGAGCAAGTCTGCAGAAGACCAGCAGGAGTGGCTCATACACCAGAGGGTCATGCTGCCATCCAGAGGGACGTCAATAGACAGGAGAAATGGGCTGACAGGAACCTCATGTAGTTCAACAAGGAAAAGTGTAAAGCCCTGCACCTGGGGAGGAACAACTCTAAGCACCAATATATGCTGGGGGTACCCAGCTGGAAAGCAGCTTGGCAGAAAAGGACCTGGGCTGACCTGGTGGTTACTAAGGTGAATGTGAGCCAGCAATGAGCCCTTGCCACAAAAGGTGGCTAATAGTACCCTGGGCTGCATCAGGCAAAGTATTGCCAGCAGGTCGAGGGAGGTGATCCTTCTCCTCTCCTCAGCACTCCTGAGGCCACCCCTGGAATGCTGGCTCCAGCTCTGGGCTCCCCAGTACAACAAAGACATGGACATACTAGACAGCGTCCAGCAAAGGACCATGAAGGGCTGAAGGGCTGGGAGCATCTCCCCTACGGAGAAAGACTGAGGGAGCTGGGAGTGTTCAAGCTGGACAGGAGAAAACTCAAGGATGAATCTCACCAATGTATATAAATACCTGAAAGGAGGATGCACAGAGGACAAAGCCAGGTTCTTTTCAGAGATGCTCAGTGGCAGGATCAGAGACAATGGCCACAAACTGAAACACAGGAGGTTCCCGCTGAACATCAGGAGACCCTTTTCCACTGTGAAGGTGACTGAGCTCTGGCACAGGTTGCCCAGGGAGGTTGTAAAGACTCCCTTCTTGGAGATACTCAAAAGCAATCAGGACATGGTCCTGGGCAACTGGCTCTAGGTGGCCCTATTTGACTATGGGGATTAGACAAGATGACTTCCAGAAGTTCCTTCCAATCTCAACTATCCTGCGATTCTGTGAAAATGAGGTATAAGTGACGTATGGAAAAATCAACTCAGCCATGCCCTTCAGAACAAACATGGCATTGAAATCAATTGCACCCACATTTTTAAAACCATAGAACAAAAGAGAAAGAATCTGAAAAAACCTACTTATTTTATTGGAAGTGTCTGATCTTCAGTCAATCCCCAAAGTCAAGTTTTCCTTCAGATCTTAAAAAGTCATGTTGCCTTACTAAAACAATCAGGTACAAACTTTTAAAAACTATTTTTGTAAAGGCCCACATTTTCAGACATAAAAGCCACATAAATCAAAGCACTCAAAGTCCATCATTTATTACTATAAGTTACCGCGCAATACAGAAAGTTCTTTCCTCAGTGTTTCCAGGATTCAGCAACTCAGCAATTGAGACATACACTTTGTGCCATAACAGTATAAAGGAATTAGGTAACAGATTATTATAGTATTGAGAGGACACTGCCAGCTTGAAAGTACATAATCAGGCGCATGCAATCACCTATTACTGCAAAAAACACACAAGGCCTAGAAGTGTTCAAGGCCAGGCTGGATGGGGCTTTGAACAACCTGGTCTAGTGGAAGGTGTCCCTGCCCGTGGCAGGGGGCATGGAACTAGGTGATCTTTAAAGTCCCTTGTAACCCAAACCATTCCATGATTACTGTACGAGTTACAAGGAGGAAATGCATCTTTAACTATAGCAATTTCTTTTGTTGATCTACAGCAGAACTAGACAGAGAAATTTTTAAAAATAGATATGGCTCTGAAAAAAAAATTGCTAGACGGATTTTTAGTAGATAGAATTTTAAATTATCTTTGATTTTAATAAAACCAACAGTTAGGTTCCAATAAGATAGCCATCTTTTTTAAAAAATACATACCCTTTGATAAAAGAATCTATACATTTTCCCAAAATTTTGAAATATCTCAAGTAAGCGCTACAAGACCTTAGATCAGTGTGGACACTACAGGCATTGCTAAAAGGCTTCATGGAGCCCCAGGGCAGATTTACTGGGAGGAGGCGATAACAGTGGGGTGAAGGAGATGGAAGGGGGCTAGTAGGCAGCAAAAGAGGCTATAGCTTCCTACTAGTGCTACTTGCTACAGCACACATTCCCAGACTAGCGGCAAGAATGTTAGTCACACAATCTTAGCCAATTTTCTTCCACAGCATTGCTGAATATATGCTTAAGGAGACTTACAAGACATTAATACCTGGCTACAAGCTACTCACAAATTATCCTCCCTAAAGCATGGCCTGAATGTCTTTCATTCTATAGAGTACTGTGACTCCAGAGTCACATATGCACTTACCTGAATAAATACAGGATGCTTTTAATTTTCAGTGCAGTTGTTTTCAATCTTGCCAGCTACTTCTTCAGAACTCAAAAGGAAAGAACTCGCCAAAACAACACTACCAGGATGTTGGCACACTTTTGCAAGGCTCATGTACTCTCAAAAGCTGGGTGCGTATGACAGTCAGATTCTTCCCATTGCTGTGAAGCCCCTCCCAAAAAATCACTAGACTTCACATTTTGTATTAAAGCTTAATATTTGAGAAGTATTCTTGCCAGACAGCATGAAAATTTCAGAAAATATTAAGTAGAATATTATTTTTTCATTAAAAATATTGAAGTTGGCAACTAACAAATAGAACTGGAACGGATTAAATCATAGGTCATTAAATATAGAATGCAAATCTTCCTGAAATTTAACTGAAATTTTTAAAATACCATTTCAGAGATAAAGAAAAAAAAAAATACCTGGCAATAACTGAGGACCTCCGTAAGAGTCTTCTGCTGATCTCCAGCATAGGAAGCTTCAGATAAAATACTCCCCTTTTACATTAAAATAATAATAATTAAAAAAAAGTGTAAGCTAATAATATATAAACAATCTTAGGATACCACATTAAACCAATAAATCCCAACTTCAAACCTCATGTGTCATTTAAGTCTGCCCCAAAACATGCACCCCAAAAGCAGCTTTTCAAAGTCAGTGAAACAAAAGAAAATTAACTTACACATTCATAGTCCGGTTCATACTCATAAATGACACTGTCTTCATATTCTCCTTCCCCGGTTCTCATCTGGAAGATAACATAAAGAACTTTTAATATTTTGAATAATGAAAGAATTAAATATATAAACTACAGGGAGAACCTGCTAGGAATCCAACCTGGGCACTTTCACTTGTAGTTGCATTCCCTCCCCTGGTTAGAAAAGGGCCCAAGAAATTGAGACGTAACATAGTCATCTCATTCATATGACCTAATCATGGGCACATAAATACTCACCTTGCTTTTGTTATTAAGAGAACCTTATTCTGGTTTAACATGAACCTCTTGCAAATTTATATAATAATATGCATTTTTATTTGGTTGTTCCAGAACTTTCTCATCAAACTATAAATGTACTATATAGCCAAGGTTATGTAATTATGAGACTCCGTGTAGATTTTTACACTAATTTAAATAAATTAATTTAGAAAAAAAAAGTGTATTTACTTCAATGGGTATAACTATACGCAGAATCTGTAAAAACGTCCAAAAGACGTAATTTCCTTACAGCTTGAAAACTGCTTTTAGACAGGAATCAACAGTGCCACCACCTGGACAATTCTGGCATTTTCCTTTTACTGGATTGGCACAGTTCCTGTCCACCAGACATCACAGATTACGCGAGTCTGCTGCTGTTTACGGGGGGGGGTTGGTGGTTTTTTGGGGGGGTTTAGGCATTGTTGGGTTTTGAGGGTTTTTTGGTTGTTGTTTGTGTGTTTCTTTACATTAAGTCACATTGAATTAGGTCTTATTTTGAAAAAGGAAGGTTTGGGGTGTGGGACTGTTTGTTTTGTGGTGTTTTGTTTTGTTACAACAGGCAGAATTAAACAGAGTGGAACTGCTTTTATAGCATTAAAGACATCCCGACTGTTGGAATTTCAGAATTAAATACAGTGACATGAACTGTGTTTCAGGCTGCCTCAAGTTAAAATGTGTAGTCTATGGATACAAGTGTTTGTGGAGGCAAATCCTTATTCAAGGATTAAGTCTTATCATCCTAAATTGCACAGAGATTTTTACGGATGTCCTGGTTTTGGCTGAGATAGAGTTAATTTTCTTCTCAGTAGCTGGTGCACTGCTGTGTTTTGGATTTTGTGTGAGAATAATGTTGATAAAATACTGATGTTATTTAGTTGTTGCTGAGTAATGTTTATACTAAGTCAAGTTATATAAGCCAGTTTCTCAGGCCCTGCCAGCCAGAGGACTGGAGGGGCACAAGAAATTGGGAGGGGACACAGCTGGGACAGCTGACCTGAACTAGCCAGAGGGATATTCCATATCACAGAACGTCATGCTCAGTATATAAAGCTGGGGGAAGGAGGGGGAAACATTCGGAATGATGGCATTTCTCTTCCCAAGTAAGGGTTACATGCGATGGAGCCCGGCTTTCCTGGAGATGGCTGAGTAACTGCCTGCCCATGGGACGCAGTGAATGAATCCTTTGTTCTCCTTTTGCTTTGCATGCACAGGTTTTGCTTTACCTGTTAAACTGTCCTTATCTCAACCCACGATCTCACTTTTATCCCTCCAATTCTCTTCCCCATCCCACCACGGAGAGTAAGTGAGCAGCTGTGTGGGGCTTAGTTACTAGCCCGAGTTAAACCGCAACTGAAAAAGTAAGAGCACCTATACATGGGAAATTTGTGTAAGTTGCTCTCTCTGCTATAAAGCAGTTGTTGTTATACACACGTACAGTATCCAGCACAATGAGGTTTTACACTTGCTAGAGGCTTCCATGCACTACATGGACACCCTACTCACACTTCTTCACCGGGATTATCATCAAATGAGCATACAGAAGTGAAGGAAAAAGGACATCCCCGGTAACATTGAAACTGGCCTCAAAACAAAGGGCTACCATTTGGCAAAACATACCACATTCTGTCCCACTTCAGCAGGGGCAAGTCGTTTTCTTTTATTATGCGAAAAAACAACATCCATTTCTTCAGGGCTGTGAGTATTTCCTGTCTGCATACTTGTAGAATGGCTCATTTGTGATGCTACTCCTCCAGCTAGCACTGATAAGCTTTCACTTCCTGGAAAAGTGGACAGAAAGGAAAGCACCAGCAGGTTTCCCATTGCATTAAATATTTCACTTCAAAAACCATATAAAGTCACACTTTTACTTTCAAACTGCTTGGTTGTTTCTGATTTGTTTATTAGCTTATTATTAGACGCTTAATCCAAACTAGTCACGTCTGAAATTATATATTTAATTTAATATTCTTCCTTCCAAACTCTCTCCAGCCTTTATGGTCATTTGCCTTGCTTTTCACTGTTGATTCTCTGCTCTCATTTCCATGTCCAATTGTACAAAGTCACAGAATTCAAAAGCCCAACAAAACCACTTAACCGAAATTCAGGCAATACACCGACAATGTAAAACAGTTCCCATTTGTTTAGTCCTCAGCTGTCCTTTCCCTACACTGAGGGGGTCCCCTCCAGTTTTGCCACTGGAGCACTGTGCAACATAAAATATCTGCTCCAGGTATCTCCTCTGCTGAGCCAGTGTAGGTCAGGGACTGCCAAACACGAACTATATACAAGTGGTACACAAAACGCCTCCACCTCTTCACGTGTGGGCCTGGCACACAGTTAAAAACCACAGGTCCTCACTGCTCTGTCCTAATCCTTTTGAAGCCCATGCAATTGCCAGACCTACATTTTTGAATAAGAGAAGATGTTAAAAGACAAATAAAGCTTAAGAAGATAAACAAGACGTTGGAAGGTTTCCAAGAAATACAGAGAAAAACTTAGCTGGCTTACAAAGGCAACACCAAGTCTCCACTGTACTATCTACCGTGAAGGAGCTTGGGCCAAGCTGAAAAGGTATGATGGGGAAGTTTCGTGGATACTTATAAGAATTATTTACTTTTTTAAAAAAGAGAGGGGAAAACAAAAGGAGTAAATATCTATAGTGAAAAAACAAGAAAGAATTTGAAAAACAGAGGAAGTTAGTTAAATCCGTATAAACAGTTAAGAAAACGTGGCCTTAGGAGAAGCAACACAGACCAGAGGTATGTCAAGCTGGGGCACAACAAGATAAACTCAAGGGAAACCAAATGGTTAATAAGACTCAACAGCAAATTACTGGAACTATGTGTGAACTATGTAATTAGCATACTTAAAGATCCACCCTGGAGCAAAGAAAACCTCCTACTAACAAAGCCCCCTCCCCACAGATCTTGCAAGGTAAAAAAATCCCAACAATGTACCTTTAAATGGAGAGACTTGTAAACACCAATGAGAATTAAGTGTGACTAAACGTAATCGTAAGCAATTGTTCCAAGTGTATAGTAAGCTCTGCTGTGTGTTAGTAGGTGTGCTAGCTTTGCGGATGACCACTTAGCACCCATCTTTGCACAGACATGCAATAAACCAGTATCTCCAGGCAGTGTGTGGAGCGGCTCTTGCACACCAGGTGAAGAACCCAGATTTGGGATGATGCCTACAAGTAAATTCCACCCAAGTAAAAAGGGATGCATGAGAGAAGTGGCAAGGGTACTTCTTACTACTTTTTAAGCAGAACTGTGGAACTCGTCTCATGGCCCACCTGGAAAGTAGAACTAACAGCTCAGAAGTAAAAGAAGGGGAAAATACAATGGGTCAAGGCCAAGCTAAGAGAAATACTGAAAAGCAAAGACAACCACTTTCCTTTTATGCACTAAAAAAGGAAGGGCCAGGGGCAGGGCAGAAAAGCAGTAATATATTCAGTACCATAAGCTAGAAAATGTTTTTCTTTGTGTAAGAGCCCAGACAAATGTTGTAGCAGAGCTGACAGATACTACCTAGCCAAGATCTGTGGTAGATTTAGATTAGCCTACTTAACCTAATTTTGAAATCACAATCAATAACTGGGTAATAAAAATACATATGCAATTACTTAATATTTGCTCTCTTAGGTGAAGATTAAAAACTACCTACTGTCCCACCCAGCTCCAGTTTGCTTCCTTTACCAGACCACCTCATCCCTCTGTCCCCACCACGTCTCCTAGCACTAAGCACCCCCAGAACCGAGAGCCTGGGAGACTCAGCATTCCGTGGGACCAACACCAACACAGGCAAGAGGACATGTTTAAAACAGAAGGGGTGCAGGGCAGCGGGACTAATGCACTAGTACATGTAGTCCCACAAACTTCAGACACTTTCTGCAGCCAAACCAGAATGTCACTTCACCTGGAGAAACATTAGGTCCCTGGGTTAATTACTTTTTAAACATCTTACGCTTACGTTAAACTAATTGTCTTTCTGATTAGCTTCCCAAATTTAGATTTAGACACAAATACAATGACCTAAGAAAAAGTGCCTGTAAAAGTGATATTGAGATTGTGGGCATAAATGGTTAAGTAAAAACATAACAGAAGTGTTCTGTAGCAGATGGGAGAAAAAGACCTAGATCTGTATGTTAGTGATGTTGAGCTTGCTCCACCAGCTACATATCTGTAGGCAAGAAGACAGGAGACAACAGCAGAAGAAACTAGTTTGGACAGACAGAACAAGATGTGAAGAAAAGGCACTGCTCTACAAGATACTAGCCTAAGATGGTGATTGAATAAAAACAGAATTTCCGTTCAAAGAATTAAGCTCAACAGTTATATTCAAGATAAACTTACATCACGTTTTGGTCATACATCTCACTATACTCAATTTTAACAAGACAATAGCTAATTCTAACAATGTACAACAATAGAATATATAAGTCCCAAGATGACAAAGTTGTATTTTACCTTTTAAAACACAATCATACTCACTCATCATGATCCCTTTGTTGATAATGAAATAATTACTCATGTCCTGCAACCAAGGTCAGCAGCTATGACAGTTTCTTGGGCACGATTATTTTTTTTTAAAAACAAACAAACAAACAGAGACAATCCCCAAAGTAAACTGTCTTCCTCCCTGAAATATGTTTTTAGATTTAAATGAACAAAAAATTACACTATACTATACTGTCAAATAGAAGACAAAAAAGATTCATGGTTCTCAGAAGCACCTAACAACACTAGGAAACAGAGATGTATCTTGACGCTGCTCAAGAGAAATACTGATGACATTCTCTATAAAGTCAACTGGCCAAATAAAAAAACCAAACCAAACCAGTAAGCACCATCACTTAGTTACAGTTAATTTCCTTGCTAACTTGGTAATACTGCTACTGGACTTAGTAAATGCTCGTAAGAGCTAGGATTAATTTTTGTTTGAGCCAATAAAGAATCGAGTAAGATTCCTGAGAGACTTCCATGGTGTACGTTACAATAAACACAATGAATTAAAGACAATCACCAATGGCTACTTACAGCTAATAATTTATCACCTAAACAACCATCTATCTTACTATCACTGCACATCAGCATCCCCAGTGCTCCAATAAATAACACTGGACAGTTTATCCAAAAAACTCATCTTTTGTGTTAGGTTCTTCCATGGAATTTGTTTTCCAAATTGCTTGCAAACTCATTCCTAGGTATACTTACTTTGTAAGTAAACTGTCTTCTAAATCATAGTATTTCAGGAGGGTCACTATTAATAGAGACCTCTAAAGTAATAATTAAAAAGGTCCCTCTTTTACAATGCAATGTTAAAGATATGGGTAATACACAAAGCATTCAAGACAGCAGCACTGAACATAGAGCATTAAAACTACCCATTAACTATTAGATCACAATAAAAATGAACATTAATTACCATGGGCAAGTTCAGTCACATGGTTGACAACACCATTTACTTCAGAGTTTTGTTCCATGGACACACAGCTTTGTGTGGACAGTCCATCTTCTCCATGCTCAATCATCACTGCTTCAACATCAGCCTCAGCGTTCACAGATACATAGTCTATAAGCATACACAGAAACAGGTGCGTATCAGATGACAACTGTATTGCCTGTATCACATTTAGCATTACCTGAATGGTACCACAGGCTAATTTAAAACCAGTTGCATTTTAGCATCTAAATGCAAAGTCACTTTTAAACACAGGCATTGAGGTTTTAACATGCACTAAGAAGGGAACCAGCTTTCTATTGCTTAGTTGGCAAGATTCCTGGAACTATTTGGTACCCAACTCTTCCTACAGTGTCCAGCTTCAACAGGAACAGTTATAAGCCAATAACAAGGACTTCTGAGAACTCCATTATTTATATTCAAGCATATGACAAGACATACTAAATTTATTTTGAAATTTAAATAGAAAATGCTTAATACACCTGAAACAAATCAGTCTACAAATCCTGAATACGTATTTGGTATTCAGATCAAACCAAACCTTGGCTCCCAACAAGATACTGTACAGAAACACTCAATGGCAAATCTCCAGTATAAATTTTTTTTCCAATTAAACATACTGCATCAAGTGTCCTGGTTTCAGAATAACAGTATTATAGCTATTATTGCTAGATCTGATGTTGGGGGAGGGGAGCAGAATTCATTATTGATGAAACAAATTAATGGAAGGAACCATACCATTAAGCACTAAGTTAGGAAATAAAATTTAAATTCAGCCAGCACACATGTATAATAACACACTAACTATATGAACACATGCCGTATTTTCCACAGGATCTCTACCCTGTTCAGTGCACAGGATGGACTGAGCTTTGGGAATGAATCAGGGCTGTACAAACGTTACAGTGGTCTGGTTCTTCACACTTATGCAAACAATTCACTCCAAATCCTGCTCTCTTGCCTCTGTTCAGATTTCTCAAGGGACCAAAAGGTGAGAAAGAAGCTGAATTCAATAGGTTATAAAGTCCTCCCTCTGGTCAGTACTTCCACCTAATTCAGAAGAAACAATACAGCAGAGTCTGGATTTGGCTGTCAGCAGATTAGGAAAGCCTTCACAAAACTGAGGGTCTGTTCAGAAACACTCATCAATTGCCAGGCAGTTAACAGCTACGTTTATAGCAGTAAACGAAGCCAAGAAGCTAGCTGGGGCATAGTTGCCCTGCAAAAAGTTTAGCTTAGTGGACACAAACTGGGATTAGCTGCTTATGGTAGAAGTCAGAGAACAGTTCTTGGCCAGTTTTAATTAGCTGTAGAGAAATGAACAACAGGACTACTCATAAACTTAATTCAGGCACAACTTTTATCAAAACACATCAGTGATGTTCGCTAACAAGTTCACTGCAGGCTAACGAGTTATTTGCATGTGTTGAATTATTTAACTGCCTCACAGGCACCTTTTTTTTTTTTTTTTTTTTGACAATTATTCATTATTCTACCTACTTTGGGAGAGAGTTAACCGAGTCAGGAAAAGTGCATCTGCAACAAAGCAGGTGGGAGGAGAATCCTCTCTGCCAATTTCCCCAAACAGTATGCCAGGCTACTGCATGGCGTGACAAATGCCCTACTTACAGGTGGGCCTCCGCTGCCCTGCAATCACCTTTCTATCCCTAACTCGAGGAAGTTGTACATTACCTGCACAACCCTACAATGCACAGAATTCACCTGTAGATCCATAGTCTTTGCCACAAATCTCATGCCTCACTTTGGCCTACGGGAAATAAGGCTGGCAAATCAAGCCTACCTGACCAGCAAGTATGTCACTCAAATCTACAGCAGATAGAAAAAGAGGTGTATAGAAGGGGGGAAATTATGTGGAACCAGCAATGTAGCAAAGAGAAACCAGCTCCATCTGGATTAGGGGAAGGCCAGTATGATCAGAGATCAGGAGAGTTTCTATGGCTAGTTGATACTGAAAGCAAAGCTCAGTCTTTCATAACCTCTACCACCCTCCCTTAAGTAAGTTCCAAAATATGAGTTTCAGTGCAGTGGACTCTGGGCAGAAAGTGTTTCCAAAGTCTGTAGCTAAAGCAGCTCACAACTGGAGGATACACATAAACTAACAGGCAAATACACAAAGGGAAAACACCTCACTTCCAAAAAACATCTAATTAAACACACTTCTACAGTGATGTAGAGGCAATGCAACAACAAGCACTAGTCCCTAAAAACTTTTAACCTGAGAAGGTGCCCAGGATCCTCCTCACCCCCAGGGCTTTTAACTTCCATCACCCATTACTGAACATGGCTGCTCTCATACACGGAAGGGGAATTATTCCCTCTCAGAATGGCACGCTTACCTGACAATAATCTAAATTAGAAAACATTACCAAATTAATTTCCTTCTCAGACTCAATGCATGCTCTGGGTTATTCAGTATAGACTATGAATTATTTTCAGTAAGGCAGGAGGATATGCTCTAATTTAAAGTAGAGGTTCACAGAAAAAATGCATTGTACAGAAATACGGTCGTAGACAGAGCAGTAATATGAAATGGCCAAATTAGAAAGCCAGGATTGGAGGCGCTCTTTTTAACTGAAAAGCTGTTTATGTTCTCTGTTTAGAATTCTTTCACCAGGAGCTCTTCTTTGCTTCTGCTCAAAATCACCAGGTAGGCAGGTATTTGTAGAAACTTAAAAGGCACTTACTAAGCCCAGCTTTCACAACGATTTACATGCTAAAACGTCCAACTGTATGTCTAACCCTGCATCAGAAGCTACATTACTGTATTGTTACAGCTTTTTAAGCAGAAAAGTAAAACCACAGCAGGGGGAAGACAAGGGACAAGACACATGAACAGACCACCAAAATAATTTGAAGATGGTAAGATGCTGATACTAAACATCAAGAAATACTAAAACCAAGCAAGCAAAAAAAACCCCCACAAAAACAAAAACCCCAAACCAAACAAACTTTTTCGAAGCCAGAGTTAAAAAGACAAACATAAAAGCCAAAAAACCTCTGTAACAACTAACTACAAGTTACATACCAAGGCAAATCAAGCAAAGCAAAGCCACCCAAACAAAATAAAAGATACATAATGGAAGATGTATCTTCTAAGGTAAGACCTGGGTCTAAACAAAGTCACAAAAGGAGAGCTAGCTAGCATTAACTCGGACCACAACTAGATCCTGCTCTATTTATGGCTTGACACTTATGCTAACACACACAGAAGAAGGAACTAACGCAAGGGAGAGCACAGAGAGACCAGCCTTTCAGAAGTGGTATCATTCGACTCTTGCTTCAAGTAATCATTTGCCTATTAACTCAGTCTCACTGCAGACGTAACAGTTTTAAGCACATTTCTGCATACTATGATAATGAAAGCTATAAGCACAGGAATACAATCAGATCTGATGCATCAGTTAAAGTCTGAAGACAAGCTGACATTATTTTTCTTTCCCCAAGTAGGTTGCTAATCGAATACACCACATGTACAGAATACTGACTTGCACAGAATCAGACACTACCTGGTGCTCTTGCTTACTGTGGAAACAAATGTAGGTAACCATGAGGTTTGGGATGGTAAAGGCAGGCAGATGAGAGCACTGAAAGCACCAAGTAGCACAAATCCTATCCCAAACTCTACTACAGAATTCCTGGGGTCTGCTAGCAAAATCACTAAACACTGGATTTCTGTGAAAAGTTCGTTCTTCATTTTTTAAGAGTTCAGTTAGACACACTATGTATTTCTGCAAATATGATCTCAATACTCCCATGTGCAACAGACAGCCATGGAAGCTATGTGTAAGATGAAGTAGATTTTATAAAGATGCTTAAATACTGCACTCAGAAAGAACGGGTACCATCCACCAAAAGTTGCATCTTTGAATTTAACATACTTCTGATAATTTTGTCCTTAATCTAGACAGGTTGTCACATAGAGATACCAGAACACTCTACCAGAGATAAAATGCTTGTCAACAGTCTCTGAACACTGAAACAATAGTTAATTGAGAAGACTGTAGTCAGAATCTGCATGACTTAAATTTGCAACAGATTAAGACAATGGGATCATATATTGAGCAAATGGAAACCAATTACTATGGTGAGAAGCAGAATAAGAATAAGAATAAAGCCACCAGATTTCCTGGGGCTTTAGCTCTCATATTTGGATTACTGGGACGCTAACAACATCAAAATTCAAGGTAAAACAAGTCTCATAAAGAGGCCCCTTATGTTTAATAAGATTTAAGCTCATATTACACCTTTTGACTGAGGAATATCATTAATGGCACATCTCTTCTATCGCCAAGGAATTCAGAACAGTCTTAGTGTTTGTTAAATTCCTGAGTTATAGACAAAGACAACCAGGAGACAAAAAAATTGAGGGCAAAGGAGAAGGAACAGACACCCAACACGCTACCCTGTACATTTTCTTAATCAGGAGTATATTAGGATTGTTATGCTCCCACCCTCCTACATCTCAATCCTACCCCTTTACTTCGTGCTGACACTTGTATAACTGCACAGTAAACTGGCTGAAACCTAACCACACCAAAACCGAAAGTACTTTTAGCCAGAAAAGCTCCTTGAACCATGAAGTCACACAAGGAAATCAGGCATCTGAGCAAGAGACAACTGGAACCTCTGGAGCGGGTAGAGGTCTGTGACAGCAATGACAAGCTCAATGAGCTTAAACAGATGTGAGACTGTATAAACAATACCTACCCCTTTGAAGGCCAAGGTGAAACAGGTAACTGACAGGAGTGACTGTTTCGATCCCTAAGTAAATGAAGCTCATATACCTCTAAGACACAGAAGCTGCACTATGCATTGCCTTCGAACGGAAAGGTCGCTGGGTTAGGCATGGCACTTCAGGCGCATTACTCAGCTCTGCCCGTACCCAGGTTCTGCATCTGAGTAACAGCAGCACCCGAGGACCTGCCGGGAGCGAGGCCGCCGTTCCACAGCAAAGTCTCCCCAACATCCCCCGCTACGCTCACTCACCCTTTGAAAACTAAGGAAAGCGAAAGCTTTCCCCCACCGCACGCAGCGCAGCTGCCGCTGCCACCCTCTGGCCCTGCGCCGTGAGGTAATCGAGCCGTGGCAAGGCCGCGTTACCAGCTCCGAGCAGCCACTTCCCTCAGAGCCCCGCTTCCAGCCCGGCCGAGCCCCTGCCCTTGGCTCGGCTGCGCAAGGAGCGACGCTGCCGGGGCGCCCCGACAATGCGCGTCCCCAGGCAGCGCCGCGGACAACCCGGGAGCCCGCCGGAGCACGTACGCCCCGCCGGGAGTGCCCGGTGGGGAGAGCAGCGCCCCTGCCCGCCCGCCGGCCCTGCGCCGCGCGCGGAAATCGTTACCGCTGCCAGCCCCGCCGCCCGCCCGCCAGCCTCGAGCCCCCTCCGCCACTGACGCGGCTGCGACGGGCAGCAGCGACAGCCAATGGCGACGGCCGGCCGCGCCGAAACCGGCGAATAGCGGCGGGCGCGGTGAGCACGGGCTGGCCGGCTCGGCAGAGCGCTGGGGCTGCTGCGGGCGAGGGGGGCGCGTTCTCCGCGCTCCGGCGGCTCCCCGCGTCCCGCCTGCCCTCCCTCGGGGGGCGGCGTGGCGGGCGCGGCCGGCAGCCTTACCCTCGGCGGACATGGCGGGCTGCGGCGGCAGGGCGCGGGGTCCTTCGCGGGCGGGCAGGGCGGCGGAGCGGGCCGGGGCTCCGGCATAGGCAGGTGTGGCCGGAATGCGGCGTTGGAAACGGAAGCGGCTTCTCCGGCGTGAGCAACTGTTTCGCGGCAGTGCGGCTGCGCGCGGGGCGCGCCTGGCGAACGGGAGCCGGCGGGGCGGAGGCGGTGCCGCCCCCTCCCCGAGGCGCCGGGACGCCGCAGCGGCCGCGGCCGCCGGGGTGCCGTGCCGGGCGCCGGCTCTCGCATCGCAGGCGGTGCCTCGGCTGTCGCTGCGCGCCCTCGGTGCCGCGGTTTGGTGCCTGCCGCGCTCCCTGCTAGCCGAGGCCTGGCAGAGGGCGGCGAGCTCGGCTTCGTGCAGGCGGCTTCGTCCCCAGGAGGAGGGACGGCTGCCCAGCTGCCACCCGAGCCTCTGGGACGGCAAAGCCGGGGGTACCTTCAGGCCCGGGCTCTGCGGTTCGCAGACTGCAGCCTCCTGTGCGCGCCACCCGTGGGCCCGGGTTTGGTGTGCAATGATGGCTGCTTACCTTGCACACCGTGGGGAGCCAAGGTTTGGCCTTGGCTCTTCGCAAACCCCTCGAAATGGGAGAAACACAGCTACAGAAGGGTAGTAACAGCTGCAGAAGGTTGTCCTCACAGAACTGTACAAAATCAGGTGTCAGGGCCCCAGTTCATACAGAAACGCTATGGGCCTTCTGGAGGGACAAAATAATAGAAATTTCAGCCTTATTTAGTGGTGGGTTGACCTTGGCTGGATGCCAGGTGCCCACCAAGCGACTCTCACTCCTCAGCAGTACGGAGGGGAGAACATAAGATGGGGGAAAACCCCGACAACTTCTTGGGTTAATATAAAGGCAGTTTAATGAAGCAACACAAAACATTGCATGTGTGGAAGTGTTGGAAAACAAAAGATGTTATACTTCCCATCAGCAAGCAGTGTTCAGCCACTTGAGTGTTAGTGCGTAGCGCTTGCTCCAGAAGGCAAATGTCGTAAATAACAAAAGCCTCCCCCCCACACACACCCCTTTCTCTTAGCTTTTATATCTGAGTGGGTACCATGTGGTATGGAATATACCATTGCTCACTTTGGGTCAGCTGTCCGTAGCTGTGTCCCTCCAAGCCCTTGCCCACCCCCAGCCTGCTGGTGAGGGGGGAAGGTTGGAGAGACAGCCCTGGTGCTGTGCAAGCACTTCCCAGCAGTAGTCAAAACCCTGGTGGGTTATCAGCACCTTCCTAGCTACCAATGCAAGCACAGCACTATGAGGGCTGCTACAGGGCTCAGCTAGACCCAATACACCTACCTATACTAATAATGTTGTGCTTTTTGCCCTACCTCTACCTTCTTTGTCTCTGTGTGCCAACTCCCTTTTTTTTAATTTGGGGTTGGGGATAGGTGGGTCAGCAGGGCCAGTTTGCCCTGCCCAGATATCCTCTGGGTGTGCTCACATTCCCCTCTGGAGGCACAGGGACCTCTGTGGGGCAAGTATGTTTGGGGAGGGATTGGAAGAAGATCTAGGATAGTGATGGGACCTGATCTGCTCATGGTCTGGGGCAACAAATTGCTGTATGACAGCCTGCCAGGACCAAAGTGCTGTTCAGCAGCACCACGGAGATACTAAAGCAAGGCAACAGAAGGGCAATCCTTGCAGGTCCAGCCAAGAGCCCTACCAGGAGGTAAAAGAGATGTCTGGGAAGTGCTGTGCAAGGAGACAGGTTCCTATCCGGTTGTATCTTTTATCGCAAAACCTAATATTCCCCCGATAAAAGCCAGTCTGCACACACACAAAGGAGAAAGGAGAGACAATGGCAAGGGGAGTCAAATTCATACCTTGTCCCAGGTAGTGCCAGGCCCATCCCAGAGGTAATCAGCCCATCAGAGGCTCATTTCCACGTGTTTAACGAGGGCAGCGGCACAAAGGCTGAAGGGAACCTAAATTAAGGACTCAAAGGAGCAGACACAGTCTCATGCCCAGCTTCCTGTCCTGGTGTGAGACCCATCAAATGAGCCAACACTAGAGCACCTTTTGGACTGAGGGGAGGTTGTTCGTACGCCTGGGGGTATGGGGCATATTATGGGGGAGGAGCAGTTCAGAATTGCGCAGGATTTACATTAGAGATGTTTAAGGGAAGGAACTGAAAGCAGAGAAACGGGTGGATTAAGGTGAATTGGAGAGGAATAAGTGTATTAACTTTCTAGCTATTTACTGGGATTAGAGTTCTGTGAATGTGTGTGTGTATGGCGGTCTGAGTGCAGCAATGGTCAGATCACGGTGTCGGAGGACCCAAGTGCCTGTGGTCAGCATGCAAGCACTAGTGAAGGCCAAGCTGGACTCTCCAGCCAGTAGGTGAAGTGGCTTGGGAGCCATTGGTGTGTCTAAAGGTGAGGCCATAGGGCAGTTGGCTACTGGGGACCAGGGGCGGCCTGGCCAGTTGCTAGAGAGACCACAGGGTCTGGCAGGTCTCAAGGGGTGAGGGGAGGGGGTGTGTCTAAGGGCAAGACCAAAGGGTGGTGGTTACTTGGGGATCAGGGTGCCGGGGCCAACACTGGGTCTATGAATAGCTCTGTGTCTCTGAGGATGCAACCGGGGGGGTGGGGGGTGGGGGTTGGGGGGGGCGGGGATGTTGCCTACTGGGGACTAGGGGAGTGCCAGGGGAGTCCCAGCCAGGTCTGGAAGTCTGGGATGGTGGGAGGCTGCGATGGTCTGTACCAGCAGTCACTGTGGCCTCAGGGACTGCTATGTGCCAGCAACTGGGCAGGCTGGGATCCAGGGCCAGCTACTGGACAGACTGAGTCAATGCTGCCTTTATCACTTTCTGATCTTTAGCAAGTTTTAAAAGCCTTTTCTCTCTCTGACATAGATAGCAAGGTGGAAGACCAGCATCCACAAGCCCCATCTAGAACTGAATCTGTGCAGTACATCTAGTTTCTTGCACAAGTTTCTTCACCAAAAGACATCAGAATTTTCTGATGCTTTCCAGTTAAAGCAGTGGCCTGAAATAACATGGAGTAAAACGAAGAATTTCACTTTCCCATAAAGCTTGAGAAGATGGGAGAATGCCTGAGTAATAGGGAGCCCAGCCAACAATGCTGTATTCAAAATTAGCTTTTATCTTCCCTTTATTTTTTTCTGCAGAAACAGAGGAACTTTTTTATGATAGGGCAATGTTTTGTATGGATGTAAGGAAGCAGTCCCTGAAAAGAATTATTTGGGTACAGGTAGGTCCTGGGAGGCCACAGAAGTTGAATGGGGTACTCGGACACAGACTAAGAAGTGAAGCACCAGAACAAGGAATAGGGGGTACTGCTGAGAGTGGAAAGGAAACACTCGGGGCAAGGATAAAGATATGTTGGATTTGAAAGGAAACAGATATTTCCATAGTCTTGTGGGGCAGTGGTATTTGGAGGATCTAGGGGAAGAAAGATATTTAAAGTAGTGCTAAGAGGAGTACAGGAAGGGAAGCTAATTTAAAAGGAATGATCTGATACAGTAGAGGCCAACTCTGTTCTGAGTTACAGTGTGCTGTTTTAGAAAGTTTTGTCTTGACGATATAAAGTGGTAGGCATTCCTCTATATGTCTACAGATGCCGTTTCAGTGGCTTACTAATCATCTAGAAGGCAGGATGGATTTGAAAAGAAAACTGAAGGGAGATAGGCAGGAGGTTATTATAGGGAAAAGAGCCAGCTAATAATGCATTTGAATGCAGAATCATATTTTCAAAAGGAGTGAGAAACCCTGCTTTACATGTGATTTCTTTTTCTTTGATAAGTTTCCATAGGAAATTCCCTGAAATTAATTTGTTGGCCATCTTTCCCCATGCTCATGGTTGTTGGATCCATCCAATAAAATAAAAATGTCACTTTACCTACTTTATCTGTTTCTGTAATATCTTCATTTCAGGTTTGAAACTTGGTATTTTGTAGAGTTGGACATTTCAAATGACAAGTGAAGTTGTGGATTAACTCCAGTTATATACCAGTCTTCATAAATACCAAAATTTGTTTTGTGCATTGAGTTAAAAGTAACAGAAATTACAGCCTAAATTTACATTGTCAGGACTTGTTTGATGGTTCAGCTGGCTTGGCAAAATGAAATGCACAGAAATGGATCACAGTATTAGGATAATATGGTTTGGCATCAGTACTTAGAGGTTATGGTCTATAAATCTTTCACTTTACTTTGGGTCAGCTCTTTATTTAAATTATCCACCAAACCCAAGAACACAGCGGAAGTGTGAAGACCGATCTGGAGGATTCATTTTTGAGGCTTTATGATTGTTAAATGGTCATAAACCCATTTGTTTTCATTACCCATAATGAAGAAACTATGTAAGGGGTGTCTGCTGCTGAGCAAACCTTTAATGAATACCAAAAGGAGTTGCTTTTTAAAATGAGAGCATTAAGGATGAACACTAAATACTAGTAATAATATAATAGTCCTGTGCCAGCTTTTTGAATGTATATATAAACTTGACTGCTTAGGAACGGAATGTCACGTTCCTACAGATTTTGAATGACCTTTACTCATAAAAATGTTTTTATCTTACGATTTATTTTTTCAGTTTTGGAGGCTCGCAGTAGAACTAAGCCACCTGACCTAGATTCAGTGTGAGCCGTTAACAGACTGACCAAGCCACAAGTTCAGTCACGTTACTTCATTTTCTCAGTCTCACTGAAAACCACAGTGTGAATTTCCACAGGAAACTCATGGGGTCATTGCTTATTATGTAGATACAAGTTTTTTCAGTGATATAAAAAGAAAGCAACCTAATGTTAAATCAAAACTATGGCAAAACCATTATTAGAGGGCAAGGCTTCTCTTATTTGTTCAGGTGCCATCAGCAAAAAGGCTTATTTTCGTGCCTCATTAGTACCTCACGGCTAGGTGTGGAGAATGTTGCTGTAATACGGATGAACACTCTGAATTAACCTGTGAGTGATCAAGAAATGGCATTTCCTTGGACTTTATTATTATTATTTTGGGGCTGAGGGAACGTTCCTTGCCTCTCTTCTCACCCCAGCTGAAGATGCCAGTGAACTAAAAAGGGAGATGTAGGGGCAGTTGTTTCCTCACAGGAATAGCTTATGGCTTGCAGCCTTTTTGTGAAATGGCAATAGTAAGAAGTATTTGTGTCAGAGCTTGATTATCTTCTGTTAAAAAAATAATAATAAAATTGACAGCTACCTATTTAGAGTGAAAGTACATTAAAACTGCTGCTCTTGTCCACGATGCTGTCACTGCCACTGCTGTTTTGCACAGCTTTTTAATTTATCTTCTAAGAAAACACTAAACTTTACTGAGAGTGCTAGCATCTCTTATAGGATAAATTTCTGTAAACATTCAGTGGTTTTCTGATTTTCCAACTCTGTGAAAGTTTAAATGGCAATGCAAGCGAATCTAGTGGGAAAGCCTGTACTTAGCTGCTGATCTGTTGTCTTGGCCTTGAGCCTATGTTGGAGAATACAGGTTCCTTACAAATACATTTCTTCAGTTTTTTCTTTAGGGACTGAAGGTGATACGATTTCCATTCATGAATTTTCCATTCATACTAAAGTAATTAAAGACAGACATCTTCAGTCAGCAGAGTTGGGTAACTTGCAGTCAGGAAATGGGGAGAACCCATTGAAGGTTTCTTACAACCAATAATGTTGGGCTCTAGAGAAGTTTCAGGAGGATGCTAATGTGACAGAAGTTAAAAATAAGAATGGGATGAGTAATTAAAAACCTGTCAGCCTGACTTTAATTCCAAGAAACTATTAGAACAGTTAATACACGCTTCTGTCACCAAGTAGAGAATTAAAGGAGGGAAATATAATCAATGCAACCAAAACCAGGTTTATGGAAAACCAAGTCTGTCAAGTAAGTGCCCATAGAAGCATGGGTAGGAGTCAGTACTAGGATTGCAGCCAGAACTTGGGGCTGCCCTCTTCCCAGGAAAGATGCTTGCCCCAGGGCCTGGCAAGCTCCTGCATCCAAACAAAGGTGCGAAAACACCTTTCCTTCTCTTGCTCCTTGGTTGTCCAGTTTGGAGAGGTACTGTCACCTTCTCAGGTACCCCCACCCTCACTATCAATGCTCCCTGAATGCCCCTACGCTTTGTGCATATGCCCAAGGATGAAGCCTGGATTTTACAAAGATGTACAAAAGTCCCTGACTTCACATATGTTGTGAATAGTTACACTGATATCACTTTGTATATATAAAAAAATCGCTGCATATATTTTATGTAGTCTAATGCTTAATCTTCTCTTCCACTGACCATGAAAAAATACAGAGGTGTACAGTGGGCAAATTAAAACCAGTTTATGCCTGCCTCTACGGGCTAAGCTTTTCCTGCAGATCTTTCTTACGTGTATTACTGGATTGGGAAAGGCACCCTATACAGTAGGAAATGTTCTACATAATCATTGACTGCTTGTCACGCTGCATACAAAATGTTATGCAAACCAATTCCCGCTTGGAGACTACTCCAAGTAGAAGACCACACCCATCAGGGCAATCATCGCATCTTTGCAAGGCATGACAGCAGATAGCCCAGCAGCGTTCCCCAAAGCCGATCAGACCCTGTGCATTTCACCATTTTTTTTTTCTTCATACATATTTTTACAATACAAAATGCAGTGCTGCAAAGCTACTGACAAAATGACAGCTGAAACCAAATTTTCATGATGCACATCTTCCCCTCCCCTTTTCCTACAGGTATGCAATTTTCAGAGACAAGTGCAGGGGCTATCATTCAAACACTTACCTTCCATGTCCTGACTTATCAACCTCCTGATAACCAAACTTTTCCTTAAAATAAAGTAGCATTGGCAATTCTAAGTTTGCTTTCATGATTTGTGGCCTGTCTTTTGCCCATAGCTTGCTTTATCTGATAAGATGCATCACTGGATTCTCTGTGCCTTGGGTCTGAAGAGTTGCAGTTTGCTTTGTTTTCCAGATGAAGATGAAGTATCTTTCATCTGTTTTTCATCCTAGCTTCCTTTCTCTTACCTCTTCCTTACCAGTAAAAGACACGGGGCAAATTCAGCATTCTTCATATTCGGGCAAAATTATACTTGTGGGCAAAATTCCACTTAAGGTCAATGACAGTCTGGATACAGATTTCCCCTTACTCAGTTTATAAAAAAAATTGAGTTGAACAGAAAACAAATGGTTTGCAATATGTAACACACCACGACTTACCTTTGGAAATAGCATACTTGTAGTCTGTAGATTAGACTTCACATCTCATTACAAGAAAGTAAAGAGAAGGTGTGATTTAATTGCAGTCACGTTTATTTGCAGTTTCTATACACACTTTCTAGGTAATCAAACTTTTCCGACACATTTTTTGAGAGGGGTTCACAATGAAACTGTCACCGTTTTTACTAAAAATAAATACAAGACTTAAAGTGTTGCACAGCTCTAAAATATACAAAGGCTTGGATTTAATGTAAACTTTGAAAACATTTTACAAAAGAAACCATCTTTGCAACAATTTAAAAAGTTCGTATTTACAAATATTACAAAAATACAAAATGGATGCAAGTCCATAAACCATTGTCTTTTCTTCCAGCATGAACTGGTGCTAGTACCAAAATAGTTACACTGTAACCTTCTTAATTTTTTTTTTAATTCTTTAAGTCATAACCTACAGTATTTCTCTATCTGCCACCATTGCAGCAAATGCACTCAAATCACTGACCTTTGGCAAAAGCAAACATATGCTTTATTTGCTACAACTATTCCACATCCTCTATGCTGCCACAACAAAACAAACAGGAAAAAAAAAAGGCAAAAAAAAAAAAAGAAATGGAGGAAAATGTTATTTTTCAGAACACACAGCTGTATAACTTCAGAAATCGTTCCCATAACATCAGTGCAAACAATGGAACAGTAGGTTGCAATGACGGTTCAGCAGTTACCTGATGCATGTACCATACGCTGTCTCAAGAGGTGAGTGATGTTCCCTTCGCTCTACAGCTTGTCCTCTGGTGCCTGAATGGCACACCTGTGACACTACAGGGGTCCCCGCCATCCGTCTTCCTCTGACTCCCATGTTTGTTATGAACTTTTTTCTTCACAGTGGATTTAAAATCTCTCTTTATTTGGATTTCAATCTGCTAAATATAAACTAGGAAATTAAACAAACGAAGTAAGACTATATTTTAATGGGTTGTTCTGTGGCCGTTTTGTACGTGAAGTATTGCCTCACCATTCTGGTAAAAAAATAAATAAATTAGTGTATATATATTTACTTATGGTCTTTATGAAATTACTGATTGCCAATAAAAATTGATATCATCAAAGTCAGTTCAGCTGTATTCTCTTTACAGTTGTGAATGACTATTTAACTCAGGACTATTGAACATGTAAGTGTTCCTGGTAAAATTTTTAAGGAAAATAACTGAAGATGACAAACTAAGAATTTTCTGCCCAATATCTAATCTTCCTTTACTTACGTTCTCCAGAAAGTATTTTGTTACATGCTAAACGTTTCCTCTTAAAACATTCTCATTCATTCACTTCACTTGTGTTCAGACTTAATTTCTTAACTAAGCTACTAATGTGATTAGCTTTTTGTTTCCAAACCCCTTCTCTCATTACCTTTGTGAAAACTATTTTAGACTTTCAGATTATTTAGACTTCCCGATTTTGCAGTCCTTCAGCTGATGGACCATCCCTCTTCCCAACGCACGTACCACATGCACAGTGACTCTACCTTGCACACCGAACACAACTAGGCTACACGGGAGGACGGTAGGAAACCCTGATTAATGTATTTCTTGTGGTAAGTGCTAGATGAAATCAGACGTGACCCTACGGGGAGTAACATTCGGGATTTATCAAAACTATTCTGACTTGCTTAGACTCTTTAAAATCATAACAGTTTTAGGTAGAACCTTCCTCTTTAAGACATTCTCTGCCCACTTTTAAAAACTCTCAGCTTTATGCACTACATGATTAAAAGCAAAAAAGAAAAAAAAAAGGTAAAAACCGATTTCACACATCCTGCTTCCTATCATTTACTTATGCTTAAAGCCAGCTTTTAGTTGATTCCTTTAGTACCAAAGTACTCTCTTTCTGCCATCCTACTCAACCTGTCCTACTGCACACCACATTCCTCCTCGCACTATTTCCTCTGCACTAACCTTTCCTCTATTCCAAACCACATCTTACAGCAATCAACACCAACTGCATCAATTTCAGACAAAGAGGGCCTTGTTCTCTGAGTAGCATGGATGGGGCTACATCAATGGAAGCCGTGGCGGCCCAAAGGAGAATCAGGCCTGTTGGTTTTAATTTTTTAAAAATTAAAAGTATAAAGCGACTCACAGGTTAAGTTTTAAAAGTACACGTTCTTGCAGTTTTAAGATGAGAAAATTCAAGTAACTTCAAGTAATTCAGCTTTTATTTCCCTGCCTTCATTTTTATCAAAGCAGCTGCTTTGATTTGTCTCCTTTCCCACCCCACCCCAGTCCCCCACCCTGTTCTGCGTTTCTGGTAAACCCAGACAAGATCCCAACTGTACGTGGCTGGCACAATGAACCAGAGCTTTCCCCTTCCCAGCTCAGCAATGAATATAAATAATGCATACACATACCTATTTCCCAGCTACGTTTTCACAGTGTCATTTTTGTAAATATTTAGGTAGCATGAATCTCATCAGCACAAAGAGAAAGCTTCACTGAAAACTCATTGCAGATATTTACTGATAAATCGAAAGCGCTTCTTGCATGCTTATAATTTATTTGTTTCCTTTACGAACCAGAAACTAATCGTGTTTAAAGATTATAGTTACCAGGTTATGACCGTGTTATGTATCCCAATAGTCTAATAGGAATATGAAAGTTAAGTACTATTTCTTCTCATATCTATCCTCTCTGAAGTGATCCCTGCAAGAATAAAGGCCCAGGGGAGGCTGTGGGATGGGACCCTTTGGGGCTTTGCATCAGGCACGACTTTACTCTGTCAGAAGCATGTTTGCCTTCCCCACCGATCCTCACGGTCACCCTCCCAGCTGTGCTTTTCAGTTAGCTTCTTTGGAGCTGCCTTGGAAAGACAAATGGTTACTTTAATCCCATCACAGTCAGCCTTTCTGTTTCCTCAGCTAAGGTGGAGAATTCCTCCTTTCCACTGCTCAGTGTCATCCTTCAGGCTTGTCGCACTGACAGTGGTTATTGGTGGCCATGTGAACTTTTTATGTTTGATATGAAAATGGTATTCACAGAATACAGTTATTACATTTGACTTCTTTTGTCTTCTATAAACAAAGTTGTTATGCAGTAAATTGCTTGCCACGTCCACTTTTTGATAATCCTATTTACAAATTTTTATCAAAAATATGGTATTTACATATGTTTTTTTAATTTCTTCTAAATTTTGTTTCAGCTCATTTTAGTGTAGAAAAATACCAATCCTCAAGAGCATTTTTTTTTTCTTCCGAGGGAAGCACTACAGTGAGGAATTTGTTTCTAGATGGGCAGCTTCTAGAAAAAAAACCCACAACCCAAAGTCACTTTTAACTCTATGGAATGTGTATAGCCTTGAAATCTATAGTGACAACGGAAATGAGAGTGGGATAAACCAAATGAAGCCAAAAGAAAACAGAACAGACATAGCTTATCCTCCTCCTTTTAGAAAATGTAACATAATAAATAGCTACAGCTGTAGTCCTGTTTCCCCAGCTTACAAACACAAACACATTGAAGCATCGATATTGCCCTGCAATTTTTTTCTTTTTTTTTTCTTTTTTTTTTTCTTTTTTTTTTTTTTTTTTGACTGCTACAGCATTGGCCTCTTATATTCACATCCTTACAGAGCCCAAGTGGTGTCGGCAGCCTGGCCCTAGCGCCCGTGCAACCTACGTTGAGCTCTGAGAAGACCGATCATCGTGGGGGCTGCCGTCCGAGTTCTCCGTCTCTCCTTCGGAGATGGCCTGCATTGGCGTGTTGTACAGCCTGCAGCGCACGCTGTACCGGCTGCTGCTGGCTGCCGGTGGCGCCCGGGAGCGCCCCACTCTCGAAGACGCCGACATGGGAAAGCTCTTGGAGGAGAATCCTTCTACGTTGACCCTGGGGGAACAGGGGGAGAGCGAGGACAATGCATCGGGGCTCGGCGCTGGGGGAGACTCCTCCAAGCTTTGGGGGGCATCTGCCATCAGCTCTCCGGGAGACTTAGGCAAGATAGGACTTTTCAGAATTTCTGTGGCGGACATCCTGTAGCTAGAATCAGACCGGCTGCCCTTTTTAAGGAGCAGTAGTTTAAACTCCTCATTGGATGTGTTGGACTTTTTGGCATTCCTGTATATGAGCCCAGGGGACCTCTGACTGCTGATGGGAGTGCCCACACTGCTGGCTGGTGGCACATTGCTGACAGGCAGTGTGCTGCTGGTGGGGGGCTGGCTGCTAGTCCCGGATGAAGCTCTCAATCTGTTTCTTACAGAAAGGTCTCCAGAATCCTTTCTCCCAAGAACTTTCCTTTTTGATCTGTAAAAACACAAAGGCACACTCTTTCATACATGAACTTTGTAGGATAACACTTAATGCTGGCCTGGAGTTCTACAGATTGACTATGCTTTGATATTAGCTAGAGTTCTCATAATCCCTGTCAGATATTGGAGGCTAGCAGTGACTAATGGCACTTTAAGCCGCGATAGCTCTTGTGCAACGAATGAGGCACTGAGCCACGGGGTCCCTCTCAACATCATCTAGCTCTTCCAAAACAATGTCTGCTCAACCAGCTCTTTATGAAGATGACAACGCATACAGAGTCTTAGGTAATAATAATAATACTCAGCAAAACCCACTCGATATCAGAAATCTGTAATTTCAGTTGTGATTGCAAATTTCAGCTGAATACAAAATACTCTAAAATTTAAGAGATGCCTTCTCATCATTCTCACTACAATGACTTGCTCACCAGAGTAGAGCTGGTGGGCAGAAGGCAGGAACCCCTGTGGGTAGTCCTCTTTGGAGACAGGTATGTTTATTAGAGAGAACAGCCTGATGCTATCTGTAAAGCATCCTACACATGCCAGGAAGGTACTTAAGAGTGCATACCAGACCACAACAAAACATCTTTTAAAAGCTGCCTTTTAGAAAACAAAGCTCAATAAACTAAACAAGGTAGTCTCAGGACAAGACTTAACCATGGAATAAGCAACCTGCAGCTATTGTTCGTGGGTGGCTGCACTGAACTGCATGTTACCATTTCCCCTTGCCGCAAGGTTAGGTCACCTGTGAATGACTGCAAACAGATCCTCGGTAGTGCGGGGTTTGTTTGGAGACACAAAGACATCCTCAGCATCAGCCTGCGACTCCTCACTCAGCGGAGACATGATGGACTCATCACTTGGAGAAGACTCTTCAAACAAGAAAAGAAGCCACACTATAAGTCAGACCCCACTGTGTTTTGCAACAGCATCACCAATGTGAGGCACTAGCTGGGTTCACAACAGAGTGGCTGGTATCACCATACAGACTTTATCTTCTAATTTAAACATCATGTACGTTGCATATTGGACCCCATAAAGGGGACACTGCCAGGATCTCCCATTTACTGTACAGTTGTGATAATAAGGCTCCTCTGCACCCAGGTAGTGCTCCTCCCTTTTCCTTTCCCCCTGAAATGCAGCACAAGGGAGGAAAGAAACAGCAGAGAAATACACTCCAAATACATTGAAAAAGCATAAAATATCTTTAGGTTGGCTGGCCAGCTAACAGATCAGGGGGGCTCTGTGCTTGACCTTAGAGAGGTAAGCTGATTTGCAACACCAGCCTACTTTTTGGCTCCACTACCAGCCACATCCAAAGCTGCGCCACCAGGTACAACGCAGAGAGAGTTCACCACTGACCTTTCAGTGAAGGCTCGTCGGCGCTGCCCACCGTCTCTTCTGCCCTGCCATCATCAGAGGCACTTTTGGTTGGGATACCTGATACGATATCGTTTTCCTGCTTGCAGCTCACTTCACTGAGTGAATTCTCTGCTGCCATCTCTGCTTCGTAGCCAATATTCCCAGGCACATGGTGGCTTACATCAGGTTGGTGCTGAAGCTGGTCGCCGATGGCTGTTCCCTCAGCCTGAGCTGGGCTTTGACCCGCAGGCCCAGGTTCCAGCCTCCCCTCACTGCCCATGGAGAGCTCTCGCTGACCCTGCGCTTGCTGCAGGTCATGCTCTGCTTCTGCTCCCTGGCCGGGTTTCTTCGCTTCATCATCACCTCCAAGGACAGCTAAGCCCTTCTGAAACCCGTCCACAGAGACAGCGCACACCTGATTCGGAGGGCTTTCCGGCGAGCACTCGGTGGCCGGGTGTGTTTGGTCCTTCCCAGGTTTGAGTTCAATCAGACCCACGCTTGCTGAAGTTACAGCTTCTTGCTCGCAGCTATTCTGCCCACTGAAAGAGGCGCTTTTCTCTAAAGGTGGCTTGCCGGGGCGCACTTCTGCTGGGGAAGTGTCAATGTACAACATTACAGTGTCCTCTGTGGAGTACTGGCGTGATACTGGTTTCTTAGCTAAGAGCGGCCTCGTCGTTTTGCCCGGAGAAATGTCAGTTGCCATCAGGGCGGTCTCCTGTATGCAGAGCAGGTCTGGGGTGCTGCCTTTCTGTTTCCCTCCTTCAGGCTTGTTGACTGCCCGGAGGTGGACAGACTTGAGAACGGAGGGCGTGATGGCGAGGGCGGAGGGAGGGCTGGGATGCAGGGCTTCCCCGACCGCGCTCTGCTTGCTGTGGCTGAAGGTATGCAGCTGGTGCCTGTGAGCGAAGGGCTTGCTCAAGACATTGTGAAGAGCACTTAGGTCGAGGTGAGTAGGAGGTATAATCGGAAGTTCGAGGTCTTTGCTCAGCAAGGCGGTGCTGTCTTTCGAGAGCGGCTGCTGCAGCGATGACTTCCTCTCTGGTACTTTCGGCTTCCTTTTGCTCCCCCCTGGAGACAAGGGTCCCGAAAAGAAAGCAGTTGGAAAAGAAGAGGTGGGTGTCTCCGACTGGCTGGAGTACCCGCTGGAGGGTGAGGCTAACCCTGCCAGTTTCTCAGGGGAGGCCAGCTTAAACTCGTTATCGACAGAGGGGAGGGATGGGGTGGTGGCTCGTGACCCGGACTGGGATGTCTGGGATTCAGAGCTCTCCGGTGACTTGATGCACTCTATGACTGTAGTACCCGTAGCAGTGCTCGAATTGGACAAGGACCTGTAAGGATCGCTGGATTTCAAGTCGTTCAGAAGCCAGAGGTCTGCATAGTGAGGTTGTTCAGCACCTTCGTCTTTAAATGAGGGGATATCGGTGGTGTCGAATGGAGTGTCCTTCAACCCGCTGTCGCCCTGGTTTGCCCAGGGGAGCTCCTGCTTGGCTGGCAGGTTGGTGCCTTCCACTCGGGAAGGTGTGTTTGAAAACTCAAGGGGCAGCTTCATCTCCCTGGCAGTGTGAGAGACGTGCTGCCCACCACCGATCTTTGGTTCTTTCTTGTCAGGAAGGTCGGTACTGCCCTCCGATTTCCTCAAAGACGAGCTGCGTTTTGGTGGGGCTGGCTTTGCCTTTGGTTTCTTCAGCGAGATGCTCTGCCGTCCCTGCCTCCTGTGGCTCACACACTCCTGCCAGGCACAATCGGCCAGGCTGGAGGTCACGCTCCCGGTCTGGCCGCTCTCAGAGCCCGGGGCTGCATAGTTGCAAATATAGCTTTTATTACCCTTGAGACCGCAGTCAAAGTGCATGGAGGTATAGTATCCTTCGGTGTCCACAGAAAAGTGTGAGCTAGTGTCTGCCTTGTCAGAGGGGGTCTTTTCAAGGAAGCTGTCATAGGTGGTCATGCTGGTGAAGCTGGGGCATCCCAGGCTGTCTGCCTTCGGGCGCTCGGGGCTGAAGTCCTGGCGACAGGAGGCGTCGTGGTGATGGTGCAGGTAGTTCCACTCACTGTCGCTCGTGTTGCTGTTGTTGGGGTCATCCAGTAAATCTGCCACGGTGGAGGTGAAAGAGCTCGCCCTGTGGCCCCTAACCTTGTCCACGTGGTCACCAAACTGCTCTGTGATGAAGACGCTGGAGTCCTCGTTGGCATTGGGAGCAGTGTTGAGTGACAGCTCAGAGTCACAGTGTGAAGAGCCCGTCAGTGGAGGAGAGGCAGCAGGAGGAATGGTTTCGGATGTCTGGGAGGGACATGTGGAGCTGCTCCCACTCCAGTTGCCACTGGAGGACTGGTGGTCATCTTTCTGGTCCATGTGGCTGCTGAGCAGGACTCCTGCTGTGGAGATAGAGTGAATGGGGCTCCCAAAGGTGTCCGAGTTGGATGAAATCTCGCAGCTGCCCGAGTCGGTCATCCTTGACAGCCGCGATCTCCCCCTCTCACCGATGCTGTGTTCAGGGCTGTGCAGGTGCTGAGGACAAGTTAAACCGATGGGCTGGCGCTCTTGTGAACCCTGCTTGTTCAAGACCTCCTTCCCCTTTTTTGGGATCCTCTCCTGGCCAGCTAGGAAGCACTCTGCTTCGTACCCTGCACTTTTGGCTGTGGCATCCTGATGGCCCTCACTGGCCCGGGCACCCTCGCGAGGAAGGCTCCGTGAGCGGATGCGGTTGCTTACAGCGGCAGCAAAGACAGCATCCCCATTGTCCGCCAATACCAAGATGTTACCGGCAGAGTGGGAGAGGGAGGCAACGACACTCTGCCCCCTCTGGGCACGGATCCGCCGCCGGGAGGGAGCAGCTATCAGGATTTCTTCCGTCTGGCACTCTGAGTCCCGGGTCCCCGACCTCCTGCTGCCGGAGCCGGAGAAGTCAGGGTTTGCATGCACAATCACATTGCGCTCTCTCGCCACCGGTGACTCGTCTGAATCTAGGACACATGGAAAGCTGGGTGAGTGGGAGACAGCTCCACATTTCCTGGCGCGAGACGACCCGCGGAGCAACCCAAGGTGCATTATCTGCTGTATTTTTTCATTTTTAGTCTTGCTGAGCATTGGACCAAATTTAACTTTGCTATAAAGGCTATATAAGGCAGACCTCATCCCAGTGAGGTGGGGAAATTCTCCTAGTCCTGCAATGTGATCTTAGTTCTCCTATTTCTGCAACGCGATCTCACGCGGAGCTGATCTTGCTGTGGTAAATATTAAGACAAATACTAAGTTTTCAGGTTTTGTCACTCTATTTCAACTAGTTAAAGACAGTTTTCAGGAGTGGCTGCTGGACAAAATACTCCGTGAGCTTCTAAAAATAATTCTGTTGGGACTACCTCTCTGTTCAGAATTTCCATTATCTGCTTCTTTACTACCAAGAATATTTGCAAGGCAACAGGATCTTTCTTTTGTAGGATCTCTGGTTGCTTATTCCCCATGATAAACACATTCCTTTTGCTTCCCATCAAGTTTCATGGCAACCGACTGAGACACCAGAGCCGTCTTCAGGTGCAGATGAACATTAAGAAATAATGATCCTGTTAAATTTCATTTTGGGTTAATTCCGATTTTGCAGTGCATTTGCCCTCAACAGAGTTGCCTCTAAGTTACCTGGGACAAAAAGTGAGCTAAGCCGCTTGATTTCGGGCAAATATCCTTGGTAACAAAGAATGAAAGGAAGGAATCGAAGACGAACGTGAAAAATAAAAGGAACGTTTAGGAAAGTTTCCCATAGGGTACCAGCAGCTGTCTAAGGCAGATATATAACTGCTCATCTGAGTGAGTTATCCGGCTGTTGTGACAGCTCATCATCAATTTGCTGAGCAACATCTGTCAGTTCTTTACCTTAAGCTCCCCTCATGCAAGAAAAAACTTTCACTTAATCTAGTTACTTTTTATGCACATAACTATGGGTTTATAACAGAAATAAAATGGAAAAAAAAAAGAACTGATTAACATTTACACAATAAGAGCTGAACACGTACATCTATATTACTCAGTAAGGCTCCTGGTCCATCAAGGCCATATGGAGTAATATAGCTTTGCTTACTGTAGTAAATCAAAAAAACAAACCACATAATTCCCAAACTCCACAAGCATTTACGCTTTTGAGGTTTCATTTCTTTGGAAGGCTGGCTACCAGCTCATATCTCTGCAATTTAAGTTGGTTAGAAAGCTATCTACGGAAGATTTGTATTTATACTACACCTATTTCTTGTTGCACTCTTCTGGGGATGCCAGAGATGGTTTTCCTCCTCCTCAACTTTCGTCTCCGCTGTAGTACAGATTGTGAATGAACAAGAGAGCAGCGTATACTAGCCTCTCTGTCAAAACCAACTCCTGCAACCCATAAATAGGTCTCATTAGCCTTTAGAAATAGTAAACAAATTTTCATGGCTGGAACACAGTGGAGGTATGTGAGCTTGGATTAAGCCTGTGAATAAACATAAGGGAGCCCTTATGTAGCTCTTATGTAAATTATATCACAGTATACCACAGTTTTACATCTAATTCCAGCTCCCCCTCAGCAGCCTGGTCTGCCAAAAATAACAGAAGTCTTAAAAATAAAATAAAATAAAAAAAAAGAAAAGAAAAGAAAAAAAAGGAAATTCAAGAAGAAAAATAGAGTTGAGAGCTCTTGGTAACAGGGCATCTTTTTTATATCTATTTATCCATCTGTCATAGGCACAATGACAGTAACTCATCTGCAAAGCATGATCTGTTCAGCTATAGCCTGACTTATTTTAAGCAACTAAGCATAAAAAAACAATTTAAGTTTATAATGCCATACTGCAGTAGTTGGGCACTTCTTAGGAGACCAATATGCCAAGGGGGCTAACATTCAAAAAGGAAGGAGACAGCTAAAATGGGACCAAGCCCCTGTGCAAGTTTAGAGAGCATTCTTTGTGATGATGACACATGGCCAAGGGTGACATGAAGAGGCAGCTGCTATTTATTTTTGTACATCTGTAAGTGGCCTGATTTTTGCAAGTTCTCAGCACACAGCAGGATGTATGGGAGTCCGCTCTGGGAATTGGGTCATGCAGTCAATCAAGATTCTCAGTTTGGATTTAGGAGCCCAAGTTCATGGGCACATTTATTTATGACCACAGCCATACAGAATAGGCGAGAATTCCTCATTTTCTTTATGTTTCCATGGCATTAGCACAGGGTAGTGTCTTTCACTATGTTTTTTACACTGTGCTGTCAAAATAGAGTTAAAATGAGGCCCACCAGAAGACCAGCGCCCATCTGCGCTGACTTTCTGCACAACTGTACACTCGTGCTCTCTAAAGTTGACATGGGATAGGTCGGAAAAAATGTGCCAGGTCCATAAAAACACTAACATAAGGATCGCTGGTACAGTGGTTTGTAATCTTAAGAAAAACAAACAAACTAAACCAAACAAGAGGGAAAAAAAAATCCTGAGAAGAAGCTCTATTTTAATAGCGTATAATTATATAAAACATAATTATACACAGACATACACATACATATTACACTACGTAACAATGTAAAACATTAAAAAGTAACTTTCTTGTAAAAGTTCTTCTTGAAATCTACTACAGTGAAATAGAGGCTTCAGACAGATGTCCTGTAACCACCAATGCCCCTGGAATAAGCAGAGGAAGAACTTTCTTTAATATGGAACAAAAGTGCCGTAAACTCCAACAACAGTCATTTTCAAAAAAGTGAACATTTCTCAGGGTTGGGAGAAGCTTAAAAAACAAAAACAGAAAACTGAAAGCAAACTCTTTGAAACGAAAAATCAATCAGCATCATTGCTGGTTTTCCAGCAACTGTGAGTTAGCCAAACATGCTCTGTGAACCAGATGCACGGGAGTCATCTCCGAGAGGAAAGTGGAAGAGGGTATATCCTCCCCGTGACGCATACAAATTATTCCCATTAGTGCTAATGAGAATGATACACATAAACATCCAGAAGATTACATACCATTCTTGATCTGTAAAACTGATCAGTGGAAATTTGGTTCCAATGTATGGCAGGTGGAGTCTAGGCAAAAATGGCTATTACTGGAAAAGTTAACATTGGTCCCAGACCTAACTGTCCTCTGAACTGCATTAGGTGACATTAGCCATGTTAGAAAACCTACACCAGTTAGGGTCCTATATTGGATCTAGAGAGCGCATCATTTTAACACCAGCTTTACCTCCTGGAAACATGCCACACTATCTATGACCTTCCGCAGGGATTTCCACTGACAGTGCCCAACTTGCCCACTCAACCAGCTGGCTTCCAACTTCCAGCCCCGTGGGGACTATACAGGCAGCTCTTCCCTCCTGTGGGAACCTGGCTGGCCAGAAGCACCATCCCAGTGGCGGGGATACCTGCTCCTGGCTGCCACCTCCCCAGGCAGGGCAGGCAGAGCTGGCAGCACTGTGCAGTGTCACCTCCGCTGCCGGGGCAAAGGGGAAGCAGGACCGTGTTGCCATCACCAGGAGAATTCATGCAGCTGGTGGTGGAGCAGATGGGAACTTGTCACCGTGATACTGTAGGACAGATATGCCGCAAGCCCCAAAGCCCAGAGACCCTCAGTTGGGAGCTGAAACTGGGCTGCGGGCATACAGCCCTCTCCAGCACCACGGTGAACCCTGCAGGCTGACTTGCAGGAATGCTGGGCACCGCTGATAGACATGGGAAAGAGCAATGGGATGCGAGGGGCTGTGACCTCCCCCCAACCCCCCAGTTACTGGGAAAATAGGATTAAATACAAATATTTTCTCTCGGGAATGAAGGCTAACTGAAAGCTTCCTGCTTTTTCCTTGATGGTTTATATTCAAGTCTCTAACTGTGGAAGTCAGCCCACTTAATGCTCTTACATTAATCAGAACTTGGTGTGAAATATTATTGAGGAAAATTCAGATCAACTTTATGTTTACCATAGCCCTCTGGAAGGAGAGAAAGAGAAAAAGAGAAAACAGCCTGATTTTTAATTCTGGAAACAAGCATCTATCACATTTAATAAGTGATATACCTGCTACTTCTATAAACAAATTCTCCTTCAAATAAATCTAATCAGATGTATCCAAATGTTATAGAAATAAAAGAAAATGCCATTACTATACCTTCAGCATAGCTGCATGTAAAGAGATCTCAGAGCGATGGCTTGCATGCTACACAGTCATGCCTCGCATGTTTAAAGCACTGCAAATAGTAGCCTACATTCTCTAGTTTCTCTTCTCCTGCTACACATGATAATCATATGATTAATTTTGGTGGCTTTCTGCATTACTTCAGTCAGCTGCATTCAAAAAGTTATTTGAGGTCTTTGTAAATACAGACTAGGTTATACACACAACAAAAGTACATTGTTTATACAGGGAACCAGTGTTACATTACGCAGTATAACGACTCCAAAAACATGGGCCAAATTAATCCTAGATGCGGCTTCAGTGACTCCAGTGGTCACGCATGAGGGATGAATTTAGCCCACTGTCTTCCAGAAACTAAATCCTCAAGCTAGGGTCTTTACCCTCAGACTGCACAATCCCGTGACTTCAAATAAATTAAACAAAATAAGTAGTTGACCTCCCTTGAACCATGCAATAAATACAAAAAGAAAGAGAAGAGATTTGTACCAGTGACATTGATGGGGATAATGCAAGAAGAAATCACTTGGGCATCTTGTTTCATTTTCTCCTCTGGAGTTGGGAGAGGTAGTGCTTTACTCCAATTGGTTTGTTTATCCAGTGTAGAAGGGATATTATGTATTGGATTTTTCGGCCTCTGCCCTAACATGACATCTGTATCTTCGTCCTCTGGTGGATGGGACTGCAAATGAATACATTCAAAATCAGTGTCTCCCACTCAGGCACACAAGGCTAATTTTGAAACAAAGCAGACACACAGATCAGAAATCAATTACAGGGATGCAAGGAGGAATCTTTCTAGCTAAGTCCCGCAACACAAGCTATTCTCCAATGGCAAAATAACATCCTGCTAATAGGAGACAAATAAATACCTCAACATACTGCAATTCAGCATATTTACAGGGCATCTCCTCTGTCAGAAGGGGTATGTCCTGCATTCCTGGGTAGCCGTTGCAAGCGTGCCATCAATTACCATCAGCATTAGACACATGGGATTTCATTTGTATCTGCAACCTTTTGAAAACCTGAGTCCGCTGATTAATAGCAAGGACTGGCCCCATCTAACATTTACGTGAGAACAAGCATCAGAAAGACCAAAGTTTTAAAGAAGACCCCTCCGTACTTCAGAAAACCATTCACATTTCATTTTTACAAATTCACACCACGCGCAGATTGAAGTTACAGCCACCCAGCAGCTATTTGGTGGGAAGCAGCAGGCAACAGTGCTGGGGTAGGGGGACAGTGGCCAAAGAGAAGAGTAGCCACCACCAGAAGAAATTCAAAGGGTTATTTAGAAATGATGCACAATTTTACAGCGAGTTATGAGAAGCACTAGATTCAGAAAATGAAGAAATGGAGAGAAAAGTAAACTGTATGGAAGAAACACAGACGGTTTGGTTTCTTTTGGAAGAAATAACAAATCCCCCAACAACACCCTGTCTTGCAAAGCTACTATAATTTCATCTAGTAAAAGAGAAATAAATTAAGTGCATTTTCATGTGGTGCTGGCTACCACCTCGGGTTTGGGGGTTCTTTTGAAAAAAAAGTTCCTGTCTTGTTTGGAAGGGACGGAGGGGAGAAACACTTACCTTTTTCTGCCTAATTTCCCTCCCTTTTTCCATTAATACATTCTTCTATAAGCTGTGACAACTCTTCAACCAGCCCAGGACATTCATCTGCCTCTTGGTTTTTAAAAATGAATTGCAATCCCTTTCAGGCCGGCTTTCCTCTTCAGTCCTGAATTCCCAACTGCTTAACTACAAGCCCTCCCCCCCCACCCCCCACCCCACCCCGCCTGCTGTTTACACTTCATTTGCCAGTTTTAGTTTCGGTAGCAAGCACCGTGAAGATAAAATATTGCTCTCCTGCTCCTTGGCAGGGCGTTGAGCAGGCAGGCGTTGAACACCGCAGGATCACGCCCGGGCTGCCATTGTACTTCTGCCGTTCCTCCACCCAGGCTCGTCACAAATCCCAGGGGAATTAACTGTCTCAGGCTTACAAAACAGCATTTATGCCCCGGCCCCCAAAACATTTAAGACCTTAACTCAGCAGCTACTATTTAAACTGTTGGAGGGCACTTACTTACCTCGCCAGTGTCACCTCCCACAGCACCCCCAGACCCGAGACAACGCACGCTTCCTCCTCCTCCCGCCCACAGAAAACCCCCTTTTCCCACGCAGGATTTCAGTCAAACATCGCAGCCTTCTTTCTGCCTGCAGCTTTTGTGCTGATCCCCGGCAGACGTGAATAGCTCATATAAACTTCAAGCACAAAAGACTTTGTTTCCTAGGTAACTCCCCCTCCAACAGTTTGATGCATGCATGCAAAAAAAACCAACCCTTGCACACACACATGGACACATGGACACACACACACACACACACACACACACACACAGAGAAGCTGCATTTGTTTCCGATTCCTCCCCTGGATGACAATGAAGTGCTGGACAAAGCAGGCGAAGTGACCCTGGCTGCCAGAGCTCCTCCTCTCCAAACAGTGGCATCACCAAATGGCCATAGAATAAATACCTGCTGGCATGCTGGCATTGCCTGGACAATTTCTTACCATTTAGAAAAAACAAAAAAAAGAAGAAGAAAAGGGGCCGCTTGGCAAAAACATTGCAGGAGAATGAAATGCAATCGCTAGCGCTAGAGGGTCTGTCCCAGTTCAGGCCTTTTAAAGGAGGCTATAGAAAGAGGTGGCCTTGTGGCCACGAGCTCCTGAAACCCATCCAAGGTGAAGAATGAAAGAGGGGAAGAAAACAGAAGTTATTATCGTGTCTTACTGACATAAGAAAAACAGAAAAGGCTTTTAGCACAGTAAAGTTAGCAAGTGAAAAGCAAGCAAGAGGAAGGGTTAGGAGGATCTGGAAGGGAGAAGAGTGAGACAGGGCTGTTAATTGAGGATTGCTTGTTTTTCCAGTACCTTTCTACTCCAGGGGGTCATGTGGCAACACTCAACTGGGGAGGGCGAACGAGTGCTGTTAAACTATAAATGTGAAATGTAAAAAAAAAAATAAATTAAAATTAAATTTAATTAAAAATAAAAACATACACAAAATGTTTCCAGTAAAAACACATCATTTTTGTCTGGATAAATCAGCATCAGAGGCAAAAAAACCTGAGATTTTCACCTTGTTTCCTACTGATGGGTTTGTGTCCCAGAACAGACTACTTCTCTACAAAATGCAGCTCAAGAAACTGTGCCCACAGAGTGGTTTGAATGCCTGTGAAGTCTCTGCTGATTTTGCTTACTCAGATTAGACAAAACTGCAGTGAAATTGGTTCAACCCTCTTGTACAGACATGCCTAAATTGTCCCAACTGCATTGTATTGACTGGTATTGTACTGATTTGGTAACTCAAACTGTGTACTGCCTGAAGCTGAAGCAGCGCAAGGTATGTATCCAATTACATTATAACTAAACTATTTCATAACATAAGGGAATTTTTTTGCATGAGGTATTTAAGCAATGGACATACATAATGCTGGTCCTGAGGGTGATTTATCAAATACATTGATTGCTAAGGTTTTCTGATGTTATCATTACATCTCTAAGGTTGTGTCGGAGTGACAACAGCCAATTGGCTTTTTGTCACTTTTTATAGTACTTGAAAGGACAAACAGGGATAGCCACAGTGACTTGGGTCTTGCTGAATCCCTGGCACCTCCCAAATCCTCTTCTAGCAGAAACGCTGGTTTATTGCTATGCCTTGTTTGCAAAACCAAGGAGTGAAGTATTACTTCTTTTAAAATAGGAAATAAAACAAAAAAGGAGATAAACAAACCAGGCCTGTTGATCACACTGGAAAGCTCTAGCACACGTTTCTCAGTGGGGGTCATTATCTCCCCCTGCAGTGGTTGGAAGATCCGCCAAATAATCCTATGAACATTTTTCCTTCCAATCATTATGAACACCGCTGTGGTGGATGAACCACAAGCCCTCAGTTTGCAAGACTTCGCATCATATGGTCTCTTCTCAAAAAAAAAAAAAAGAATAAAGCTGTGGGGAGTCTCAAAAAGCCTAATTCCCCATCTTTTCCTACTCTCTTCCTAGATAAGCAACACCTTCTGCTTTGCCTTGGTCCCATGTGCAGGACTAAAACCACAGGAATCCTCCAGATGAGCTGCCCGTGAGCCTTACTGGAGAACCAAGGCAGGAAATCAGAAGAGGACTGTTTGGAGTCAACATTTCCAGTAAGTTAGTTTCTACTGAGGTCAGTGCAAAACCAGTTCTCCCAAGCTGGGAAAGGTCCTTATCACAGGAGAAACACCTCTATTCTTGTAACAAAGGCTGCGGAGATGCTAAATACATCAACCAGTTCAGTCTACTGTTCAGATACCCAAGGATGATTTCACCCTTGGTCCTTGGGCTGAGTTTCCAGTCACCTGCTCTGAGCAGATTGACTGCAGTTATCAAAATCAGGATACGAACCAAAATTCTGCTTCCTCATGGAAGGTACTGGGCAGATCTCTGGGGAGGGTTGGGGCATGACGAGACAAATGCTGCTGACAAGTTCAGGATATGAAAATCTTTGCAATGTCCCACAGAGTCCTATCATGGTCCTAGTCAGCACACAAGGAGAAGAGGACGGGAGGGACCTCCCAGCCCCAGCTCCCAGCACAGCTACGTGCACAAGCCACTAAGGGGCAAACCTCCCCAGGAGGAACAGCAGGACCTCGACTTTAGCCTAGGAGAGAGTAGTGTGGGCTACAGACAACACAAGCAAGGTCTGGCTACCCATCGGTCTGTCCTGTTGGTGTAGGGCTTTCCTACCTCCCCCGTGCGCTGCCCTGCCTGACGCCTCTGAGAAAACACCTCTCTGGTTACGTGCACCCACAGACATCATTTGATGTGCTGAAGTCTCAGGTCCCTGTTTAAGCATGGCAGGACAAATTTTCTAGGTTCCTACCAGGAAGAGGTAGGACAAAAACGGTGACCAGCAACATTTCAGCTCCTGCTGTCACATCAGCGCTCCTTTAGAAAGATGGTGCCACTGCCACCTCACCAAGGAGTCCCAAGGTCACCTACTGCCTGCTCCTGCATGGTGCCCGCTGCCGGGCAGCCGAGGCATGCTGGGATATAGCAGCAGCCTCAGCGTTTTGACATCTCCACGCTGGGGAAGGGAGAGAGCTGCTGCTCTTCCAGCGTTCTCATTCACTCAGAAAACCAGAATATCTCTAAATGTCCTGAGTAAACACGTAATTAAGCAAGAAATTATTATTATATACCCGAGGCTGTTCTGGTCTGATGGGCAAATCTGCAGTTAGGCAGTTTTCAAAGTTAATTTCTTTTGTGTGGGTGTGCTTGGCAAACAGCAACAGCGATAATCAATCTGTTAAATACAAAGCCAGAATACTTTAAATAGGAATTTTTCTTTATTGGGCTAAGTTTGCTTTGAAACTAAACTGGTGCGTAATTGCCTGAATAGGGATTTATTCTGACATATGTGCGCATCTTTATTTGCTGAGCTATCCCATCCACTTCACTTGCAGAGGTGCCACTGTGCTCACGAAACCGCTCTGCAGTACAAATCTTGGTTGCATATGTGCGTGAACTGATGTCTCAGTGCCCCACATCTCCTCAATGTGAAAGTCTCTGGTTTCTGTGCACTACAACAGAAAAGTCAGATGCCCAAGTCTGAACTAGTCAGCAAGGGTTCCCCTACAGAGAAACAGCATTGCCACAGAGCAATTCAGCTCACCTTCCTTCAGCAGCTAACTTGGGGTGAGATGAACCATCCCTGAACACTCTCCCCAGCCTGATTTTAGGAAGAGCCTAGTGTCACTTGCAAGTACCTAAGTCAGGACATACGATTCACCCTTTCAATGAACGAAAATCTTAAACCTCATCAGCGCAGTGATAAAGAAGCAATATAGCAGTCAACAAACTTGCCAGCCTGGCAATTTATGGGCCTGCCCTATTTATTGTCCCAGAGCTGGGATCCAGAGGAGGAAATGAATGGCCCCATAACAGGATAAAAATGCCACTTCAGCCCCTCTTCTGTTTTCCATCACCCAAAGCTTTGAGATGCCACTGTTGTTCAGGCTCTTAACAATACAAGAGAAAACTAGTGCAAGAAGCATCATTTGCATTAAATCATGTATGTAGCCTGCCTTACCTATAGTGATAGCATTACAGGAGATACCGGGATTTCAAAGTTAGTGCACAGGGCGTATTGAACACAGTGCAAAGGCGAGAGGGAAAACATAAACCCAAGAATAAAGAACTAATTTTTCTTCATGTAATTAGAGATGTCTTGAGAATACTAAAGCCTCATCAAGAGCATTTTTTTAAAATGCTCTTTATCCTCAAAATATTTCTCAAATTTAGGCACGGCTGAGTTGATTCCTTCCCCCTCATTTGTGTTTGACCACGTAGGCAAGGTGTTACCTTGCTATGTCTCGGAAATCTTGGTGTCTGCATCACAACCCCCAGCAGCACAGGGCTGGTGCTGGCAGTGCCGACACAGCCTTGGTGAGGGCAGGAGGCAGCTAGCAGCACAGCGCTATTCTCCAGAGGATTAATTTTGACTCCTGCCACCTAAAAGTTGCAGCTTATAAAAAGCGTAAGGGATCAATATTGTTTCAGACTTCAGGCTTCTATAGCACCAGGTGGGGGAAATTTCCTTCCCAGGATGACCTTATGAATAACATGAGTGATTCATCCAAACAGAGCATCAGCACGTAACTTCAGCATCCGTAAGCTTCATGCCTGGTCCATTTCCAGCAGCTAACAGAACATACACAAGGATTCTTTCACTCTACATGAACAGAAAAATAATATGTACTTATTAACAGTGTATCCTGACTTCTTGTTTGGAAGCAATCATTCATGTACTGGAAAGGTAACATGTAGAGTTAAATGTGAGCTAGTGTTTAATCCCGTGTTCACATGAGTCGAGTACTGACTCCTTCTGCAGCCCTAGGTGAACTGTCCCTTTCTCTGCCCTGTAAAACGGAGAGCCTGCTGCTTCATTAACTCACAGGAGTTAGGGAAAATGGTATTGATTTACATGCTGGAAAAATTAAAGGTCTGGTAAAAGGAAAAAAAATACTAATAAAAGGTTAGCAGACTTCCAGTCTTTTCAGAGCACAGTTGACTACTTAATTAGAAATTAACATTTGTACCTATACAGCAGCTTTCTTACACTGTCAACTGACACTAAAGAGAAAACAACAGGAATATTTCTGACCATGTTATTTCTGCGGCAAAACACAACCCTGCTCACCTACCTGCTCCCAACATTTGTATTTCCATATGTTTCATTCTCTTCAAGTTTTTGTTTCATCTGCTTGTGGGAGTTTTCTTTTCTTTTGGAGAATCACAGATGTGATCTGTTAAAGTACTGACAATCCTTTAACGATTAATGTGCTGTTCCAATGTTTTGACAAGGTAAAGGCAAAAATAAGATGTGTTTTCTGACAGAAGTCATACCACACATGGCATTCCAGCAGATGAAGGTACAAAATAATCATCCCACAATACAGGGTAGTAGGTATTAGGCTCGTTGCACAGATAGTGCTATACATGCTGATGAATAATGCCAGGTAGGTTTCATTTCTAACAGCTACAGGCAGGATTTGCACACAGAAGGTACATAACCCAACTTGTGCCTGGTCCTTCATTCAGTTATTTTTTACTGAGGCTTTGTTTGCCTTCAGAAAAAAACTGTGTGAAAGTTAGTACATTCAGTCGTGCTTCCCTTTGCTGGACAAAACAACCCAGAGCAGACCATAGGGAATATTTTTGAAATGGCAGGGAGCTGGAATAAAATTATAAAATTACCTGATGCATTATTTTCCCTTCACATTTGCTCTAGCTGAGGTCTCGGGGAGAAGCAAACCCTGGCTGGAAAACAATCTGCTGCTTCTTGTCCCTTAGATTTCTCCTTAAATAATAATTAAGTGCAACTTATTATACTTTGTGCGGTTGTGAGTGTGAATTTCCAAATACTGAGTTCCTTGCTCAATCTCCCTTGTTTTATTATAACGGCTGTCCACGAGGAGGTTGAGAAAGCGTGGTCCCATGACATTCTGAACTTGAACACTGAGATTTCAGAGCCTGGCTGGCTGGACTTGGGGAAACCGAAGAAAGAAAAAATGCAGAGAAAATGAAAGAGAAGGCTGAAATGCAGTTGGAATGACACAGCATCTTCGCACTCAGAGACTGGCCTCAGCAGTGCTACAGGCAGGGTTGTCATGGGAACATGTGTAAGGAATATTTCTGTCATTTCAGCAAGTCCATAACTTCCTCATACTCTCCTTGGATTATTTTTGTTTTGGTTTGTTTTGGTTTTTTTTCTTTGTTGGCAAAAATGCCTGAATGAATGATACTTATAAATGTGTTTGGTTGTACAGTTCTTCTGTGTAAAGAGAGACTAAGTATGCTAGAGTTTTTCAGCTTTAAAAATGAATGACTAGGATGGATAGGAAAGTAAAATCATGTCTGCAAAATCAGGAGGGGCACGGAGAAAGGGAATGAGGAAGCAATCCTTACTGTTTCTCACAGTCCAAGAACTAGAAGGGATGCAATGAATTATGAGGCATCAGGTTTGAAAAAACCAAAAGATACTTTTTGATACGTATTGTTAAAGTCATTGCCACAGGAAGGTGTTGAGGCCAAAGGTGTAAATTTGCTAAAAAATCATCAAACAAGTCTTAAAATCAACACAGAGAGGTTCCTTGGTGGCTGTTATTCTGTGTTTGATCTCTGGCTCAAGAGGTCTGTAACCAATTTCTGTATGAAACTGGAAGGATAAATCATGGGACAATAAATGGCATAAACTGTGCCCTGTTCTTACATTCTTTCCTGAGGGTTCCCCTTCTGGCCTCTGGGCTATGTGGACATTTCATCAGACAAATCAGGGCAGTTCCTGTGACAAGAATAGACTATAAAGCTAATGCCAAACTTCTCTTGCCCGGGACACAAAAGATCCTACATAATTTCTAGTTCTCTACTTCTTGAACTTGACAAAATGATCTTGTGATGGAACAGTCCAAAACATCCCTCCAGACCCATTTACACTGGCATTAGTCGCTTTGGACTTGAATTCATTTGGTCTTTCTTGGAATTTGTGGGACTTCAGCATCTTCCTCCCTGTAAAGACAGTCAGGCTTAAAAGTAAATCTTCATCTGTTGTGGCTGATTTTCTCTAGGTTTACTACACAATATACAAGATCTTTGGAAAAGCTGATAGCCACTTAATTGGTAGCAATAAAAACAGAAGGCAAAAGTTACAAATGTGGAAGTCTCAGCTGGTCTCAGACATAGATGACCTGTTTTTCAGTAGCTTTCGGTAGTGACAGCTCTCACAGGTCTCACAGTGGTAATTTGAACATTTTTCAAAATCAAAGCACTTATTTCAGTACCTTAATGCATACATTTAACTTAGACGGTCAGTTTGGAAAAGTCAGATCCTGTAACTCCTAAAAACGTCCCATCTTCCCATTGATCCCTTTCCTAAATTAAAAGAAACAATCCCTTTCCTAATTCATAAGAAACATAGAAAGGGGCTTTTATTGTTGTTTAGCGTTGCTTTCATGAGCACCTTTCCAATGCATCAGAAAAGTGGAATAAGCCATAGCCTGCTGTGCCATGAATAAAAATTCTTGTGGGGTTCAACATCTTTAGTTCACTGGAGAATAGATGATACAATCGACTGGAATCAGACTGAAATCAAACATTAATGACAGTCCCTGAAGAAGACGGGCATCTGCAGATGTCAAAAAGCTTATGCCAAAAAGGGCAAGCTAGCCAGTAACAGCATTCTCAACTTTCTCTTGTAATAATATCATTAAGTCATGAAGGCTGGCACAATATCAATTAGCTATTCATTGTTGCAGTGTCTTGTAAAAATCTCTGATTAACCTTCTGCCAGACAGAGCATTCATGTGCAGCTTCATCTCGCTTTGTTCTCTCTAATTTTCAGGGTTGCCCCACAAACAAGGAGTTCTCTCAGAAATGGGTCAAGGCACTTTGAAGTACTCTGGCCTCAGTGTATTTGCAATTACCAAAGCACAGCATTGCCAGATGCCTTGAAATTGATAGGACGACAGCCTCCAAGCAGCTCTTGTCTGCTCCTCCTTAGGGAATACTGAACCTGGTCAGCTTCCAAAAAAAAATCCAGTATGGGTGGGCACAGAGTTTAATATTTTCCCTCTTGAAAAGAAAAAGGTGGACTTGCTGATAAAGCCAAGACATCTGGATTCAGCATGACTTGATTTTGTTAATACAGGACTCAGAGGGTTGCTCATCATTTATTTTGTGTTCCACAGATGGAAGTAATGTCTAAAATGCACTGGTTGTTTTCAAAACACAGTAAAGATTCAGGCCTTTCGCCACTGAGTGTGCAATTTCAAGACATGCCTTGTTCCCCATCTGATATTGAGAGCTTGATGTTCAACATATTGCTCAAACTATTAGCTGTAACTAGTTCTGATCCGTAACATGGGGTCACCTCTCCTTTACCTTTCAATGACCCTACAACAGCACTAACTTTGATGATGACTTATAAAGGAGAAACAGGTAAGCCTGCTTCTTTCTGTCTTCAACAATTTTCTATGCTGTCCTGTAACACCAGGATGCCTTCCTTCAGTTGAATCATAACTATGGCCTGCAGGTTTAACTAGTTCAAAGCCTTCAGTGATGGTGATGCTTTCCTCAAAATTATCCAGATAAGCAGCCAAAAAGCCAGAACAGTCAAACTAATCAAAACCTTATCATGCACTTCATGCTTCCAAATGAGAAACAACTCTTTCTATGGACTGGCTAGCTGATGTTTTGTTCCGTGGACAGGTGCTTTACACTGTGATTCCTTTACCATTATACTATTTCCATACGGTTAATATAATGGATTAAGATGAATGTGCTTGTTTTTTTAAGGTAAGTAAGTGATGATTCAGTAGCTACACACTTACCACATCTGTAGTGTAGCATCTCTGTAGATGCCAATGTCCCTGTACCTGCAGATGCAGGAGAGATCTATCCTTGCACTGAGGGCTGGAATTAGACATGCATCACTTAAAAGTCAAATCCAGATCTGACCTGTAAAGTTTAAACTGGTTTGAGGAATGCAATGGCTCTTGGCACAGGGCAGAATGTAGCTACTATGGTACTTGCATGGGTCAAACACCCAGAGCCACAGAGGTGCTGAAACCAGTAGAAAATATAGACCCAGTTGGGGTTAAACTTGTGGATCTGGTGCATTTCCTTTAACGATGATAAATACCTTACTGTCAACACTAATTTGATTTCAAATTAGTGCAGCAGTGGCAAGTCAGCACAGACATACAGTTCCAGATCTTCAGCTGGAATTCCTGCCTGGCTGGGTACAAGGACACGTGTGAGACACGAAGCACCTGAAAAAACTGCATGGAGGTGGACACTGCAGAAGAGGACCATTGCCCATACATACGTGGAAAGTGTAGTTCCTTGTAGCTGGAGAAGTGCTGCTGAGCCTATCTGCACACACATAAGCCCCAAGCCAGCACTCAGAGGCCTTGAGTTCTTGGCTCCTGGCAATGCTAATACCAGGGCTGAAATTACAGCGCTTTCTGAAATTACAGGAGGGTCCTAAAGCAGGAGCGGAGAATGTGAAGGACTGCGGAGGAGTGTGTGAATGAGTGTGGATGTGCGCTGGCCACAGGTTAAAAATAAGAGGTTTCTTAATGGAAATGTCAACCCTGGGGCTGGCTGCTGGAAGCTGCAACCTGAGCTACGCTGCTGACAGTCTTTACGGTCAGCTGTGTTGTACCTGGCGGTGGAGGGGGATGCAACACTGGTGAAGCATTGCTGCATTTAGTTCCCACAGTGCTAATAATGTGTTCATGTGTGATAGCTGTAGTGAAAGACTTACTGGTAGCAAGTGCCAGTCCTTTATCGCTTGCCTCTTTTGACTGCAGATTGCAGGGAAGGGAGGAAAGGGGGGAGCCACCACAGTGATGGGGCCTTGGGCTTTTTGCTCTCTGTTATCACCTCGGCTTCGATGTTCTGTTTTGGATGAGAAAGAAGACACGAGTCTTTCAGAGTGTTAAAAACATATCAATATCTCTATTAACAAAACAACACAGACACAAACAGGACTCCAGAAGTGAAGGTCCTCCTCTTCCCCACTGACAGGTACCTACGATCCCTGTTGCAACTGAAGAGGACAAGCACTTACTAGACATCCCAGCCCCTGGAAGAGCAATGTTCACAGAACACACCCCAGTGTGTGCACTGAAGCTGAATTCTTCCCAAATGGGATTTCTACCCTTTATCCCAAGTGACAAAAGGAGCTGCCTTCTAGGTGCTTGGGACCTAAGGCCTGATTCCCAACGGGGACCTGCAGCTCCTGTGGCCTTGAGATGTCGAGATGCATAACACCTGCACTCTACCCATATAAAATATACCTCTCTGAGGGGAAAGAAGGAAACACAGCCCCAGGTAGCATTTCCTTCCCTGGCTTCATGGCAGTGCCAGGTCCTGAGCACCAGCTAGACATTTTGAAGGTTGTTGCAGTGGCAGCTCTGTGTCTCAGCATGGGGGAGATCATCTGAAACAGTCAAGATCTCTCCATCCCAGGCCCATAGGAGTCTTCCTTCACTATAGGCTCACAATATTCAGTACTCTTCCAGCATCAGTCCCAAGTCTCTGAAACCTTCCAAGTGAATGAGAGAATGCTCATGGACTTCCCGTCTCTAATTTTAGGTGGCTTTCAGATAACTACTGTTCGCGTGGAGTGCTGCTGGAAGGTGATGATGGATTCACCTAATGCACATGTCTACATTTCAGTCAACAATGTCTGCTGCTAGCATAGCTGTTTTCTGATCTAATGTTTAGTTTTAATTACTCCTGGTTAAACAGATAAAGAGATAGTGAAATTCTGATAGAAGAAAGAGTTGAGACACAACAAACATGCTTAGAGTAAATTTCAGATTATAATTTCATTCCAGTATATGCAGTTATTTGGAAAATAAAATGAAGCAGCACATGAAAAGCTGCCTGCTGAACCTGCACAGCTGCCATTAAACACAGAGGATAGGAAATTGCCAAAACTGAGATTTAAAACTTTAAAATGATGAGGCATTTGCTGTCAGGATTTCTCCTGCCCACAAGATGGCAGGCAGAGATCAGCCTGGTCCTGGGACAATTGCAAAGCAGAGCTGCTAAGAGCAGAAAAGCCAGCTTCTGCTCTACTCCGGCACTACTGTGATTGCAATTTAGCTGTATCATTCTTTGCAGTGCTGTGAAGACATACTGCACCCACAGTGTGCTCCTGAACTAAAATCTGCAGAGAGGGTCAAATGCAGTAATTAATTGCAACATCTTATCCAGCTAACAGATGCTCTGCAGATCCGTGTAATTGATTATTATTATAACTTGATAACAATAATAAATGAGCAAGGTAATGATAGCTGTTGGTGCAAAACACTTCCAACACAGGAGGCTGCTGCTGAACATTTTAAGGGTGACCTGCACGGATTTTCTCCTTCATTACGGCACAGAAGACAGACAAGCTTGTTTGCCTACTTCTCCTTGCCTCCTGGTAAGAATTTTCCCTTGGTTAGGTTCCCAGTAAAAACTGACCTTTGCCCATCTTTTGCCTTCCCTGTAGTGTGGTCTGGTAGGACCATCCAGACATTTGCACCTAGTAAATTCCCTTTATGGCAGGGATCCAGGAGCCTGGTTATGATCTTGATTGCTCCCGCTTCCTCCCTGTGTTGCATGATTGAGTTTTGAGACTACAGGTCATCAGCTTGTTAGGTGACGTCAGGAGGTGTTCGTTCCCTGGCCTGAGGAGGGGACATCTGCCTGACCATTCCAAACTGTCTGGGGCATCACCTGGCTTTCAGCTGCCACCCTTGAAGGATGCAGATCTTCTCTAGCATCATGCTTGGAAACCCTGAGCAGATATTTCAGTTTCTGTAGAGACTCTGTAATACCACTGGGCTCCACTTTCAGTCCTTGAGAAGTTAAATCTTATTTGTCCTGGAGCTGAGGCATTGATTAACGTGTTCAGTGGAGGAAGACAAGATGGACTTGCTGAAAAACTCAGTGCCTCCATCCTTTTGGGGTTAGTGCACAGATTTGCTCATGCAATTCAGACGTATCTACTTTAATAGAAAAACATATAAACAAAGAATGTAACATGGAAAAGTAAAAAGGCCTTTTCAGCCCTAGTCTAGTAATCATAAACAAGCTGAAAAGGGCACAATCTACTGCTAGAATTATATCTTAAACTTTATTTCTTAGCCTGAGTACTTAAGTCCCAGTGGAAGACCAGTGCCCACAGCCCTGTGCCTGTGCCTAAGCACCCTGCTGTTGCCTGGAGGGGACCATGGAGAGGTGTCACCTGTGTGGAGGCAGAGCTGGAGCTGGAGAGTGTGCAAGCACCTACCTCTGTGCAAGGCTCGCAGGTGCTGCTTGGCGTGGTGGTGCAGCTCCTCCACGCAAGGTGGTCTGGTGGAGGGGAGGAAGATGTTTCTTTGCTGATGCCAAGGTGCTCGGTAATAGACACTCAGTTTGCTCTCTGCATCCAGGTTGGAGACAGCTGTAGGATAAAACCACAGTGCAAGGTAAGACTCCTAGCCTCTCTTACATCAATGCAGCTGAAAAGCAAAGGCTCTCGCTTGTAACAGCATTGATAAGAACAAGCACTAGGGATGTTACAGCACCTCTCCTCCCACCAAATAACAGCAACCATTATCTTCTTTGTGACTCCACACCACATTATACCACATAGCATTTAGACAATGCCCTTTTGCCAGATTGCAAATGCCTCTATGTAGGCAATCAAGTGCAATGATATTATATCAGTGTTAAATACATGGACTAAAGGGATAGTAATTTTATAGAAAGCAAAATGAAAATGAAAGAAGCTACACAACGTTCCCACAGTGACATTTCGAGTAAGGGCAGAGGGAGGAATGGGTCTTCCATTTACCCATTCTGCTGCCAGTATGCTCTGTCACTACATCATGTTACGCGCGACTGGCTTCTGATACAGGTTGCTGGCTTGTTGCCTTCCAGCATGTAACGACTGAGATTAACTGCCCGCCCTGCTGAGTGACTAACTGTCACCTATCAGAAGAGGTTCCCTTAACAGACAGGGACTTCTGAGGGACAGGAACACTTCAGTTCCTCTACTGAGAAATCCCAGAAGTCTGCCTCTGAAAGTTACATGAACCAAGTCCACTAAAGGTTTGAGAGAATTTCTCTGGAGCGCTGGGACTCGGGAGAGGCGTACCCAGCCTCAGCATACACAGCAGCTGGCTTTCCAAGGGCCAAAGCAGGAGAGGGGGGCTGTGGGGGATGCCAGTGCTCTGCCCTGGCCAGCTGCACAGAGCAGGCTTGTCCCATCGGTGCTCAGCACCCCGTGTAACACAGCAGAGCACGTGGCACATGCTCAGCTATAGCACTGGGCTTGCTCCTTCTTCCACAGGCATCGATACAGTCTCTCCAGTCGTCTCCCCTTGTAACGCCAAGGAGCTGCTCCAGCTGTTTGCTTACAGGACAGAGCTGTGCGAGGCAGGCGTGCTCCCTCACACATGGGAGGAAGGGTGGTGGCGGTATGTCCTGGGGTCCCCTTCCCCGCAAGGAACCAAATGGCCACCGCGCCTCAGGTTGGTACCCCACTGACCTTTGGCTCCTGTCCTTTGGCCTCATCTCTCCCGGCCAGCGGGAGCCCACAGGAGCTGCCACAAGCGGAGCAGAGGCAGCTTCCATCTCAATGCAGTCCTACACAAGACTGATGGCCAGAGCCCTCTCCCACGGAGAATACCACCAGGGGTTTGTAACCCTGCCTTAGCGACTCGGCCTGCGTGCCAGCCCCCTTCTCCAGCCTCCATCTTGCCCACTGAGACTATGGGTATTTTGTGGCCAGGCCTCCCCCGACATTGTTTTTACCACTCCAGGCGAGCACAGCCCCCGGCCCTTGCTGGCAGGCTCTAGGACTCTTGCTGCTTCCACGAGAGAAGGAGAAGGGATGCGCTGCCGAGGGGGAGGCCAAGCCAGAGGAAGGGGGTTGCAGCAGGACATTCACTGCAGTATGCTGTCCCCAGCCAAGGAACTAGCACATTTCGGGGCTCTGATCTCCTTCCCGTGCTTTTGCACTCTCTGACCTGCAGAAGCAGTTGCCCTTTTTTGAGGGGGAGTCAGTGCAGCATGTCAGAGAGCTGCTCTCTGGTGGAGATGCTTTGCTCTTTCTGGTTTTGTTGCTTTCTTTAATGGAAAACAACATTCACTCAGGCTGAAGGCACCCCTGTGCTTTTTATAGAGAAAGTAACTGGGAAAGTACAGTAGGAGAAGAAGAAGAAGGAGGGAGCAGATGCAAAAACAGAAACCTAGGAACTATACTGCCACATGTGGGATGCTGACAGACTTTATCAGTTTCTTTGATAAGAAAAAAACCCCAGTTCACAAAACTTTGTGGCTGTCATGATGGAAGTGGAGGTGTAAATATGGTGCTAGACCTGCTGAAGTTCAGGTTCTCAGAGCTTCAGCACCATCAAAGGGACCTGGAACTCTGTGTCCAGTAGGCAGCCTTGCTTTGCTTCTCAGTGGATTTTTGCAGGTGGGGTTTCACTCAGTTTACAGTACGTTTGCAGTGCTGCTCCGTGCAACTGTCCATGGTGTCAGTGCAAGGGACGGCACCAAGGTGAGAAAAAAATGATTGACAGTGGGAAGGTTTGTAGGATGAATGATGGCAACCTGTAGCTGTTTTTTCATCAAGAGGATTTACTAATTAAATTACTGACATTGTAATAACGAATGTTGCCAAATTGCAAGCAGAGCTTTTGATGGCCTGTCTGTCTGTCACCACTGCAGTAGGTAAATATTCCACTAGCATGAGCTAATTTTGTATTCCCTTTACCCCTTGAGGGTAAGGAAGCACTATGTTTCTTTTACAGACAAGGTACCGAAACACAAAGCAACTTGACCCGATCCTGTTCTGAGCTGCACTGCCTTCTTGGAAAGCTCATCTCAGGACAAAAATTTGTAAGTGATAGTAAGGATACCCCACCCATTCTTAATATCGCTGAGGATATGTGATATTCATGATCACAAATTGTACCCTGGAGGCTAATAAAACAGCAGGCACAAGCAGTTCCTTCCTACTCCCAGAAAAAAACTGTCTAGACTGAAGCTCTAGTAGTTGTCTGTGACAGATCTCAATAAGTGAGTGGAAAGTTTTACCTACTTATGAAATGTTCAGACATTTCATTAGACTAGAGTAGGTTTTGCTGCAAAATTTAACTTGTAGAAAGCTCCCCTGGCTTTGGCAGCAGCGTTTTACAAATAAGAAGAGTAGGAGTTGCGTTAATATACTTTGTGTGAGACTTAAAAATGAAACCAAGCTAATAAAACTCTGCTACATGCTTGCTGTTGTAGACACACATTGCTGTTCACAGATGAAACGACATAGCCTCTCAGCCATCCAACAAGTCTCCCATAGCCAGCAAACCTGACAGAGCTGTGCATAGTGCTGTACCAGAAGAAAAACAGAGCAAAAATACGTTGCTTATCTTCAAATGGTAGGGCACTAAGCTTACAGTACCCTGTGCCACCGCCTCAGCCATTGCCACATCCCTATCTTCTCACCTTTCCCTGAGGGAACTCTGCTTTGCTGTGCCAGGGAATATGCCCCACTGACACCAAGAAAGTAGAAATATTGCACAATATGCACTGAACTGAAGAGTCCTTTAAAATACTCAAAAGCTGGAGTGGATTTTCTAAGCAGTCCAGAATAGAAACTAAAAGAGCTGGCAAAAAAGCCACACGGGGATGAATGTTCTCAGCCTGCACTAGGGGAGAAGCTCAGGGGGAGGGAGAAGTGCCGGGTAGGGTAGAGGACAATACTGGCCCAAGGACAAGTAAGTATAAACCCGCCATGAATGCAACTAGGCTGGATGTTTGAAGAATGGCAGCCCAACCTCTGAGCAGCAAAGCTCTGGAAAAGCCTCCTGGAAAGGGAAAGAGAGAGAAAAAGCTAACTGGTAAATGAGAGAGCCTGCACCCTTTCTGAAGGGGACTACCAGATGTGATTGCCTGCCAAAAGAGGGACCCACTTCCATTTCATTCCTTGGACATTGTCCTTTACACATATTCTTCCATGTCCTTTGCACATTGCCCATGCTACTGTAACGGCACCTCGCCTGGCCCTCGCTATTCTGGCCTGGGCCCCTGGGAGCTCAGCACCATTGCTGGGAGCTCAGCACCATTGCTGGGAGCTGAAGCCAGAGGATGCAACCGCAGAAGTGGAGCGTGAGCTTTCAGGACCACTGAATGTCTGATTTTCTGCACTGGGCTGAACCTTTTACCTCCACTAAAACAAAAAAGTCAACAATGTGGTGGGGTAATTCAGCAGTCAAAGACCACTGGGCTGAGATGTGGAGGACCTGTGCAGTCAAAGCTTCGCCATAGGCTTCTGCTACGAGCCTGGGTTAAATTTTAATACCCCCCATGCCTCTGTTCTGTAAAAGGGGGATAAGGTATCTCTTTCAGCCAGCACTTCCCTTCGCTTGGTGTTTTACACTGCAGGCTGTTTTTACAATGCTGAGCCTGCACGTGGCTGTAGCCCCTCAGCATCATCGTAATACGCATAATAAATAAAGCAATACAGAAACTGTAAAGCCACAGTCTTTAAATTATTAACAGCTGGGCACCACAGTGAACCAGAGAAAGATGTAGGAAATGCTGCATTTCAAGCATCAGATATAGATTGTTAATATATTTTTAGTGTGCGCTTTGATCAATTTAGAATATACAAGTGAATCATATAAACTATCATGTTCATTTCATTCTTGAGCTAAAGTAATTGTTTTTTTTGTCTTGTGGGATGACAAAATGACAAGAGACCATTTAAATGGATTCTCCATTACATTCAGTGGATCCATTAACTTTGGCTGGTTTCCTGACAACCGATGTCAAACAGACATACACTAATGGTTGTTCTCATGAGAAGATTTTTGAAGGTTTCCAAATAGCTGTTTTATCGAAGTTGATCATGTTTATCATTTATAAACCCTTCTCGTCTTTACATCCTCTCATTCACTCTCCCTCCCTCCTTTAGCAAAGCATAAAAAGGAAACTGCCGTAGCAGAGCTGGATGTGAATGCTTGAAGGTTGTGTGGCTTTAGTGCACTCAGGCGTGGTTGTTCTAATAATAACACCACAAAGGCCAAGCAAGAAAGATTTCTGCTCTATTTATTTGATAGATCCAGGGGTTTCCCCCCCGCCCTCCAACTCCATCTGCTTCTCCAGACACTTGCCTCCCCCCTCCCCAGCTCCTTCTGCTTCTCAACTTTCTCTTATTTCTTTCTGTATTATAGTTGCCATTAGGTGTCCAGAGGAAAAAAAAGATAATTTCCTAGGTTTCCTGCTTCAAAGGCAAAATTTGGTGTGAGGTGTGAAAGAGTGTGCAGCCCGGCGGGGATCTGAGGAAGGCGCCCATGTGCTAAGGGACAGAGCCCAGAGCTGTCACACCCTGAACCTGCACAAGCAAAGCTGAACCGGTAGCTGCTGAATTCTTAGTAAAGTCTGGATTCCAAAAGACAAAAACAACAATTAAGAAGGATCAGAGTAGTGAATAAGCTTATTCCAGAGCCCAATTACTCTTATGAGAGGCTCTAATGAGCCAAGCCCTTTGCAGGAGGCAGAGGAGCTGGGGGCCGTGCACCCAACGAAACCCCACCGTGCCGCAGGGGTGCGGAATGCTCTCGAAGGCTGCCATGGCCAGCAGCACCCTGCCAGGCTCTGCTTGGGAAGGCCTTCTCCTCCAGTGTTAAGGTGGGTGACCTGTCCTTTTAGAAAATGCCATTTTTCCTAGCCATTTTAGGTAAAATCAGTGACTTTCTTCTTGTGTGATTTAACATCATAATGATTCAGTGTCATAAGAAAGCTGTATCTTCTCTCAGCTTTGCATAAATAAGCCTGTGCCAGCAGCAGCAGCAGAATTCAACCTGACCAAAACCTTCCACACCTACTGCCCAGGTCAGCAGTGAGTTCCCGCCTGCTAAGTTTGTGTGCAAAACATTGCAAGAATATTTATTCTGAGGAAGACCAGATTATCTCAAAGACTAGGCAGTCTGGCAACATATCCAACTTTATCACGCATTTTAGTGCATAAATGTTTAATTGAGGCAAGTGCTGAGTCTGATGTGAATTTTATTTATAGCCCTGAATGTCTCGAATGTATGCTTCCCCCAAGTACTCATGTCTTCACTGTAACACCCAAGGGGTTTAAACCTACAAGGCTGGTAAAAATCTACAGTCACTTTTCTGCTGTCTGTGTCCCACATGCATCAGCAAGCTCAGTACCTTCAAAGCAGCTCCCTCCGCGGCTGCTGCTTCACAGTGATGGCAGGGAGGGTGCCAGGGCTTACCCAGCAGGGAGACAAGAGCCCAGAGCTCCTCAGAGGTGGGGCGATCGCTCTGTTTCCTACAGTTGTGCTTGCTCCTAACTGTGCATGTGCCCAGACATTCCCACAAGTCTTGACCTACTTGCCAATTGCAAACCCCACCAACTGGCACCACAAATAACTATTTGGATGAGCTACCTTCCTGTCCCATCTCTACTAAGGATTAAAAATGCCCATGCAAAGGGAGTGTGTTGGTGGGGGCTGCTGTTCCTTGCAAATAAGGCTACTGTCTCTTCAGCATTTTCATCATCTCCCAGCTGAGCAACAGCAACTTCACCTTAACTTCAGCAACTGTACCTGCAGCCATGGGCACGGGCATGCCCACAATCCCCCTCACACCTCTATATAAAAAGTACCCAAGTGACTGGAGCCAGAAATTCAGACACATGCCGGTGCCCCTGGAAACCCTGTTCACATCAGTGCCAGAGCAACACCTGACAGGGATGGCTTTCTGTCCTGAAGCCCTTTTGCCAGGGGGAACATCTGATGATGGGAACGAGTGTGCTGGTTTTGGCTGGGGTAGAGTTAGTTTTCTTCACACTGGCTATTATGGGGCTATGTTTCGAATTTGGGCTGAAAACAGTGCTTGTAACACAGGGATGTTTAGTTCCTGCTGAGCAGTGCTCACACAGAGCCAAGGCTTTTTCTGCCCCTCACCCCAACGCACCAGCGAGCAGGCTGGGGGTGCACAAGGAGTTGGGAGGGGGCACAGCGGGGACAGCTGACCCCAACTGACTAAAGGGATATTCCATACCGTATGGCATCATGCTCAGCATATAAAGTTGGGGAAAGAAGAAGGAAGGGGGGCACATTCAGAGTGATGGTGTTTGTCTTCCCAAGTCACCGTTATGCGTGATGGAGCCTTGATTTCCTAGGGATGGCTGAACACCTGCCTGCCCATGGGAAGAGGTGAATTAATTCCTTGTTTTGTTTTGCTTGCACGCACAGCTTCTGCTTTACCTATTAAACTGTCTTTATCTCAGCCCATGAGTTTTCTCACTTTTACCCCTCCAGTTCTCTTCTCCATCCCACTGGGGGTGGGGGGAGGGGGGACTGAGGGAGCAGCTGTGTGGGTTTAGTTGCCAGCTGGGGTTAAACCCTGACAACAGGACAGGAGCTCTGGACCACCAGGAGCATGGTGGTGGCTGCTGAAGACCCTGCCTGCACTTCTCCATCTTCATATCCCCTGGGCAGCTTTGTGTGGCCCAGCTACCCCAGGAGATGTGACAGCCAAGGCAGGTCCCACCTAGACCTTGACAGAGCTTTCTAAGCGGGCTTCTCACATAAGACAAGAGATACTCAGCTCTCAGTGAAATAGAAAACTGCATGCCAAACCTCCTGTCTCCTTTTCCTTGCTGCTCTTGTGCATCTCTGGGATTTGTTCAGTGTCTGAATGGGATTCCCCAATCCTTGGTCACATCTTTTGTTCCTGCTTTCCTGGTGTACTCTGATGTTTGTGAAGGCACTGTTCAGTGCAGACATTTCCCTTTCAGCCTCGCAGTGCTCACTGTCCCAGGGCCGTGGGTGACTGATGCCACATTTTGGGCGGTTTGCTCCTTGGTTACTTCTCTCTGGGTGCCCATGATGGAAAACATGGTTTGTAATGGCATTGCACATCATTATTTCTTATTATTGCTATTATCAGAGAAGAAACCCAAATTATTTCTGAGGACTTTTTGTCCTGTGCAACCTGAGTCCAAGATGGATGTAAGGAGCAAAATCCAGTGGCACAGGCCCTGAGACATGGCTTGGGCAACTGGTCTGGACCTGAAGCCTGGATCACCACATTTGCCCTTCTACTGGCACTCACACGTACAAAGCAAAGCCAGCATGACTGCACCCACACGGGCTGCAGCTGCCCTCCAGAAAAACAGGAGGGGAGACATGACAAAACAAGTTAAGTCTTTAGCTACATGGGGGCAAAAACATGAGCATTATTATTCTGTTCTGTGCTCATGGATGGATAATTTAGCAAATTTTTCAAACTCAAGCAAAAAGGCAGAAACCTCATTGACAGCAGAAACTGTTGAGAAAGACCATGATCTTTTATGCCCTTTGTATTGTTTTATTTCTTGTCAATACAGTGAAACTTCTCACGTTTCAATCATGGTTTCTTAGGGCATCCCTGTGACGTTTTTCTGCCTCCCATTATGCCACAAATGGAAATAACAGCTATTCAGGAGAAAAATGGACAAGTGGACAAAACCCCATCTGTATTTGGTGTTCAGTTATCTGGAAAGATTAAAATACTGGAAAGCATATGATTTAGATGTCACTTCCAAGTGCAGATCCTTGAATTTTGCATTTACCTGGTATTCAGTTGACTGGCACAACAACAGACATAATTCAAGAGGGCTGGAAGTGTGTGGTTCTTACACACATAAGAAGATTAGGCTGTTAAGCAATATGCACTTATGTGAAGAGTACCACATGCTAATCCCATTCTTGGCTTTGACACTTTCAATCACTGCTGGTGGTGTTTGAACATATTTTTAACTGCTTTTCCTAGCTCTGTCAAACGAGTTATGGTGGCTGGAATAAGGCTTGGTATTTCAAAGTATTTCAAAGCTGCCGCTGCAGGACAGACAATAAACTCTCAGAAATACACAGTAGTTTTATATGTTCATTCCTTTATTCCTGTGAAGTTTCTCTACCCAGTGATTTCTTTCTCTCCTTTTATTCCTGCTCTCTGGTCTGTGTTTTAAATGGCCTCCAAGAGTGGCTAGGAAGAAACAGCTTTGTGCTCTCAGCTACGAAATAATGGCAAATGCAGTCACAGACAGCAGGCTTCTGTTGGAGGGTTTCATCAATGAGTTGTCTATCTCGCCCATGAGAGGTGAATGGCATTTTTATTTTAGGTGCACGTGTCTACGTATTATAGATATCCATGAATATGTGCAATTGTGCGTATGCCCCCACACCATCACACCCAGCTGGGCAGCAAAGAAACCCCCCCCCAGTGCACATCTCTTCTAATGCATGGTGACAGAAAGCACTGCAGAGAGTGCAATATACTTATCTATTAATAAACATCTGAAATGTTCAATAATGTATGTGTAGCCATGGTGTTTCTATGGTCCTTGTTCAGTCAGAGATAGCAAGAAGCCCATCAGGGAAAGCAGGTTAGTAAGCAAAAAAGAAAATAACCAGTAAGATCAGGATTTATTCCCAGTGCAGACAAAGACATATGACTAGACAAAAGTTTTCTCAGTTGTGTATGTGTACGCATAAAATTAAACATTTAATCCAACTCTGCATCTTCAGAGACCACAACCCAGCTGGGAAGTGACTCATCCCCCAGCTAAGTGAGTGGAAGTGATACAAAAGGCAGCACTGGTGTTGCCTGCAGGGCAATGGTATAAGAGGCAGACAACACGTGAGCCCTGCCTGGCAAACTTAAGGTTGCCGTCAGGTCAACTATTCTGCAAGAATATTCATTTCATATTCCTTTCACTTTGCCACCATGCTCGGTGAGAAAACAAAAAGCTAACTTGACAGTAAAATGGTGGAGGCATAAACAGTGTTAAAGAAATATCCCAAACTGAACTAGTTTAAGGTTACCAGACCTAATGGTAAGGATGGGCTGTTACAGCAGGGATGGTATGACATCACACACATGCACACACATATACGTGTTGTGTGTACACCCACTCCAGAACATGTAATTGAAATCAGTGTCTCAAGAGAGCCCTTCCAATCCTACATGTTTAATCAGTTGAAAGCACTTCTTCCAATTTGATGCACTTTTCAGTGCTTGTCAACACAGATTTCTTCCCCTGTTGACCTTTCACATCACTCCCACTCTTGATATGCAGCAAGACAAAATCTCTTATCTCCTACACTGTAGTGTGCACTCTCTATACAACACTTTGTAAGCACACTTTTAGACATCCTTTGCAATTCTCTCTCACTTCTCTGCTATATTTCTCCTGTACTGACTCAGCCCAAATCACTACTAAGCTTGCCCGAGTTGCTCGAGCAGGTCACCATAACACTCTCCCTTTTATCACAGAGAAGTGTGTGGTTCACTGTGATGTTGCTCTCAGATCAGTCACCCTGATTTTGCCTGCCAGCACTCAATAACAAAGCTTTACAAAATTCATTTACTACTCTACCAGCCTTGGTTAATGTTTACTTTCAGGATCTTGTGAAAAAGCCACCCCCACATTTCCCAGCCTATAGACATTTTTGTGATAGGTCAAACACTGTTTTGGCAGCAGTTTTAATGTATCTTGCCTATTCTCCTACTCAAAACATTTACTTCCCCCGCATATTTCAATCAGAACATTTGCACCTAAAGTGGTCATTTTCCAATAATAGCCTTTTGGGTCTATGCCGAGGATCCTCTTTTTCAAGAAGAGCAGAGGCTTGCACATTGAAGCACCTATTTCCACATCAGCACCCACAATACAAACAATCTCCCCACATTTGTGAACATAGACACCATCTGTAAAACACTGGGAGCTTTGAAAAAGCACACTGGAAGGCAACACTCAACACAGAATATGCTGTGCTTTCCATATTGGAAAATAAGATTCAAACGACTTATTGCAAATACAGAAAATAGATTTCTGTTTTCCTTGAAATCTTCATAAACGACATCTTCCATCAAAGCTCTAAGAGTAGTCTCCATCAGTCTCCATGCCTTCTCTCTTTGGCCCTCAGAAGTGGCATTTAGCATCAGTTACACCAGTGGTGCTGTGATACATGTACCTGTCTCTCGGACAGCAGACTGGGGGCACCAACTTATATTTTACGCAGGGCATCCGAAGGTCATCAGTGGGTGACAGCATTTTGTTTACTACCGACCTGCCCTTCATTCAAGGTGATAGCCTGTAAGAACAAATGCCCTATATCCCCACTGCTTAATCTTGTTAGTCCCCGATGAGGCTCCCCTGCAGGTAATGACCAAGTCACTGACTTGGAAGGGCGACACATAAGCTATGGCAGAAAACTGCTATGAAATGTGGACAGCAAAACCAAACCAAAAGCACAGGTTACATTTTCTGTCTAGTATAAAAGTACTGGGGATGCTTTTCTGTGAACAACTTTCCTCACTGGCACTAGTCTGACCATCTTGCCTTCAGCAAACTGCGTGGGGAAGCCAGTATCTGAGGTCAGAAGCAGCTCCTGAGACTGAAGAGTTTACACAGAAAATGAACAAGCATGGCCCCTCTTCCCTTCCACTGGCATCACACGCAGGCTGAGAAATCAAACCCCCAAAAGTCAGGAACAACAAGCCATGTGTTAAGAATAGAGATGGTGGCTCATGTTTCGCACTTCTTCCTCCCCAACAGTCTTTTTCAGCATGCTTGGCTAGATGCCCTGAACACCACTTAACTACAAGTTGAGGTAAGTAGCAACAGTTTTTTCCAATTATATTTAGTAAATACTATGCTACTATTGATACACGTGTTCCTTGGAATTACTCGCAGGCATCCAGGGGGAGACAGAAAATCAATCATCTCAGAGGGACTGAAGGCAGCCCTTTTCTTCCCCTGGAGAAATACTCTTGCTGCTCCTGCAGCTCCATCAGTCCTTTCCTGCAGAGGGACTGAGAGACCTGGCTGGCTCTACCTCAGGTCTTTAATTGCTCTTGAGGTCATCTGCCACAGGAAGGTGCCTGTCCATAATGGTAAGGCAGCATGTTTCTTGGGGCAGGCAAAAAAAATCACACAATTCCACGAGGTTACTCCTGAGCCACCCTGATGGTGGCCCAGGGTTGTCTGAGCACAGGGGTACCGTTAAAGATACAACCAGTTCGCCATGTAGCTCCTCTGGGTCTTCCCCAAATTCAGTGAATATTCAAGTCTTCCATCACCAGCCCTCTCAGATGTTTGTTTTGGCCCTGGCCTCCCAAGGGATTTACTTCAAGCCCAGTTTCAGACAGCTGGCTGTGAAAGGGCTTGTGGAGCACCCAGCCCACGAAGGAGGGTCCTATTTCAACACTGTCCAGCAACATCCTTCTCCAGTCCCACTTCTGATAAGACATTTGAGTAAAACATTCAAGCAAACGGGGCTGTAAGGGTTCAGCGAGCCACGCGGAGAAACCAGCTAGGAAGAAGTAACATGGCTAGCTGACTTGCTGAGTTTCACTTGTTGAACAATACTAAACACAGTCCTTTCTGGTTTGTAAGGGGAAGGAGACCGGCCTGAAAGTACAGATTTCCACCTCCTCCCCTTCCGTACTTTCTCAGATTAATTGATTTTGATGAAGAAACCTGCTTAGGGATGGATTCTTCTCAGCCTTGCAAGTGCCCTCCATCCTGCCCTGTGCTGCCCAGGATGTGTCCCAGCACCACTCCAGCTCCTACCCGAGTATTGTAGCCTCTCCTCTCCAGGCTTTTGGGGCTTGAAATTAGCCCTTAATCCATAAAGCACAGACATATTATGATACACAGAATGGACTGTATTACTTATGGTACTTTCTGTACACATGTATACAAAGCCACTGAGATATACCAGATTACGTTTTAAAAGGAACCCATCCAGAGAACATTTGGAAACTCTCATTGTCAATGATACTGTATACCTAGACTGCAGGATGAATAACTTCTGTCAAGATAAGTTATTTTCCCACTGTTATTATTATTTGAATAACATGCTTCCAGCTTGCTCACCTTAGGCACTAATATCTTTTCTGCAGAGTTGCACTGGGTTTTTTTCTACTGTATTTCAGGTCCTTGCTTACCTAAAATGATCCAGAAGCCTCAAATGGTAAATTCTTGAAAATTTAACTGAGAGGTGAGGATTATTAGCTGTATCGCCTTGCACATCCCTGCAGAGGAGGCAAACCTGTTACCACGCCAGCTAGGGAGCCCCTACAGCTCATGCTAACCCCCACTTCAAACTGAGACTTCATGGCCAATGGCAACTAGCACACAAAATGCAGCATGAAAACATCCAAGCTAAAATAAATTTTAAAACATCTACGTCTTGTAAAGTGTCATAAGGTGTTAATAAAGATCATAACATAGCCTATCCTTTATTGTTATGGCTAGTATGGTTTTATAAGCCCAAACCATATGCTATTGTTTGTACACACATTTATATTATTAAGCCACATACTTTTGCAGAAAACTTAATTGAGTTCTGATGGGATTTCTGAAAAGCCACAACTGCTGAAGAGCTAGAGGGTTTGTCAGATGCTGCAGGGGTGTGGACCACTCTCTGGCAAGAGTTGTCATCCAGAACACAACAGCAAACACCGAATTCTTGCACATTTGTAACGTATCTGTCTTTGTGTGCACGTTGGACTGAGTACAAGGTAGTTTTCAACACGCTGGCTTTAGCACAGCAAATACACGGAGGGGCAAACAAGTGCTTGCTTAATGTGCCTATAAAATGATTACCTTTTACGTGTAAGCAGACATTTTACTAGGACTGTGTACCGAGTACTGTACATGAAGAAGAAACCCAGAAGACATAGCGAAATGGCTGTTTCGCTGCATTCAGTCAAAACCAGAGCAGATATGTCAGGTGTCAATACCTACTGGTAACTGTCAGAAATACCAGCACAGAATGACACTGGCTGCAACACTCGAGAGGAGGCCTTCAAACTCTCGATTGTAAGCAGTGATGAAAATGAAATAAAAATACATCGCAAGAAATAAGCTGCAGGAAGAAAATCCACAGGAAAAGCAATTAAACCAGAAAATACTCTCAGGAAAGAAAAAAGGGAAGAAGGAGAGGGGGGAGAAGGGCATTGTCATTAAATCATCATACAGAAAGTGTAAGTAAAAAATGGGGCCATCGAGTAGCAAACAGTGTCTGACCTTAGCGTATCGCATATCGAGTGGAATGGTGAATCAGGGAAGAGAGTGCTCCTGGGACGCTTGGATTTGTTCATGAGGAGCAAAGTTGACAACATTTCCAAGCATGAAGAAGCAGACAATGGGAAGTAATCACAAAAGTAACTTTCCCCAGGGGAGATTTGTCTCCCTGGAGAATTTCTGTAGCTAACAGATAGGCTCCTTGCTAATCTTGAGTGCAAATGAGCCTCGGGGAGCTCTGAGTAGTCCTCTAGCAGAGCTGTCCCCTCTGTTCACCATGGAAGGACCATGAGAAGATGGACTGTGCTGAGCTGGCATGTCCCAGCACCACCAGGCACCAGGAGGGAAGATGCTGCCTTTACAGGGGAGCAGGATTGCCTACTCAGAAACAAATGTGAGTCTGCGAAGCTATGGATGGGTTCCCACATTTACTCGTTGAATATACTTAATGGCAAAGTAAAAATCAAATTTGCGTTACAGCTAATCAAGCTAGTAAGGCGTAAGGTGACTTTTAACTCAAAGGTGATGCATTGCCTGAGAAACTGAACAAATACATTCATTTTTATGAAGAGGGGGCTAAACACGCTCAGAAACGTGACACAATAAGCCAGACCAGGTGTCAACTTTTGCTGTCCTTGTTCCGTCCTTTCTGAGTCATGGCTCTGCCTGACTTTGCTGGACCCTTCTGCTACACTGGGACATCAGGTCTGGCCCTAATTACCTCCCTCCCACTCTACTGCTTTCTCCTCTCTGCTTCTCTTCTTTCTGTGTGGATTTTCCAAGCAGCATTAAAAAACAGAAGTGCTGGAAGAGGTGCCAGACTGCTCTAGAGGCTGAGATGCTATACATTCTGAACAGGGAAAGGCAGACAACACCCACGGATATACGGTAGCCCTGATCTGGTAGGACGCTGTCTGGAGGGAGGTGGCAATCAATCCTCACATCTTATCAACTCCCATAGCATCTGCCAGCACAGGGAGAAGGGGAGCCATGCCAGCCAACTTTTTAAATAATATATATACTGTTCATAAAGGTGGAGACATTATGTATACAAACATAGATCAGTTCACAGCCATCTGCTTGTTTTCTACATAGCGTCTAAAGTATGGTAAGGGTGTTACAGAGAATATGAAAGCAAGCTCTTGCCTCTGCACCTGAGCTTAAAATAGAAAAAAAGGAAAAGAAAAAAAGAAGAAAATAAAGGAGCTGGTACACAGTGAAAAGCAAAGAACTGAGACAGCTTTTTCAAATGGTAGTTGCCTAGGCTGCTCTTGTTTGGAGATGCAATTTGGTCTGGTAGGTGAATATGCTGGCACATTCCTACTCTGACCCAGGGCTAGTCACCTCCTGGCCTTCACAGCCCTCTCTTGTCCTCCCAGGGTCCTCCTAGCTTTTACTATGTTCTTTCTACTTCCATGTCTTAAGGGCAGAAATCATCCTTTACACTAGCCATTTACACATATAACAACAGGCCCCGCATGTTCATGTCCTAGTCCAACAACACTTTATTGGTGGGTTTGTGTAGCGTTTCTTCCAGATAAAGGTAGGCTTGCTTACGAACCTTTGCAGATGAGCTGTGGTTTGCATTGCCTGGGCTGCGGTTTTGGACCTACAGGCTCCTGCAGCACAACCAGTCTCTGCCATCTACAAGCAGCTCCAAAACACTGGACTGAATAAGTAATGGGTAGTTCGTTATTCAGAATTAACCTGCTGTGGTCAGTGAATTAAAAAGAGCCAGCCTGGCGCCCTGGCTGATTCCCACCAGAGCCCAGACCCACGCAGCATGGGGAGATGCACAGATTCACTGATCACCTGCCAGATTCATTATCACTCAAGGTTTTTTAACTACTGCATTTAAATCAAAGCTAACTCTGAGAAATCAGATTGTTTCCCTGACTTGCCAGTTTGATAATTTCATCTTCATGTTTGTTCACATTAGTAAGCATTGATTTCCTGTGGGATGCAGTACCTCTTTGCGTAGTAAGTAAGGGTGAGGTCTGCTTGGCAATGTTTCTGTTACGCAGAGTTATTTATGAAGTTCTGGTATTGGCATTCTTAATACATACTGATTTTATCCAAAAAAGGGAATCCTATGCAACAGTGCAAAAGAAAAAATATTGAGAAAGTGCAGCCACTACTTACCTATGAAAATGGTGTTAGGCAAAGATTATTTGAATGCTTTTCATTTGGGTTATCCTTTTTCCCATCTGTTAGCATCCCAATTACTTTTGTCTTTGTAATACTTGCACAATAGCAACACTTTATAAATACTCCAATGCTTCTTTACTCTACAAGGGCCAGAGCAACCTCCCTACAGTTAGTATCACTCCTATTTTCTGCAAAATTTTACATATACTTCTAGGATGGAAAAGCTGTGACAAAACTTCAGCCTGTCCAGAGAAAATATCTAAACTTCAAATATTCTCATTTTGACTCAGAAAACAATTTATTTTGCAGATACTTTTACAAGACAGTGGAATAATTTTCGAGCCTTTGAGAAAATTCCAGTTCTATCAGTACTGAGGTTACAGCTACATCCATGATAACTTAAGACTAAGGGAAATACTTGCTAAAGGGATGGCTAGAAGATACTTATCTTTCTTCCCTTTGATGCCCTTCTATCTGTGGACAGTCAGTGAGTGCAGGATGACGTTGCTCCAGAAGCACTACAGCTAGAGCAAAGCAATGATAACCACAGTGCCACACATCAGTCAGAAATAAGCTTTGACGTAGGGTCATGGGCAGAAAACACTTTCTCACCCCGTTCATGAACCACTGAGATACATGCGCAGAGCTGAACTTATTCAAGTAATCCACAATGTGACTTTTTTTGTATTCAGAAATTATTTTCTGGGAGGCAAACTGAAAAGGATTTGTTGCCTAACACAGAAAGCACACCTTTGCAACAGCACCGTCACTGCCTAATCTATGACAATTCATTCATGCCAGAAGGGAGAAAAATGTCTCTTCCTCCAGCCAGCTCCACACTCAGCCCAGACCCCACTGCGAGGCAAGCCCCATTGAACCACAGCTCTAAATTTTCCAGATCTGCCTTTCAGTTGCTGTCATCCCTAGCCATGTCAATGAGGGCACAGATCATCAGGTAATTAATCCCCCTTTAATGTGACGAAACCAGGGAGACATGGGGCTAGCTGTCCATTGGGTACACATCTCAGTGGTACCTAACACTTCCAGCCAGGTGCCTACATAATGTAATGCTGGTTTTACAATTGCAGCTGATGATGACCAGAGTTTCTGAATTTCATGCTAGCAATCTTCCATTTGGACTACATGATCATGGTAGGTCCCTTCCAACTGAAAATATTCTATTCTATTCTATTCTATTCTATTCTATTCTATTCTATTCTATTCTATTCTATTCTATTCTATTCTATTCTATTCTATTCTATTCTATTCTATTCTATTCTATTCTATTCTATTCTATTCTATTCTATTCCATTCCATTCCATTCCATTCCATTCCATTCTATTCTATTCTAACATATTCTAACATATTCTAACATATTCTATTCCATCCCCTCCCATTCTAACCTATTCTAACATATTCTATTCTAAGGCCTCCTATCTTCCCCTCCCCTCCCTCCCCTCCCCTCCCCTCCCCTCCCCTCCCCTCCCCTCCCCTCCCCTCCCCTCCCCTCCCTCCCCTCCCCTCCTATCCTACCCTATCCTATCCTTTCTGCCAACATGATGCAGAATGATCACGTTTCATGCTTCTATTTTTATATTTAGCTTCAAATTCATAGTATCTCCCAGCCTAACACTCACTGCATGCAGGAACTCTACGGATAGGTGTTGGGAGGTCTTCAGCAGTACAAGGCATTGTATTTCATACATGAGCTAATTAACCTCTGAAAACATTCAGGGTCTCGCTAACTCCAGCTGTGTTATCTGGGGTCATTTTCCCGCTTTCAAACTATGAAGGTTCTTCAGGTTTTAACACAACAAAATGACTTCTGTCTTTGTACAATACATTATACTGGCAAAGTGGCTGCAGTCATGCTGACAGAACTGCATTTTAGCAGTTAGCCTACTGCTCACGCCCTCACATTCATCAAAAAGACATGTTATGCTGATAAATGGTAGTAATGGCTTTAGCTAGCGCAGTGTTACTGGTCAAAGATCACAGACTTTTCAGAGCTTTGTCCCATACCTTTGCACAAGCAGAAATGAGTAGGGCAGAAAATGAGCTTCAGTATGTCCATTCAGAGTTATTATGGGGAACACAATCTTTTATGTTCAGACTACACAAAAGGGATTTAGGTGTAGGACACAGCTGCACTGCAGTTTTTGCTTCTGGCCTCATTGACTGCAGTTTTCCCCCCCCTGATCTTTCCCCAGTTGACCTACTGAGTAAATACTTATTCTGCCCAGGAAGATGAATTCCTACACAGCAAAGCGGAAACCCTTTTCCTGGGGTCACAGGCTTTTCAGGGTTGTTTTGTGTACCAAATTCTATCCTGATAGCCCATGGACCACAGTTCATAATATGTTTATTGCATCTTTTGGAGGTATCACCAACTGCACAGTGCCTCTGTTTAAACAGCAGCTGCCAGAAGATAAAGACAGGGCTCTGCCTGACTCCAAAACAGTTTCTGATAATCCTGAGAAGACTTCATCGTGATGCTGGCACCCGAAACAACTTGGTACCTGCAAGCTGACTCCGCCATGGAATCACCATCCTCCAGAGAGGGGCAGAGGCTGCGGTGAGGTCAACCCAGGGCAGGGTGACTTGCTTGGAAAATTAACAAGGATGACTGAAAGGATCAGGGCAGAGAAGATGACTTCCTGAAAAGTTACCAGTAGGTGTAGGTGTTATGAAGAGGCACCATAGAGCAAACAAGAAAAACTGTATGAAATGTAAAATTTGCATGTGCAGAAATTAGAAACCCAATGTAAGCTCAGAAAACAGCACTGGACTAAATCAAACTAACATATCAGCTAGCCTTTGAATAGGCTAAACACTTTTTGGTACTTTTATGCAGTGAGGTACAACTTACACGTTTTGTTGGTTGGTTTGTTGTTTGTTTGGTTTTTTTTAAATTTTGCTTCATATGAATAGGCACCTAGCACTGCCAAGGCAGAAAGGGACAGCAGTCAGTCATATACAGAGATAGAAACAACTTGAGACAAAAATTTTAACACAACTAGGAGAACCAGATTCCTCTCAGTATTTGCTGGACTCCTCTGAAGTTGAAAGAGTGAAAAATTACCAAAGGCCGGTTTAGGCTGTAAGACAGAGGACAGTCCTGGACTGATCTGAAAAACCAGGGCTGAGCCTTCAGTACATGCCAAAACTGGGGTTCCTGAGGCACATTTCCAGGATGAACACCCTTCACCCAAGGCACTGCAAGAACTGGGCTGGAGACACCAAGCCAGCAACTGAGCCCCTTATCTGGCCAGCCTGGAAGCTCACAGCAAATTGCAAGATTTGGACTGGGGCATAACCCTGCAGTTTTGGAGTTGTCCAAGATTGGTATCACATGTCCATACACGTTACAGAAGGAGAAAGCAAGCACGTTACTGCTTGTGCAGATTGAATTTGAGGAGGTTAGGAGACTACCATTTACGCACTGCACACCTTGTGTTTAAAAGGCTTTTCAAGGTATGACAGAAGGGGTTCAGTCGCTTGTCTCGTACTGCAGTTGTAACATCTCCATTGGGCTCTGCCTTTCCGAAATGCTCATTAACCCGGTCTTTTGAATCACAGCCACCCTACCTACCATTCAAATTGCACTGCTCTAAGTCAAGTCCCTTTCTTATAGATCATGAAAGAACATCTTGAGAATAACATCTAGTCACCAAAAACCTGGGAGGAATTCAGTTCAGCAGGGAAGGAAAACCATTTGTTTTGATGAAGCTGACATACCACCAGAAGGTTTTTTTTTTTTTAAATTGTTGTGTGACAGGCTCGCTGTTTCACAGTTAACTGAAAAAAAACGTAAAAGTCACAGAGTTGTTCTGATCTGTAGTAAAAATACAACCATGTGCTACAATTAAGTTCCTAAACCACTGCTGAACAGAGTATAATAATTATTGCGGGCTTGGCTCAACATGTGGAGTTAGACATTGGGGAAAAAAAGGCTTTGGTAGGGTGGTGTTGCAAGAGGGAGTCTGGGACAAACTAAGTGCAAGTGAAAACAGATCCTCCCCTTGCCAGCCTCCCTGCCCATGCCCGTGCTGGAAGCCGGCAGTCTGGCGCACAGCTGTACCCAGGTGCTAACACAAACCACGCACCGGCCTCGCTGCTGGCCACGGGCACAGCACAAACCCTGGGACACAGGCAGGGGGTGTTGGCAGGGCCAGGGCAGGGCTCAGGGCTGCAGCGTGCCAGCAGCACCAGAAGCAAACCCCTCTGAGGTCTGCAAGGGCTCCCACAGCGCAGGCAGTAAGTAATACCTTGTCAGCAGGCCACACTATTGAACCGCAATAACTTTCCATAATAACTAATTAGTGTCAGATACAGACAAGACACTTGAAAGAGAGAAAGTGCTATAGCTCTTTTTCCTTCATCGAATTGCGGTGCTGAGGTTGAGCTTTACTCATCTGCTGGACCGGCACAAGAGGGAACTCGCACATGAGCCAGGACCTTCCCTTTGGCAGCCGTGGGTTGAATCAAGCTCCTCCAGCTCTACGGTGCTATTACTTCTGTGGCCACCCTGCCTGGACATCAAGCTCTGGTGTATTTGGTTATCTCATGCTCACCCCTGAGATATCCTCAAGCTCCCACTCCCCAGCAGGGACACGGCTTTGCAAAAGGAGGCTCCCAGCAGCACCCACCTTGGGCAGGGCTCACGCCTCCCACAAAGGCTCCCTAGCATCCCAAAGACCCAAGGAAACCTTGGGAAAGGTTTATTTTGATGTGCTTAATAACGTGGGCATGGTCAGTACACTATTCCCCCACTTTTCTTGTGCATTGAACAGGGGGACATATCTGTGTTGCTCCACGTTGAGCATATCACCTTTCATTCTAAAGGCAGCCTGTATCTTTACTCACTTTGCCAGAATAATAGCAAAGAAACAAGCACTTGATTGCCTGGGTTATCAGACACTATTGGAAAAGTCTAGATAAGGATGCTGAACAACCTTGTCTTATTAGTATTCCACATGCAAACGCTTCCCCATAATCCAGAGTTATCTGTATCCCAGCAACCCTTAAAATTTCATTCTCACTGAATTGCCAGATCTTTATCAAAATATAATTACAGTCTTAATTTGGATGATAAATTTTGATTGCCTGTGCTGTGCCAAAAAAAAAAAAAAAAAAAAAAAAAGTCAGGTACACAAGAGCTGAGGTACAACTGTGAGATGTGAATCTGCATATTCTGACATTGATGCGTCACCTTTCCTCTTATCAAAAGTTGGGCTTTGATAGATAGCAGTGAGGTTATGTAAGGGTAAATAGTCAGGGACACAAAAAAACACTCTTCTGATGTCACCAAATGAAATTTGCACTAAAACCAGGGAGGAATTTGAAATCTGCAGCTGCATATGAAGATTATCACTACTATGAAGATTACATACTATTATCATTACGAGGTGAATGATGTGCAGCACTGCTGTGCAAACCTGGAAGTAAACACCACTCCTTCCTGAAACAAGAGGAGATTGTGCAGAACTCGCCTTTACTCCCACTGCTTTTTTCTTTTTTTCTCCTTGAAACCCTGGCAGAAAACAGCACAGTGTTTTGTAGTTATATCCAGAGGGTTCTCAAAATGCAAGGGTCACTAAATGGCCTCAGATTTCAGCATATTTTTCTAGTGTTCATCTTAAACCTAACTGACAGCTTTTAAAAGCACTCTTAAGAACAGCCTTTGTGGTTGATTCATTCCAGTAAGATCTTCTGGCATTAAGAGCTTGGTTGTTACAAGGCTGAATGAAAGGGGTGCTGTTTTCCAGCAATGATAGTAGTCTTATGTACATAGGCTGCTACCACCTAAACACCTTGTGTCTGCACCCTTCATAGGGCACAAAATAGCTCTTCCTTCACTTATATGCTTACATAAACCAGCAGCTTTTATTCCTTGAAATGTCTGAGGATATTAGAATTCACCCCGGTATCACAACAGACCAGAGTCATCCATCTTTACTGTGTGCTGTTATAGCGATATATTATGTTTGACCCTACTCCCATCTGCAGAAGATGCAGAATCAACCTCTACATACGACCGTATGAGGATACAGCTGGAAATTGCACCGCTTCAATCGAGGATTATTACCAAAGATATGCTGCTGGGTGGGGAAGTACACTTCTACCTTCCAAGAATTGATATGATTACAAAGATTTTTCCAAACTGAAACATGTAGCCTAAAAAAGGTATCTCAGAGGAATATAACCACTGCCTGCTCTACCAACAGAGCCCAAAGGAGAGGAGACAGCCCAGCAGGCAAGCCATGGAGGTTACCTAGTTTCTGACTTAACAGACCACAGCAGTCCAAACCCACTTCAGTTTTACCCTGTTGAAATGTCAGGGGGAAAAGATAATTACTTGGATGACAATAGCATAAATCCAATTAGACATTTGACCTTAGTGTTTCTTGGTCACATGCACAGAGTTGAACTCATTGTTAAATCTGGGACTGGGAAGTTCTTCTCCCTGCGTCCCACACCCCACCCCCCCCCCCCCCCACGCCCTCCCCAGTGAGTTATTTGCACTTTCTCGGCAGCCCTGATAGGATCCTTTCCCAGGATAGATGTGATCTCATCCCTTGAAAGTGATTTTCTTACCTTCGGGGGGGGGTGTGTGTGGGGTGGGGTGGGCTTTGGGTACCCAGCCTCAGTCCTCTTTGTTATCTACTTCTGTAACTTTGATCACCATTGCATGTACTATAAAATACCTCTTTGACACACCCGTTAGCTTCAAGTCACTTCCATGGAGCTTAGGTTGTCCTCCTGAGAAAACCATGCAAGGTGAGAACAACTGGAACAGCAGTAAATTCTACCACATAAACATAGAGAAGGATTACACTGTAGATTGAAAGTCACACTGTGTTGGAGTTACAGTATGAAAAATGTGCTTCTTCCTGGGCAGCAGTCAATTACATCACTCAAGTCAAGTTTGCTTCCTTCATGCTCTGCTGCCCCTGCTCTCTCCAAGAGACCATTCCCAACAAAGTGCAGTTTTGACCAGTCTGATGTAAGCAAACACAGTTGCCAACTTATGACAGGACCCCAAGCTCACTGAAGTCCACAGAGATGCTACAACCTTTGCAGTCGCTTCTGTGCACTGGTTCCCATTCCCTAACAATCATGTCCACCACTGACACATCAGTAACGCTTTTGCTGACAGTAGCAGTAGAAAGTTTTACAGCTGAATGGGCTCAGGCACTGAACCATTCTCATCCCCTTGGTGGTAGGACCTCAACAGGGCTAAGTCATACTGCAGTAGAAAAAGCAAGTATGAGAGTATTGTGTGGTCCATGAGTCTTCCAGCCCTGAAACGCTTTAAACAGCAAATGAGGCACCCATCCTCAGACACAGAAGATTCTTCCTACAGAGCATTTTGACTGACATGTGACCAATCCTGTCCTAAAAATGCCAAAATGCAAAGCCAAGTGTAATTCCACTGCTCTAAAGTGGACTGAGCATTTCTAGTCCATCCCAACTTGATTCTTACTTCTTCTTAAAAAGCCTAAAAGGACATCCCATAAGCTCCATAGGATGCCTGTCCCAGTGCTTTATTTCTCTTTGAAATTGGAAAGGGCTTCCTAACCTTCCCTGCTGCAAAGTCAGCTGGTTCCTAAGGGGGACGGCTGCAGAGGCAGGCACACCGGCTGCAGTCACATGCAGGTCCCCTCTTCTCTCAGTAGCGGACTTCATCTCTAGTGTCGTAAATTTACAACTTCTCACCTCAGATGAACTGAGCTGAGACAAACAAGCCACAACTAGTGCCCTGAAATACTCTAAGGCAGGGGGCAGGGGGCAGGGGGAATATCTGAGCACCTAAAGGAGGTGAATTGATGCTTACTCCAGATGCACAGTTCTTCCCTCTCTATCCATTTTAAAATGCATTAATTTCCTGCTGGTGAAGGGTGCCATGCTAAAATCAGAGGAAAACAAAGTTGCCTTTCTTAGATTCAGCCTAGCACCAGAGAGATGGAAAGCTTCCATATGCCATGGTGACTATTTCAGTACAGCCTGTTACCCATTCCCTCCACCTGCCAGGCACACGGCTCCCACATAAGCACTATTGGTGAAGGCAAGCACACATCTGGATGAAAACCACGCTGATAGGAGCGTGCCATTTTTAAAGCCTGGCTTTTGGCTCTGAGTTACATATTCAAACACTAAGGCTAATGTTGGGAGGGCTGGCAGAAGAAAGAGGTTATCAGATTTACTCTCCCTCTGCACCATGGTGTGTTGCAGGGGAGGAGTTCAAAACGGCCCCTGTGATGGCTGCCAGCATCTTCATGATAGCTGGTAAAAGAGAGGCTTATGCCTCGCAGATACTTTTCAGTGTGAGCTTTCTCAAATGGAGCAATGGATTTCCCAAGCCTTCTTCAACAGCAGGAACCTCCTGAAGGAACATTTTGTATTCAGAAGGCATCACAACGTTCCCATTTCTGTTCTGCCTCTCTCATTCTCCAGCCCAAATCTCCCATCTTTGAGCTCACAGTTGTCATGATAGGCTACAGCAGAAGGTATGTGGCAATTACATGCATGTTCCAAGTTCCTAGTAAGCAAAACAGGTCTAGCTTCCTCAGCTATCTTGGATGTTCTCCTGGGTAAGAAGACTAGCAAGTCTTGCCATTGGCAAACAGGAGCCCAAAGAGGAATGTTATGAGCCTTCCACAGCCAGCTGGGCTCTTGATGTTACAGCCTCTGCCTTTGGACCAAGCAGCATTACAACAACTGTAAACCCAAATCGTGCCAGTGATACCTGGAAATACACCTTGGAAATATAAACTGGGGATGCTCTTCCCCACCTGCCATTTTGGCTAAGCCACTTTACCCTTGAGGGACCTGTCTTCACAACCTTATTTATCTAAAAATGGCTTGACTGCTTCTGCTGATTCCAGGAACCAGCGAGCAGCATAACCCTCCGTGCTGCCGACTGTCCACGGTGCAGCCTGGCAGCCCACTGATTTCTATGACAGACAGCAACAGGGCAAGTGCAGTGGAGGGAGCAGCACATACGTGGTTAAGGCATGCCGTGAAGCAATATACATGCATATACTATCTCAAACAGCCAGAATCTCTTATGTTGACATTTTCTATTCAGTTCCACTAGAATTTAAATGCTCATAATAAAAACCTGGCAATCAAAAGCAAAGAAATTGTCACCAAAGCAAGATACATTTCTATCTATATAGTTGACCAGAAGTCCTCCTGCCTCCTAAAAGCAAAATTAAATGCCATCCATTACAGCAAAAAATGACAGCTAGTCCCTTTCTTTCCACCTGTGATTTTAAAAGTACATTTCCCATGCAGAAAGCTGTGTGCTTGGCAACCTCTGCATATCCCCTCCTGACGAGTAGCAGAAACGCTGCATGCTAAACTCTCCTGTAATGACATGGATTCCCACACCAGAGAAAAATTCACAAACTACCCAGGCAAAACTTCAAATAACCTGCAAGGTATTTAACAAACCAGAGGCAAAAGCCAAAGTCAAACCCTCAAAGCACAGGGAAAGAGAGAGAGAAAAAAAAAAAAAGAAAAAAAAAAAGAAATGCCCTCTGCTTGACCCAAAATAACAGAACATTTCTGCATAGGAAAGAAAATGAATTACCATTGTGGGGACCCTCAGTCATTTAGAGTCTCCAGTCAAGGCTGAGAGCCATTCTGAGACTGCAGGTTTTTCCTCTAACTTCACTCCCCGGCTCTGTAAGGAACTAGTTAAAAATGACATCACTGCTCATACTACCCTCCTCCCCCTCCCCATTCACTTGCTGAAAAAGCTGAGGCTGCTCCCTGCCCCCTGCATTGGCTCCAGATTTGGTCCTCACTCCTCGCCAAGTTCCTGGTCTGCAGTTGACTGTGCGGGTCAGTGTCAGTGCGGGACGGAGGCTGCGTCTCCACGCACTCTCACAGCATCCCTGCTGGCACCTGCTTGAGAAATAAAATAGCCTTTCCCTTAAGAAATCACAAGAGGTCTAACCTTGCAATGTATAATGAATTACACAGCCAGTTCCACTTACAGAAGGCAAACAGTCTTCCTCTTTGAAGCAGGAGGGAGAGAGAGACCCTCATGGGGGCTCTGCCTTTTGCCTCATCTTCCTCACAGGAGAGGACCCTCTCTGTGGTTTACTGCATCCTCCTTGCGTTAGGACTGCAATCTGTCTTTTTTTTTTTTTAATTTCCCTCCCCCCTGAGCGTGACATCACCAGACACCAACTCTACTTCTGCAATAAAAAAAGATCCCGAGCAGAGCTACCTGGGACGAGGTCATCTGGAGGACCCAGGTGATGCTGGCTCCTGAGCAATTGTCGCTTCTTACAAAATACTCTGCTTTTGCACAGTGTCATCTGGATTTAATAACCCTGTGCTTGCTGCAGACCAGGATGCCCAGCTGCCAGGCTGAGATCAGTCTCGTTTCTATCCCCACTGGCTCCACCGGCATCAACAGCGAGCAGGTACCTCCAGAGTGCTCCCCTGGTACCCACGATTCACCTCGCAGCTCCATTTTTCCCCCTCCCCAAACTGCTGGGAAGGATGCTGCAGCAAAATCCCTCGGCCAGCACTCCCGGCTGCTACAAAGCAGCCAGGCTGTGAGCACCCAGCGCACATGCTCCCAACGCTCCTCCGCTCTCTGAAGCAACTCAGCCTAAGCATCACTGAAGGCAGCCTTCTAAAAAACACTGTCACCTCTGACTGACAGCCGTAGGATCCAGCAGCTCATGGCTGAGCGGGAGGCCAGCCCAGTGCAGGGCCTGTGTGCTCCTAAGGGCATCCCACTCCTTTATTTTCCCTACCTGCATTTTCCCTCGTGGGGTAGCACTGGGGCTTGTGCTGAGCGCTGCCCATCCCCGAGGGGGCCAGCAGGTACCAGGGTGGCCGGGGTGAGCCCCAGCACCGTTGCTGGGCTGAGGGATGGATGCTGCTGGGCTGAGCAGCTCCCAGGCTCTGCAGCCTCCCTCGCAAACTCCCATGCTCACGGTGGCTGCTGGCAGCAGCGGCAGCCACAGCACTGGCAGGATAGAGGAGTCTGTGTGTATGTGCATATGTATAACATATGTCTTCATATACCTGTTATATAGACACAGAGCTACATGCAGATATAAACACAGATGTGCATTCTGGATCTTGTACTGCTACCAGCAATGCTGCAGACGTATCAGATATTGCACAAGGAACAGGACTGATGGGATAAAGCTGCATATGCAAACGTGCTCAGAGTCGTTTGTCCACTGCCTGCCTAGCCAGCCTGCACACAAATATAACCCTCGCTGCTATGTTGATTATAGGTAAGTATTTGACATCAGCTGTAAAACCTTCACAAAACTCATGCAAACTCCTCTTCATGTACATCACACACATGTTGCGTAACAGTACCTCTCTGCATGCTAGAAATGTCTTGGGGGTTGGGCACTGCAAAAGTCTTTCAGCAATGAAATCCCCAGCAGCCCTCTGAATTAGGAACATGCCAGTGCATCAGGTCCCAGAGAAAATCCCTGTGAGAGACAGGGAGCCAGTGGGAAGTTGAAGGAAGTCAGTAAAAATCCTGCCTCAGGGTTTATTTGTAACTCCCTCCCCTTTCTCTCCTTCAGAGCTGTGTTTTGCATGTGGGCTGGTAACACATTCATATTAAACATCAGAGGCCTTCTGAATCAGCCAGGGTTAAAAACCTGACATCCCCGTCAGCTGGGACAGAAGAATGTAACACACTCAGCAAAGAGCAGGTGGTGTTACCCTGGGATAGGATTTCCACTCAAGTGTCTCCCTCTCCATCTTTTAGCAAGTGCATGGCCCTGCAAGTCCTCTTCTCCAAATCACAGCCCTGCCAGGCTGCGTCCACCTTCTCTGGGCGTGCAGCCTCTGTCACGGGCAGGAAAGAGCCCGAGGCTGAGGGGGGATGACTGTGGTGGATAGGGATGTGGGACCATCTCTGAAGCTCTGCTGGTATGAACCTTCAAATAAATGCAGAAGAGCATGTCCTCTGCCACCATTCATTAATCAAACCTCAGTTTTCTCACTGCTGTGATAGGGATATCGCAGTCATTAGCAAAGGGGGATCCCACGTACACATAGCAGCATCAATAACATCTCTGGAGTAACATCGATTAAACATCATATAGTAGATCAAAAGCAAAAAAAGCAGAAAGTGTGCCAATTCACCAGATAAATCTCTGTATTTCCCTTCTAAATGAAATAAGTGTTTAATATAGCTTAAGGAAACAAGGCAAACCTGCTGCCTATCCACTGCATCCCATCCCCATAATTTTTGAGTTCCCTACCCAAATTTGCCAGAATAATTTGATTATGTTCCATATAATTAAGTTCCTACAAATTGTAGATGGGAAAATGCGAAAAATCCCAACCCAAGAAATCAATGCCACTCTCACTGAGGACAGACAGGTAGAATTCAGCTGTTGCTCTTTCCACTGGGAAGGGGATGGCTGGCTGGCCCTGTGCCAGCAGTGGTCCCCTTGCCCTGGGGGAGGGAAGGGAAGGGTGTCCTGTGGCTTTTCTGAGAAGGCAGAGAGAGTTTCAGAGAGTAAAAAACAAGTCAACAAATCCACATGAAGTCCTTACTTCTTGGTTTTCTTTAGTTAATGAGTCAATTTGTTTAGTGTTTCTGTTTTCTCTTCCTGAATCTGCTTCTCATGGGTCTGTTAGCACTTTGGAGCCAAAATGCCTAGGTATTTTATCCTGTGAAGAAACCTTTGAACACCCCCTTCTCGTTTTACTTTGGTTCTCCTAAGCGATGGCATTGTTTTAATCCACAGCCAGGAGCGTTGCAGGCTGCCAGCTGGTTATAGTGGCTCCCAAACTCGACAAGTTCCACGCTCGCTCCCAGTCATGAGATGTTTTTGTAGGAAAGCAAACAAACCCATTCCTGTAAGAAAGAACAGGCAAACAAAGTGCGGTACTGGGGGGTGGAAAGAACCCAACATAAATGAGGGATGAAATGACATCCAAATCTCCCAAAACTCCCAATCGAAGAGGCAGAAATCCTTCCAGCCAGAAGAAAGATGAGCTTACTCACCTCTCCCATCATTTCCCCTCCTATTATACTGATATTAACTAAGAGTTTCACTTGGCGATGGCAGGTATTTTTATGTATTTGGGTGACTGAGTTGAAGATCAGCCTCAAATAAATGAGCGTCAAGTAGCAGCACTGCCTTAATGTATGCATTTCAGTGTACCTTGGGGTACCTCCAAAGTAAATGGTGTAGAATATGCTCCGTATTATATGAAACCTCCACTTGCCTTAGCAAATGCACCTTGTTCAGGATTTCCACTGTCTTCTTTAATCTAGCATTATGCCTCTCTTGAGCACAGTTTAACAGATGTATTATATCGTATAAATGGGTGTTTTCCATTTTGAGAATCATTCAGAGGTGAGCTGAGAGTCCCGGTCTACTTTTCTGCTTTGACCAGTCTTTAAATGCAATCAAGTCTGGTAAGACATGAAGAACTCGGCAGATGAATGTCACACATCTACAGCCTCCGCTATTTTTAACATTACAGAGCGTACTGAAAGGAAGAACTGAAAGTCCTCTTCTTTAATGATGTCCCTGCAATTTTCAAGAAAATCTAAATTTCAATACTCCTCCATTTCAACCCAAACTGTTACAAAGTAAATCAAGGTCACGGCTGTCTGTCACTTTCCCAAATTACTCTTGAGTAAAGACTGCCCTCAGCCAAATAATATCAGCCTAAATAGGAACTCAGCCTCTCCTGTTTCATTATCCCAGGGAGGTTTCAATTTCAAAGCTGACTTGGACTACATGAAAGTTAGCTTTTAAGCAGGAGCACTGCAAATATTCCTCCCTTCCCTCTATTTTACCTTCTCAAGGAATAAAGGAAGAAAATAAGACCCAGTATCACTTCTGCCGACCTGACACAAGAGGAGGAGGCAGAACAGTGTGGCATTCCTCTGAGAGGAAATCTCAGTGCCATTTTTTCATTGTCTGTTTTCCTTCCTGTTCCAATTGAGTGCGTGGTACCCTAAAACAGGTCACCCTAGTCTGCTGCTCCCATTTCAGAGGAGCTGGCCGTCCTCGGCAGGGGCAGCTCTGAGCATCCCACCATTTGGCAAGTGGCGACAACTCGATTGACCCTGAAGATCCTTACTGGAGTTATGCTTCTTATTCAGTCAAGCCCTCGTAAACAGACACAGCCCAGCAAGGTGCAGCTGAAAAGTGAGAAAAGGAGATAAAAAGGAATGTTGAATCTAGAAGCAGAAGCAGGACAGGGGAGAGCCTCCCAGCTCCTCCTAACCCCGACCCTTCCCGCCTGTTACTGCACATCCCCACCTGTGCTCTGTGGCACACTCTGGAGCTACAAAGTGAATGTTGTAAATTCAGGTAGCTGTTGACATCAGGAGAGGAGATGCAAACTGGGGAGAAAGAGCAGTAAAAAATAATTATACAGGAAAAAATACTTGTACTGTAATACAGAAAATGGAATATATTCTGGATGTGCTGGGCTGCACGTTTCTGAGGTGGCAGGATGGGAAGTGCCAGGGTTGGAGCAGTGGGGAGGGACAACAGGAGGCAGCAAACACACTTCAGGGTAATCATATAATCTCAAAAGCCTTTCCTCTTTTTAGTAATTGTACTCTGGGCTAGTCTTCTTGCTGCCATCTGCGTGAAATGGGCATTGCCTTGTCACAAGCAACATAAAACATATTGCAGATGCTCGTAGCAATGGAAAATACCAAAAGTAAAGTTCCAGAAAATGCCAATAGTAATAACTAAATAGCACACTCACACCTGGAAGTGAGATTGTCAAAGCTGTTCTGAAGGGTTCAGATATGTCTGTCTGAACCTGACTGTCCATCAAGGAAAACCACTTGGGTTTGAGAAATTGAACTGCACTAGGGTAAAGAGAGGTCTCTTGGCATTTGGGAGGTAAGCAAATGGTATTTCTAGGAGACAAAACAGCTCCTGTACTATTAAAATAATCAAAAACATAAACCAGCACAATACAACAAAGATGCATCTTGAGATTTTTGGGGATAGCACTTGGAGGATATCGCCACCCCATGGGACTACATTCTACTATCAGGTTTCAGACCATTCGCCATACCCATCCATGTATGTAGGCACCTTCATGTGGCCACGGATCCACATTCTCACCTTTACTGAGTATTATGTTAAAACCAGAAAGGATCAGACTGATCGTCTCCTCATTGTGGTTCTGTTTCTTTAAAAGGCTGTATCAAATAGCAGGCATTTTTCTCACACATCACAAAAACAAAGATCATTTTTTAAGGCTATGTCATTGACTCAGGGCCCTTTCATAATGTCAGCTCACAAAGCACAGCTCTTCTCCAGCTACAAGCCAGGCCTTTCAATTATATGTCCTACACTGTCATTTCTTAAACCAGAATTAATATGTATCTGGTAAAAGACAAGTGCTGCTCCTCCACCGGTTTTGACATGTGCCTGTGATCGTGGACAAGCACTGCTGCTGGGAGGTAATTTTTGGCTGAAGCACCTGCAAGGTGTGCTGCAAGCCTTGACAACACCTTCTCAGCCACCTGTCCTTCTTGGTGTCTGCTCCTCTTCTCTCCCAACACCCTCCTTTCCAGAAACAGGGCCCTGGCACACAAACCAGACCACAAGGGTGGTTTGGGCAATTGTTCTTGTTTTCTCACACTTTCAGTATTGGGTTCACTGCAGCTGTAGCAACCACACATATTGGAGCGAACAAGGGAAAAACTTCCACAGCTGTGTCAAGATTTTAAAACTTCCCTGCTGCTCCTTAGGCCAGTTTGTTTTGGTTTTAAGGCAGATAATTTTTTAAATCAGAAAAATTCAGGAGGACAGAGGGTTATTCTCTGCCCCCCACGCCCGTCAGTTTCTCAGTTTGTGTGCTATGTGTATTTTGGGGACTCAGGCAAACATGTAAAGGTACAGCACTTCAAGTGTCACACATACGTATATACGCAAAGCATACACACACATACACATATACCAAGTCACTGTGTATATATACATGCATGAAAATGTACTGTATTTGATTTGGGAGTTCATAGCTCCAACACCAGGTGCAAAGGCTTAACCTGTGGAAAGCAAAAAGTTAATCTCAGCTGCTGTTGCTCCTCCAGCCCCTGGAGCATCCCTGGGCATGGGGAGCGGGGCTGAGGCAGGGCTGCCCCAGCACCCCGTGCTTTGCTCCCACAGCTCCAGGGCACCGGGCTCCCAGGGGGGTGCTCCAGCCCCATGTTGCATGGTCACCCAAGAGAGAAAGTGGCCCCTTCCTTTGTACCTTGCCATCCAAGCATGGGGGAGCTTGGTGGCAGCAGCAACATGACAGCCAGTGCCTCACCTCTCCAGAGGACTCCTTGCTATCCAGGCTTGCCTTGTGGGGCTTGAAGGAGCATCTTTGTCTGACCACAGAGAGAAGCCCTCCTGGACCTATTTCTCTGTACCTCCAGGCTACTGGGGTGTGCAGCCCCTGGGTGGCTGATGAGGAGGGACCTTCCTCAGGGGCTCCCTGCTGTGCCCTGGGCTGCCCAGCCATGCTGGCACCAGGGGACAGGTGTCAAGCAATGGCCACCAGAGCTATGTCTGCTTGCACCTTGTTTGTAAAAGGCCAGGTCCTAAACATGCTGTACGTAGCAGTAGCTACGAATTATTAAGGTACTTGCTGGTGAAGATTATTACAGGTTTCTGCTCTTCTTCCTACCATTGATTACAGGGTGCTGCTCAGACGCACACACACGTTACAAGCAGCTTTTAGCCTCATTTCCTTCAGAAACAGGCGGGATGGGACCTGCCTGCTGGCTGCATGGCTGCGCCTTGCCCCCCTCCCCCGCCACCATGGCCCTGCTGGCCTGCCCAGGCCAGGTCCGCACAGGGCAGGCGATACCTGGGTGAAAAATAACAACTCAGAAAATGTCTTTTTCTTACAGATTGAAGAAAGGATGGGGTTTTCCACGTCACCCTCACCTAGTGAAAACCGTATCCCCCCCAGGTCCACAGCAGCGCAGTGACCATAACACTTCACTTAGAGCACAGGAGACACAGCTGCAAACTCCCCTCTCCTCAGAGGGATGCAATGCTGTATTTCCTACATACACCTACGAGAACAGTGTGTCATCCACTTGTGCAATACACTGCTGTGGCATTGGTTTTCAACACTGATCCTCTTTTGTTTTGAGTTTCATAAACTAAGAGAAGGAAGCAAAAATTTCTATTCACCAGGACATAAAGTTTCTTTCTCCTAGTTTAACTAATACATCAGGCTCTGAAATGGAACCTGGATTGCCATGGAACCAAAAAATAAAACCTTGAACTGAATCTTGGGTCCCTCTCTGGGTGGCAGGGCAACTTTTTACTTGTTTACTGTTCTAGTAGCCTGTTGTGTTTCTACGCTGCCCTGGGGTGACAGGGTGTGCAACCCATGCTTTGGGAGAATTATGATGTGGTTTACAAATGTTATAATGATAAAAGATGCTGTAGAAGGTTCAATATATTTGTCTGGTCTTTAATCACGAGAAGCAGAATGAAAGTGTTTTTAGAATAGGAATTGCACTGGTACAAATAATTTGGATTCATTCTTTTGGATTCAACTTCCACTCACAACTCATTAATTAAGAGATTTGGATATGCGGCTCCATCCTTTTCTACATAATCCAGTAATGCCTCAACTGCCATGCTATCTGGGTTCCAGTGCAAAATAAGGTTTGCAGAAAAGGATCCCCTCACTGACCCTTTTGCCCAACAGTGCACCACTTGCTTCACTTGTCTGAAGCCTTTGCTTAGCCACAGGTGATCATGCCAGGGCTCTTGGAAGAACTGAGCCCTGAGTTATGTGAGTTTTATATTGTAACTGTATTATGTTTATTGTCTCTCACCAGCATTTTCAGCCTTCTGCATCCTTTTTCACAAGAATTTCTTCTTGTTTATTTCAGAAGAACTACTGACTGTGTTATAAATATTGATGTTTGACTTAATATATTTTGCTTTTAGCCTGGCAACACTATATTCCTGCTTGCCAGGGCTTTGCTTTTTGAATAGCTAAAGACACAGTTGTTATAATACAGATTAATAACTTCTTGGAAAGACTGTAAGGTTTTTTAACATGAACAGAAATACAAGTTACATTCAAGTAACTAAAATAGTAACCATGTCATTGTCCTAGCACAACTTGTATCTAAAAAGCCTGCAAACCATCCAGCAAGAATTTCCCTATCCTGACCTGTTAAAACAAGGCAGAACCGCAGTAATCCCTTAGCAAGTATCGTGTGCTTTGCAGCAAGCTCTACCCACAAAACCAAATAACAACCTAGGGAACTGAATGCACTGGTACAAATCATTGCTAATTATCTAATAATTAATATAATTTGATGGAAAAGGATCAAGGACTCTGATTTTCAGTGCTATACTTCCAGTGCTGCCTTCTTGCTTTGATATCGAGTTAAACCCTGAAGATATATCTGCTGCATTTTACTGACAAAGTACATTCATCACCTATGTGCCTGTCTTGTCAAGAGTCTGAGATATATTACATACTACAATACTACACATGATTTTCCTGTTAGATCACTTAGCACATACCATGCTTACATACCATGCTTGATTTCTAAAATCCAAAATAACATGTTTAGTGACCCCCAGGGAGAAGACGAGCTGTGGGATTAGTGACCTCTATAAGCAGTGACCACAAAACCAAGAATCCAACGGGAATTATCCCCACGTGAGTTTGCCATCTGCTGCCCCAGGAGAACCACCCCAATTCCTTTCAACACACACGGAATTTAAGACAATCATGGGAATTCTATATTTATTCCTACATATCCGTTTGCTTCATCTGTCAGCTATGAAGATCATCATTTGCCCCGTGATGGGCCGGGAGTGCTATATTTGTGCTATGACCAGAAAAGCACCAGCCTGCAGTGGTGGGACTGAGCTGTCCATTTGGAGCTTGTGGCTCTGCTGCAGAGGGCAGTGAGGAGGTGGCAGGAGGAGGGAGGATGGACACGGTCATGGCAAAGACGGGGGAAAAAAGAACCTGGAAAGGATACGTATGCGCCCGTGATTCTCAATCTTATTGCAGTTGGCTATGCGTCTCTAAAAGCTATGTCTGCTACTGCAATTTCTCTTCCAGACTGAAAGCGGGAGGAAGAAAGCATCTAGGCATGTATCTTTGAGGGACAAGGTGTCTCTTCTTACAAGCTTTGAGTGCCTGCTGCTTTTAGCAAAAAAAAAAAAAAAAAAGCTTAAAAGCTCGGTGTCTGTGCTTGCCTTGGTGATGGTGCAAGGGGAGAACAGCTGTATTTCATGCCCCTCCTCATCACCTCTGTGGGAAAACAAAGAGAGGGATGTACATAATCGAATGGGAGAGAGAGATGAGTTGAACTGATTCTACGTGCTGCCCCTAACACCACAAACAGCTCAGAAGAGGGAGAAAAAGGAAACCTTGAGCATTCACGTCCTGGAAATAAATGGCTGTTTCATTTAGAGATGAGCAGCCTTAAGATGGACTCCTTCATGGGAAAGGGAGACAGGCTGTGACAAAGCCTCCTCCATGAGAGACCACAGTGGTCACCTCCAGCTGCAAACAGTGCAGTGGCGAAATCCTGTCCCAGCTGGAGCCACAGCAAGATGCTCTGTTGCATGCAGGCATGGCCAAGGCTGTGGACACGCCAAATGCCTTCTGCATATATCAGATGTTTGAACTGGTGCTAAAAATACTTAGCCTGAAAGACAGCAGCCTATTTGGGCAGGCTGGTGACTGAGGTAGATGTGTGCAACAGCAGTGGTAGGGCTGCAGTAGTAATCCTCTTTGTGGATCAATCTTAAAAAAGCAAAAAAGAAAAAAGAAATGTTTGCACAGAGCCATGTGACACCATGACAACATGAAGGGAATGCCATTGTGCAACTATTTTCCCTGAGTTTCATTAGATAGCCCTGAATTCTGTGGCAATATTGTGGCAATTTGCAAAATTTGCAAAAAAAAAAAAAAAAGCAGCAAAAATCTGTGGCCAAGGGAAAAGCCCAAGTGCCATTTAATTTTGACAGATGGAAAAAATAAAGTCTTGTACAAAGCATGATAGCTTGATGGTCTGCTTTCATCAAGGACCAGCTCCCAGAGGCAGTAGCCAGGATAAAGCAAACATCAAATAAAAGGAACCAGAAAGGCAGAGAGTTTTTGTGATTAAATATATACAAGGGAGGGTGGAAGCAGGGGGAGGGGAGGATGTACATAAAGTATATGAAGCAAATGGTGCAGAAGAGACAGACACGGTGATACGGAACTGCCTGATGTGAAAGCGAAACCCAGGCTGCTGGGGAGGCATGACCTACCTCATTTACTCACCGCAGTCTACAGTTGGAAGTCATCCCAACAATTTATCTCAATTCCTTACTCAACTACATTGCTATTTGATAGGAAAACAGCTTCTTCCTGCTAGCATCTATGAGACCTGCCTAAACTCCTATTCATAGTAAATCTGGGACTAATTTTTTTAAAGTCCTTCCTTGGTTGTTGCACTCTTCTTGAAAAATACCGTGCCAACAGTTACATAGATAGTATTAGGTCATACAGACTTAGTGCTTTATGATTTGGTATTGGCAACAGTGACTGAAGTTGGTTAGACAAATGTGGTCAGCCTTTGCTGTTTGTAAATGAACAGTGCTGCAGACTGCCTAATTGCTTTTCTGTTTCTACCCTTCCTTTGCTTGCAAACACCCCTGTGTTCAGCCACTTAGTGGGTCAATACCTGCCCTGGGATGGAGACCAGGTTTTGGCATGCTGCTCCAGCTGCCTACTCTACCTCCTGTGCAAGGTTATTGCACGGCGTCCATGAGGTAGGAACACAAGACACCATGGATGGGAATTAAAAAAGGTAAAATCATTTTTCTTTGACAGCATTTAAAATATGCTTCCCTGGCCCTTTGAAATATGCTTCTCACCAAAGCTCCCTGTTCAAACAAAACCAGTACACTGTACAGTGGATTGGTCACAGGCATCTTTGTTCTGCACCCACACAAAATTAGAAGTGACACTTTACTTCCATTGCAGGCCAGACATCAAGCAGAGTCGTGTCCCCACTTATAGTTTATTTAAAGCCATAGCTGGTTTTTTAGGGATCAAAGAGAAGGGAGTATAGGAGGGGGATGCTGTTCAGGGGAAGACTGGGAACAAAACAGTACAGTTCAGTCATATGTGTCTTTGACTGCTTCACGTTTGCTTTATAAATTGCTGAAATGTAATGTGGTAACTAAATTACACAAAGCACAGGACATCGAGTGGCGGCCTATGAAGCTTCTTCAGTTTGTTAGTACTTTTTCTGCAATACCTGTCGCAAAGGTAAGGGATCAGACCGGTGTCCATCAGCACCGTCCCACTAAGGGCAGCTGCAGTGGGAAGCTAGGCTGAAGGCTCAGAGGGCTTCGCAAGCTGAGGGTACAAAGCACCACTGGGATACAAAGCACACTGTCAGCATCTGAGCTCTGGGATAGGATGTGTGGAAAGGGCACACAGTTTTTTTATCATAACTTGGGAGTCTTTATCAAAGGAATCTCATTCAAACCAGAGCCAGGGCTCTGTGCACAGCCAGGCTCTCCAGAGCCTCTTCCCGGATCGGTACGTCTGAGTTACAACCAGCTGGATGTCCCAGCCCTCTCCTCCTCTGTGTAACTGGGTTTCAAGTTTACAAGTATCACAAATGAGTTCATTTCCCCTCATTAACTCTCACAAGCAGTCGCAGCTCCTCTGTACTCTGTATTTCTCTGCCCCCAAATCCCTTGGGAGCTGCTGGGGCTGAAAACGTTCTTCTCAACAGAAGCCGTTTCGGACAGCTGCCCACAGGAGAAGAAGGAAGGGGCCCTCGTTAGACCAGACACAGCACTCACAGAATGGATGGGGAGGGGGATTAAATCAACCAAGAAACTTATAAAGCAGAAATCTGAGCAACTTCATTTTTTCAGATGTTTTCAGCAGGTTTCTTACTCGATACAAGCCTCAGCCAAAGTGGTATTACAAATTATTGATCTCATGCTTCCAAATTCAGTTTATTCCTCTCTTTCCATCCCAGGCCTCTAATTTTCTTGTTTCTCTCAGCAGCCCACTAAGTCCTCAAACTGACAGCTGAGATCCCAGGCTCTCCCCACCATCATCTATTGCTCCAAACACTGAGCACAGCAATCTTTTTGACCCTAGAAAGCTCTGCACTAAATAGCCGGTTTGAAAACCTTACTGCACCCACTGCGTGCCAGGTGAATTTTTGGACTGTCTCATTGACTCTTCCATCAGGTCTTCTACCACACGTGAGGCTGCTTTCCTAAACCCCACCTCCCTGTGTGTTTTCTTTCAGTCTGGGGTTTCTCCCTCCCTCTAGACCACAGACCCTTTAATGTGGACTAGTTATTACAGTGCACGGAAAGCCAAGCTGCCCAGAAGAGGACGGAGTAAGTTTATGCCCCCATTGCTGATTTTGAAAGAGTAGCAGCAGCCTTGGCTGTATCAGATAACAGATTTCTGACATTTGAACAGCTTCATGTTCTGTCTCATGATTTTTGTACTGATTTTTTTACTGAACGCTCACAGACGTTTTCTCGAATAGCAGAACAAACAACCCAAGGCAGCTGCACGGTTAGGGCAAGACTCGGCACAGGGATATTAAAACAGCATGTGTATTTCCCTCCAAAACCCAGTACTGAAGATGGAATAACATCGAAGGCTGAAACAAAAATAGAGGCAGTATAATAAGGTTAGGTGAAAGGACTTTCACCCCTTCCCTGTACATGAGGTACACTGTGGAGAAGCATTTGTCATCCACTGCAAAACTTCCTTTAATGACCCTTGGCTAGTCAAATTATTCCAAAATGAGAAAAGCAAAAATAAATCCAACCAAACCCACCATATGTGTATGTTCATTCTTGAGAGAGGGCACGTTCCTGTGATCAAAATGCTGGATAGCATGAGAAGAGGTCTGGGCTTGGGTCCCAGCTCTTACAGGCCTTATATATGATCCTGAGCAATCCACTTAGGGTGGGATTCAGTTGCTTAAACAAAGCGTCCAGTACCATTTGAGATGCCCTAGGGTATCCAACACATCTGTACAGGGCTGGTCGACATAAAATATGACCCTGGGGCAGCAGCTGGAGGCCAGGAAGGATTTAGACACCTGTACTGCATCCTGTGCTGCTTTCTGAGTGTCTGCTACAGATACCTCATGCAGCTTTCCAAGCTTCGTAGCTTCTAGCTAACGTGCCCATTACCCACCTCTCCTGATCTCTGGTGTCCTGTATCGTCAATGGCAAGCTATAATAATGACCGATATGTTGCATTAGAATATAGCTCTTCTGGCCAGCTTTTTTACTGAAAAAGCACATTTACATCCCCCCCTGCCTGCAACAATCTGGTTTTTGCTCAAAGCAAAGAGTTTAAAGCTGGTTATAGTCGACCAGGATGGCTGAAGGCAGCTTATGTCATCTAGTCCGCTCACACTTGTGCTGCAGACCTCTGGATTGGCCATGGAAGATGCTGTGATGCTGTCACCTCATGCAGTGTAACAGCCTGTGTCTTGTATTTACCACTGCAGCCTTCCATTGGACTTTCTTAGGAGTGCGAGGCATGACCTATAAACCCTGTACAGAGGCTGCATCGTGATTTGTAAAATTCTACAGCAGTTGCCAATCAACTGTAATGTCACAGTCTCTCAATATATATGACATCGTAGCTTGAGCAGTCACTACACAGAGATGCTGGCCAAGCTCAGTGCGAGGCCCCATTTAAATACTGGTCTGTTTTGCTGCTTTAGGGAGCAGGAGGGTGGGAGCTCACATAGCTGTTCCCTACAATCCCTGTGCCAGGATCCGGCCATCCTGTGATGCTGGGAGAGCAACCGGGGACTAATGACCACAAACCCTTTAATGTGGACTAGTTATTACAGTGCACTGAAAGCCAGCTGCCCAGAAGAGGACGGAGTAAGTTTATGCCCCCATTGCTGATTTTGAAAGAGTAGCAGCAGCCTTGGCTGTATCAGATAACAGATTTCTGACATTTGAACAGCTTCATAGCTTAGGGATCCACCATTGCTCCTGCTGCTTGTGTATTTGCTGGGATAAGCCTTAGATGTGAAGCCTGCTTTAAGTCTGCTCCACCACAATCTTTACACCTTGACAGGACACCTTTAAAGTTGCTTTTCTTCCAGCGGTATGTTTTTTGGAACAGCTAGTGCCATATTTAGCATGCTAATGCCAACAACCATCACAATAGCTATTATTCCAGCAAGAGATTGCATCTTGGTTATAGACCACAAAGCAGCCAGAGAAACCAAACCCCATTCCCCATCCTGCTGTACACGTAACAGCAGATCACCTGCCTTGTTACTTTGCCTTTCCATCGCCCGTGGTCTCCCTTGTCACCCCAACCACCTCATTTGCTCTATTACCCCGATGCCTCAGGACCTGTGCTGGGTGAAGCACAGTTTTATATTCCTCATTCCTGGAATGGCATCACTTGGTAACTGCTGTGCCTGAAGCAGGCTCCAGCCAGGCTTTGCCCTCCCTGGCCCAGGGTCCTGCTCCCACCAGGCAGCAGCCGACAGGGCTGGGAACAGGCTACGCCCCACAGCCCCAAGCCGGGGACTGCAGGCAGCAGGACTCCTTCTGCCCCAAGGGCAGTGCTGCCCACAGGGTTTGCCCAGGGATCGCACTGGGACCACAGCAACCGTGCTGGCAGATTTGCATTGATCTCCCAGCCCCTCCCATACAATACCTCTGGAGAGGTCCACGGGCCAGTTTATTTAGTCCAGCGTGGCTAATCCCTCATGACAGAGAGAGCCTCTGAACTCCCCAACACACTCAGCAAAGTTGGCATGTCTGTCCCTAGGTGTCTTTACAGTGTTGAGCATACAACTCCCTCCCAAAATCACTCCTTTAGCACTTTTCCAAGCCCAGCGAGGCATGCATCCATGGGTGCCACCAGCCCGCCAGCCATCGCAGGTCGGGCAGCAGTGCCCTTGCTTCTCTATGAGGCCAGGACCTGCTGTCATCTCCTCCAGCTACGGGCTGGCTGTTTGATTGTGTGTGCTCCGAGGAGGCTTTACAGAACAATTGCATTTCAAAATCCATTACCCAAGCCCAAACTGCTGCTGAGTCTTTCAGACAGAAAACTTTGGCAGTTGCGGTTGTTGGTGGCCAGAGGCCATTCCCGGTGAGTATTGCACAGCCGGGGCGCTGGCTCTCTCACTGATTTACTGTGCACTCAAAATGTAAATCACAGTTTCCTCCTGACTACTTGTGGATGTAATCAAGTAAGAAGAGGAACGAAGCATTTCCACGGAGTCCTCCTTTCTCCCAACTTGCAAAAACATTTGTGTCTTCTGTGTCTTCTATCTTACTGATGTCTGACATTTGCACTTACTTGTGCTGTTGAGAAACTGCAACTAGGTTTTGGAGTCCTGCCCAAAGCCAGGATGACTCCTGCACACTCCTCTATGTTTCTGTGCTTCTGCCTTACCATGAGGTGCACACGGGCACCACGTCTTTTTCTGATAGCTCTGCAGGGGTAAACAACATAAGCACAAGCACGTCCACCCACAGCCACCTCCTCCCAGGTCTGAGGCTGCTACTGCCCACGCTTCACCCTCAGGTTCATGCCAACTCGTGCATCTCCGCTTTGTGTGAGTGGAAGCTCTCCCAAACCAGGGGCTGTAAGAGGCATCCAAAGGCCAGATGTGAAGATTTCAACAGGGGAGAGGATGACTCCATTCCTCATTTACTGCTCATTTATGAAAGTGACAGAGAAAGAAAGAGATCTGCTAGGGGAAAAACTGAGAGCATATCTAGCACTCACTGGCTGAGATGCCCTAAGCCACCAGCACCAGGACAGGCACCTGGCTTCTTACTCTGCACCTAGCATTAAAAAATTCCAGAGGCCACTGTATAGGAGTTGAGGAAAACTGCCTCAAAGCCCAAAGGAGTAAGAGAAGAGGCACATAGCTGGGGCTCCTGCTGCACAAGGGTGGCTATGAAGTGGAGATCTTCCTCCACACTGCCTTTTTTCTCAGACACCAGCAGAGCGAAGTGGTCCTCCCTTCGTCCTGCCCATGCCCTGTCAGGGGTTGCACGGGCAGCACAAGCACTGCCCTGCTACTCTGACTGCATTAATACAAAATCCACTGTTACATCAGCTGCTACTAGCTCTCTGCTATCCAGCAACAACCAGGATAGTTGGCAACAGCAGAGTAAAATATCAGATCAACCGTGCTTTTGAGGGACTTCGTAAGAGGCCAACAAAAGCAAGGACGTTCAAAGCTCTCAGCTAAGCATAGCAAGAGGTCTCGGCGGAGCGTCAGATGACGAGAAACAGATTTGCTGCATTACATAGTCATGTCAAAGGGCTGTGCTGGAGCTTTAGCTGACAGCAAGTCTGAATTTCTTCGCACTCGCTGGCTTCAGCCAGACAGAGGACCTTGCAGCCTTCTGTTTTGTGTTTTGCCTCTTTTTTCTTAATGTCATTGATCAAATTCTAATAGTTCTCTTACCTGTCTTATCTTACTCCAGTCTGGCCCGCTGTTTTTGCCATGGGGATGACTTTAGCAGGACTGCTGGAGGAGTAAGGCATCTCTTGTTATGATTAAGGGATGGTCCACAGATCAAATTGCACCAATTAACATAAATATGCATTATTAAATTATAGGTAGTCATGCTACAAACCCTTCATGTTAAACTGAGATGCAGTTCTTGCTTGGTTTGGAGCAAACTGATTTCAAAGGCCTTTTTTAATGTGGGGAATTTGACGAGCACATGGTATTTCTCTCTGGCCATTTTATGTAGTTTCCCATGAGGACTCTCTATTCCATAACAAAACTGGATTTATCCAAGAAGCACAATGTTAATCATTTCTAAAATCCCTATTTGTTTTGGAAGACAGTCCACAAAGGCTCCACTCCAGCACAGCTATCGTCAGAGCGTGGCTGTGTTTGCTATACATCAGTTCCACTTCCCCAGGAGGACAGAACCTATCCCATTCCTGCTGAACCCAAAATGAGCTGCTAAAGAAAAATAGCCTGGCCTGTCTATCCCAGGGTCTGCATCCCTTTAATTTAATTGTTTCATAATAACACCTTGATTTAGCTGAGACCGTATTTTTGACATACACAAAGACTTGAGCTCAGCTGAACCAAAAAAGTCCCTATTATACAAAACAAAAGTGGCTTCACAGACTGTTTCTAGTTAAGGGCACACTCACAATGGGCTTGCAATGACTAAGCAAGTAGCATCTGCAGAGATGCTCCAATGTGTGTGCTACCATACAGATACTCATTCACACTGTAAGCAGCAAGTACCTGTAACTCTGGGAAAATCATTAAAAGAAAGTTTTAAGCTGAGGTAAATGGAGACCACTGAACCCAGAGGTGGCAGGAGGTAGCTCTGCTGATGGTGGGGAACCTGGTAATTTACCATAATAGACTTTATCTGAATCTCCCCAAATCCTGTTTTTTCCTGACTTAAGAGAGTGAGACATCTTTAAGTTGTATATTCCAGGTCTATGGAGTCCCTGGACGCTGCTAGCAGGTGTTGCACACCTTTACACCAACAGACCAGAGAGACTGCTCTCACAACATGAACCTGTTAACAACAGCATTCATTAACATCTGGGACAGGACATTGCTTTCTTGAGCCACAGGACATCGTTGTGTTTGGGGAACTTGTACCATAATACCAAATTGTTGAAGGCATAATTCAAAGATACTTATTTGCCTTTAATTATTAGTTAGTAGGGGGCCCAAATATTTGTGGAGGGAGGAAGGGGGTGAATTCGGTAAAGAAGGCACCCACAAAGCTACATTACATTTTATAAGGCTTCATTTACACAGATAAAGCACTTGGTTTCATAAACCTGTCAAGGAGCAGTTCTGTACGGACTTCAGTGAAATGTTGCAGAGTGCCACTGGGAGGTGTCACTATATAGCAATAGTGTCAGGCCAAAGAAAAGAGCTGTGCTGAATACAGCAGAAGGCACATGCATTATTTCCAGGGGGACTCTAAAAAGGGGTGTGTGTCTGTGTGATTAAGTCATTAGCACTTGGATGCCTGACATTTTTGTCATCAGGTGCCATCCATCCACTGACAGTGTTTTAAGATGACCAGCCCTGGCCACAGGGTTAAGTGATACATGTTATTGACCTCCCCCTTAATCCATTAGCATTTGCTAGTAATACAGCCTCATGCACACACACACAAGAGTCCCTAAAGGCTTACACATTAGCGTAAACTTTACCAGGCATTGACAGATTTGATGCTAACGAGGTTTAACAACAAATCCAAACCCTATCCTACTGACCCTTCAAGTTACAGAGAAAAGTGCTGAAAGAACTAACTGCCTAGCTAAACACAATCAAGCCTCATCCTCTACTCCCTCTCTAGCCCTCTCTCCTACCTCCTCCCTCCCTCCAAGAATTCAGCTGGATCTCCCTTATTAAACCGATCATGCATCTGATGTAAAAAATGTTTGACTGAATCTGCATTTTGCCTGGGGTCTTATTAATTTATTTATTTAATTTAGTGTTTCTTTTGACAACAAAAAAATCCTGCCTAGTCTGCATTTTTTTTTCTGCAAGGAGCAGACAAACACAGCTATTTTTCCATGGTAGCAGAACCGAACAAATCAGAAAGGGTTTACAACCATCTGCTACAGCCTTTATCATCAAACCAACTAGGTGATATCAGTGCTGTCATTTAAGAAAAATAACAGAGACCCCACCCCACTCCCACTTTGCAAGAAGAGGAGAAAATAAATAAAAGTATATCAGCTGGCTTTGAAGGCTGGCTGAATTACAGATAAGGTTATTACATGAAGACCGGTCCCATCTTTCTCCACTGTCCTGTGAAGCTATCCGTAGTCAGTTAGCGGTGTTTGGCAATTGGCTAGCATCCACCGTCGGCCACCAGCCCTTGGGAGGAGGCACAAAGGCAGCCGAAAGCCTAAAGCCGAGTGGTACCCACCTCCCTGTTCCCGCTCCGCAGCCCGACGGCTGGCAGGGGAGGGCTCTGGGTTACTTCATGGATCCTCCACTTAGATAAGTCTCTTGGCCACGTGCAGACAAAAAATAAAATCATAAAAATGAAATACTCAGGCAGGCTTGCCAACTCGCAGAAAGCAAGGACAAACACCAAAAAGTCTGAGCACTCTGTAAATCAGGTTTGATAAGAAGTACCTGTTACTGAAAGTTTTACTGCATTCTTTGGCTCTGGAAATGGAAAAAAAAAACAACCAGGGAGGCGGCATCTTTAAATGAAGTGCGACTCAGTGCAGGAAAGCGAGCTCTGCTCCGCAGGAGTCTGGGGAAAACATTCTCCCTCCTCCAACAGCTCCCGCGAGGAAGCCCTGGCAGGAGGGCCCTGCCTGCACCCCCAGCCCACAGCAGCTCAGGGCCACAGCTGCCTGCCCTGCTGTGCCTCTTAGCAAAGCGTCCTGATGCCCAAGGGGCTCCTCTGCCCTCCGAGCCCACAGCCAGACCCAGACACCTGGGAGCCTGCGGTGCTCCTGCCGGAGGAGGAAGGGATGCGGCAAGCTTCCCGAGGCCTCCCCGCTCCCTTTCCAGCCACGAAGGTGGTCCATTCCCGGGACTCCGTCCTCCTGATCTCCCCACAGCCCAGCCGGGTGGCAAATGGGAGTAGGGAGCAGTAATCCCCCTGCTCCTGCTGGCCATCATGTGAGGAGGTTAACACTTTCCTGCCCCGGGGATGCTCAGGTTTCTTGCTTGGTTCTGCTGTGGCTTAACAGCGAAGACACCGGGAAAGGTCCCTGCCATAGCTGGGAGAGGTGGGAGTGTTTAAGAAATAACCTGGCCAGCAAAGGACAAAAATAACGACTGGTAAAATTTGCTAGGAAGAAAAAGGAAAAAATCCCCACGGATGTGATCAAAAACACCCATTTCTCACCAACGTGCACTCAGCATCTGCTCTTGCCCGAGCCCAGCGGCTGCCGCTCACTGCACATCGGACAATTTCCCGTTACAGCAGACACGTGCTGCTATCCAGGCTGTGTCAAGGCCAGCAGAAGCTGACCCATGTTGCACTGTTCCCAAGGCTTGGCATTGCAATGCCAGAGATGGGAACTGCAGCAAAGAGGGACAAGTGACCAGTGCCTCTCTGCAGTGCTTACTTAGGTTTCCTGAGAATTATCACCTGCGCACTTCCAGCCTCTCAGCTTCTGATGCCTGTGTCTGGAGGTGATGCTGTGCGTAACAGCAAGGAGGAAAAAGTCATTTGCAGCTAAGGAGCAGCCCCTACCCCAAACCCACTGGCTGTTCAATAGGCCACTCTGTCATGTAACAGCACCTCCAATGTTATTCTCTGGTAGCATTCCTATTTTCACTCTCTGTGGGTCTCCATTTGTTGTCTTAAAAGTACTTTTTCATTAAAAAGAAGGTCCTAACTGCCCCTTCTAGTTTGCGGCATATGATCATTGATAACAGTAACTGGGTTATGACACATGGAAACCAAAAAAAAAAACCGAGAAAAGGCAGGAAAAGAGATTTAGGGAGAGATTTCAAAGATTTAAAAGTTACAACAGCGACAGTAAAATGAGAAATTTTCTCCTCCTCCTGGGGAACCAGAAAGGCTGTGATTAATGCTCGAGCTCCCCTGGTCAGGTTACCCACCTCAGCGATTACAAGAAGAGCTGAGCGGCGCAGCTCAAGTTCAGAAGGGGAGCTGAAGCAGAGCAGAGGCTCTTTGATGCATTAAGACAGCCCAAGTCAACAGCAGGTCTGGCTGTAAGGGAGGCAGCAGTCTTGGAGAACGTGACCTACATAAGGGCTTCAGCCTCCCAAGCAGCAGTGAGGGGAATCAGCGGCTTAAACAGCCACGGACATTTCCTAAAATACTTATAATTGCAGTACTTGCCCGCTGCTCCGTCCCCTCCCTTTGTGTGTAAGTCCTGGCACCAAGAGGCAGCAGACGACAGAAAAACAGACCAACATTTCTACAGGGTTTTATTGAGGTATGACTTACGAACGAGCATTTTAATAATAATAAAAAAAAGGTAAAATAAACTATACATTTATTCAAATACTCTGCTCTGATCCCAAGTCAGGCACAAAGTAAAGTTTCCTTCCCAAGCCAGCAATTTTTCCGTAAAAATAACCTCACAAATGGAAGGAAGAGGTGCTTTACATTTTATTTTCTCTAGGAAGTAATAATAATTTTTAAAGGGGTGATATACCTCCATCCCTGTTTTTCCCTTAAAATGACCCCAAGCTGCACAGGAAAAATATTTGCTCTCAGTGCTTGAACAAACCTCAGTGAATTAAGTTTTTGTTGTTAATGGCAAGGCTGCTGTTTATCTGCAGAGAATCAAACCAGATGTGGAAAATAACTGAGGGTTTGGTGGCTCAGCAGCTCGCCCTTCAACCTTGGGAAGGAAGCCCACTGCCTAAACCTGGTCAAGGTCGCAAACAGCCCTAAAGCCCTGGAGATGGCTGGTTTGTCTGCCATGGCCACCAGCACCCAGCTGGTTCCTGGTAGGGGTCAGAGAGTGAGAAGCAGGAGCCCTGGATGGGCTCCAGAAGGAGAGCCGGGTCCTTTGGCACCTCCATGCGCTCCTCAGGGAAGCTTTCACATGGCGCAGCCAGCTTTGAGCTTGAGACATTATTGAGGGTTAATTAAAATTAAAAAAAAAATCTGTCATCTCTGTCATTTCTCTGCCATCCCAGAGAAAATAATGTGTTTGACCCAACAAGACTGGTTGTGAAAAGCTTTTTTCTGCCATCAGAAAATTCCCCTGGACTGGAAGGATTCAGTACCTGGAGAGCACTAACGTGGAGATGCCGTGGTGGCCGGCAGCAGGAGCTCAGGGCAGCTGCCCCTGCCACCCCCCTGCCCAGGAGCTGGGCTCCTTGCCTGGGCTGTGCCTCCCACGCTGCGGGGAGCGGGGCTCTCACTGACAAATGGGGGGAACGCCAGGACCCCCAGCAAGGTGCACAGCAGTACAGTTCCCATATGGCATTTTCAAATTTTAGCTGGAGATGTGCATCAGAAAATGTTTGCTTTGCTTTGTGGCTTTTATGTTTGTGTTGAAAACTTTTGCAGGAAGAAAAAAAAAAGTACTAAAAACTCCCTCATCACTATGTTTTCTGACCAATTCTACTAAAACCGCATTTTTGACCACAGAAGCAGGAGGAAGCTGCACCACCCTTGAAGAGTTTCCATATTTTGTAAGTGAGTTTTTCGGCCCATCCCAATGAATACCTGCAGTGTTAACCACAGCCACCTGACAGAGCCTTGGAAGCACAACAAGCAAGCTGGGTGAGAGGCTGAAGAGGCGATCGCGGGCAGTGCGTGCCGAGGGGGTACATCACAGCCTGCTCTTCCACTCCACCACACCTGCCTTGCCTCACCTCGCTGGGGACTGACTTCCCCACAAAGCAAACCCCAGCCCTGTGAAGGAAAGACCTAAGTGGTGGGGAAAGGTGACTGTGCAGAGCCATTAGCTCTTCATTTCAGTAGCCCTGCTCCCTGCAGGAGATCTAATTGGGCTAATGAACATCACCCCTCTTCAGGCACAATGAACCCGGTCCCACCGGAGGCCGGCTGGGAAGCTGTCTGCAGGCACACCCCGGGAGATGCAGGGCAGGCACAAAGCTCCCCAGTGCCTCTGACGGCTTATCTGTATCTCCCACTACACACACCTCCGAATGGGATGATGGACTGCACATTTAGCGAAGGGCACATATAGATAAGAGCTCACCCATCTCCCACTCTCTCTTCTTGTAGCTTTTTCCCTGTGAACAGATAATATAGCTTTTAATTTTCTTCGTAGGATGGCCAATAGGTAGGTACCGATGGTTTAACCCCACCGTTCCTTTATCCTTAAATAGCCAGGCTTATACTGGAAAAGTATAATTTCTTGAAACAAATTATATGTTTTAGACAAACATCCAAAATGCATAAAATGGAGGGCAGTGTTTCCATGCGGTATCTCTGTGGCTGCTAAGTAATTTCCACTGGAGTCAGGCTTTCAATAAGGAAATGTACACTCTCCAGTGAGGGACTGATCCCATCACATGCACTGGGGAGGCAAGGGCAGCAAAGTCACATTAGGCATCATCTGATGAGGCTGTACTGATGGTCTTGCAAAACTGGATAAACACCCTGTTGATCCAGGCATATTCATCGGAATATACAAGTTAGCATTAGAGAATGCAGGTGGATTAAATATTGCTGCAGCATTGCAAGCAAAGCGCATGTAGGTGTTACGCAGATTTGCATGGGGCTGTCTGTGTGTGTATGGAAGAACTGCTGACTTACAAAATCAGGTTGCCTTTGTAATGCCATGCACAGATCTCCTTCCCTCCCCTCCCTGGAGAAATCAGGATGTGAAGAAGCAAAGCTTTCTTACTTCTTGATGTTTCCTAACTAGGCCAGATCCCTTTGGAAGATGGCCAGAAGTTAATTTAATATTCACCGCTGACCTGTTTTATTCCTCTGAGGTTTCAGTAAAAAGTTGGGTGAAAGCCTTTTCCTCTGTTTGTCTGAAAGTGCGCCACCGTTAATGCCAATCCCTGAAGCACAGTCTGCACTGCACACATAAATGATTTATTCAGAGCTACCGCTACTTACTTGCTCCATCAACACACTCCTGCAGAAACTTGCTAGCTGCTGCTCAGGTAATATTCACTGGCAATCTCAGCAGCATCAGAGAAAAAAAAAAACAAACCCAAAACCAGAACGAACTGCTTCTTTTTATTTTAACACCCTTTTTCACGTTTCTTCAGAGTCATGAAAGAGATTTGGAAAATAGGTAAGAAATACCAAACTCCCAGCTCTCCTTCAGCTGACTGCATATCACCCCGCTGCTTAGACGGGAGATTATGCAGCTGTGTAATCTGCAATGCAAAGCCAAACCCCTCCTGCTAACTATCAGTACCTGTCTGCAGTACAAAGGTGCTGTTCTGGCTACTGGCAGTAAGAGAGGATATGGGGAGAAAACTGCAGAGGCAGAAGAGATTTTTTTGTTCTTTAATAGCACATGAAAATCCATGACAAAGTGCAATAAAAAGTGCAAATTAATTTGAAGCAGGTGAAAATGGTGATTATTTTACTTGCAGGCAGAGGGTATTGTGATCAGGTGTTGCTGGTCATGCTGATCACAGCTGCCCCTACAGAAGTAATTTTTAAACTGAATTCAGCATTTATGTATACTATGCTCATGTGTATATGGTTCACGTGCAGGATCACTGATTACCCGTGCAGAGATTCTGCTAGACGTACATACATACATGCGTACACGCACACATACATGAGTGGTGACCATCAGTCCACAATGGCCCTACTGACTTTGGAAATTGCCCTAAAGTTCTGCTCCTTCTCAGACTTGGCTATGGAGAATATATTTCTGAGCTGGTTGTGACAGGGACATCAAATCTAAAGTAATGATTCTGGACTCAGTCTTTCTTCAGTGGAAGGACAAACTGCTGTGCTGTAAACGCTGATGTCCCAGCCAGTAGCAGTCATTAAAGATCTTGATAATACATCTCACAAAATGACTACTGGTCTTTTTCTTCGTATCAAGCTGCCTTAGAAGAATATACCCTTTAAACTGGAAAAACGATGCTGAAGTTCCTGACCTACAACCTGGTGTTTCCAATGAGCCCCGGTACCTACGTTCAACACCTGCACTGCTACCCCTGCCTTGATGGCCTTTCAGACGCGGCAGTTTTAGGCAGTGGATGACGCTGGATAAAAGCCACTGCAGAAGGTGAGGTGTCATACATAATTTGATGCTCGCAAAACTGTAGCAGAGGCAGATGTTCAGACGGACTGGAGGTGCACTCTGAAGGGTCCTGACAGATGCTTTAAATGATACAAATATATAGGCACACCTATGGATAAATTCCTCTCAAAGGAAGGACAGATATTCTGCTACCCATGATTTCAGTGACGCTCAGGTGACAGGTTACAGTGCTTCCGAAAACTCCTAAGAGCTAGACACACCTCCATGGGATAAACCTTGTCAAAAACCTGCCTGATAGGATGAAATTCAGCTCATTTAATACCAGTTGTCTGGAAGTGAAGTGCCTACCCTAATCCAGTTGTCCAAACTCCTCTGAGTCAACGGAGAGAGACAGGCACCTTCGGAGGGCAAGTCCCGTGCCTTACCTTGGACACCTCCATCACGGTGGGGTGAACACCCACCTGCAAGCATCCGCCCCTCCGCCTTGACTCTGGAGCAAGCCTAGGGCACCCTGGACCAGATAACTCACTTTTAGGGAGCTGCTATCAGACAAGACTAATCCCAGACTTGGAAACTAGCTGGAGTCGTTTCCTCTTTCTCCCTGTTTCCTGGCGGAGACCCCTGTGGAGATGGCTCTCAAATCCCCAAGCCCTCGATTCAGGCTCCAGGTAGGGGAGTGTCTGTTCCTACACCACTAGCACCGTTCTTCCTCCTCCTCCCAGATCCATTTCTCTCTCCAAAAGATGTATTCAAGGAGATACATTCAATACCCAGAAGAAGTAGCCAGGCAGCACTTTTTTTGTATGTACAGAAACTTCTACATTTTTTTTCCGGGTCTTTTTCTCACAATAAATAAATAAATAAACTTGCAAGGCAACTTTTGCAGAAAAATTGAAACTGAAAACTGATGATTTGTCTGTTTTGTTTCCCTCTTAGGAGACTAACCTTGACTCTGCATGCCAAACAGCACTTACTGAACAGTTCCCCTGCTACCTGCACGAGCTCTGGTCCTTGCGTAAGGGCTCCCAGCAAACACGGCCTCTGCAGCTAACTTGCTGCTGACACAGAGGCCAGCTCTCCTCTGATTTACAACCTCCTTATGCTGCTCTGAGGCAAACATCCTGCAGCCCAGCATTATTGAGTAACTTGTACGATCTGTCTCCTGTGATTTCCATCAAAAACACCTGGCCTAAAAGATTTTCATAGATCATAAATCCAAGGTTTTATCTGGATTTCTCAAGTGATGGTGAGCAAGATGTTTGCGCCTATGGGAGCCTGTTGAAAACTTCCTTCAGCAAGAGATGGTTTTTGAAAGGAATAAAGGTTTTCTTGTGATTTCCCAATCAATACCATCACTTTGGAGGCACACTAAAGGGAAGGTGTTTTGTTTCCACAGAAAAAATTCCTTTACTATTGAAGACATTTTGCTTTGTTCAAAAACTTCCGTGGATGAGAAGCAAAATAAAAATCTCTTGTGTCATTCTTACCTAATGTTTAATTAAGTAAACAATTCTGCTTACCAGAAAGGCAGCAACCTATGTATTTTGGACCAAAAACCCACAGACATTTCAAAAAGTACAAGCCAAAGCAAGAAACTGCAGGCACACAATAGCAGCTAGTGTTTTTTTTTTCTGCCAGTGGTGGAAATGTTTCCCTTCACATATCAAACAGTGAATTCACTTCTTAAGGTGAATAGTTCAAGCGATAAAGGCACATTGGATAAGAAAGCAGAGGACGGAGAATCACACATGCACATGTTAACTGCAAATCATCTCATGTACTGTGACTTATTTATACTATACATCAATAAAATAACAACTTTCAACCCACTTAGTGACTTTTTGTGTAGGGACAGAAAGCGAGCACACCTAAGTAGGCAAGGAATATTCAAGTTAAATGTACAAATTATTTATAACTTGTAGTTATTTTGGAGGAAGAAGGGTTGGGGGAGGAAAGGGGAAGAAGCAGAATGTACTTCAAATAGCATTATTTATCATTTCCTGACTAAATATAGCATGTGTCTCAGGAAAAGTTTGACTGGGGCTTTCCAGTCAGTAGTGAAGGGAATTAACCCATGCTGGGTTTAGCCTAAACTGGTAAATCCTTCAAATATGATCCACACCTTAAATTAAAGTCCAAGCTGAGCTGCTGCAACTGGATGTGAGAAGAAGCATTCCCCTTTTGGTGACAGTTTGCCTTGAAAAAAAAATTATTTTCCCTTAACACTTGCTAACCTCTGAGTGTGGTATCTCTGTGGTATGGGAGGACAACCCGCCCACTCTTCACCCATCAGCCAGCTGCCAGCAGGAAGCCCCCATCCAAATCTGCCAAGGAAACTAGCTCTGGATGATCACTCAGTCGGTAAGGCCGAATAAAAGTGAGCCTCCAGGTTCCAAGAGATGCAGAAACAGAGCAGCATGAGGCCCAGGAAAGAAACCAACAATTTCTGAAGCTGTGAGGCCCTGCATTTGTGTAAATCCTGGATTTCCCAGTTTTTCTGGTGGTGTCTGACCTTTGCCTTGCCTGCCTCCACAGTCTGAGTGAACAAAGTTGGCAGTGCTGTTCACAGGAAGGATTAAGCAGGAGCACTATTTCAGTGTTATGTTCCAGCACTTACCTCAAAAGCCGTGCAAATGTGCAAAATAATATGTTCCATTAAGTGATGAAAATTCACATGAAAATTGAAATAACGACCCCTTTGGAAAAGCAACAAATATTTCACCAAGCAAAAGCACACTCGCCTTTGCACTTCCAGCACCAGACTTATTTTACAGCCCTCAGAATTGACTCCGTCATTTATATTTCATAAGCTATAGCACGCTAGGGTACTATAAACATAATCCAAAAGAAGCTGCCAGCTCAGCTTCCAGAAAGCAAAAAAAACCCCACCCAAATCCTAAAATGCTCACCAAACCCAAGCCCTGCTCCAAAGGGAGACACGGAGCAATCATGGGGTCTGCTCCTAATAGAGGGAGAGGCGGGCTCCTCCCTCTCGCCAGAGACAGCACCCCTTCCCAAGGATTTAGGGATGGATTGTTGCAAGGGTTGCAGGATGGGGATTGACGTCTCTGTGCTGCGAAGAGAGACAGGCAGACTTCTCAACTGCCTTGACCGAGGATACTTATCTCATTTTAATCTCAAATTTATTCCTGGTCCCAGAAATCACTGCTGTTATCCCACATATGCTGTTACAAGTTATATACATTAAGCATGCTGAAATGAAAGCCTAAGGCTCCAGACAATGTTCTTTCCAGTGCAGAAGTTGCTCCCATGTTATCTGAACTAATTTGTACATCTGGTTTTCTGTCTTGTCTCCGCTACCTCTTTGCCCATCAGTGCTGTCCATGTTTGCATTGTGATAACTTGACAGATACACAAACAAGTAGCAAAAAAAAAGGTCTTGAGTATTTATAGTCTTCCTGCTGTTCTAGTGTTACATTGTCTGGCCTGCCTGCTTGAAGTAAAAGGAGGGAAGGAAGGATGGATGCTTTGGCTAATCCTAATGTGCTATCAAGCTTTTCTTCTAAATCACCAGTCTAAATGCAAAGTCATCAGTGACCAGCCACCCTTAAGACTTGCTCCAGCTGCCTTGCAGAGCTCCTGAAATGCTGTTAACTCTTACAAAACGCATACCTACCTCAGCAGGAACCCCGTGGCAGTGTGACTTGCAGCCATAGCCCAGAGGCTGGGCACTGAAGAAGCACATGCTACAGTCTTGCTTCTAGATCAGGCAATGGTTATAGCCCATGGAAGGCACATGGGCTCTCAGAAAGCTTCCTCTCAGGCTCTGTTAGCAAGTGGTGCAGGAGGTGGTCTGCAGAGCTAGATATCGCTGAGGACTTCAATGACCTGCAGTTTGGGGTATTTTTGTGCCCCTGCCCCAGCTCTTGACTGCCCTGTGGACTGAGTGCCTGCGAGCAGAAATGCACTGGGTGTCCTCCTGGGACGCATCTTCTGGTTTGGTTTCACCTGAAGGGTGAACTGTTGTGCCTGGCACGGCTCCATGCCACAAAACAAAACCCAAAAGGGGATCGTGGGGAGCACACTCCTCGGACCGACATCTGCCACCTAGGAGGTGGGCTGGGGAGGAGCAGTGCACCTTGCTGTTGCCTGTGCAGCCCACCCCACCACCTCCACCCCCCCCCAGCTTAGGGCATGGAGGGATATTAACAGGGCATGCAGTCGCGCTGCAGTCAAACACATGCCAAATGTGGGTCATGTGTGTGGCAGGCAAGAACAGGCAGGTCTCACCACTGCTGCTGCAACTGCAGCTCCGCCTGCCCGCTTGGCACAAAGGCAGCTGGCTCCTACCCACCGCCCAAATTTCACATGGAAAGGCAGTCACGTTACACATGGATGCCACTGCTATCCAAAATAGAGCCATAAATAGCATGCAGACTATGGCAGGTGTGGCAGGCTGTTTTGCCATAAATAGCAGAGAAAATGGGTCAAGCTGTGACTCACGCATGTATGCTCACACACGCTTTTGCCCATTGAGCCTGGAGCTGCTCTAGTATTTTCAGTGGAGTAAACCAGAGATGGTACTGGCCTAAGAGGCTCTACGCACACTGCTTTCCTTCAGTTTGATGTTGAACTCCTCCAACAACCCTATCTTCACCATTCCTTTTGGAAATTATTGTATAGCACAGGAAAAATTAGGACGTTTTTCCTTTCAAAGAGTTGCTGTTACTACCGTGAGTAATTCTCCTGCCTTAGTCTTTACATGTTCTACAGGTGCAGAGTATTGCATCTCCTCCTTGGCTGTGGCACTGCCAAGCAAGCCAGATCTAATTCTTGCAAAGCACAACCGACAGCGTAGTGCCCTTTCAACTCCATCTTTGTTGCCCTTTACTGAACTCTAGCCAAATTAGCTCTATTTTTCTGGCAACTGAGGGATCAGAACCAATCCCAAAATTCCAGTTACAGATCGAGTCTCACGGAGACAGGAACTACCATCTCCTTTCCTAGGACCTGAAGTTCCTCTGTAACAGCTTATGTTTTAAACCTTCTTTGAAGCCAGTCAGTGAAGCATTGCCCACCTTCCTACATGCTCCTTTAGTACAACTGTGTTCCACTTCAAAACATCAAAACCATGTTTCATGTTTTTCCCTAGAGCTTAAACTTGTGTTTTAACAAGTCAAACCTCACTTTGTTATTTTCTGCTCATTTTTCCAACATGGCAAGGCCTGTGGCCTCCCTGTTCAGTTGTGCTCATGGTTCTCCCTGCTTTTCCAATTCTTCCCAAGACAGTGTCCCCTGCACATTTCTTAACTGGTGTTTGAGAAAGGAGCCTTCCTCATAAGAAGTGAAATGAAGAGAGAGAAGAGAAGAGAAGAGAAAGTGAAAGGGAAGAGGAAGAGAAGAGAAGAGAAGAGAAGGCAGAGAAGAGAAGAGAAGAGAAGAGAAGAGAAGAGAAGAGAGAGAAGAGAAGAGAAGAGAAGAGAGAGAAGAGAGAGAAGCGAAGAGAAGAAGAGAAGGAAGAGAGAGAAGAGAAGAGAAGAGAAAAAAACCCACATGCCAATAAACTAGTAAAGCAAGTTGCAGCGCTAGTCCAAGACTGCCATCTGTGTGAGCACCACCCAGACACAGAATAATGTGAACACAAAAGGATTATTTTTTGCCAAGAGAAAAAAAATCAGTAAAAGATCTCAAAACAAATGGTAATGTCACTGCTTTTCCCAATAGCAGGCATTATTCACTGGTCTTTCAGGGAAATTACGGCACAGAGATTTAAAGGGATTTGCCCAAGTCAGCACGGGAACAAAGATTTCACACAGGACATGTCTGATTTTTGTTTTGTAAGAGCAAACCCACATTTAATATATAGGTATATGTAGCTTGATTCTAGACTCTGGTATCAGTGTTCTCAAGAGTGTACTGCAGTTTGATGAATTTCAGCTAAATGTTCAGGAAAAATGAATATCTATATAACATCAGGAATAGAGAACCCACAATCAAACTCAGTTTGGTTTCAGAGACAAGATTTCACTTGCAATGTCTCATCTTATTTCAAGCGATTTCATTTCTTCTTCTAATCGCTCTCTAGTTACACAATCCCCCCTTGTGGTACTGAGTTCTTAGCAAGTGCTTAATTAACAAAAACAAAAATTATGATCTTTTTCTTCCTTCTTAGATTGCTAGTGAAATCATTTCATTGACATATTTTCTAAAAATTATCTATTTCTGGTTGGCTGTGTCTGTGAGTAATGAAATGAGTAACTGCAAAGAATGTGAAGCAAAGCTAAAAAACAGGAAAGAGTTTTGAATTTAATTTTAAAAAAATCCAGCATTTCTTTTCATGTATGGAATAAGTGCAAATCATTTAGTTCTGGTTACTGGGGTTTAACTCAAGTACAATCTTGCATAACAAGTACAGTGTATTTCATAATGTAGCCAGTTAAAAAAATAATAAAACAACTACAAAGAAAGGTGGACTTCACTCTCTCTGGACAAAATAATCACGAAGAATGACAGTAAGAGATGATTAATATTCCAGATGGTAGCACGGTCTGTAATTAAAACATGATATGCCAAAAGATTACAGCCAAACAAGAAGCCTGCCCTCATCCGCTTCTTAGTATTACTAATTCTACAGTTATTAGGCCAAACAGTGTCTTTTCCTCATTATACTAATTCCTTCATTTGCTGTGGAGCTCCTGTCTTAAAGCCCCAGACACCAGAAAACCACTTTATGCCATGAATAACCCAGCAGAGGCAGAGAGGGGCACCTGTGAGTGGTGGGGACAGAGATGCGTGGATGGAGGAAGTGTATGGCGTGAAGGAGCCCCTTGTCACTCTTCCCTTCATATCTCTTTTGTACACCCACCAAGCCAATGCTTTGCCAAAAATTCTTTTCTTGGTCTCTCTCCTACTCTAGGGGTTGCTTCTTCCTGCAGATGTGGTCATGGATGACAATTGTCTGGGGAGCATCACAGCCCAAGGTCTCGTAGGGAAGTTCCTCCTGCGAGGAGCATCTGGCCCCAGAGGCGTCTGGGCGCACAGCGCAGGCCCTTGCAGCACCAAAAGAGCTCTTGTCACTGGACAGCCTGCACCCCACTGTGCTTGTTATCCTCTGTAGTGCTTTGCCTTAGCACTGAACTGGGTCCCATTGGTGATCAGAGCTTGTAGTCTTGGGGCAAGCTCTTCCCAGAAAATGCACCAAAGTCCCCCATCCACTGCACAGCGACATAAAGCTGAACATTTCCACTCCACCAAGGCAAGTCTCACCCCGCGCAGATGAACCAGCTAGGAACTGCTCACTAAACGTCCTTCCTACGGCTGTACAGATGCACACTTGGGTTTTCAACAGGCACCATATGCATGAGATGAAGGGCGTGTGGCAGTTTGTCCACGTGGATAATGTGCGTACTATTGGAATACACATTAAAAACATTTTCCCCCTGGAACTCTGCATTTTTTAACTTCAAACATGTGCTGTACTTAATCTAAACAGCTAAGAGAGAATGTGAAGAATTGGATGTCTTTCAAAGTCCCAACAGCCCGGCTTTTCAAATCTCAGACCACCCTTCGTGTGATTATTTGTGGGCCTAATGAAGTAATTGCAGAGTGGTGGCCTGATTTCCTCGAATCAAATGTCAACAGTCACCAGTCTCCAGGAGTTTACACAGCTTGGTAACGCAGTGACTCTACAGCATGGGGGCCTGTACATGTTTTTCATATTAGGGAGCAGATGGAAGCTGTAATTCCCTCCAGAGCGGAGGGATGCCTTTCAGCAAACAGTAGCAGATGACATGCTCATTTCTAGAAATGTTTTCTACTTCTATCCAACGGATCAATGGATTGCGGTGGAGAAGGAGCTGAAACAGTCAGACATGGTTGGACAAAACACCGCAGAGGGGATGGGGAAATACAACGACCACCTCATAACCTGCAAGTCTCTGTTTATCTGGTGCTTAGCATGGGGACTCACCACTCTGCAGTGCCACCAAATTTGGTTATGGTGTCCGAGCAAAGAGCTCTGCAAAGCTGCCTGGCTTTACAGAAATGGAGACTGCATTAGCACTAACAGCGTTGTGTTATTTCTCCAGAAACACGCCATTTTTCCCTAGGCGGGCTTTACGGGTGATCTAACCTTTCTGTAGAGAAGACAGCAGAGCCACTGCGCTGGCAGGATGGCCGCGGTCTCTTTGCAAGTTTGCTGTATTGGTAACGTACAAAGTGCTTTTTCTTCAAGTCAGAGGTTTTGCCATCCTGCCTGCAGTAGGGTCAAGTAGCCTGTCAGCTGTCTGACTAATGGAGGTAAGCTGCAAAATACAAACCCTGGTTGCTTCTTTAAAGTGAAAATACCCAGGCTTGCTGTCTTTTAACCCTCTTTCAGGCATGCCTGTTTGTTCTGCCAGCAAGGCAGCCGCACGGAAAGCAAGGGGCACGGGGGGCTTAAAGCACCCTCTGGGCTTGACAGGGAGACTCACAAACTAAACAGTCAGGAATTTTTAATTCAGCCTTTGCAATGCACTACCTGCCAAGAGCATTTCCTTACCCATCTCTCCTTTACTCCTAGCCAGGAGAGACCAAAGACTGCACTTGGGAAAATACACAGGTAAAATTTAGAAGAACATGAACTAGCAAAAGGAGAACAACTGGAAGACTATGAAAATACAGAATGATGTGGCCTATGGTGGAATCTACATTGCTATACATCTTTAAAAGGTGTACAGATTTGTGTCTCTTTCATGATGCTGATTATATACATTCCCAAACTCCAAGGAGCTGTTTAAAATCCCATCTACTGCATAACTTGGATATTTTCAACACCCTCAGTTTTCTGGAGCATTAATTTTAGTGCTCGTGCATGCCGACATAGCCCATTTCTGAGCTATACAAGATCCCTGTGGCAAACTTTGCCACTGCCTCAGCTCTGACCTACATCTCCTCGGTTGCCTAATTCAAAGCTTCTCCTGCCCAAAGATTGCCCGTCAAAGCGTAGATGCCAATCTATATGCTAAGGCGCAGAGAAGCATCCAGTGACAGATCGAACTCCTGTTCCCAGAGGTGAAAGGCCACCAGCTGTGAGAGCTGTCTTTCATCTCTCCTGACTGACAACTGTCAGCAACCAGCCCTCTAATTCATGCTGCACCACAGGAACTAAATAAACAACTGCATTAGGCAATTACTGCAATAAATGCCTTTTTCTTCCCTCCTTTCCAATACCAATTTGTTGTTGGAGGCAAAAGACCGCCTTGTTGGAGTGGCTTAATTTTTTCAATTGCAAAATAACCACCTCACTGACAGTTGGGTTACGGTACATGTTTAAAAATGCATTTAAATGACGATAAAGTCAGATGGGCTGTAATGTAATGCAAATTTGAAAGACTTTGCTTTTAATCCTGCTGAGCTTTTGCCAAGCTTAGGCATCCTATATGGCAAACAAAAGATCCTCTCCCATGAAGCGGAAGAGTGTGTGGTTTTTTATCCCATTGTTATCTTCAAACATTTAGACTTTGTAATTGAGCTTGCCCAGTGTATTTAAGCACCCAGGTGTTTGCTGCTGAGGCCAGTCTGGCTTGCCCAGTGCTGAATGCAAGGAAGCAAACCTGTGATGGCAGATGTCCTATGCAACTACACCCAGCTATATGCTGTGCCTTTAGACAGAGATTTGCCTTGTACACATAGGTAGATCTCTCCCATGAGATGGTAAGGCCCAGACCTGATTTGATTAAAGGAATTTCATTTGAAACTGGAAAATTAAATTCCCCTGGCAGTCAAAGGCAAAATAATGCAGGAAGCTGACAACACATTCAAAATTAATTCTGATTTTTAGAGGAGGTATTTTTTGGCAAGGTTGATCTTACTACCAATCTGACTTTTTTAAAACAGGCAGCTCACTACTTATTAAGCAATATCAGAGGTTTAAAAATCTACTGAATGTTGTTGAAACAACTGAAACGTTGAGATACATGAGGAAAGTGTGACATTGTACTGATTTATTTAGTGTGAAAACAGGTGTGTATCAAAGGAGATGTCTACAGCTGAAAAGCCAAAAACATCTGCAAATTTACACTCATTTCTCTTCAGTCACCTTTATGTATGTTATAGGCACAGGTAAAAATGAGCTTGTGCATGTATTTTACTTACATTTAACATATGTATAATTTCTCAATGTAAAAGTTTGTTCAGCTCTTTTCTCATGTGTGTTGATGTGCAGCCGAGGGTTGACAGCCCCCTGTTTCACAACCCAACCATTTCTACACGTGCCCCATGCAGAGCATCAGCATCTGCTTGGCATCCTGAGTGAAAGGCAGCTCCGAAATGAGGCGTCTGAGCCACACAATGCAGTGTGCCCAAGAGGCACAGCCTTGATGCAGCGCCATGAGCTGCCCACAGCAGTTTCAATACTTCCTGCTCCTGTCACGAGCTGCTGTTACCACAGCAAGGAGAATCAACAAGAAGAACAGATTTGCAAACCAAACCATTTGTACAGAATAGAAAAGGACAGGACAAAGACAGATGTTTAAAAACTCATGTTTCATGGGCATGCATCGTAGGATTGTCAGTGACATCTGCAAAGTCTGCATGGCCCCTCTCCAAAATACTGCCCTCTGCAAGCGCATGGGTATTTGCATGAAGATTCAAGGCCTGTCTTTGCCTCCCGTTGCAATTTTCACTTAGTGTTTTCCACCAAGCTTGATATATAATATGTGCACACACGGGAACACAGGCAAGTCGTTCAAGGGAAAAAGCAACCCTTGGAGCAGACAGATGTTTAAAAGTCTCTGGTTTTGAAAGGCACCGCAGAAAGAGCAGGTGCTTCCACTCACGCAGACAGGAGCTAAGTGTAGGATCAGTTCTGGCCTACAGGCTCTCTTTTTTATGGTTATGTCTATGAAGCCTTTGACTGTTCTCTGTAGTTAGTGACTGCACACACAAAGAGGTCTTTCATCAGCAGTGCTCTATAGGAAGCCAGGGCACCAAATAAATGACACCTTAATGTTCCCTTGCATAGCCGGAGTGGTTTGACAATGACGCTTGTTAGCATACCGCTGTACATGCCTCCGGCCCGCAGTCCTCCAGCTTGCAATTAAGCTTACAAACATCTAATATTTAACTAGCCTCCGAAACTTTGGCAGTAATAGCTTATGAGTTACGTTGGGAAGATGCAAGGGAAGAGCTCTGTTTGAAGAGTGTAGCTTCAATGCCACGTTACAGCAAGTGCTCGTCAACCACACCACAACCAAGAGAGGCGTGTGCACCCAGCGCCTCCAGGGACCCAGCCCTGTGGCTGTGTGGTGAGCAGGCAGGAAAATCCAGCAAGAATTCAGAGGTCCAGTTTATTTTCAGGGCAAAGAATTACCCTTCTGCTTCAGGGAAGTCAAATGGGATTTTTAATGTCCAGCCTTAGGTGTGATGCTGGTTTAAACCTGAGGCACGAGTCAGCTCTGGCTACAGATTCCTGTTTCAGCAGAAATACCAACATCCATGACTTTGTGGCCCAACGGAGAAGGTGTTACTCACTCTTTTTAATTGACTGCTGTAGCTTGCTACTTCTCTACCAAAGGTTTCTGGGTCTTTGCTCATTAAATGAGAAGCAAAGAGAGAAACACAAACAGCACCTGTCACAAAATCCTATTTTTTCCATTAACTGTGTGCACTAAGCTGAACTATCTTACTGACAGCTGATGGTGGAAAAGTTACAGGCATTACAGTTGAAAGTATCAGTAAGTTTGGAACAGAGCATTGCCAAAGCCATTGCAAAATCCCTTATGAACTCAAATTAGCACATTAAGTGATAGCACGTTAACTGGCAAAGGAAGATGTCCCATTTCCAAAAGGGGGTTTTCTTCCCCATACAATCTGCTTCCCTCTGGAAAGGAAACTCTGTTTACCCACATTAGTTAGGACAGAGCTGTGTTTCAGTAAGTCAGTCCTATTTTCATAAGGAAGTCCAATTTTTGTAAGGCACTATACTTTTCAGAGACTTCCTATCAAACTCCATCTTCTTGGGGGAGCAGAAGCAAAGTACTGCGTGAAAAACAGAAGGCAAGAATAACAAAGATTACACTTGATGAGTCATGTGCAAGTCATGTTTACAACAGCAGACCAAATATACTGCAATATTTTCATCATTATTCAATTTGAGGCTCTTCTGGTATTTCATAAAATGCTCTTAGTTTTGACAACTTAGATTATTAAGGGGGATTTTGTGTAGCCAGCCTAGTTTGAATGATGTGAGTACAAATGCTTGAAAACAACACACCAAAAAGGAAAGAAAAAAGGGAAAAAGCCCACAAGTGAATACTAAGTAAACATATTTAGAACCATTGAAAAAGAAGATAATTCTTCATCACTTCTTCCATGGATTTAAGTTGCATTGTATATAACTGAAATACAGGCTGATGGAAAAGTGACATAAATATTTTTAGGTTTTGAGGCAAATGGTGGTGGTTTTCTTTTTTTTTTTTTCTTTTGAGCTTGTAAAATTAGTATTCACAAAGACAGCCAGGTGTTTTGTCTGTAAGAGATAAGCATCTCACCTCTCTTCCAGCTTTGCTCAACAGAAGAGCACTATCCCATCCCTTTCAAGGTGTATCAGCCAAATTGAGATCTTCCAGCTGCACTCTTTGCAGCAGATCAGTAAAATGGTGCATGGGAAGTATGTATCAGTAAGGTAGCTCTCTAAAGCATCATTGGAGGTACTTATTTTTGGGAAAAGCTAGCTACAAATATGTGATACAGATTGTCCTAAGTAAGAGTCAGACTGTAGTTACATGGCCTATTTTCTGTATCAGCAAAGTCAGCTTAGGAAACTCTTGCTATCCCTTGCCTTCCCCCATGTTCTCAGCAACATATCTTAGGCTTTTTGACATCTTAGAAAGGCAATAGCCACCCTCTGGGAATCCTGTCCTTTCCACCGACCACAGAGGGAGCCCAGATGATAAGCCTGCACTAGGAGTCAAAGTGCAAGACTGTTACAACCAGGTGGTTACAGGAGATAAACTCTAGAGGAGGGCCTGAGTGCTGAGGCTGCGCTCGGTTAGGCTATGAACTTCTGGAGGGTCCTTCCAGGTAAGCTAGCGCTGCATCTGTCAGGCATTCACCACTAAGTCCAGGCTCTGACCTGAGCTTTAGTACCCCTAGCAGAAGCCTGAGGCCAGCACTTCCTTGCAAGAGCTTTAGCGTGTGCAGCTCAGCTCATGACCTGGCAAGTAGGTGGGAAATCTGGGAAATCTACTGAGTTTCAGCAGGCAACAACAGGAATGCCTACAACATCTTTGTGCTCCAAGACCAATCTAGAAACCCCAGGAGACAGCACTGTCAGAGTCCAGGTAACAGAACTGTGGGTGACCTAACTCCACAAGAACTGGCTTTTGATTTCATTAGGGCCAGATTTTAACTGGGTTTCTGTCATGACATAACCTATTATATTGCTTATAACTTTCCAACTGCTGTGCAACTTTTGTCCTGTTCAGGATATCCTGGCACTTCTCCCAGGAGAACGCACAATGCTCTGGTTCTGCCCTCATTTGCACAGGCTCAACACTGTTCCTGACTATGTCCCATTCCTCTGTCTCACCCTTCATCACGGTCAGGATGTTCCTCAGGCCCCTTTCTTCCATCTTATCATTTCCCCTCAAGACCTGACTGAAATCTTTACCATAACAACTCCTGACACCTCTGAACCACCATATTATTGTCAGATGTTCTGGTCATCTGGAATCCAGCAACTTGTGCCACACTCTTGTGAAGTGACACAACTTTCAAGTCTTGCTTTGACAACTCAGCACTGGGCAACTGAAGTCTATTTTTAAAAGTGCCAAAAATAATTGTTCCTTTTGTTGTGAAAATCAGGATTAAGCTGCTCTTCTATGCTAGAAACGTGTAGAGTTTCCTGGAGGGAGTTGGAAACTTGCTCCTGCAAGGCTATTTTTAGAGCATCCAAGACAAGTTCTGTAAACATGTACTAAACAGAATTTTTTGCAAGTGGAAAGCAGTGCTTTTTAGCACATTTAGTCCCTTCATTTTTTCTGTGTTGGTACTCCTTTGCTGTTGGAACTTTCTTCACAAACATGAAGAGACGGTTAGTGGCAACAATTTCGCCGTCACCTCTCCATCTTTTTTCCTCTCCCTTTTGATAGCAAATACACCCTTCTTGCGTTTTCAAAGGATATTCCAGGTCTGGATATTATGAACTCAGGGCTACTTTCATCTCGAGTATTTCTGACAGCCTGCTCCCCTCTGGGAATGTGGAGCAAAAGACAGTTGCAGACTGGCTGCAGCAGAAGCAGCTGTACTGCTCTGGTAATAGCCTGATGAGCAAGGGGAGCTGTGAAACATGGGACCCCAGGCAGATGCATTTGTCAGGCTGGTGGGACTTTCTTCTCAAGTTATCGGTGACTGCAAGAGAAATGCAGTCTCCTCCTCCTTCCCCACATCTTAGCTGTACTAGATGTCTTAGCAAAGTTGTGGAGCTGGCCACAATCTCTGCTAATCATGGACTGATGCTCCAAATTTCACTTTTCACTGAGGCTGCAGAGCTCCTCCATTTGTTCTTTCTTGGGGGGCTATTTGAAAATTATTCTCCAGGCAGCAGCAAAAGCGGTAGCAGATTATGCTAGCCTCCAACTTGATGAATCTTGTAAAACAGCCAAGTGGTTTGTCTACAAAATATTTTGTAACTAGAAGCACCCAGCAGTACGTGCAGCTTAGAAATGGACTGTTTTCCTAACAAGCTTTCCCAACAGGGATGCTGTCAGTTCTCAGTGCCTTTGTCTGCTCATGGATCTCCTTCAGTAACTTTGGCTCCCTCATACTGTCATTCTCCCCCTGATTTTGCAGGCTCCGACAGGGCATCCTTGAATACTTCAGAACTTGATGATACACAGGATAAAATGCCTTCATGCCGTTTGCTGGTAATTTCCTTCATTAAACAAGCTATTTGCCTGGCCAGCGTGGTGTGCTTCCCTCCAACACCTGCGCTGCAATTCTCCTGCTGCTTGCAGGGCACTGAATCACACATTTCATAAGGGGAATTTCTGCTTTTACAACTGGCCCAAACCCTCAGGAAGGATGCTAGTTACATCTACAAAGACAAACCATGTGGTATGGAAACTCCCTTCCCATTAAACATTTTCCAGTGTGGACATTTCCCTTCCAAACCAACCTGCTAACATTAGGAGTGAAAGGTGAACCGCTGCTCCTAAGCAGAGACCTTGTGGGTAGGTCTGTGAAGAGAAAGCTGGCCATTTTCACATCTATAGTTCCAGTTTAAACAGGTGATGACTGAAGGAGTGGAAAACAGTGGTCAGTAAATATAGAAATAAAGACAGCAGGGTGAAAAAAAGAGGTACACAGATTAGAAATGTTCACTGAACATTTAGTGGCACTGTAAGTTGGGGGCACATGTAGGATTCAGCAAGACAGAGGTGGTGGAATAGTTATGGATGTTTTCACTTTTGTTACTGACTTTTATATGAATAAAGTGTTATTAGGAAAGTTTTCACATCTCCATGGTGCCATGTGGAAGACCGGAGCTTTGATTGTAAGCACTTACCTGGTGTTTCTAGAAGGCTCCTGCTCAAGATCTGGTACAAGTCAGAAACTTTTTCATATAGCTGCAAGGTATGTTATGGTGTCTAGGGACATCAGAGTGGGATACTCTGCCTGGGCAGAAAAGTTGTTGTATGGTTCATGGAACAAACCACCGAACTTTTGGTCTCCTCCTGTTTATTGATGAGGAACTCAATGACAGGAAGCTCTATGGCAGTACTTTGGAGTACCCGGATAAAAAGATATGTGTGAGGGCAGCTGGAGGCTCTTCTTAATACCTGCACTGATTGCTCTTGCAGTTATTTTGTCCACTAGCTAAATACCCGAGTCAAAAACAATGCAAGAGTTGGGCTGTTTGGGTTTTTTTTAGTTTTTATTTTTTTACAGCCACACTTTTATTTTTCTTCTCCCCTTTTTTTTTTTCTTTTTTCTTTTTTTTTTTTTCTGTCCAGCTTTGTAAACTTTTCCTTTTAACACTTCTGCCTCAACTTTTGGTAACACCTGGATCACGTATTTGATTTGTTTTTTATCTCATCAGCTTGTTAGCTTTAAACAATTGCCACACTCCATCAAAGAAAGAGAGAAACCAAAACAAGAACCCTATTAACCTCTGTTACCCATATAAACTAATTACCTCTAACCCCTCCCCAATTATCCCTGGAGAACTGGAACTGCTTTTATTGGCTTCCCGATCTTCTTCACCCCACTTCTCCGTAGCGGGTTGCCTTGCTCCTGAGGAGCAAGGCACTGATGTGTCCCCATCTGTGGCTGTCCTCACAGCCCCGAGGGCTTTGCAAATGCCAGGCCGCTGTAAGATGCTGAGCCCAGCATCTCTGCTTGCCCACAGTCCCCTCTGGGTGCCCGGGGGAAGGGGGAGGGGCTGCTTTTCACTACAACTCTTTGTCACACCTGGTTGTTCAGTCAGCTGTCAAAGGGTGGCGACCCTTAGCTTCTGACCTTGGATTACATTTCAGGTTTTAAATGGGCTTCCCGTCTGCTGATTAAAGTTTGTTTGTTCAAAGGAAAGGGATTAAAAAGAGTAATTATAATCCTGCTAATTTATGTGATTCTTCATGCTAAACCATGCCTGCATGCATAGACATCTGTGAGCACACGTGCCTGGGATGGTTTTTGTGTGCATTTGTTTTAAACCTGTGCCAGCAGTGAGGGAGACAAAGATTATTAACTGGCTGCTGCTAGTCCTCTCTGTGCCATATACATGTCAACACACACCATCGTTCTTCCTTTTTGCATTAAGAACTAACTAAAAGCAGCGAGGTATTTCAGTACGCTGAGCTCTTGCCTCTGAGCTGTTATTCAACAAGCAACCTGATGCGAAAAGTGAGAGCAACTGTGGCTATCCTACCCAGCTCCATGTAGCTTTCTGGTCATCTCTTTTATCAAATAGAGCCACAATTACACATTTCCAATGCACCGTATACCAAAGGTAGATATTGTGCATGTGGAAGCCAGTAATGTGGACTGCCGTCTACTGATTGTACCTCGGTGAGGGGGCTCTTGACAAGAGTCCAATAAAGCAGAAGGCAGCAAGTGGGGGAAATCTCTTCCACGGTTGCAGAAGAGATTGTCAATAGCAGGTCTGGGGCTGTAACCATCCCAATCTGTGTCATGTATAACAAGTGGATCAATTCAGAGCTCAGAGCAAGCTGCTCTTCTTTGCAGCTGGACAGGGTGGAAAGCCCAAGGTAGGTCCAACTAAAACTAAAGGCATGATTCAGTTACCTAGAGGGGCTTTGGGCTCCGTCCTAACTTGATCCAAAAGTTCCTTGAGGGACTTCCCAATACGCTTCATGACCTGGGCCAGGACAGTTTGGATTAGGATTTGGCGAAGCCCTGGGTGAGCCAGTGACTGCACCAGGGTCTGTGGTCCCTCTCCAGTGGATGCTTACGGTGCACCCAGCACCCCAGGACACAGACAGGGAGGACCCAGGCAGCCACGGCCAAAGCACAGGACCCAGTCAACCTCATCCTAACAGCGTCAGTCATAAAAATACCCGTTTCTCTAAAATACCTAACACACTTTGTGAGGCAACAGGTATTACACTGTTTTCTCTCCTGGCAAATACCACAGACAGGAACAGGCATGTGGGCAGGCTCTACAGAGCCCACAGGGCTTTGCTTTTGGTTTGGTTGCCTTCCCATTTCCAGCTGAGCAGCAGTGCTGCAGAATCCTGCCTTGCCTTCCTCTCTGTAGGGATGACTGACGTTACTACTCAAGTAACCAAAAAAATAAGGAGTGAATCTGATGTGCAGGCATTACAGAAGCAGCCCACGTTACAGCGAGTCTAGCTTTGATGCGCCATCGTGGCTACAGCAAGTAGCTGTACTTTTTCACCCACTCCATCTGTGCTGGTGAATTTGGGTGCTCTTCTTCTAAGGAGGCAAAACTGATCCAAACCCAGGCGGTCCTCCCAGCTCATGTGAGAGCACCTCTTGGAAAAATAACTGCTAGCCCTCTCCCGTCTCTGCTTCCTTGCTCTCCTCTCCGTGTTTCTCCCTTCCTGACCCTGGGCCCAGCCCCGTGGTGCTCAGCTTGCTGCTGGCCGGAGGTGCCGTGGGAGGGAGCTGGGCAGTCACAGGGTGGTGTTACCATGTAGGATGACCCCAGCTGCTCCCCATGGCGCCTGCCTGCACGAGGCTTGGCACAACAGTGGTGCTGGGGTCTGGCCAAAGCAGCCCCCCTCCCATCCTCACAGTCATCTCTCTTGCAATGCATGGGCTTGTGCCCACCATATGAGTGTCCCCATCTTTTGCTCCTTGCTCTGACTCCATGTGAGAGTGCAGCAACAGCAAAATCAAGGCAGCAGATTAGAAATGCTAAAAATTTTCAGCGCCCCCTCCCCATCCTCCTCTCTGGGAAACTGCTTTCAATCACTTTATGTACTGAAAACAAACATGAAAGGAAAAACTCTCCTCTGCCTTCAGTTGTCAGAGCAAAAACTAGAATTCCCTGAGCTCTTTTCAGAAGTGCTAATATTCTCCCCTAGGCCTTCATTATATCGCACACAGATCTGCAGTCCTCTGCACACAGGCAGGGAGGGAACTGCCTTAAAAAGTTGGGCAGCTTTATTTATTTATTTATTAAAAATAAAAACAAAAATTTGCCTGAACAGGAAGCAGAATAAAAAGGGAGGCTTTGGTTCCAGCAGTAACCGAGCGGGCTATGTTCGGTCAGTGTAACGTGGCCCCTGACCCGGCACAGAGACGGCACAGCCAGCGTGTGGCTGGGTCCTCCTCCCCGAGCCTGGCACTCGCATGGCCCAAAGCAACTGAATTATGTTTCTGTAGGTATCCAGTTCTCCTTCCCTTGTTCCCAGCAGCGATTTCAAGCTTGTTCTGCCTGCTGCGACTGAGCAAAATGGTGTGCTCCCTGCCCCTTGTGCAAGATGCCCAACGCATGAATTTCCTTGCTGTTCTCCCTGCAAACCCTTATGATTTTGCCAGTGGCACTTCTGCTTCCAGGCTCAGAAATACTCTGTTTGAAATTCAAAACTGAAATTTCCTTGTTCTAATATCTTGTTCTAAGGGAACAAATCGTCTTGAAAGTCAAAATTGCAATTGGGGGCCATTTGTCATAATTTTAAAATCTGGGCAACTCCCCAACTCATGACTAAATTTCGAATCTAACAAAAAGGAATTACTTTCGATTTCACCAAAATCCTGTTCTCATTTCAACAGCACTGGTATGCTTTGTTCAGGTTGCATATTCTTATATTATATTACTTTAGAAAAATGTTTCTGCTGAATGGAAAATTATTTCCAATGGGAAAATGAAACCATTTGGTAAGATGAAATTTAGAATGAATTTTTTTAAACTTACCAGAACACTTCAAATGTATTCTATCCAATAGAATTAGATTGCAATTAACAAATTTGGGGGAGACTTCTCAATTTTTAGGAAATCAGCACTTTCAAATGAAAGACATATACTGGGGAATTTCTGAGAGTGCAGGGCTAACTTCATCCCACAGTTACGGATCCCATTCTCTTGTTCACACAGTTACAGATCTCATTCTTTTGCTCATTTCCTTTTTCACCTATTTATAATCTGAATGAATGCGGTCTAGGCCTAACTGAAGTATAACCTGAGACAGGAAAGAGAAACACGTTCAACACAAATGCTCTTTCCCCCTCAATGAACAGTCTTGACAGCCATGATGAAAGCACGATATATCTACGCAACAATTGTAGTTAATGGGTTTGAAACAAGAAGAAATTATCTTCTGTGTTTTTTAACCTTTCACAATGTTCGTGGTTTCACTTGTACTCAGCATCCCACCTAACACCACTGTCCATGCACTGACACGGTCCAAGAAAGGAATCTGCTCTGTTGCACAGTATGAGTTTGCATTCATAACAGAGGGAGTCGTGAATCTCATCTGTGGCCAAAGGACTTGGAAATCTAACCTCAGACTTGACAGAGCCCCATTTCACCAACTTGTGAATAAATTTCCAGGCCTGGACAAACTGGATGCTCTTGGACGCACCTTTACCATGCAGCTCATGCAGCTCCAGGAGAAAGATGCCAGCTCCTACCACCTGAGCACCCAGACTAATATCATGCTGCAGCTACTCCTAGTGAAGACAGGCCGAGCTTTACAGCAACAGCCAAGAGCACTCTGATGGCACCTCTGGCAGGTGGAGCCTAGGGGATGGGCAGAAGGAGACCTGTGCCCAGGTCCCAGTAGCTGGGGTCCTGCGTGCCCACCTGGGCCAGTCCTCCCTTCCCCCACACCCCTGGAAGGGGTCTGACAAGGGACCCTCATTTGAGGAAACCTTCCTCTGGTAGTGAGGTACCCAAAGCACAGAGCAATTCAACCCATATGAAACCAAGGACCAGGCAATGGGACAAACAGCCAGTGGGTGAAATTTCTCACTAATTCTCATCTCCTGACACCCACTTATGAGCCCCTGTACTTTTTTTTCGCATATTACAGTCATGGGTATTGACTAATGGTGGGACTGCACTAGCAGCACCCTTACTCCTGGAATAACTCCAGTACAGAAATGACTTCTCTAACATGCTGCCAGCAGCTGTCCACATCAGCCCCCTTAATTTTCAGATCAGAGTTTACAGCAGAGAGCGCTTTTTTGTCTCTCACTTTATTCACACCCCCTAAAGAACACAGAGAGAAAACAACGGGGGGCAGGGGGGTAGGGGGGGGAAGGGGGGACAGGGGGATACCCCCTGTAAAACATTACTGTATTTAGCCCTTTTAAAAAGAAAACCAGTGAAGTACCATTCCAGTCTGGTTTCTCAAACATCCTGGGAGGACATTAACCCTACCATACCATTGCAGGCATTACAATGTGTATGGAAATTAAGATTCATTTGGGTCTCACTTGCCAGCCCAGAGCATCTTTTGGCTTTCTCCAAAGTTATGTGAATTAGATGAGTCTAAAATGTCAATGTCAACACTACAGCACTGGGACCAGAGACAGGAGTATGTGAATTGCCAGCCTGATTTGAGCCAAACTTCACAAACAAGGCACACCAGAAGAGATATGCCTACATTCATAGCAAGGCACCTGCATCAGGGAAATAAGAGTTTTCCAAGCACAGAGCATCTTTCAACTGCCTCTAAGATCCCTGTAGTTAAAAATTAGATCAAGTACTTTAACGTGCTATATAAATGCTAGGATATCAAATTAGAAGCTTATGTTTAGGATGAACCTTCCACTCTTAAAAGTTGAGAGTATTTTTAGTGTCATGTCTCCTGAATCAGCTAGTTGTGGCAAGTCCTGGAAAGCACTGGCTAATTCTAACTCTCCCCGGATGCCACCCCAAAGGTCTGAGCCATTTATCCACTGTATGGGGCCTTGCACTTGAGTGGTTTAGCCTGTGCTGCCATCGGTTCTTCTATGGTTCCACATACTAAAAACTATTAGGATAGATAAACTACTTTGAAAACTGGTATTTTGCATACTGCTTGCTGCTGAGCATCTAATAAGCAAGCCAAGTTTGCTCACTTGCCTCAATGGAGTAATCCTGAGAAAATCAATAACGTAGTCAAGATACAGTAATGCCATTGATATGGAAGCTGTAATTCAGCTAGAAGTTGAACATGGCATCCCTCAGGCTGTTTTCCAAGGCCAAAGAATTTTTAACCATCATTACAGCACTGAATGCATGCCATGCAACACACGTAATACACCCCCACACCACTCCTCCCTTTTCTTTTTATTAGAGACAAAAATCTCTCTGAAGCTGAACGAATAACGAACTATATTGTTTTCTGATCTATATTATGCTCAGAATATTAACCCTCCATCCTCAGAATATATTCAAGACATGGGGCATCAATACAATAACCTGCTTTTTTTAAAGGCTACTCTTTGGCTTGACTATCTACTTAGAGAATTTGACTCAAATGATCCTGAAGTACTGATTATCATTTTCTCGCTCTTCTATTAGATCAATTCTGGCTGACAACTGCTCTCGGCTAGTCTCTTCAGTGTTGATTAAGTTTGCTCTCATAACTGACATACAACAGAGGTAAGGCTCACAAGGAGAAGCAATTTATTTTCATAGATGGAGGTCAGCTCTGGACTGAGGCAAAGTGGGTGGTCCCCTAGGGCAACACACTGCTTGCAAAAGTGAAATGGCCCTGCTCCCTTTACTGACCTTGCTCATGCCACAGCCCTGGCAAGGCAAGGTGGCTGCTGCTTCAGAAAAGCAACGGGCAAAGAGGTAGGTTATTTCCAAAGAAGGGAGCTGGAAGCATCTGCTCCCACTGGTGGAGCTGCTGCTTTCAACCCTCCAGGCTCCACAGGGGTAGCAGATCTGCAGATCTTCCCATCTAAACTCTTCACCCAGCTTTGGCCGTCTTTTTGCCACAAGCTTTTACTTTTGAAGCAGCAACAATCATTTATGCCTGTGCTGCCAAGCAGATTGAAACAGCAATGCTAATTAGTCCCACAGACCAGATTTAGAAAAAATGGACAAGCTTTCAGGCACTCAAGTGCTTCTTATTTGATTAAGCTATTTTCTGCAAGTAGAACACATTCAAATAACAGAATACCCTTTAAAATGGGCAACAAATCCAATTAACTGACAGGATCTGAAAGGATAGGGTGAGGAAGGGGAGATAAGGTAAAGCAATGAACTGTAAAACTGAAAAAAAGCCCTGCATAAAATGAGATGGATCTTGGGTGTTTCTCAGTGTGAAAGGAGTGACATGGCCGACAGGAATGGTCACTCTACATGGTATGACCTGCTCAGTAAAAGCACTACTTGATATCTGTACCGTATACGGGTACCAATGGCAAAATATGGCTGTCCAGTGGGTTCCCAACAAGTCAGTATTCAAATTTAGAGGGGTCGACACCATCAAGGCTGGAAGAAGCTGAAGCTGGATCTCAGAGCCAGTCTAGTCTCATAGCTCATACAAACCACCTAATGTGCTATCACATCCCTGCTGCAAGATGTGGGCAGCATTGCTGAGGATGTGCTAAAACGAAGCTGTATAAACTGTGCTTCAAATGCTGTTTTTGCAAAGTCAGCATAGCGTAAGCTAGGGTGCAGCACGCACAGACACCCTTACTGAAAAAAAAACCCAACTCAGTTTTTCACTATACATAGTATGCAGCTCGCTACCCAAATGGAAAGGTCAGAAGTCAAGACGTGATTGATACTCTTCAAGGATGCCACAGAGGAAAAGAGGCCCCAGTCTTAACTACAGCACCACAGGCCCAGCAAGAAGGTTTTATTTTCCTGAGGTTGAGGGTAAGATAACTGTGATGCATCCAGCTGGCAAGGCTGTCAGAGAATTTCCCCAAGGCAGAGTCTGAGCCTACAGACTCCACTGGGCAAGATAAACAGATGTACCAAGCACATACTGAGATCTCCATGAGTATACTAATCACGCTTTACACCATGTCCAGGAACAATCCCACTAAGGTTTATTGCATGGATGCGGTGACCTAGATACTTGCAAGCAATGCAGTAGAAGGCAGCAGCATTATTCTGCTAGAGTTACTGGCAGGATGCTACAGCCCTATGAAATCACCAGGTGTCAGGTATGATAAATGAGCCCAGCTCTTCACCATTAGGTATAACCTTAGTAGGGCAAGGGAAGAAGCACAGTGAAAGGGGACTCAGGAGAAATACTAAAGAAATCATCTCAGCATATCTTCATGTCCTACTTATGCCAAAATCTCCTTCACCCTTCAGCATCCTTCTTCTCCTCCCCACTACCAGCCACCAGCAGGGATGAAATAATCAGGTTTATCAGATGAATGTTATTGGCAAGAACATCTGTTTGGAAGTGTACCTTTCTAGCAAGGCTAATTGACTGTTTCTAGGATTGAGTGCTTTTTAAAAGGAAGATGTGAAAGTGATGGTAAAACTGAAATTAAAATAATTCACCTTTTATCATCTCTTAGCATGACAGCAGATAGGAAAACAACAGGGTCAGCAGTTGTCTCCATGCTGAAAAAATCATGTTTCCTGATTTCTCCTTTGCTTTTTACCTTCCATGTACCTGATGATAACTCTGTTCAGGGTCTGCTGAAGACAGAATATTATTCATCTGAAAGTTGCAATCCCTTAATTAATGCTAATAGATACCCAAGAGGATCCCATCATAATTAGTGTGGCTCTGTTAAGGTACTGGAGAAAATAGACTGCTCTACGTGTAGGCTGCTGTACCATCAGATTGACAAGCAAACTGCAAAACTACTTAAAAGCAGCATAGGGCTGAATCCTGCTCCATTTCCATTTGTGTCACTCTAGTGACACCACCATGAGATACAGTGGTGTAAGCCCCATAATTCAGTGATGAATCTGTTTTAGTTAAGATTCTGTTTTAGCTGGGACTCTAGGCCCTGAGAAGGCAGCTGGTGCTAAAACACCCCAACTGTTCTGGTGGGTCTAGTACCAACTCTGGCAATACACTACTGGACCAGAGCGGTGACACAAAACCAACTTGAGTTGTTCAGAGCCAATGTTGCACTTTCACTTGTCACTGGATCTGCTCATTAAAAGCAATGGTGAAACTGATCCTGGTTTCCACAGAACAAAATCAAGCCCATGTATGACGTGGCTAAAAAGCTACAAACAGTTGTCAGTGTCTATTAGTGCTGCACAGTATCTGTACGTAGGCAGAAACAGATTAAGTTTTATTTTATTCTATAATACAAGGACTATGCAGAGCAATATATCCTCACAACTCAGTGGGCTACCCCTTCCGTTCTGCTGCCCAGGGTGATAGTCAAACCAGCACCCAGAAGAGGCCTGCCTGGACATCAGACACCCGTGGAGCGAGTTGGATATGCTCGTATTCTGCAGAGCACCAGGAAAAAGGCCACTCAGCATCCCAGGAGAGCCAGCGTGTTCAGAATTCAGCAATATTAAACCTAGCAATGACAGACAGCTCCAACAAGTATTTTCAAATAGCAGCTTGCCACACGAATGGTGAAGTACAGATTTTATTAACTTATTTTTAGTTAATTTACTGTCCAGTGGGATTCAACAATCAAGAGACTCCTCTTTTCATGGGAGTTAAAATACTGCAGTGGCAAACACTAGGTAGGCATATACCCACTGTGTCTTGGAACAGTGTCAAACAGCTTGCGGGGGTGGGCAGAGGGGAAAGCAGACTCTAAGTGGTGTCAACCTTTGATATCGTTCCTGAATCCTTAAATGCTTTGGCCAAAGTCCTCTCCCCTGTGTCAGCAATAGGAAAGCTCCTCTCTTCATGGACTCCTGGAGTCCAGACTCCACTTGCACGCAGCGATACTTCCACTTCACTACCTCATCCTTCCTGCTTTTCTTGCATTCCCAGTCTGCCAGTGTCCTCCCCTTTTATCTCACATATTAGTGCAATCACTTCCAAATTAAAAATTAAAGACACTAAATCAATACTAAATCAATACTCAGAGCTAACAACCTGTGTCCAAGTCTCATTGTTCATTCTTCTGCCTTGCTTCTATTCCCCTGGGCTCTTGCTTTTGTGATTTCTGCTTCTCCCATGTGAGGAACCATTTATGCTAAAGGTGCCAGGTCATTATCAGTAGCTCTATTGGGAAGATCCAAAGAACTAGATAACCCGTAAGCCCAAATACAGTGCAGGACTGAGGCAGCAGCTGAGTGTTCCCTGGTCTGTGGGCAGAAAGAAGAAAGGCTCAAAGGGGGCTCCAAGGAAGAAATGCTACAGTTGTCTCATTCGCAGCCCTGCGGTAAAGATTAGCTTCCAGATAAAACGACAGTTCCGGGGTGTCTTTTACTGGCCAAGGATAAACTGCCCATTTTTCCTACCAGAAGAACACAAGCACTGGTTCAGCATTTGAAGGACCTGCAATCCAGCTTCAGTTCTGTGTTTGGGCAGATCCTTCCCTAATTCCTTATGGCAAATCCCAAGAAGCAATTCCGGACTGTTACTTGATTACATGTCATATAACAGAAGAAACAGAAGGACCTGAGCTAGAGAGAGAAGAGACCATTTCTAAGAACTGCTTTGTCAACCACAGAGAACAAAGTGAAGCTCAGGTGGTTTGGCCTCTGTTAACCGCTTTAGAATGAGTCAATCCTTTCCACAGTATCTATCTATGTACAAGTATATATAGTATACGTATTATAGAAAATATATGCATACACAGTATATATATATATATATATGAAACTATTTATGTGTTCTTAAGAAAATTAAGACACTCAGCAACAATAAGCAGATCCAAACCTCAGACTTGGAAGTTTTTATTACCAACAGTGAAGAGAAATATTTTTTTAAGAAATGAAATCCACAAAGGGTGTGCCTGTCTCATTTTTCTTCCGCTCCAGTTACACAGAATGCACAGCATGTGGCAGTTATCTGACAGTGAGATTCTTCAAGTCCTGTACACCACAATGGTGAGTTTGAAGGACCATGCTACAAACAGCATGGCCTCAATTCATATTAGTTTTGCTAATGCCTTGTGTCTATTTTTACAGCCTATTTGAGAATTCCTTGCTCTTCAATGGTGGCATAGTTTTAATTTACAGCAGTCAGATTCCTAGGAACATTGCTCCCAAGCAACCAGCATTTTGACCTCTGCACTTTCGGATGCTCATAACCACTCAGAAACTAAACAGAAAAAACACACCAAAATGCAAACAGATGATCATCTGCAGAAGGGAAAACTTAGGCAATGTCTGTAGCTACTCTCTCTGCTCTTGTCTCCTAACACATCTAAAAGACATTCTGTCCTCTCTGGGTGCATCTACATTATTGCTTTAGCTCTCATCAAGTGCATGGTTTGGAAGCAAATCTACCATTCATTTTCTCTTGTCACATTTTGGGTCACAACACAGAGTGGAAGATTTTGAACTGGATTTTTTTTTTTTAACCTTGAAATCAAATTGTAAGATGTGCCCCAAGAGTGTACTCAGTGTTCTCCGTCCACTAATGGACATATAGCTCTCTGGTACCAAACTAGAGTTAGTCCACAGTAAAATCCCAAAACATACATGGTGTGAGCATCAGTCCTCAGCACAACCTGGCCCTCTCTTTTTGCAGTGTGCTGTGTGATAATGCAGTCACAGCCTCTGAAATTAGTTTCTAACTTTCTCTACAGCTTCCTTGGGTAGGGTCTGCTGTGCCACTGCTGGGCCGCCACCCCAGTGCTCCATCCGCAGGTCCAGGTCCAGGGTGCAAAGCCACTAGCATGCAGAAAGACTGGGTAGCTCCTTCCCTCCACCCTTCCTCACATTCCATTCCTGGTGAATCTGCATCTCAAATCACAGCCCTTAAATATGACTTAATGTAAAGAGAGGTTGTGGAGCTCCCATCCTTGGAGATATTCAAAAGCCATCTGGACACAGTCTTGGCAACTGGCTCTAGGTGGCCCTGCTTGAGCAGGGAGGGCTGGACAAGATGACATCCAGAAGTCTCTTCTAATATCAACTATTCAGTGATCCTATGACAGCCATTCTTTCCAACTATACCGTAGCATCTGAAATGTATAGCTCACACAGGATCAGAGGAACATGCTGTCATCGAGCTGCCCACAGAAAAGGCTTGAGGATTCCCAGAGCTGGCAGAGTAACCCACCGTAACTGTCACGAAAGGATGCTACTAACCCTAGAAGTTAAACTAGGCTTGCTCTCCTGCAGCTGAAAGCATTTGTCCTTGAGTGGAACATCTCCGAAGTCGTAGAAAAGCCATTCCTATAGAGACATGGTGCCCAGGGATCTCTCTGGAAGAAAATCAAGTGTTGCAGCCACTGGCAAGTGGGGTGACTCCCTGCCTAGAGCTGGGCAGAAGCCTCTGCCAGCTCATGCTTCAGCTACCGTGCTGCCCTGCGGGGAAGCCAGAAGGGATGGTTGCACTGTCCTTCCCTATCGCCAACACTACTGAAAGCATGGCGGGAAACAGCACTGTGAAAGTATCTGCACAGCAGGGTACTGAGGGGAAAATACAGATTAATTAGATTGCAGACAAAAAAGAATGGTGAGGCATTTATTCAGGGTCAGCATTTCTGGGGAAAGGAAAACAAAACAGTTTTGCTTATGGTTCAGAAGAAGACAATGTACAACTGATTCGAGGTTTGAGGCTAAATATCTTCCAAATTTGCAATAGGATTTTTACAGAGGTCAAGTAAATTTTTTAAAGACAAAAAGAAAACACAAGCTTAAACATTGCAGAAAACCCACCATTTTGACTAGTTACAGTAACAAGTGCTGGGCTGGCAATATCCTCCAGCCACCTCTTTTTGTCAGAATTCATCATAAAAAGCATTTTGGATGGCCCCCCTGAAGCTTTACAAAGCCTTTGACAGAAGCTGCCTTTTGTGAACTGCATAACCCACAGGACAGCAGAGCTGCCCAAGGAGCCTTCCTTATCAGTCACACACTGGGCATTGCAAGACAGAAAGCTCCAAATGGCTTAAAAGCGATACAGTGAAAATAAAGGTTCTTTAAATATACAGGGAAGCGGCAGAAATGGTATCTAAACCATGTGTTATAAATAAAAGAAAAACAGAAATAAAGCACATCTTACCATGTGCTTTCACGTGATGACTTTTACTGTCAACCATGAAGTTTTCGTTGGGTTTATTGCACGTAGTCAAGAGCCTTCAGCTGGATCTGTAAGTGTGTCATGATATAGCCAAGGCCTTCAGAGTGTTTTATTTACTAATTAAATGGATGCTGGCAGGCTGAGTGCCAGTCTGTGCCATTACACAATTACATTAAAAGGTCTGGATGATGTAGAACTTTCATCACCCGTTTGGGATTTTAACAGGCTGTTTCGCTTTCTTTACTAGTATCAGCTTATTACAGTAGGTGCTGTCATTAGCGTTCAGCCAGCCAGAGCTGTATTTGCAGCCAGCTCGATGCAAGCATGTGCTGTTGTGTATTAATTAGGGAAGTGCTGAGTGTACCACGCAACCCATTTTCCTCAGCTCTGCAATTAGCAGCTTTACCAAAGTGTCTTCTGAGGACCCAAACACAAGTTAATCTTCGGGGGAAAACAGTAAAAAAAACAATCAGCAAAACATTTTAAATGGGATTGAAGATAATGCTGCCTAAATCTGAAAGGTCTTGTGTCTATGTGATAGCTTTTAGGACACTGGAAAAATACCATGTCTTTGTTTCTGGAATAAAAATCCCAGCCAGAGTGCATTGCCCTTCATGTTTGCATCTTTCTTTCTACATTTTGGAAGCCACAAAGTTGACCCAGCATGTCTGCATGCCTTATTATAGCATGACATCAGCCTTGTGGCTATAATTTGAAAGAGAAAACTTGTCATTCCCAGTCAGATACCCACTGCACACACATTTGCTTCGTCAATAGTTCAAAGACCTACTGAGAGCCAACTGTCTGAAGTTGCTCCAGAAGAAACTTTTTTCCCACCATGTTTATGCAATATTCAAAATGCCTTTGCTGCTCTGATTGGAGTCGGAGAGAAGTGGCCTTCAGATGACTTCCAGTGATGTGCTTATTTCCTACCTCACTAAAGGGCAGGCTCAGTGAGTTTGCAGTCCACTTTCCTCCTGCACCTGGTACCTCCTGTGGCTAGGATGGACCTAGACGATTAGGAGACTGCAGGCTCAGGGACTCCAGCTACCCTTAGGCTGGCTGGAATTGAACCTAGAAACAACTAGATTTCTCCTAACAAGCTCTTTTATGAAGCTGGCTTTTAAAAGTAATTTTCTATCAATGATGAGGGAAAATGGTGAGGATCATCTCAGGTAAGCATTACAGTTTGGAGTCTGTCCAAATGAGATTGAACATTTTGTGGTTCTCCTCTCGTTGAAGTCTGTATCGGCTCCTGAAATTTCTGGCAGCTGCTTAATGCCTTCTGGAAGTCTCCCCTTCAGCTGCAAGGTCACAATATCCTTGGGGGTTTCATGGGAATTGCTCCTTTCTAACACACCCCCAGGACTACTATCCTTTATCCAAATGAGAAATACCGTGTGATGAACTTTTCCCTCAGTTCCAGCTGAAATCATTGAGCAATGATTGAACATAAACCCAATGCTTAAATCCAAAAGTTAAATAATCTAGCTCAAGATTTCTGTAACAGTTCGGTGCAAATTAGTTTGGCTCCTGATTTTATAAAGGCTGGCTTGATTCCTAGATTTTACAGACACCTGTTAGCAGCCATTAGCCACATCTTTGGATTTTACTTCTAATACAATGGCATTGCTCCAAAAAAAATTCTCCAGCAGGTAACACAGATGGGCAATCAGCACCTACCAACCAGATCAGTGTGAATACTGTGTGCAATAACAGACAGAATGAGGATTCACTGTGTTTATCTGACATGATATTCTAGCTGACATACCAATTCAGTTAATCTGACACTCAGCTAACATTTCCTGCACAAGAGCTGTTTACAGCAGGGATACTCAAATGGCAGAAAACCCCATCCAGATCCAGGTGGCAAGTGAACGTCATAGAATCATACAAGGGTTTGGATTGGAAGGGACCTTTAAAGATCACCTAGTCCAACCCCCTGCAATCAGGGGGGTTATGCAGACATTGCAGAGGTAACAAAATATTCCCCAAATTCCTGCAGAAAACTTGCATTTCTCACTGCTTTCCTGCTCTCTGAGGAGCAGCTGCAGTTAGTCTCCATGATCCCAGACATAAAAGCAGCATGAGCACGGGCAGAGCTAGAACCAGCACGTGCTTCTCAGGCCCAGCAGAATTAACCAAAGAACCTAATGTCAACTGTCTTGGGATTAGACAGAGCATGGAGCAGCTTTGGTGAACAGCCACACAGTGAAATCTAGGTCCCCTATTCCTTGAGAAGATCTTGTTGCTGTCTAATGATATGCAGGAACAAGGCCACACAAACTGGTAGTCCACCCGTGTAAAACTCTTCTTCATCCTCACATTGCTTTACAGATGTTCATTAAGCCTCACCCCTCTCCTCTGGCGCTGGCTGTACACCCATTTTGCAGATGCCTCAGATGAGGCATTGGTAACTGCTAGCTGGGGAGCAGCGAGTCAGAGGAGGAATCCCGATTTCAAATCACTCCAGTCACTCTTGTGATATTCCTTTCCCTAGAAGACCTTTAAACTTGAGCCATACAGAGGAAAGAAACATAAATTATCAGATTCATTACTACTTCTAGGCATAGCTCCCATGAAAAGCAACAGGAAAAAATCCTGACATTCCTTTCCCCCTCCCTACCTGCCCTGGAAGCCACTGGCAACATCCTACTCAACTTGATGGAGCCAATACCTTTTGCATTATCAATTATGACTGCAAAGCTGTGTTGTCATTAGTTACAGGAGTTTTTTGTGATGTTCAGATGTGTGCCTAAGAAGCGGGACTTTTACAGATCAATCTGTTCAAGACCAAGACATTGAAACTCTATGGTCTCTTACATAGTCCAGGTGTTACTAAAACCAGATGACTGAATAATAAATTATCTAGATCAGGAGGAGAAAAGCTACGGCTGTGGAGCAGCTCGCATGCCAACACTGTATCACGTGGCTGGCCATGAGGCTATCTTGGTCTTGAAGCTACTCAGTAATGTGAGTCCCTTGCTGTGATCAGCCTGAAGCGGATGCCACCAGGTCTTCAGCAAAGGTACAGGATGACGTTTGTTGTCTTGCATTTGCTTTGATTGTCTTTATCAATAACATTCATTCCCCCCGCCCCCCCCGACCCCGGCAAATATTTGTAGATCCGTTCAATGAATATGTCTTCAAGGCAATTTGCTAGTAGCCTGCATTTCCATAAACTGCAGCAAACATCCTCATAAAGGCATTACATAAGAAAGGCTTTGGATATTCAAGATCTCTCTTTGAACCTAAGCAATGACTACCGGCACACATGGACTTTGTAATACGTTTTATCCATGCTTTGTCTTTGGGTTCTCTTGCTACCTCTTTCCCCTTAAAATATTTCCCTTTCTTTTGGGAGAAATATTCTGTTAGCTTAACTTTTAGAGATTTTGGGCACCCATAGTTATTACAGACCAGAAATTTCAGGTGCTGAGCCCTACACTGTAGTGATGCTTTATAAGAACAAAATTGAAGACAGTCTACCAAGCCTTCTGTCCAGCTCACCACTACTACAGCAGTGTTCCCACTATCAAATTAACTAATGATTCCCATAATACATTGATGAGCTGTTCCACAGGGACTCATAAAGGCATCTAAATGTAGCATTTAAAATCTATATACAGATATTATCACATAATACCTGTCCTGCAGGTTGCAGGATTTACCAACCAGTCTAGGTACCAACAAGCTAGATACTGCTTTCCCTGTTTTGGGCAGTAAGGGTTTTAAGAGGCTTCTTCCCAGGATGAAAAATCTCTGTAGTAGTTTGATTTAAATCTTCTGACGAAATGTACATGAATACGAAAATGAGCTTGAATTCCCAGCTGATATCTCAGCTCAAGCTACCACAAATAAGGCCGTCAGTGCAGTGAAGTAAGAACGTGTGCTGGCTGAAGGGCACATTTCCAAGGACATTAGAAGAGCTGATATTCAAATGGAATGGTCCTTACTGGCATGGCAACCACAGTTTTTCTCTTTTGAAGCAAGGAAATGAGCACCCTGAATGTTCTGCCTAGAAAAAGATTCTTCTAACCTCACCCAAGAACCACCAAAGCCAACAAAAAGATTCTTCCATGGGTCAACAGGTTTTCTAATTTCTAGGGTTTTTCAAATGTGCATGAATTTGTTTATGAAAGATAGTGCTCACAGTGTTGTGGGGATAATTTCCAGTCTGCAACCTATCAGAAACAACAAATTAAAAGGAAGCACCTTCAGCACCCACCATTCTCTTATTTTAAACAAAAAGTTGCCTGTGCATTTGATTAAAATACTACCCATCCATGAATGGGATATGCCCTGTTTTGCAGGATAGCTTGTCTCAGTGACAACAGCTGTGGCAAAAAATTAGATGTTCCAGGATGAAGGCGTTCCCATCAATTGCTTTTCTGTTTAAACTGGCAAAAAATATTTTGTGGCATTGGTCTTGTTCTTTGCCTTTCTTGCTCTCTCTCATCTGGCTGCTAATTTGGGCTTCCCAGCAGGCCTTCAATAGAGACAGCCAAAACCAGGGCGTAGATCCTGAGCCACTGGATGTTAAGAGCTCTACAGAAGTCACTGAAGCTGTGACAATTTACACCAGCTAAAGATCTGCCTGCAGGGCTCATAATGCAGTCAGCTGTTGTCCCTCCTTCCCCTTCACCACGCAAACAAAATCTTACATATCTTGTATGGTAATTCACTCCATACTATTGGGAAGAGGAGAGAACAGAAAGGGAGTTCCCTAGATTAAACATTTGCTATCCGAGGCTTGGATAGAAACCCACAAAACTGTGAGCAATCAGAATGCACCACATGGAAATGATGATGGAAAATCCCAGTGAATAAACATGCCAGCAAAGCCTGTCTCTAAAGAACATATTATTGTAGGTTTTATTTTTTTTAAAAAAATAATTTGGTTGTTGCTTTTTTTTTTTTTATAAATGTTTTCTTAGTTTCCTGTATTCTGCTTTTTCTCTTCTCTCCATAAATTTCTCCCTCCCCTTCTACAGCCCCATATGTTCAAAATGGAGACAGCACATTAGCAACCGGGCCAAGTGCAATTGAAGAAGTATGCAGGCGCACAGAGCAGGCTATGGGGTGAATGGGAGGAGTGCCTCATTTTTTTCCTTGTGGATCATCTGGTTAGCATTGAAACAGAGGTGATGCACTGTACCAGAAGTCCCTCTCATGTAAGGGCAGGTCATAAAGCTACCAACCAGTGCAGCTAATTACAGCACACTCAGTCATCTGTGGGCAGGCCAGCTGAGCTGCCTGTGCTGCTCCATCACGGGTCCCATGGGAATTCTTGGGCAGCGACAGCACTGTCCAAACACAGCTCCCTGCTTGCAGGGTCGGGCCAGCCTCGAGCGGGACCCAACCCAACCCAGCTGCTGCCTTGTAAACAGTGGGACTCAGAGTAATTCCCAAAACCCTGGCAATGTCCTGACTGCATGCTGGGTGAGATAACGGCAAGCTCCACCTGACCCATCATCCTCTTCTCCCTCTTCCAAGGTTCCAGTTTCAGAAGGAAGGAAGGAAGGAAGGAAGGAAACAAACCCAGCTGTAAATGGGTACCCCTCCAGCAGGGGAGACACTCTGCAATCTAATGTCATTCCTATTTTGGGTCATCAAAAGGCCGGAACCTTCGGATACACCACCAAAGGAATCCTCCCCATGTAGCAGCCACAGGGAGTCCTTGCCCCTATACAGAATTTAGGTACCATAAACCTGCGTGAGCAGAAGTGACATGATTTATTTCACCTGCCTAAAAGTTTGGCCTAGGTTCTTTCCATAGTGAAGGGCAACACACACCTCTCCAGCAGAGTTCATCTCCTCTCTTTTAGGATGGGCTGGCTTACTCTTCAGAGGTGTCAGTCTTTTTCCAGTGTCTCTAGAGGGCATCTTAGATGCTCTTAGACAGCTAAGAAAAATAAAGTGATTTCCACCCAAGTGTCAAAACTGACTCCTTCCACTCTTGCAATTTGACTGATACGATTCATCAGTGGAATGAACTGATTTAGGATTATATTGAAGAAAAGGGACTAATAGGAGTCAAGACAAGACAAAGGAATCCAAGTTCTTCACTGATGTAAAGGAGTGAAATGTATGGTTACTATCTGTACTGTCATTAGAAGAACATTATAGTTCTATAAACAAAGCTTTGTATTCCAGTTCATGAGGTACAGAAAATGTGTTGATTGTGCCCAAAATGCCAGCCTAGTAATTTCCAGTCTGGTAGTTTTGACAGTCTTAATGAACCGGCTCAGCAAAAAACAAGGACTGGAATACGGAGATAGCTGTATTAGGTGGACTGACAGGCTCTTTGAGAAAGACTGTAGGACTGCTCTAAATATTCTTAGCCATTCTGTGCTAGTAATTCCTCACTTTCTTAAGCATGAAATTCACTTACATATTCTAAAAAAGAGCGGGGAGTGTGTGTGTGGGGGTTTAAGAAGAAATTGCCATTTTTTACTGTACAAGCCTATTTACATAATCAGGGCAAAACCCTGCATTTTAAAAATGCCCTAAATACATATTTACATGAGAGAATGCAATGATTCGAAAGAGGCTGATAATATGCATTTTAAGTATAGCTAACTACATATTTACACAACCAAGACAATAATCCCCATTAAGGATTTTTTTAACCCCACCTTGCCACATTAGAAAACTGAACAGTTACTAATCCATACAATTCCACATTGACTCCTAGATTCTGTATGTTCTCAGGGCATTGCACAGTACTAGCAAGTGTATGCTGAAGCCTGGAAACTTCCTCATGAGGAAAGGAGAGGTTCCCTCTCTCTCTGGGTTTTGCTCGATTATCAGTCGTCTTCCAAGAGATCCCCTGGAACTGCAGTTTCTCTGCTGCAAGCGGTATCCTGCCCGAGTCACTGCTGAGCTGCACAAGGATGGGAGTAAACACTTTTTAAAAATCCCAATTCAGAACAGTATTTCTGAATGAATTGTGCCTACACAGGCACATCTGCTCGGCGCGGTCATTCCCGAGCGCAAATGCACACGCAGCGGGGAATCCCCTTTTCTTTTCTGGCAGGAAAAGCTGGTCTCGACGGAGGCTACGACAAACGGAGAGCGCGTGGGAGCGAGTGCTCTGGGTGTGACGAGGCAGGGGGAGACACGGAAACGGAGAGAACAAGAAAGGGTCTCTGCTGCTACCACCACTAGTCTCTCCTAAACAATTTAACGTAGTGAACGGATGCATAATATGAAAAGAAAGCTGGCTTTCCCTCCTTCATACCCTGTGAGTTTTCCCCCTCAGAAGATTCCATCCCATTATTAAGTTGAACTGTATTTTTATATATCTTTTTTCCTTTCCTTCTCCCTGCCTCAATTCCAGTGACAGAAGTATCACCGAGTTTCAGGAAATGAGAGACACTAGTTTTTGTTTTCTTCTGGTAATTCAACCATCTATGATCAACACAACTACTTCAGTGTATCTGTGGGCACACCATTTTTTTAAAAATAGACTAAAAATAATGAATTATGAAACATTTTAAAAATTAATGCATGCTCCACTTTAAGCAGCTGTCAAATTCATCTGCTCCTCCTCCCCATAGGAAAACATCTCTTCCCCAAAATATCGAAACCCTAAAGACAGTGAAATACAGAGCTTTGACTGCTGTAGAAGGACAAACATCCATCATCAAAAGTACTGTCTTGTCTTTCACATCTTTTCTGCATTACCCCACTTCCCCCCAACTTCCAGCCCTACCCCATGAGCAGAATAACTCATAAGCAAACACCATAGGGACCTGAGCCATCATCACAGCCTCGCCCATGCGGGAGAGGATGAAGTCCCTCCAACAATGCACCTAGCAGCATGCCTGCCACCTGGTACATGTGCTTCATCCTTCCCCTTATCTGCTCCCAAAAGGGAAAGCTGTGTATGCAGTCAGGCGTTTTGGTAGGGTTTTGTTTTGGGGGTTTGTTCACATTTTCAGATTTTCAGTATCTACACAAAGACAGGCCTCCTGGGGAAGGCCTTACATTAGATGGCATGTGGGCAGAGCTTGGATGGGCAGGTGGAGGTGTCACTGGTATGTAGGAACCAGCCCAGACAACTATTTGTGACAGCTCTTGGGAACAGTCAACAACCATGTATCAGTCATGTCTGTGATGTTTTTACACACCTTTGTTTGCTGGTTGAACTTTCTTAAGCATTTATTTTGCCTTACCTGACTTTTGGTGCTGTTGTTCTCAGGCTCCTCATAATACTCACTGCTCTCACCTCACCGGTGAACTTCTAGAAAAAAATTTCCTTCTCTGATCTTGTTCTTATTTCCTTTATACTCCTTTTCACATTCTGCTATCGTGCCGGGTCCAGTTCAACAAGCCCTGTCTTCACTTATCCCAGACTTGATCAGCTGGGAATTCAGTAGCAAAAAAAGACCAAGATGAGAGGAGTCATCATTTCAAGGGTATTGCCTCTCCACCATCTCCACCCACTGCCAGGGTACAGGAAAATGCCGGGGGCACAAAACAATTTCACATCCCCTACCTGAAAGCAGTACCACACTATAATAAATAGCATCACAGGCAACTGGACCATGAAGAAAAGAGCACCACTGAAAGATTTCAAAGGGTTTTACCTCCTTCTCAAAAGAAGTATGGAAAAACAAGGAGTCTGGCTCTCAGCATAATCTATGTTGCCTGACAGGCCAACATTTTCATAAACAGCTGTGGTAATTTCTTACGCAAATTAAGCAAACAATAGTATTCACATAGATAAATGCATGCACGCACACACACCACCCAAGGAAATCTCCAAGCTGTGGCTATCCCTGACCATTCCTTGCAGACACAAAAGCTGTTGCATAGCCCTCTTAGAAATATTTCTCTCTGCCACAGACCTGCTGGCCTGAGCGCAACCAATATACGGACACCAGAACGGAGACAGCAGAGACAATAACAAGCCTCAGCAGGGTCATCAAGGAAAGAGACTGATCAAGAAAAAAGTTAGGCAGCCAATGCAAGTGGACTGAGAAAGCAGTTGTGCTTTCAATAGCATACATTTCTTGGGTCATAAAGCTGACACTGGGACTGCACACTTGCATTCCAGCCTGACACATTTATTGGAGAAGCAGAAAGCTAATGTTGGCCCATTAACAACTGCTGTCCACTGTGAATCACTGCAGGACCTCCCTTGAAGCATATTGCCTCCCATTTATCTCACAAGCATCAAGGAACCCTTTGCCCTCTTCAACTCATTGTTTGGCCCTGAAATCAAAACATTGCCTTTCAGGGAGAGGACTGGTTCACAAAAGCCAGAGTGGAAGATGGACCACTCTCATAGGAGGTTCAAAATGTGGCTGGAGTACACACATAACTTGATCCCAAGTTGCCATGAGTTTGTTGCAAAGATTTGACTTCATTTTGCTTCCCTTTCTGGAAAAATTCAGCACTCCTAAGGTTCATCAGTGCTTGTTCTCGGGGAGAAACTACTACAGAAACCAGCAGCTCTTCAGGATAGGATACATGCACAGATCTGCAGCTGTTTGAAATGAATGGAGACTAAGAGTTTAGCACCAGTTTCCTATGAGTTGCTCAGATACAATTTTCCTGCAGAGTTTATATAGGACTAGAATGGCAGAATTTAATGCTATAATTATAAATTTCATAAATCTAGCTTATGCTAAGAAATTGCAAGAGTGCCTTTTTTTTTTTTTTTTAACTAAAAAAGCGTCCTTTATAGTTCTTTTATTATTCAAGGAAAGGTGAACTGATAAACAATTGCCATGGGAAAGAGGAAGAGAAGTGTGAACATGAGATACTTCTACGTGCTTTCTCATCATCTGGACTCCAAGGACTTGGTCAGATACATTACTTTCTGTGGTCAGTGCCCTCTTATCCCACTGACAAGGAGAAGATGTGTCTCAGCCATAAAGTAGGAAAAAGCAATAAGCAAGAAAGCAGCAGTGACATTTCTGTGGGAGAACAGGGCATTCACAACTCGGACCACACTGACAGCCCTGTGGCAAGAGCTCACCCTGCTGCCCGCACCGACAGGCAGGGCTGGCCCAGGTTTGCCTGGGAAAGGAGACAAGCTCCTCTCAGTGCCAGGCAGGTGGGAGTCCCCGTTCTGCAAACACCATGGGGACCTGAGCCATCACACCTCACCCACGCGGGAGAGGATGAAGCCTAGCTCGTATGAGAACATGAAGAAGCCGAAGAAGCCGAGAGCTGTGGTGTACGGGTAAGGCCTGAGGGCATGGAGTCAGGCATGTGCTTAAGCATCTGCCTGTGCCGAGGTGCTGGGGCCAGGCTGAGAGCGATGGAGCAGCCATATGAAAGCAGCGTGTGCTGGTGCAGGGGGATGCCTGCACTTGCAGTCTTGATTTACTCAAAGGCCGCGAACATAAGCCAGGTATTTTTATGTTCTGTTATGAATGTTAGCCACAAAACTAGAACGGTTCCATGCAGCCAATAAAGATAGCAGTGCGAAACCCAGGAGGGCCAAGCCACTACAGAAATGTGAAGCTGTAGAAAAAGTTAATAAACTTTGGAGGAATGTTTCAGCCTTACTCTGTTTCCAAGGGGCACAGAGATCCCTGTGTGTGCAGCTCATGGGCCTGGCCAAAGGGGGCTTGGACAGACTTCAAGGGAAATCCACAGCTATCTCTGTCTCCACTGCCAGAAGTTTAATGGAGCCGTGCAGCAAAGCGCTGCTGTCAATTGATGGATGGAAAAGCAGATCAGATGCACGCCTGCTTCTGGGAAAACGCACCGCAATCCAGGAGACCCTCCTGTCATTTTGATAAAGCAATCCTCCTTTCAAAGACCAGTTTCAAATCTCTTTCATCCAAGGTGGACAGGCAATGACCCAGGCGCCCTGACCCTGTCATGCCACAGTGCTACCACGCCACTGAAACTGTTTCCTGTAAAATCCAGATATTGTCAAAGAACCAGTTTAAAAGCAAACAAGGAAGAAAGAAAGATGCTTCTTGAACTGATTTAGAAAAACAGAGAACTTAAAAGGAGCAAGCTGATATAGTTTTGTTCTGCCGTGTCAGCAATACTGGCCTCCTGAAGCATGCTTTCGTTTCAATGGCCCCTCTGACCGTCACTGACCATGTTAGGTCCTGCTTGCCTCATACTCTTCCCAAGGCAGCAGTTTCCAACTTCTTTCACGTCAAGAGTATTGTGTTGTATTACCAACGAGGTACTTGTGGAAAGGGAAGAAGAAATGAAGATATGTGGTCACAGCTGGCCAGAGCCAGGGCAGACCTGCATTCCCCTGCTCACACGCTGGGCCCTGGTTATGCTTTTTATGCACACTCCCTGATGCTTGCATTTTAAGACCAACACTTCCATGTGCCATTGGATGTATCTGTCTGAAAAATTAATTACAAGTTCAGAAGCACATGGAAATAGCATGGATCTTCAGAAACTACGTTACCAAGAAAAGGAAAGAAAAATCAAACATTTAATCTTAGTAAACGATAAACCAAAATGCGAGCAGGAAAGAAGCCTGTGATTTCAAGATACTAAAAAGGGGGAAAGGCAATGATTAAAAAAAAAGGTTATAAATAATTTTCCTATTATTCATGCAATACAGATGAATAAAAACCTTTTTAAAAAGGATGTTTTAATGACTTACAATGTGCACAGCTAAAAGGCTTACTTTCACTTTTCTGGTTTTAGATAAAAGATTTTTTGCTGATCAGAATAATTATGCTTATAACGGGGGATAAAAGGAATTGGTTACCTACAGATATACAAACCAGTGATGCTGGAGGTACAGTCACTATGCAACATTCTGCTACTTAAATTGGTTTCATCTGTGAATTTTATTTCTCCACAAAATGTATACACTTTTTTTATCAGAGGCTTTCCATTGCCCTGTGCCGTTAATACTTATTTTTACAAGCAGGAAAGCTTTCTGTTTGGGGGAAAAAAAAAAGAAAAAATAGAGACTACAAAAAGTAAAATAGAGGCTACAATTTACAGATAAAAATCCCAGAAAAAGTAATATAAAAACTTGGGGTAAACACTGACTTTGCTGTTGCTACCAATGGGAAATGCTTTTGCATGCAATGATTTGTGCTATGTTCACCTCATGATCTGTGCTATGTTGAAAACCCACTGGTATCAGCTGTTTCCAGAAACAGGGAAGCAGATCAGATGCACGACTCACTGTCACAGTTATTACATCCCTAGAAGATTTTATTCCACTGGTATGATTATTGGAAATTTCTTACACAGTGTCTGTTCAGAAGGACTGCATTTTAATTATCCCTCAGAAACTGGCTGGAAGTTGGGTGTCTCAGTAGTTTTGCTTGCTTTCTTAACATTGCCTTATTGCTTAAAGCTGTACAGATCCTTTTGTAATAACTGAAAGCAACTAAACTATGGAAGTATTATCTCTTGGAAAAGTAAAAACAAATCAAGATTTGGGTTCAGGATAGCTTAGCAGAGTGAATTCTTATTCATAGACTTCACATTCTTGCTGAGGCTTCAGTTTATTGAATTGCCCAACATTTTTCTGTTAGCTGTTTGATTAGCAAAACTCACTCTAGGTTTCTAGGGCACTGTTGAAGTACATGCTCTTGAAATATCCCTGCTCAGTGCTGCTGCAGCATGTGGGGAAGAAACGACGAATGAGTGCAGCAGACGAAAGAGAAGGCAACACAGAGACACCAAGTCTTCCCTGGCATCTAAAGGGAAGTAACCCTTCCCCATCAGATAGTCAAAGAACTGATCACACAGGTTTATTCTGTTTTCTAGGTCAGACAAGAATCTCAACTGCCCCTCAAGTAGCAAGGATGTAGCAGAAGAAATGAGAAGGTAGTGAGGCAGGACCACCTGCCCTGGAGTCAGCTTTGTCTTGGCTTTCACAGAACATGAGCTGCAGAAGCACTTTCTTTTACACCAAACAGGTTTCCAAAATGAAAGCAAAACTTTCCAACAGGTCTTAATAACTCATAGGCCTGAGCAATTCTGGCCTGGTAGGACTCTGAGGAGAACAGCAAGCAGCGTGTAGCAACCAAGATCAGAGTCAGCCATGGTTAATTACACGGGCATGCCAAAGGTCTCCGTTTCTTCACTTGATGAGAGCATAACCTTCGTTTTGTGAAAAATACATTCCTATTCCCCACAGTTGTAAAGGAAATATTTACAAATGAGCCAAACAATAGGTGTCTGCCCCCACCTGTAGGAAGCCTGCAAGAAATTGTTTCACAAGGTGTAAGCAGTCCCTGTTCATCTTAACATCAACCACAGCTAACGTGTGGGGATAGCAAAGGAGCTGGGCCATTAGGGTGCCATGTGAGACACACGGAGGGTTCCCAGTGCCTTAATTCATCTGTGACTCGTGACAGCAATTTAAATGTGGCTTCTCCAGCTCAGCTTACAATGTTTAGGCATGAATACGAGGGGGTAGTGTGTACTACCATAGCCAATGCTATACCACCAATAAACCAGAAGACTTAAGTTTCTGGGCTGTCAATTTGGTAATCTGTATTAACACTACATTCACTTCAAAATTAATTTGAAAACAAACAGCCCAGGTAATGCTAACTTTGGTATGTTACAGCTTATTAAGACAAGACGGAAAAAACAAAACTGCACTGTGCACAGTTGGCGGTCCCACAGGATCCCAAAACAGGATCCCACGGTGCCTTTTAAAGCAAATTGTTAAATCAGGACTATACATGTCACTACAGAGCTGTCAGATGATACGGTTCCCAGGTTTTAACGTTCTCTCTCTCTTTTGCACACAAGTACGTACACAAATACTCCCACAGACTCAACAGAGCTCCTGCATACACCTCTGCCAATCCCTTGCCTGCATATGTATGACTTCCACTAAAACTGGCATGAGTTCAGTGAGAAAACTAATGTATTTCTCTCTGTGCCATAATGCATGCGGCAGTGCTTACTACCATTGCCATTCGTTGCTCATGAAAAATTCAGTTTATGCAAAACAATTAGGAATATTGAAAAATGAGAGGGGAGAGAACATCAGGAACAAATATATTTGCACACAACCCTTTGGAAAAGTAACATGCAGAATAAAGAACACCACCATTCTGAATGCAAATGAGTCCATCAGTCACCTAAAATAACAGGCTATAATTAATAATATAATGAATTAAATTATCATAAGCTTACACTAGAAAACCACTTAACCACTTAAACACAACCACAAAATACAGAAGGGTGGGGAAAGGCTGGGGGGCAGGCAAGCCAGGTTCCTCGGATGAAATCCCCTCCGCATTCAGCAGCCTCCCACCAGCTTCAAGGCCCTAGTTCCTCTCCTGGACTCTTTACCAGGTTTTGCTCTCAATTCACTGTGCATGATCAGAAAGATCTCCAGCACCTCCATTTCTGCCAAGAAGGGAAACCAATCACCAAATTCAGGCTACTGTTTGATATGCTGTATCTTTGGTTCAGAACAATAAATAACCAAAAACAAAAAATAACCATTGTGGTTATTTTTTTAAGCAAGATTAAGAGTCATCCAAGGTATTTTTAGTTTTCTAGAAGAATGCAAAATGCCTTTGGCTGCATTAGACTGGAGAAAGGCTCGTGTTGCTGATGAGATGCTGCATGAGAATACCTGTGACTTCAGATGATCACGTGAGTTACCCACCCTATTGGGATCACTATTAACCAAAAAGGTGAATACATCTTTCTCCCAGTCTTGAGGGATAACATCATTTTATACTTTGGGAAAAGATTTAAGTGATTATGGCATGCATGCCTCAAAAGACACTGCCACATGAGGCACTGTCATGATGTAAAAACATAAATTAATTTTTAAAACTTTGGCATCTTCCCCTTAAAGGACAAATGTCCATATGAGTAAAATAGTGCTCTAAATACTGGGGGGAGCAGGATGACAAAAGAGAGGCAGATGAGGAACATGACATCTATACCCTGACCACTTCTTGCCAAAACTTGGTCTCATTTCCCCAACTCATGGGGATGGGCTCCATCAAGGTGGGGGCAGCAGGGAGCGGTATGAAACAGAGTAAAGGACCCATGTGAACGGGCAGCAGCAGGAGGCAGGAACTCAAACAATACACAGAAGAAACAAACCCAGCACACTCTAAACAATCACTGGGTTTTGCTCTTAAAACAGTTTCCTGAGGAGGTGAGACAATCTACCATTTATCATCTTTGAAGAAGATTTCAGGCTGATGGGTGGTTAAGTGAAACTGTTAGAAATGGTGTGGACCCCAAAATAAGACCATGAGGAGGTGTCACGTGAAGAGAACTGCTCCGGGTTTGTGCAGCCTAGCTGTCACAGCACCAGGTAAGGAAAACCAAGAATGCGCCTTCTCTGACCACAGAGACCCTTGTGGGTTTCATTTCTCAGTGGTGCTTCAGAAGCAATCCTTTACCCTTACTCAGGTCTTAATTTTTTCCACATAATTTCCAGCTCCCCAGAGAACCTTGTCCTTTCAAATCCCTCTCTTTTTCATGAGGATTCTCTGTCCCTTGTGGTTTTGAAGGTGTTCAAATCCAGATGCATAGCACGGTGGTTTGAAAGGTTACTGTCCTGTTTGATCATTCTTGATCCATTACCCTCTCAGAGCTGCCCAGTGCAATAGCAGTAACATTTGTCAAAAGTGGGAAAAGAGATCACAAAACAAAGCACAGCTATATCTATCTGCAGATCTATTGTATAGATTTACTACTGTGCAAAATAACCACTAGTATAATGTGCTCCCAAACATATATCTAATATGGACATAACACACACAGCCACATATACCCCTCCTTTCTTCTACGAGGCCATGTTGAATACACTGGATCTGGGCAAAAAAAGGTTTTTTCCTTTTCCTACGTGCAGTTTCCTCAAAGGTCCCCCCAGCACAGCAGCAGGGGACTTGAGGAGTTGTAACCAAAGCCATGGAGATGACTGGTGCAGAGGGTGTTCAGAGACTTCTGCCACACACCAGAGCGGACTAGGCAGTCCTGGGTTAATGGCTGGACTTGATGATCTTAAAAGGTCTTTTCCAACCTAAACGATTCTACGATTCCATGAAAATATGGTCCGCTGCAGAGGGGACCTTCAGTCTCTAAAATAAATGACAGCCACTGGCATCTTCTGCCACCCTGCACTTCTGAAGAAACATTCAGCAACTGACTGCAGGCCCAGTTTTGTGAACTGGGTTTTATGTCCAAATCCATTTGGCCTAACATTAGACATCTACCTTGGGCTGAGGTGAGAAACAGTCAGATTGGTCGCTCCTGCAGCTTGACGCGAGGCACTTCCAGAAAGCAGTTCATGTCTGAAGCCAAGGGTGGCTGCACTGCTTGTTCGGGACCTTGTGTCGCATGGGACGAATTCCGGTCTTAACGAACAAGTCTCTCTCTCTGGCAGCACTTTTTGATGCTCAAAGGACAGCAAAGTCCTGCACATGGAAACTGCAACTGCGTATGCACCTAACATGGATGTCCAGGGTGCAAAAAGGCTACATAAATCTCAGATTTTTTGTTCCTTGGTTTATTCTTCTTGGCTATGATCTACATTTCTTGGAAAAATTCTCCATCTCTCTGTTGGCAGATCAGTCTACACTTGCCACACATGTGCTGCTTTAGCAGACGCATAACCTGGTTTTCTCTGCAAAGCAGTAACGTGCTATGGAATAAACATTTCTGACTTTTTTTAAGCAGTAAAAAGTCTCTTATTCAACCTGTTTAATAGGTTAAGTGGTCATATTGTATTAAAAAAAAAATCCAGTATGCTTTCCTTCCCAAGCGCTCTCTCCTACTTCATTAATCTGATGTTTTAATAGTTTCAGGATCATGGAAGTGGTTCTTTTTGGTACAATATTTAGAAAGACAATCTTGTAATAGTATTCTCACCCAAGTGAATGCTCAAATGAACAGAGCTGATAAATGATTAATATAACAGCAGTGAGATAACCCTGACAAGTACATCTGATGTTTGTTAACTGAAGATTACTTCTTTTAAAGTCTTAATTGGGCCATGTTAATTGGATGCGTGTGTTCAGTAGGCATATTTCGTATCATGAATTTAAGCCAGGTTTTGTTCAGCAAAACTGTAAACATGCAATTAGTCACAGAAAAACATGCACCCTCCTATAAGCTTGGAACACACGAACCCTGAAAGTCATTTTCACAGGATTTTGCCCCCTAAAATCAAGTGGACTGATATGGCTCAGGCCTTGTGTAATGTTCTGAAAACCGAGTGATGTCTCTGTAATTACCACAAGCCTGCACAGCACTGGCAAAGCCGTCAAGAGCTCTTCTTGGTACAAATACCCTGCACACTTCAGCAGGAGTGTCTCCATGAGAACTAGATGACAAGAACAGGACTGACAGCCCTAGGTTTCCCTTGCCTGCTGGAGCAGAACATCGCCTTGCCTGTGCAGAGGAAGGCAGCAGCTCTGCTTTTGTGCCAGGGGGTCTGAGCCGCTCAGGAATGGCTCTGCCAGTATTTATGGGGAGTCTCTCCTCAAAGCACTGTGACCACAGCCAAGAGGGTGTTAACACACAGAGGGCAAGAGAAAATGCACTGCTAGGTCACCTAGATTACTGAGCAAGGTTGGAAAATACCTTTGGAAAAATACTGCCAGAAAGGCTACGCAAGCCCTTTCTGCTTAGCAGCTGGGTTAGTTAACAGCACAGGGACTGAGGGAAGTGACTGGGTCAGTGCCAGTCCTATCCACCATGGAAATGACAGGGAAATGGGAGAGCAACTATGATACATTTTCATGGTTTTAAGTTTCAGCTTTTTAGCTTATCACTCTTTTCCTCCTTCCTTCCTTCCTTCCTCCCTCCCTCCCTTCCTTCCTCTCTTACATCTTCTATTTTCCTTTCTTCTCTTTTCTTTCCCTTTTTCCCCTTTCCTTTTCTTTTTCTTCCTTCCTTCATGTCTTTCCCTTTTGTTCTCCTTCTCTTTCTCTCTCTCTTTCTTTCTTTCTCTTTCCAAAATTAGCTAAAACTACTGCATAAAAGACTCATGCATAGACCATTACAGTATAACCACTCACTCATCCTTACCTATGGAAGCTTTCCAGAGCTCTGTAGAAGTTCCTTTCATAATGAGAGCACACAGAGTTGTGAAAGAAGATGAGAAACCACAAGAACAACGTTGCTTATGGGAACAACTTCTACTTTTGCTTTAGAATAAGAAGACATTTTAATCTATAGCTACAATGCAGAACTATACAAAATATGCATATGTTGTGCAAGGTGTACACACACACTCAGCACAGATCAGAGCACTATCATTTTCTTGAAGACTGAAATTTTCACTGGACACAAGTGCCTAGTGCATTGTGTTGGTATGATAATGCTTTTACATGAGTGGCTACAGAGCTATATGAAGAAGAGCTACATAGTGACTATACTCATTACATGGTAGCTGTAAAATTCGTTTGCACTGAATTAATCAAGTTGTTCTTGTTACAGATTCATGCCAGCAGGAGTTATGATTGATTAAAAGTAGTTCCAGCCATGATCTCCTTGAACATGTGTCAGAGGTCTGCAGCTGAGTGCCCATGTAAATTAGAGTACTACAATTTCCCTTTCATTAGCCATCAGGTTTTGGTTTGAAATGCCCCCGAGGAAACTATGACCTACTCTATGATCTGTAGAAAACACACTTTACTCCCATAGGCCCAATTCAGGGCAGTGCTCAGCACAAGCCTTGTTTTAAGTTAGTGGATACACTGACTTAGCAGAACTACTCATGAAGTTGAAGCCATGCTCCTGCACGTACTTGCAGAGTACTTACAGAGCTGAGAGCAGACCAGCCTGAGAAACCAACTATGTGCTCTGTGATCACTTCTGGACATCTAGAGGCTTTTTTTTTACATTTGAACACAGACAAAAAGACAAATGACAGACATTTTCAGAATCAAATCCAGAATTACTTCATTATTGATATGCAACACGTCTTCCAGATTTCCAGCAACAGCCAAGCTAACCGTGTGAACACTAAGGACCTTGGGGAGTCACAGCTCTCTGCAGTACCACGTTGGAAACCACACTAGGACCATGGATATAGGACTCCCAGACCATTAACTGGGGGAACGGGATGACCCAAACCAAGCAGGAAGCCTCAGAGCCCTTGGAGACCTATTTGAAGAGCTGGGTCTGACAGCAAGGCTCCCTCCACAGTGACAATGAAGATGCAAGAGGAACCAGCTGGCTTTAGAGTCTGGAAACCATGAGGTCCATTTCCTTGGCACAGAGTATGCAGTGGGGATTTCCTGGAGTTGAGGACCCCAAAAGCCCCTGTGCTCCCCACTCTGACACCATCTTTCAGGCAGATTTCTAAGTCACTGGGCAGGTAAGCCGGCAGTAAGCCTGCAAGGTTTCTGAGAAAAACTTGGCTGGCAGAAAAATTTCAAAACCTGCCTGACAGGCAAGGTCACATCAAAGCTTGGGGGAAAGAGGCTGACTGACAGAAAATCAGCTGAAAGGAGCATGTTTCCATATGATGCTTTACATCTGAAAAAATCAGCATATTCTAAGATAAAAACATTCTTTTGGAAAATTTCCATCACCTCTATTTAAATGGCTATCATCTGCCACAGTCTCACTTTCAGCCTTACAGAACTGGATCACCGTTTGCTTGCTGCAGAAAGTCCTAACCGGAGTAATTTCTACAGCAGATTGTTTCTCTGAGCAAGCTTCATTTAGCCAAGGAAAATGATGCAGTGTTTAGCTCCACCACAGTGCATGCTACATCAGATCAGAAATATGATAAAAGGAAAACATTCCCCTAACACAAAATACTCTCTTGAAAACAAAACCTGTGGAACACATGGGTTACACAAGGTATCCTACAGCTATCAAATAACGGAGTGGCAGCAGCCCTGAGCCCATTCCACTCTCTAAACTTTCAATTCTTCTCCATTAAGTTTTGCATCAAAAAGCTCACCCTACCAGGTTGTAGTGGTTAAAAAATACCATTGGAAAGAGATCTGCCGTCCAAATTTTAATAGGGCTTCAGCCACTTCAAAGCTGTTCATTTCTAAGAGTTTTAATCCTTTTCAGCCACTAGCTGGCTCCCTGCCAAAGTCAAGTCAATTAGTTAAGAAGTCATTAGAAAAGCCCTCAGATATGAAAGCCATACCTTGAGTCCAGCTCTTTTGAGGCCTCTGTCAAAAGACAGGGCTGCTACTTTGGCACTGTTTCAGCCCCTTAGTCTACCTGAAACACAAACACAAAATCAGCCCGACTCATCTGCTTTGACTGCATCCTCAGCCACTGGAAGAGGCTTTCTCCCAGAAAGCAGGCGAGCAAGGACCAGTAGAGCAGCAGCCACAGCTTTCGTGCTGGCAACTGAATAACAAGCCAGTTGCTTCAGCAGACCTGCTGTGAGAAAGCCATGCCAAAATTCTAACATCTACACGGATGCTTCTGTGCACCAGCCTTGCGCAAAAGCCTTGGTGATCAGTAGCGAGTTCAGTCCTAGTCAATTCTCCATGCCATGAGTCAGCCCTCTCCCCAGGGCCAAACGATGCATACTGGTTCATGACTGCTCTCAATGTGGGGTCCAGTGATTTCCCTGCCAAGAGAAATATTTGGCTTGTTTCTGACTGGAGCCCTGAATGCAAACGCTTATACCTACAGCGTGGGTGAAGAGCAGAGCCGTGCCCCCAGGCAAAGCAGGGAGTGAACCAACCTGACAGCACAGAAACACCCAGTGAAATTTATTTTCATTCTAACCCATCTTCTCCAGTGAACTTATCTCATGTTGCCATACAAGCTGTAACTCATGCCAAGACTCAACATTTTCACACTTCTAGACTTGCTCTGAACAGAGTCAGGCATCCTGACGGCAGCAGTGCCTGTCCTGGGGGTGCCACCATGTGTACCGTGCTCCATGGATATTCCACAGCCACGATGTGCCAGCCCCAGCTGCACCGGGGACAGCTGGCACCCACGCTGCTGCCACACTCACGGCTGCCAAACAGAAGGGAACCCCCTCCTCCGCGCAAACATGGCATTTGCTGCTGACGTGTCCTATCCTCTCATCAAACCACACCTCGGGCGAACAGCACAGGGGGTGCGAAGTAAATCCTGTCTGTAACATGCAGCCCAATGTGATGCAGAGGCGGTGCATTGGGAACTGTCTACCGGGTCCTTTTACTAAGCCCATTTGCATCCTAAGGCAGGCTGCCTTCAAACCTGGCATTGCAAAACAGAAACTGGCAGCGACCAAAGGCGAGAAGCATGCGCCTGCTGCAAGTGCTTCCTCACACATCCCCACATTTTGCATTGCAGCACAGCAGCAAACAATTACATCGAGCAACCAAAAATTGCTCAAATTACACATATTTACCCCTACAGTAAGTCAAAATGGGAGTTGATTCACTCATCACTCCAAAGAAACTGGATGGAGTGACTAATGCGGAAATGATCATAATTTTCCCTGCCCTTAATTTTGAAACTGAATTTTAAAGCATACAATCTGATGATGGCAGAAGATGGGTGATAAATATTTTGATATGGCAGCACAAAAAAGGAGGCTGAGTGTTAAAAGACATCATAGCAAGAAGCAGGAAGGGATGCTCTTAATGTACGTGCAATTTTCACATGGGTTGTGCAGCATCAGAAAGATACTGTCAAAATAGAAGAAATTTGGTAAATAGCAAAATGAGCCAGGGCTAGAAGTCGGCTTAAGTGAAAAGACCGGGAGAACTACCATTTCTGCTGCTGAAATGGTGAGAAGATAAATCTTCAAATTGCAAGTGCTGTAAACTGTGAGCAAATATAGGCTGTACCACAAAAGGCAGACACAAACATTTCTCTCTGCAGCCTTACTTTGCAGTTTGGGCCCAGCAAGAGCCAATGGAAGCAAGCAAACAAGTGCTTCTGCGGCAAAACATTGAGGAGAAACGGCATCCATGCAAATCACCTGCCACCTGCCCCCAGGCCATGCTGTGGGAGAGGGTCCCCTGCCTGGCGGGGTACGGATGGCTCTAGCTCTGCACTGCGCGCCTGCCCCAGGGCATGGGGATGGCACAGCCAGACGACACATCCGTCCCTAATCTTTTGGAAGGTGAAAAGTTGGCAAGATGAGAGGGGGTGAGGGACCATCACTTGCTTCTTGTCTGCTCTGTTCATCAAGATATTGGTTCCTTCAGCTCATCGAGTGTGACCATTCTGCCAGAAGCAATAAACCAGGGGGAGCAGAGCATGCACCACCCAGCCGCCCACACTGCCAGCCTCCCAGCCAGCCCCTCCACACCTGCAACCGTGCGGGGTCCGGCCAGGGCCCCACTAGCCACGTTTCAGCTCCCCTCCTTGCCTTGTGCCACAACAGCAATGCAGAGGGGGTGGCTTTGGAAGGAGGTGGGAGCCCCCAGGGCAGGGGTGGGCAGAAGGACACAGGTGCAGCTGGTCGCTGGGGCTGCTACACAGCACTTTTGTATAAGAAATACACTTTGCACAGAAGAGCAGCCGTGGGGAATGGAGAGGAGGCAGAAAGGACAGAGCTTGCTCCTGCTCTCTGCAGCTCAGTCACCAACTGTACAACAAGGATCCATCTCCCAGGTTTTGAGGATCACTATTAGGCTCTGGGAAGATCTAAAACACCCTCCTTCCTCCCACAAATATCTACATGCTGGTACTAGCAGATTTGGAAGAGGCAGCAGGAAAATGTCCTGCATGTGGAGGCACAGGTACCCACCTGTGGTACCTGAGGTACCTGAAGTACCACCACCTCAGCATCACTGTGCACACTGGACATTTTCCAGGGTTTCCTGTTGTCCAGAAATGCTAGGAACAGCCATTCACAGTGGGCATTTTGCCCTGAGGCCCAGGACAGCTTGTAGCAACCTTGGTCCCAGACCAGAACACCACGGTGCTAGCTGCTATAGGACCAACGAATGTACACCAACAGTGTAACACCACAGTGATGATGTGAAAATCATCAGCCCTGCTCCCTGCGTTATTGTACAGCTGTGTTGGTATGCTGGGAGATGACATAAGATTCCTGTCTTTCAGATGACCCTGTTATTCCATGCAATGCTGAGAAACAGCTATGGACGGCACATGGCTGGGATGATGGGTTTGCAGAGCTCTTCAAAGGCTTCGCAATGTCATACTGACCTGTATAGAGCCTGATGTTTCATTGCCAACTTCATTAAGGGTACCTCTGTTTCAGATAAGCGCTCAAACAATCTTTTTTTGTGTGTGTTTTAATTTAAGGGGAAAACATCTGGCTGCTAATGATGCTGTTGTCATTGGAAACATAATTAAGACTTTTGTTTTCATAAACTAAAAATAATGGTGAGTGGTATTCAACAGCTTGAAATCTTTATGCTGTATGTATAGGAGTCATGATTTTTCTAACGAGATGGCTGTTTGAAGTGTGTTTATATGTCTATGAAGAGAGCTAAATAGCATGTATTGCTGTTAATTGCAGAGCTGACAAGTTGTTCTACCCTGTTATTACGTTGCCCCTTTCCACATGATCCTAATTCATAAGCGATCTGAAAAGTTATTTTGTTTGGTTTTAAACAGACCTCCCCTGGTGGGAAAAAGCTCTCTGCGGTCTGCAGCTAACTCTGAGACAGAGCTCACCAAAGCAATGCGCTTGCCCATGGCCCGCATTTTGGCATCGAAGTGGCTCTGGCATCCTGGAAGTGAAGTAGATGAGACAGAAAATGTAACACCTCAAACCTCTTATCTGCCCTGTGCAAAACCCCGTTCAGACTGCCACCTGCTTCTGGGGAGGGTTTCTTTATCCAGTCCTCTAAGAAGAAACGGAAAGTGGTGGAGAAGTCTGGGATTTTTACAGGCACCATCACTGCCTGTAAAAGCAATTCAAACGAGGGGCTCAGCTCAAGCTCAGTGCCAGGCTCTCTGCAAAATGGTCTTTTGACATTGCAGCAACATCATAGCTTCAAGAAGTCAGGTGACATCTATGGGTCTCGAAAAGGCCGTGGATGGTGACAGCTGGGGCAATGTGTGTAGGTTTCTGGATGCACAGACAGACTAGCACTGGGGAGAGACAATTTGCTCATAGCCAACTGCCTCTATGGCTGTGAGTCTGATGAAGAGCGTGATCACACCTGAAAACCCACTCAGCTTCTACTGCTACTCCTCCTCCTCCTCCTCCTCAGAGAGTGAGTCTGCAACTGAAAGAGGGCAAATGGACCAGCAGACAAGGATGGCAGTGCTGCTAACATTTTAACTATGCTGCCAGAAAACCTGGGATTAGGAAGCACTGTAGGTTCTGCATTTCATCTGCATTCTGAAGAGATGTAATATACATGGGCCACATTTCCACACTGAAGGCTGAAAGTCTCACCTTATCATAGAAATGCACAAACCAGAGCGTTTGTTAAATACCACAGGATCTGCAACAGTATCCCACTGGCAGTGCTGGTCTCACAAGGCTCTCAATCCATCCAAGAAAAGGGATTTTTAGTTCATTAGCAGGTACCTACAGGAAGAACTACTGAAGTGGAAGAATAATTGTTGGGGCGGGGGAAAAATAATATGGCAAGAAGCCACAGGAGAAAGCAAAGGTTTCCACTGCTGAGGAAATGGGAAACTGAGACTTCCTGCTTCTTACTGGACCAAAAACATCATAACTTCTGTCTCGCTCAAAACATAGCAGAAATTGTGCTTTTTTTCTTGTGTGGGACATTGTGTTGATAAAAACAAGCACAGAAAAGGGACAGAAGAAAGACATACCCACATGTTTTTCATGATCAAAACAGTCTTGGATAGGGACACTGATATCTAGGTGAGATGTTGTGCCAGTGTTTTATTTACTCCAGCATGTTTGCTCAGTAATGCATTTCCAGGAAGATTATCTTGTTAATATGGTAATAGTATTCTCTCTGGTTTGCCCATCCCTGGTACACAATAGCACGTTGTCAGTTATAACCACACTCTATATATAGCTTGCCCCATAAAGTTAACAGCTACAGACTGAGTGGGATTTTCCTTTTTCCTTCCCTTGGAAAGTAATTATTTCATACAAACGTCTTCTCCTCATTCCTCTTGCCCAACCATGAGGCTATTTGACCACAGCTGCCAGCTGCCCAGGGACCACAGCTCCAACGTGAACTCACATGCACTTCAGACATGAGCATTCTTTTCCTCTGTTTCTTCTCAGTCCCTAAGGAAATCGAGAAACCTTTTCATTTAACACAGTCAAGACAGAGGCTAACTTCCATTGTGTGTGTCATCAACGAAGCTGTTTCATCTCTCCACTGACACTAACGCCACAAAATACTGAAGAGGATCAGACTGAGCAGAAGAAACACGTCACCATGGGCCGCTGGTACAGTTACAGTGGAGAAAACACTTTGAATATATACAAAATCCTGTGTGATAAACCCTACAAAAACAAACACCTCACAAACCACTGGTGGGGCAAAACACTCCTACTTGGTCTGAAGGGAATTGTTCTACTGATGGGGAAGCACAGAAGAGCTGGAAGCTTCCTGTGCTGTTCTGGTGACTCCCTTTTGAGCTAAGCAAGCTTTAGCATGCCAGGAAAGGCCACTCTTCTTTCCTTCTTTTCCCCTTTAGAAATGCTTAGATGCTTTTTTGGCATTTGGGGAAAAAAACAACTGGCTTCCACACATGAAAGGAGAAGACGTACTCCTGCCAAGTGATGAGCATGTTCAATTCCTACTGACCGAACTTGCTTTTTAAATAAATACACTGTCTTTGCTGACTATTCCATGTGCTGACAGGTTATATTATTTGAGGATAACATGTGAGGAAGTTTATTTTACCATAATCCAAATGGACACAGTTAAGGTTAAATGCTATTGTTTGGCTTTAGAGATTAATTTTAGGAATTTACCATTCTCTTGATGATTTTTTAATTTATATAATGTGTCAAACTGTAACGCAGTCAAAAAAGATACTCGGTATACACAAGAGGGTGATGTTATAGCTTGTGGAGATGATGACAGTTTTGGTTTTGTATTCAACAGACATCTACCTGGTAGCGCAGGACAGATCTTCCATTCATTCAATCAACTTAGTTTACAGAAACATAGATGAACGATGCTTAGCTGTAACCAAGCTCATGCTATCTTCTATGGCAGGAGCCGTACCAGCCACTCCTGTACTGCTAGGGGTTCGGTTTAAAACACACACCTACACTCTGCAGCAGAGACCCTCCAGTGGTAATAAACATACAAACATTCCCTCTTGCAGTCCAGGGAGACACACACACAAGAACATGACAAGGGTGGCCACAAAGATGGCTTGACTCTAAAACTAGTTAATCATGGCCATATGCCATTGAAAGGAAAGCTCTCCGCAAGCTGTGGAAGTGATGCTCCTACATATACCGTCTTCTTATGTACTCATGCCCCCCCCGGCAGAAGCAGGGACAATGGGGAATCATTCAATCAGAGCAACACAAAGGGCCCTCTGCCCTGTTTCTTCTAGGTCAGAGAGCAAGTGCTGTTGTTAAATTGGGGTTTAGTGTCTAAACTGCCACTTGGTTGTTTCTGATCGTCCAGAATGTGTCTTTGTTTAAACACATAAACGTCCATCTGGTACCCATTACCTGCCCGCTTCTTCATCACGTGCACGGGTGAGTGAACACAGAAGCTTGTAGGGAGGATGAGCTTGGCTTGTCCACATGGCCCCACAGCTCCCTCAAAGAGCCAGCTGGGCAGCCCCAATGGTCTGCTTGCCCAGTCGAGGCATCGTCTCCACTGCTAAAAGGGGACAATATGTTAACATTACCAAAAGGCAGGATCTCCTTTGCCCAGAAATCCACATCTCTGACAGAGGATTAGCAGACAGCATGTTTCAGACAGGCATGTTTTAGTAATAACAAGGAGTGATCCAGGGCAAAATGGCTGAAGCGGGGTGAGCCCAACACAAAAAGGTTCAGCTCCACATTCAGAAATCCCAGATCTGGACTGTGACATGTGTTTCACAGAAACTCACCTTTTCTTCTCCCCCCTGCCCCCCCCCCCCCCCCCATCTATAGGTGTCTACAGCTTGCATCGTCACTGTAACAGAAATCCACATACTGTATTTTGGGTTAGCATTCAGACATCTGTCTGGACAGGCCAAAAAAGTCCAGCCTCCGGTTCCGCCAGGTTCAGCAACCTTCCCCTGTCCTTCCAGAAGCTGAGTTCCATGCACCTGCAGCGATTACTTCTGAGCTGACAAAAATCACTGTCATAGTTACCATACCTTGAGAAAGGTTTGTGGAACAAAACCCACCCCAATCCTACACTCACAAAAATGTTTCTTTTCCAGCCAGCCCAAACTTCAAAACCATCAACCTGTCCTGATTATGGATAGCAAAAATGTCTGTTCATTGTAAAGGTGGCAAAAGGAGACAGGTCATCTCCATGTCCAAACTGACGTACGCACACAAATACTTTTTTTAAAAGCTCTGCATTTTATATATTTGTAACTAATTGTATAAACACCTAACCTCTGTATCCTCCTAAACTTTTCAAGTTGAAGCTCATGCTGTCTGCCACAGAAGGGTACACCACCATTTTTCCTCTGGCTGCCAGTGCATGACAAGAGCTTAGAAAAGCTGGCTGCTCTGGGAGCACTGCACTGGTGCCCCAGGCTTTGAGGTCCTGTTGGCTGGTGAGACAGCTACTGCTCTGAAAAGCACACCCCTCCTTTGGCTGTACCCCCACCTCCATTCTCCCATGTCAGGAGCTGACAGAGATCCACACAAAGGCTTTTGCAGTCCAAGTCCACATGCTGTTTTCAGAACTTCACAGGGCATCTTCACAGTGGGTCTAGTGAGTGGCAACCACGTTCATACTGGTGTGAAAAGAAAAACGGGGAAGAATGAAACTATTCAGAATAATGTGATTTTAAAGATAAATGACAAAGGGCAAAACCTACATTTTTGCAGTTTGCCGACTGCTCTTCTTCTGAGATAAAGGATGATCACCATGTTAATAAATCATGCTGGGTCTACTGTTTCCTTCTCTTAGTATAAATTCAGTCACTGAAACTCATCAATTTCTAAAGTCAAGTGAGTTTTACTAATCATCCCAATGCCATGGATGTGGAGTCTGTTAATAACCTAAAAAATGATATTTTGTTTCAAAAATCAGATCCTAAGCATTCACAAGATTGGCTCAAACAAGTCATAACACATCAGGATATTTTTTTCGTTTAGCTCCTATTTTTTTAGATGCTGGCGGATGTATTTTCCAACAATTCTCTGCAACTCCAGGTGTCTAAAACATCAGAGCAAATCTTTGATAGCCACCACCTTAGCAGGAACAGGGGCTAAATATTGTTAATTCAACATAATACTCAGCTGTGTTGCGCTCAGTTGTAGCAAAATGTGTAAGGCCAGGAGCAGGACTCTGCCCACATGTAATCTAGAGATTTCATTTGATTATCTGTTACCATCATTTTGTAGCAAACAGCTCGTTTGGCTATATTTATGGTGACAAATGGACACCTGTTCACTAGATACTTCAGGTCTTGTCTATTAAATACAGTGAATGTGAGCACACGCCTACTCATACTCTGATGATTTTCTTAAAGCACCAGTTCCTGAAGTCAGGTGATTAAGTGAGAGTCGCTTGTATATTTGAAGGGAAAACAAAGTGTATTTAGTTTTCTCAGTTGCAGGGAAAAGCTTCCACCAAATAAAGCTAAGAAATCTGAAAGGAAATTGTTTTGTAAAAAGTATTTAATAAACACGGTAAATTTCTGGTCCTTGAATGACAGATGTTGGCAAAACTGATGCAGCCAATTTGCTGGCAAGAACTCTGACTCCTATGATGACCTTCATGAAACACCTATGGCCATCAAAGGCTGAAGTGATAAATAAATTTGCCTGTTAATACCCACCACACTGTTTCTATGAGATTGTCTTCTCCAGTCCTCCACTGGCAAGGAAAATTTACCTGTCTTGTTTAAAACACCACAGTAAGAGTAAGCAAGGTGCTGAAAATAATGCAGAAAAATCTCACAGCTTGTCTTGAGCCCACCTACCTGGAGTTACAGGTGTGGGAGGAGAGGATGGGTAGTTAGTGCACCTGGTGTGCCCAACAATAGAGACGCAAAGAGCCATGCAGGAGCAGTCCCGGAGAGCCTGCTCCACAGCCCCCCAGAGTGTCTGTGATGGGGTCAGACCGTGACCCACATGCCAGCCATGCCCTCAGCCCAGGCTCAAGCAGGCTGGCCAAAGGCACAGCTCTGCGCCACAGCTCCGACACTCGCTGCTCTCCCCAGATTGTACAAAGCAGTGGCCATGTGTGTGGCTGTATTTGATGTCACACTGACCACACGCCATCCTTCAAACACCCACACCCTCAGCTCAGCAAGAAGCACGCAGGACTTTATGTTTCTCTACCTGCCACTTACATGGGGGCTGCCACTCAGATTCCCAAGAACTGAGGTGGTGGTGACAGATTTATATACATATACACACACATGTTCTAAGCAGCCAAGAAACAACCACTGCAGAAGGGACCCTGTCTGTTTTTAAGGAGCGGACGAATAAATGCCCTTCTCCAGAAACCAAGGAACACTAGCAGTGGTTTTCAAGGCAACCCTTTGCCTTTCTGTGCAAAACTGAACATGCTGCACATTGTTCCCTCAGAGCAGATTTTGCAGAAAAGCTTTTACAGACTGGCTGGTCATCAAAATGGTAGGGCAAGAAGAAGGAAAAGCCATGAAAAATACTCATTTCTAATAAATCTGAGATGGCTTCACATGCCTGAGGCAGACTCATGTTGTTTTTGGCGGGCATGACATAAAAAATAACACTGGGTCTGCAACTCATGAGCAGTTTCCTGCATGGGCTGTGGATTTGCTTTGTTTTCTGTTGCTGTTATTACTGTTATTAGATGGAGGTTGTGGAAAAGAGCATAGGTGCGTGCATGGGGGTGAAGTAGGAAAAAGTTAATCTGTCGTGTCATCACTCTTTTAATTCAAAGCATAGAAACTCTGGAGTTTTTTGTAGTGTGAGGTCTGATAATGATAATCCAGCACCACCTGAACAAACAGTCTGTGGGCCAGTCCGTACCACAGCAAGTGGGAAGCGAGCGGGAAGTGAGTGGGAAGCGAGCGGTCCTCTGCCTGTTCTCTCCTCCTGCTCCAAGAAAGCCGGCCGTGTGAGATGGGGAATGGGGTGCACACAGCAGCGCCCATCCCATCAGCTGGACCAGGGCACACAGGCACTGGGTGAGCCCAGCACATAATCAAAAGGCTTCCTCACAGAGAAAAGCCTGCTTGAAGGCTTCCCCGAGACCTTGCCCTCTGCCAGCAGTGGGTCCCAGGGCAGCCTCCCCTTTTGGAGACAAGCACGTGCCTGAAGAGGAACAACCCTGTTAGAAGAGTTAAATCATCATCAGTGTTTACTGAAAAGAGGTCAACAGCAATAATGTTTCTATAACAACTAGTACCTATGAAGGGGAATGACCTCAGCTTGGGCCATGGCAATACCAGGTTAGAAAGTACTTATATGAAGAGATGCACTTAAATCACGTGAGTCCCAGGCAATTCCTCTAAAAGTACTTAGAGAAGTAACAGAAGCAATAAATAACAGGCTCATTAGTGGTCATCCCTGAAAACTTGTAGATGGGTGAAGGCCCAGAGGCTGGAAAAGGGTAAGCATGAATCCTTGCTTTAAAAGGGGCAGGAAAGCAGGAGCAAGGGAACTCCTGGTAACACCATGCTGGAGGAGGCTGTCCATGCTCTAGGAGACAGGAATACAAGTCAAGTTGGGAAAAGAGTCCGAAAACAACATACTATAATTCAGTTTGCATAAGGGAAAGCTTCTACACAAAGACTGGAAGAATTGGCCACACTAATACATGACAGGGAACCGCTGGGCCGACAGTAGTTGTACAGCAGGGGAGCACGTGGGTTATAGCTGAGCAGAGGGTCCCTTGTGTTGCCTGACTTAACCCCAGTCTGACAGCTGATTTAGGAAAGGAAATTTTGAACAGGGCAGAGACGCTCTTCCATTCACACAGGGAAGCGAGTATGGGAGGAGAACACCAATGAGGAAAGGTAGCTAAACTCACCTAGCCTCTGAGCCCAAATGGCACCCAAAGATGGACAAAAAGCCTGGGGAAGGAATGAGGCAATAAGCTGAGGATGACACCTCTCTGTCAAGTGTTGAGATGAACTCTCCAGCCTGGTGTGTCACACTGTGTCCTTTCTCTGCTCAGTTCTCTCTTGACCATGTATCCCAAAGAATTACCTAATTTCACCATTCTCTCCATGATGGATGAACAAAACAGATGGAAAATTCAATAAACCAAGTGCAAGCTAAACAAGATGCATGCATATTAACTTCATCACTCCAGCACTGGGTTGTTTAGGTTCAATGCTTCTTTAAGTAATCCATCCTTTAGTATTACACTTGCACAGCATACTCCTCAGGGAAAGTCTTTGAACTGGCCAGAAAAGCATGCTTTATGCATTTATATATCTGTATTATATCAGTGACATCACTAGAGACATCATTGTCCAAACATGGCATCAAATCAATACATTCAGGGATGTGGGGTTTATTTGTTCGGGAAAGTGAAGGAGAACAAGAACAGGAGGCAAGAAATGAAAAAAATGCAGTGCCTTAAAGGCTTCCATGGGTGGGTTTTGTCCAAGATGAAGGTCTGAAGAATTAGCAGTTAAAAGAGGAATCTCAGAGAAGCAGCCATGCAATGTCATGGCAGCGCAGCTGCTGCAGACTGGCTGAGAAATGGGCAGCCTGCATTTCAGGACTCTGCAGAAGGGGCTCTGCACCATTTCGTCGTTCGTGATGATGGGTCTGATGTGTTAACATGAACAGGAGCAGCCACTTCATAAATGGAGACTACTATATACCAGAGACTCTCCCTAGTAAATCACTGGCACTGTAAATTACCCCACTATAAAAAGCTGGGGTTTTACAGGAGCCACCAAACTGATCCCATTCCCTCTCTGACTGCTAGGTTTCTTGTTGCTTGTAGAAAGAGAGGCAATACCGAGCCAATGTGGGTGAAAAGAAGTGAACTTTAGTTAAAGAAAAAACCAAACCATCACTCTTTCATCTTTAACTCAGACATTATACAAGTGAGAAGCCAGTGCTTCTTTCACGGAGAGCTAAAGGCTGAAATACATAATATAGTCACTCTCTAGGTCACCTCACTGGTAGATCATCACACTCTGACACAAAGCCGTTAGTAGAAAAGGGTCTGGATTTGTAGAAAAGCTCGGTAGGAACTCTATAGCTTGGATGTGAACTTCATAGGGCTGAGGAGCTGGGCAAGCAGCATCACAGAAGTTGAGAAACAAGACACACACACACACACACACACACAGTTTTGGTATAAAAACCAAAAGTAATGGAAAGGATGGAAATTCCTGAAATTAATGGGAACAGAGAGTTCACAAAGACTTTGAAGTGTGAAAGCTTTCTAGGTGAATCATAAAATGAGATAACAGAAAAAATGGGATATTATCCATAGACAGATGGACCTACAGGTGTACTCAGCTCACAGTCTGAAACTCCCCTCCGTGCAAACTCAACTCAGGTTGTTTCACGAGCCCAGCAGAGATCCTTAGGTTATCGTGTCTCATCTCCTGTGCACGTCAGGACAAGGAAAGCCATACAAGTGTCCTTAGGCTGGGGTTGCGAAGTTACACCTCAAAATAAAACAAAGACAAACCTCTAACTGTGCCTCTCTGCCTCTTCCATATGAAACAAGACCTGTCACTACTGTTGAAAATGCAGGAATGCTTTGCTCCCTAACTTTTTTTCCACTGATCTATGACATAATATGAAGTCTGGTATTTGTGAAGCACCAACCCAAAAGTTGTAAAATTGTCATCTTTTCTCTAATAGACACTGCAGCTGCATAACCACCTCCCTACCATAGAATTTCTCTAACAGATACGACCATGCCGGCAGCCATATTACTGCCCTCAAGTTATTCTTTTTTATCTTGTATTTTGCATATGGGTATGGATTTCCTTTAAAGATGTAAGATTTTTTTTTATTATTTGGTGGGAAAGAAGCTTTTCCTATCTGCTCTCCAAAAACTGAGGAAAATCCTTTAATTTCCTCCCCAACACACCATATTTTCTGTGCTAAAAATTGAAAGCAATAGCCTTGATTCAACAAGGTATTTAAGAACATGCCTAACTTTAAGTACAGCAGTAGTTTGACTGATTCCATTGAAATTAATTTTGTGTTCATGGTTGATCTTCTATACCTTGATGAATCAGGGCTAAGAGGTTTATTTTGATGGGTACCAAGTCTGTGCAGACAAGTGCTGGCGCATATGAACTCCCCATAACCAGAGAAATGAAACAACAGCCAGCCATTTTCACCATCCTGTATCTGTTAGGCAATTCCCTTGAAGATTTATTTTCGCTCTCATATACGAAAAAACCTGCAAGACCTTGCAAACTGTTTATAGTGGAAATGAATTGAAGCATGTCCCTGTGGCACATTTTCCCCTCTCATCCCAGCCTTATTTAACCCAGATTCGGGTGAGCCAACAGGTAGTGGTGTAGTCCTCCTTAATGCTACCTATGGACTCATGATTTTTTCCCTTTAGTTTCTTGATGACTATGGAAGCTTATCTGTGCATGGTCCTGATTCTCCCACAGAACTGGTCAGCTGTGCCCTGCAGCCTATTTCAGTTACGATAACAGCTGTCGCTCCCCTCCTTTCTCCCCCAGCCTTTTCTAAATTGCAGGAAGGTTCCTGTGGTTTACTGGTTCTCCCAATACTCAGAAATTGCTTTCAGTGTCACTGAGTATCCTGTCTAAAATCTACCCATAACAAAGGAGAAAACGGGGAATGGAAGAAAACGAAGAAGAAACAAAAAAAGCAGTTAGTGATGCTGCTTAATTTGATCCTCTCAGGAAGTGTCCTGTCCTAGAAAACAAACCAAAACAACAACCCAACCCAGCGAAAGAAAACATTCATCATTCCCCAGATAAGATCTCAAGATGTGGGGGAAGCTATGCTGCTCCTCAGGGCACAAGCTGCAGTCAGCTGGGTGGAGCGGGCAGCAGATAGCAATGGGGGTGCAGGTCTCCCAGGAGGCTGGGGGTACCACAGGGCTGAGCTGGCTGCTGTTTGCCTTGGTACCAAAAGCAGCTCAGGGGGCAGCTGTGGGTCTCAGGCATCCTGTGTCCTCTGCACCCAGGAGTCCCCCCCAGGCTCCCTCCTGGACCCCTCTGCCACACACTTGTCCCCAGCTGCCAGCCACAGGGACGAGGCTCCCCCACCTTCAAAGGCACCAACTTCATGTTTTATAGGTCTGTTCCAGGCTTGAGGGCAAATCTAGGGAGAAGGTTTATTTTTCCCATTTTCTTTGTCTTTCCCCTCTGGCTTCTGGGGACTTGGAGAATGAGGACCCTTCCTTTCAAGGGAAAGCCAGCAGGGAAAGCGATAGTGTCTCAACTGACGGGATCTGAAAGGCTCAGTTGCGGCTAAGAGACTGCAGGAGAGGAGAGAAGAAAATGGCTGTGCCCCTGGTTTTATAGTTTGTGCTAATCTATGGATGTTCCTGTGGGGCTGAGCAGTGAATTATAAAAATCTTTCCCACTGCATGCTTTCCGAGTCCTTGTATGGGAATAACGGGTGAGGTAAGGTGGTGAGGAAACTGCTACCAGAAACCTAACTAAAACTGTTCTAGCTAAGTATGAAAATCAACCTTTCCTCTCTGCTGGTCACCTAGATGCTGGTTCCAACAGGATCTGGAAATATTATAGTCTTAAAATTTTAAAGGAAATTGTTCCATTGTGGTGTATAACACTCTGGGAGCCAGTTCAGTGACTGGGTGTCACATCTGGCACGTAAGCTGAGCGCCAGAAGATTATCCTCCCACTGAAAGTACACTTCTTTGAGTTTTAAACTCCAGGCTCACAACCACTTCCCCTCCTTTCCTAAAAAATGTAATAATTTGAAAAATGGTGTGGTGTGCTGGGAAGTGACCCCCAGATCCCACCCTAGCAATGGGCTACATTTTATGGGTGAATTATCCTTGAACATGCAACTGGCAGTGTCCTCTGTGAAATGAAAGACTACCTTGAAAAACAACATTAAATATTTAAACGTGCTCAGTACTGCTGTTCTGTTTCCACTTATTCCTTTCCCTTCTTTTCCTCTTACTTGTGCATGCCCATGCATGGAGTCAGCAAACCCCAGGATGGAGTCTGTTGTAATAACAGAGTAAGCACTCACCTTCCTCCCAACTACAGAGGAGACGGTACCTCTTCTGCTATTTCTTACCCTAAAGCTATCAGAACAAACACATCCACTCATTGTCTCCAAACAGGGCCAAAAAAGTAGTATGTAATCACATGCACTGGAACTAAGTGCTCCAGGGCCAAATAAACAAATTCCGTGCATGGCAACCTGGAAAGCAGCTGAAATGAAAAAGGACATTTGATGCTAACTTCTGGGTTTTTTTCTCCTTATCAGGGTTGGCTTGGACTTGTGCTGCATCCTGGGAGAAGTAGCTGTGTGCCATGAAGATAAGCCTTGGTGACAGACGGACCCACGGCGCATATTCCCAGGTCCCCACAACACCACGTGAGCAGCACACCTGCCCTTCCTCCAGCTCTCTCAGAACAGTGGAGGAAAAGCAACTTGGGGATGGAGCTGCTGACTTGGTTTCACACACTATGAACATTTTTACCCATTCCTGTGGAGTACCCGTGAGGGATTTTCATCTGCCTGTTTTCATTCAAGTCATCCCATTGTCTTGTTCCCAGGTCATCTGCCCTGAGAATCCCACATTCAACACGCTATTAAGCCACTGAAACGTATACATAGTATAGACCCTTCTACCATGCACCTTCATGGCTACAATGTCCCATGACTAATATGACTGTCTCCTCAATTTCTACCAGTAAACGGAATCATCCCTTGTGGCTTCATCTCCCCAGGCTTTCAGAGCTTTGCATAGCCACCATTCTGGTTCTGCTCTGACGCTCAAAACCCTTCAAAAACCTCAAAAAAAGTATGTTTGGACCCACACAAACACAAGGTCATCTATGAATACTCAGAGGTATTCTCCAAGTGTTTGGTGTCTTAAAATTCAGTCTCACATACAGCCAAGCTGGAACAGGCCAGCACATCTCCTCCCTCCAGCTCACCAACAGCTGTGCATACATCAAGAACATCCATAAGTAAGGACAGAAATCAAAGCAGTGTATCGTTTCAGAGAGTCAGAGGCTGACACACGAAAACCCCTGAACTTTGTGCAGGCTGCTCGTATCTAAACTCGGCCGGTTCTGAAGTGAGTAGGAACTGGTGGAAAACAGAGCCAGCACAGGCACATTTTTTGACAGCAGTGGCGTTTGTTTTATACCTCATTGGATTTGGAGCGGGCCGAGGGGGGGAGAACGAAAAAAGGGGAAGATAGGAAGGCAGAAATAAAGCAACCCGCTTGTGATTTCTCTCAGGACCATGCGGAGCTGCTTAGCAGTGCGCAGTTGCTGTGCTGCAGTACGCATGGCCTACGTTCCAGCACCTGGTGAGTGCCAGCGTTTTCCCCTCCGTGGCAGGATGGAACATGCCACCCTTAGAGACAGAGGCCCTCCACTTCTGGATAAGGTGGCTGATCCAAGAGACAAGCCGCGGACATGCAAAATACACATGTGAATTCCTCTGACATTTGTTAGCATTTTTAGGGAAATGTCCTCTTCTGGGTATTTCTGAAAGCATTATTAGTGTGGCCAAGAGGGGTTGCACCAACATGTGAATTGCATCCGTTTCACTGTAAGGGAAGAGTGTAACTGCCAGTAGCTCCTCTCCATCTCTTACCTTCACCTGCCCAGTGCCAGGCTGCACCTCGCTTTGGGTCCCACCACAGGCAAAGGCAACGGCACCAGGTCAATGCAGACAGGGCCCCTTGCAGTGGGATGGGCTCACGGCATGGCACCTCTGCTAATTGAGTTCTTGCACCCTGTTTTTGGGCAGCTGGCAGGATAGGAAATGTGAAAAATGGCCAAAAGCAACACCTAAACTGGAGGAAAGCTCCTGCACACAGAAACCCTTCTGGCAGGTGATAACCAACCAGCCTGCAGACTGATGCAGCACATGGATTTCTTCACAGGCTAAGTTTTTAGTCAGAAAAAACTTAACAGCAACATCTACAAAAAGGATGGAATGAAAAGAATCCTGTTTTATTACAGGCATCCACTTGGAATAAAAACTTTATCATATTTACAATGAAAGTGGAACTAAAGGTTGTGAGGTCTGTGGCTGAGGTGTGGCTGCCAGTTTTCAAAGAATGTGGGTGCTCATTCTTTGAGAAAAAACACTACATCCAGTAGCAACTGTGAAAACCATAGTATGAGTATACTCACAGGGCACAACTAAATGCAGGGACATTCCTGGAAATCCATGCTGTACAACAGCAGAGAAGCCACAATTACCTATATAAGCATGTGGTCAAAATCCGTGCTGCAAAACTATGCAGAATTTCCTATATCATATCCTCTGGTTTTGTTTTGGGGGTTTGGGTTGGTTTTTTTTTTCAGAAATAAAGATAGAAAATTATTGATAAAATTTACTTAAAGTGTGTTCCTGCCTGCAAAGCTCACAGCTGCGTTTTGCAGAACTGAATAAATGCCACATGCAATTGTCAGGTGGTATGGATAGGGAATACATTCAATGATCAACTTGAACACTTGCATGAACCTGTCATTCATTCACTTTTCTTCCTCTTTCCCTTCTCCCAGCCAAAAAAAGAAGACTTCTTGTATCACGGAAAGGTGTAGACTCTATTGTTATAGACTAGAAGTAAATCCTGGCTTCTGTTTTGGTATACTTAGCACAGTTTAAAGCTGCCTCCTATGATTTTTCAAAATTTAGATCATATACTTAAATGAACACACTGTTTCAGAATTGAAAGTTGAAAAGTTTCACTTAGCAAATCTGAAAATGACATATTTTCCTGTTCAGAAGAATGCTGCAATGAAGTGTTTTGACTTTGTTAAACCTTCACTTCCTCCTCTCTTCTGTCAAAATTATAATCAAATTTAACCCATTTTCTAGAACAACTTCAATACCTCTGAACGTCAGGCAAAATGAACCATGTACTGACAAAACCACCTCTTGTATTTATTACCTCTGTGATAAATAGCTATTTATTAGCCCTGTAATAATATAACAGCAATAAATTTTGTCCATTTTTGCTGTTTTTTTTTTAAATTATTTTGATCTTCTGTAACTTTCATGAGGCACACCTGCATTTTTGTGTCCTGATCACAAGTGTGCTTTGGAAAATAATTTCCTTCTCATTCCCACACACTGTGCCTGGGTTCACATCACAGAGAGCTACGAGAGTGTGAAAAATGGATTTCTTTCAGATAAAACCAAACTGTAAGATGTGCTTGAGGAACACATCTAGCACGTTCCGGTTGCTAAAGGGTCTTCAGTCCATGGGGCTGGATGTGGTGAGCCCTTGCAACATACACAATGGGGGGGACAAGTTCTCAAGCTCTCAACACTGACATTTATTTTAAGTTTGTGTGCCTACTTCTGCTGCTCTGCACTACTGCTGTGCAGGCAGAGCCCAGAGTCCCCCAGGGCATGTCTGTTCTCAGCTCTTGACATGTTTTACAAACCTGGCTCAGTGTCACCATTCCCGCTTTGCATATGGAGAAAGCGTGGCTGGCACAGTGCATTTATGGTTGGTATTTTCCCAGGTGCCTGCTAATTTTGCATATATCATGGCTGAGCAGGCACTGAGAGAAACTCGTGGTAGGAATCGCCCAACCTTGGGGGTCTAAAAGGTAGGCATCTAAGTATGCGTTGGTCAAGAAAAGGAAACAGAGACCTTCATAAGGTAATGCATATCTTGTCCACCTTAAACACCTAGCACACAGGAGAGGTGGCTCTTCCATAAACAGCCACTGACTGTAACAGAAGCCAGATAACCAGTTGAGATACAGGTGTCTAACTTTTAAATGTAGAGAAGCCTGAAAGTTTTCAGATAGTCCCTCAGAAGAACGTTTTTTCAGTACAGTGTTCATCAGTCACAGTAGACACAAGCTCTCCAGATCAGAGTCACAGACGGGCTAAGGCTGAAGAGAACATCTGGAGAGCATCCAACCCAACCCCTGCTCAGGGCAGCGGCAGCTGCAGCAGGTTGCTCAGGGGCATGTCCGGTTGGGTTTTGAGTACCTCCGTGGATAAAGACTACACAACAGCTCTAGGCAACCTGCTCCAGTGTTTGATTACACCCATCACAGAAAAGCTTTTACTTATTTTCAGAGAGAATTCCCTGTGATTTCAGTTTGTCCTGTCACCGGATACCAACAAGAAGAGTCTGGATCCATCTTATTCTGATAGTCGGTACACTAACAGTCAGATTAAATTGAGAAATCTCTCTTTAAATGTGGGAATATACTCATTTGTTCTGGTAATTGATAATTTCTAAATTAGTACATCCCATCAGATTTTTCTTACTAGCCCATTCAATTCCATGACAAAGTCAAATAGCCATTTTCTCAAGCCTCTATATCAACCTCCAAATGCTGGTGTTTAGAAACTTCACAATTACAATGCTTATTCATGTTTCATAACCTCAAATTCAGTGTTGAAAGGTGCAATGAAGCACCAATAAATGTCTATTTATGCAGTTAAAAGTTTATTGCATAACCCATTTAATTTTCATGAGATTTTTGCTCATAAATTTCTGCAATCCATTTCATCATTGATGTGTGTGCACAGAGGGAGAGAGAAAGATGACAGATAAACAGTAATTTTTATGCTTAGTCCTGTGTAAACGAAACCTAAAATTCAAGCTGATTTTGTAGATGCAAGCTGTGAGATTCATGTTATGGTTGAAAATGTGTATGCAGAGATAAACAAAATGGTGCAGGTGTGAAACTGTGGTGCACCATTGGGCACACATTTTTAAGTTTTATTTTCTTGCATTTTTCTTAAGAGTATAATCAAAGTTTATGTCTATATCCATTCTTCCTTTGACAAATTATTCTTCCATCAAATTAAATTGTGTGTGTGCACCTTCATCTCTGTTCCTCTCACACGTTACAATCTAAAAGCCTTTCTGCGGAGAAAGAAATCCAAAGAGTTCCCCAAAACAACTCTCAAGCAAAGGGAATTTAAAATGCACTTGAGGTCAAATTCTTGTGGCTCTAAGTAGGATGGATGTTGGGTGCTCGCCTCCTGGTAGTAATGACTTAAGAAAAGCAGGGGCAGGGGGACTGAGGCAAAAGATGTTCTAATGGTTATAAAAAGGTTTCCTTTGCACCGTGGCAGCCACGTGCCACAGTGCTCTCAATTGAACTAACTCCCTTCTCATCCACCTTCACAAAACACCTGGACCAGGTAGGCAAGTCTCATTTACCAACCGTAAACTACAAGTTGGATAAATACAATACATGGGCAAAATGAAAGATCCTCTAATATGATGAGCTTTTCAATGCATCGAAAGTCACAACTTATCTCCTGGCTACAGTTTCTGTGAGGGGACTGAACCTACCAAGAGGAAACCTCTTCCAGTAGCATGGCAGGCCTCACCCAGCCTCCATACCTGAGACTGGGACTCTTGCCAGCACCATCACTATGTCAAACATGGATGGATTATTATCATGCCGTGATGACACAGGACAGTGTTTTCCCTAAGGCTTGATGCCGAGTTGAGGCCAGATCTCCGTTTCAATGATGGAGTGATAGTAAATGAGCTTGCACCTGCAGTGAAGAGGTTGCACATCTGAGGATGCTCCCCACTGCCTGTTTGCACTCAGCGTCTAGACAAAACCAAAATATACTCTGTCCTGTTACCTTTCTGCTCCAAACACACATAGACTATCACAGAAATCAATGGAGCTTAGTCTTATGTGCAATTATTTATGAAAATAAAAATCAAAGTAAAAAATAAAGGCTAGAGTAAGTCCACATAGGAGCTGAACTGACCCCAGGGTTTCTGTGAAGTCACGTCTCATGAGCAAGACCTTAGGACCAGAAATCAAAATCTGGATGATGAATACTGGTCCTAGCTCTGAGCAAAAATGAGAGGAAAGGCTCTTTCACTTCTTCCTAATTCCTTCTTTTCTCCCTTTGTCTAAGGGAGTCCAGCCAGCTGTCAACAGTATTTCTTTGGCAATTTTGTAGTGAGCTCATAACCAAAAAGAGAGCTAAAAGCAGTCATAAACAGCTTAATGCTGGTCCTAATTTGCCAAGTCTTGGAGTGAGTGATAACGATGTACTCAGCCTTCTTCCCATGCTGAGACTGCCAGGATGCTCAGCAACAGACATGGAAGTAGCATTTTTTATCATTTATATTTGTGGTTTTTTCCCTCTTTATCTTTCAAGCAAGAATACACTGGTGTCCGAAAAAGCAGCAATAACTACTCTAGCTTATCTCAGATGACTTCACCTTCCAACACGATGGTCTTTAATGCTGTGTTTAATGCCAATACTAAGTTCTCAAACTAGATTTTCCTTGTAAACTTCTGTAGCTGAAGCAAAACAGAACGTGCTTCAGAAACAAAATGAGATCTGCCTATGCAACATCTTTCAGATGCCTTCAGTTTCTCCCCTGCCTTTTCATTTGTATCTTTAACAACATAGTATTGTAAAGTGAATATTATGTGATAATGTGAAGGCTGTAAGTCAGAGGCTTTAGCGGAAGTTGCTGGCAATATGCCCAAGCAGGCAGAGGTTTCTGTGCTCAAACTCTAAACCTCACTTGACCATTAAACACCACACCACATCAAGGTCACGTTAACACCTTCAACTCTGGAGACCCACCATATTCTGTTGAAATGAGCACGGCATATCAATCAGTTGGGATGCCCTCCCTCTTCCCAGTCTAAGAGCTATTAAAGTCTTGGCAACAGGAGAGGCTTGGAAGCTTACTGGAGAGCTGTTGGGATCATATCACAGGAAAGTTGAAAGGGCTCTAAAGAGAGCTCCTTGTTTGGTATGAGCATCGGGGGAGTGATACGGGCACATTGCAAGCCTTCTGTTTTATAGAAGTAGATGGACCTTGCCCATGATGCACAACTTCAGAAAGCTGCCCTTGCCTTACTGATGAGGTTAGTGACCTCAAAATAACTACCATTCTGTTCATAAGATTTGGGACTACAATCACTGATAAAAGTCTGGTGGTGCCAAGCTGTCATAAACATATTTGGGGAAACAGCACATAGCCCAAGCATCCTTCTACTTTGCCAAACCCCCTCTCCTTGACATGACTACCATTTGAACTTGTGGGTAGCCAGCAAATGGCAAAGCAGACCTGAGGCAAGTGACAAACTAGATCTTGGTCGGCTCTAAGTTTAAGTACATAATGAGAGCTCATGTATTTTTCCACTGGCACTCGCACAGGCTCAGTGTATGATCTCACCTTCTAGTATTGTTTTTGTAAGGATTTAATACCCTGGTTTACCTCTTCAGAGACAAGACGGTTTAACTCTGGCATCCAGATGCAGGTTTTGAGATCCCCTATAAGCTGTTTCTGCCCTCAAGAGTGACTGTCAGCCTCCGCTTCATGGGAGCATCACCAGCCCAGCTTCTGAACTCAGGCAGACAGCAGCATCTGGTTCTTCTGGCACAGCCATTTCCAGTATCTTTCTGAGAAACTAAAGTGTGCCACAGGCTGGGTTCAGCACACTTGCCACCAGTTAAACCATTGCACTGTAAAAACAGAGATATGTGTTTGCACATATGTGCATGTGTTTGCATGGGAGAAACATGTTTGCACCAAAAAAATGCAGCATTTTTACACACTAAATAACATTAGGTGGCCCTGGAGACTAGCTTTGGAAGAAAATGGCTTTTAGAGCTCAGTGAGATGATACTCAGCTTCCAAATGCAGGCACTATTAAGAAGAAGTATATCTAATGCCCACAGAAACCAAAATGAAAGGATTCCCCTGCCGGGCGGCATGACAGTAGTTCTGAGGTACCACGGATCAGCTAAGAAGCACTCACCTCGCAGGATGAGGTTGGAAAGAAGGGGTGTTTTCAGTGGCTGCTGCCCTTTGCTCATGAACGCATTTCTTTTCTAACTGCTCTCATTTTTCAACACTGCTTTAAAAAAACTACTCCCAAATGCCCCACCATTCAAGCTGGCAATACTCTTTGCAATCAAAATTGATAAGGCTAGATGGCAAAATAGCCTGTTTTCCTGATTGCCAGCACCAGCTGCTTTGAAAGAGTACCCTTTTTTAATCCCTCTGAAACTTTGTATCTCTGAAATACCAACTTCCCTGGAAACACTTTCTTTCACTTCCTTCTCTGACAGGAGTAAAATTACTTCAACAAGCATTTCGCTGTAAGAGATGAAAACCGGAGATCAGTGGGATTTCCAAGGCTGTATTTGGTACCTTTTCAATACTGAACTGTGATTTGTAATTTTGATTTGGGCCTCTCTGAAATTACAAAGTTATTTGTGTTCTTTGGTATAGCAAGGAGTGAAAAATAAATCAAGTCTTTCAAGAGACTATAGGTAAGGACTTACCTGTACAAAAATATGATCTGTATAACAATACCCAGACATCATGTCTGAAATATGCACATGTGCATGCACTCTATATATTCATACATACATTTACAAACACATACCACTTTCCTAGTTAGCCTAGTAGAAGTGACAAAACCCAGAGGGACATAGCAGTATAAAATCACACAGTCCTTTTGGGGTAAGATTTCCAAGAATGCTCTTAAGCTAAGCTCTTAAAAACTACTAGCAACTGAGGATTTGTGAACCTATCTTACAACAGGAGGCTACAAGACTTCAGTTTTAGTCTTGCAAAATAAAGGTTGAGAGATTATATTAGTGCCTTCTCTCAATTCATTGAGGACATAAAAGCCAAAACCAAAGGCAGGCTATTGAAGTTGATTCAAGAATAAATGGTTACAAACTGGTCAAAATGAATTTAGGCTGGAAATTAGAAGCCCCCTAAGTCTTAGAGCAGTGAAGTCCTGTAAAGTCAAAGCAACTCAGAAGACTTCTTACATTGTTGCTGTTTCCCTTAAAATCATCTCCCAGCTAGGTATGGCCAACCCTTCCAGAGGCAGAGTTAAAACCCTAGTAATACGCATGACTTACTCCATCACCAGGGCAGAAGAAGTATCTTGGTGTCTTTGGAAAGATGGGTTCTGTTACAAAAGGAAAAAGCACGTTTATGAATGGCTGATCTGGCCAGAGAATACGGCACCCCTCAGCTGCATTTGGAACTTTGCTGCTCCAAGCAGACAGCCACGTCGGTGCCTTGCCCTGGCACCTTGCTCCCACGCCTCTGCCCCAGACCTGTGTGGTTTGCCCACAAGCGGCACAGATTCGGTCCCTGCATGCACCCTGTGCTTGGCTTGCAGTGGCCGTGGCCACTGACTTAGAGCAGCAAGCAACCAATCACTCAACCTGCAAAGATGTTTTCTCCAGCCAACCCTGGTCATTCACAAATACAATTTTACCCTTGGAATAAAATCCCAAATTCCTCACAAGCCAAAACATGCCCACAGAAGCACAGTACTCGCTTCAGTGAAATGGTGAAGGACAGATCCTAGCAATTTCCCCGGGACCCTGTTACCCAGCGAAAACCTGCTCAGCTCTTCGCTAAATCTACAGAAGCGGCCGGGCAGGTACAAGGGCAATGCCAGCACCCGCTGGGATTTGCCTCTTTTGATGCTGAGAGACAGCAGATGAGCCTGCTTTCATTCTCCCTGTTCAAAACGAGGGCTGCATCCTTTCTCTCGGGGGACCGAAGTTGCTGCTAAGCCCCACTGACACCACAGCACCCACGCAGGCTGCTCCTGCACCAGCCCAGGCGCGTTGTCCTGCCCCTCTCCTTTCAGCAATGTGCTGGCAACAGCTTTACTTTTGTTTCACCGGCTGATCCCTCCATCTGCGCAGTGGCTGGACCCATTCAGTGACCGTGCGCCTGTCTCCCGCTGCTCCTGGCCCCAGCCCCAGTGCAGCCATTGTCTCTGGAAAAGCGGTCAGTCTCCCCAAACAAAAGTCCCCAGAGCTGCGTAAATCCTTCTGACATCAGCCCCACAGCAAAGGCAGCTGAACTTGGACTTTCCCCCCAGCCACGCTTTTCAGCGTTGCTGACCTCGCATCAAAGAAGCACTGAAACAAAGAGCATCCTCACCCCAACGTATGCTCAAACATCCCCTCATCTGCACTGGGACCCATCAAGAGGGTGGCAGAGCTCGAAAGCTGCTGAGCCCTTCTGGGCTGTCTCAGCTTGAAAATCAACAAACAACAGCTCAGGAAAGGCCCTAATACTGCCTAGGGGTGACATTCCCAGTGCACCACATGATTTCCATGTAGGAAAACTCCCCCAGTATCTTTACAACCACATACACCAGAGACTGGAGGCACTGCACCCTGCACACCCTTAAGCCACAACAGCCGATAACCGATCTGCAACATTTCTGTGCAACAGCATCCCTGCATTCTCTGCAACGATGGATCAAACCACCACCACACAGCTTCGGTATGCTCATCCTTCCTTTCTTCTCATCAATATGGAAGCATGGGGTGGAAAATGAGGGTCTCACTTGCAGACTACAGGCCGTCTTTTTAAGGATAAAAAGAGGAAAAAACAGAGAAAGGAGAGATTAAAAGTTTTGATTGTCCAGAGGGATCTGGTTTTCACTTGAGCAGAGAAGAGAAAAGCCCTGAAAAAAACATGCAGGAAAGACTTATCCTGTATTACAGATGCTTACTTAGTCCTCTTCTCTTCTTGACCGGGAATTTTTGTTAACTTCCACTGCGATGTGATGCAGGGTACCTACTTATACAGGACCTACACTGTGCCAGTCATGTACAAATATATAGTGATCACCACGCTAATGATAGGTGATTGAAAATTGAGGAAAAGAATGGATTTTACAGTGAGAAACAAGAATTTCCAGCCAAAATGAGATATGCATTAGTTCGCAGTGGGGATGGTAATAGCACCTGCCCTTACACAATAAGGTTTAATCGACATCTACATGTGCAGCACAGTTTTGATGGAGCGATACTAGACTAAATCTCCCCCATCAAAAGTTTCCTGAGTGGCTCAGGACAAGCCATTTACCTGTACTACATACATATCCCTCCCAACCTCCCAGGACCTCTGAGAGATGAAAGACCTTAAGAGCAGCTACTTATTTGAAAGCTGCAGCACCAAGGGCCATGGGAAGCACCTGGAGCATGTACAGGGCAGGTCAGGGCCCCAGAGCAAGGCAAGCCTCTCACACTATGCTGGTGAAGCCTGGCCAGAAGCCTGAGGAGCTGAGCTGGCTTCCTCTTAGCAACATCACCGTGTGCCGTTTAAGCTCACTGGAGACAAGGATCACTCACAGGTCTCAGAAAGAAGACAAGTCCCAGGGATCACCCACAGCTAGAGATGTTTAACTAGCACTTAAACAACCAGCAGCTCTGCTAAAGCCACTTACTTCCAAACAGATCCTTGCAACTCCAAAATACTATTTCCATTTCTGCAGCAGGTCTGTGAGATTGTTCCATGACCACTGATAGAATCACCCAGGAGCAACTCTATGATTGATGCCTCTGCCATAGAAGGCCACCAGACCTGCTGCTGCTAGATGAGGGAACTGTGGAAGACCCAAACTCCCATTTCTCCTGCAGACACAGCCCCACTTCTCATTTCAAACTACCTACTGGGGCTGGGGGGCTTCTCTCTATATTTTTCTGCTGTGTGCACTTCATGATTGATGGCAATGGCATGAGATAAACGAGGTTCTGAGGAGCCAGGGGATCTACTTTTCTATATAATTCATCAAAAACATAAGAAAATCTGAACATCTTAAAGTGAAAAACCAGTCATCAGGCTGCATTTTGAAGAAGAAAGAAAGAAAGAGGAGTTTCATTAATTCAGACACATTGAAAAGCAACAAGGGTCAAGACTACCAAGTTCATACATACACAGTTCAGTTTGGTTTACCTAGATATTATCATCTCCCACCATAGTCATTGAGGTTGTGATGATACAATTCAGTCACATTTATGAATCTGTGATTGAAAGCTAGGTAATATTCTCCAAATTAGGAGGAAAAATAATTACAAAATCCCTCATGGTCTCACTAACCCTTCTCAGCCAAGTACGTGAGTCAGGAAAGCCTCTCCAAGCTGGTCACAATAATAACTCGAGAATTCCAAATACCTCATATTTACAAAGTGACAGCTTTCAAAAAAGAAACTTAGAGCCCTCCAGGGTAAAGAATAGCCTGAAATATTATTTAGCTTTTCTCTGACTTCCTCCTGATGCAGCCAATATAAACTTTCCCATTTTCTGCTATTTTTTTCTCTTTGAGAGTATCATGCTTTATAACACAAACATGAAATCCCACAATTCCAGTTGCCATTGTGTTTGGCATCTTTATTGCCAGGGCTATTTTTAGAATCATAGAATCATTTAGTTTGAAAAGACCTTTAAGTTGGTTGAGTCTAACCATCAACCCAGGATGGTCAAGTCCACCACTAAACCATGTCCCTAAGCATCACCACATCTACACGTCTTTTAAATACCTTCAGGGATGGTGACACAGCCACTTCCCTAGGCGGCCAGTTCCTGTGCTTGACAACCCTTTTGATGTATGAAGCTTCCTACAAATGGTGGCTTTGGGTCATTAGTATGCCAAGCATTTTTTTATTTATTTTTATAGACAGTTCACCTTCAGGTTTCTTGGGATTTTAATGCTGCTCAAAGGCTTCAAAGAATATTAGCACTCTCAGCATTACTCACTTGTGTGATTTGTTTTCATCCTCCATAAAGATGAGAGAGGACTTTGAGTGTTTCCTCTCTGTGTCTGACAAATGTTAACAATGGGTATTTGCATAAGAAAGGCTCATGATTTATATTTTGATTTTCAATCTATAGTCAAGATAAGCCTAACCAGAGATCACTTTGGGAAGATAAACATTTATCCCATTTTTCTTTTGACAAGCTGAAAAAGCAGAAGTTCAGAATATATTCAAAGGGAGGATGCAGCCTTCCCCCACTAAATTTATAGACTACATTATCAGAGCTGGCCTTCAGTTTCCTCCCCTCCCCCCCTTTTCTGTGCAGAAAATCTGTAAAGCAAGGACCTTGTACTCTTTTTTTTTTTTTTTTTTTTTTTTAAAGCTCTCAGCACTTGGTGGTGGTGTCTGAATAATTAATCATACTACACTTGTATATGGTTATGCATGCAGAACTATTTGGACCAGAAAATAACAATACGGACACGTACAGAAACCATGTACACATTCTGAGATTGCCTGGCTAATGGCAGCAGAAACACAGCCTATGTGTTTAGCATTGTCTTCTTAGAAGGAATAAATACCTTAGCACTCAAACCCCTTCATGTGACAGTGAGATTGTATTGCTAGTACCATAAACCCTAAGAAGAGTTCAGACCCCAAACAAAAAATCATGTTATGGGCAGGATGACTTTTTTCCCCTGAAAAAAATAATTTCGCAAGTCTTTTCCACCTATTTAACTTAAGAGATGCTTTCAGCAGATAAGGTTAGCACAGTACATATGTCCCTCTCCAAATCCTCACTCATCTTCCTCACTAATCACACCTGAGATTCAGCTGGCTGCTCATGCCTAGCATTCATTCTGCATGGCTTTCTGAGTCTTTGTGGAAACCACAGCTTCAAAGACATTATTCCTTATGGTATTTTTTAGCCACTGCAGCGTTTTTCCTGTGCCCACATCCCTTACCTGCAGGGCTTTTCCTAGCAATTATGATTTACACTGCTCTGTTGCACAGCATTTTTAACTGTGGGATTTTGCCCTACCTCATTCCAAATGCGCAGTTCCCAACTTCATCAGTTATAACCAGTGTGCTGGCGTCTCACCCAGCTCTTCATCTGACAGCCAAACTACTTACTCACTCAAGCTGGCACACACTGCTCCCTGATCCTGCGCTGTCTTTAGGATATAAACAGCCATTCAGGGGAGCATCCCTTATTTCTCTTCTCACCTTTATCCCTGCACCCCAGTGTGAAGCTGATACCTGAGCACTATTCCCTTGGGTATAGTGTCACAAATCCACCCTCTGTTGCCTTCCCCATGTGCCACAGTGGTTGTATTGAGGTTACCTAGTAGGGCATGCCCCAGCAAGTCTCAGGGGACATACATGAGATCTACTGGAGTGATCTGTGGCTCCCATCCAGCCTGCGTGCTCCAGCTCCTCGGCACAGCAGAGAACGGGAAAGGACGGTGCGTGCTCTGGTCATGCCCCAACGTGGAGTTTGGACATGGCTGTGGCACACACCCAAACGCAGATGCTGGGAAGCTCTCCTGGGTTCTGCAGCATGGGCATTGTATTGAACAAAAGCTGTCATTGCATTTCATAGCTACTTGGCTTGAAAATGTGAGACACTGAAGATTATTAAATGCCTCTGAAATTCATGCCACCAAGCATGGCATTCCTTACTGCCTGCCAGGACAAACAAACCCAAGTCATTACATTAACATCTATATCCCCCAAGAGTGTTAGATGTTGGCAAAGCGTGATGCTGGAGAAGGGGGGGAAGGGCTGGAGATGCAGACAGGAGGGAGGGGAGGAGTCTTCCCTTACATACAGAAATAAAAGTAAAGTCTCAACCAGAGCTTGTGAAGCTGTCCTTTCTATGACCTTCTCCAGCCTGCGTTTACCAAGAACATTGAGGAAATCACTCCAATTACTATGCATTTGAGGAGAAGGTTTTCACTGGCACATAAGCACGTGTGAGCCAGAGATGCCAGAGTCACAGCGCTCCAGACTAATGTAGTTCTCAAATGTGCACATCATGGCTGATAAGGGGATGAGCAGTGGGGGAAGAAAAACACAGGCTCTCACAACGCAGGTCTTCAGTTTTTCAGCCTGAAAAAATGCAGTTTGTGTGTGGGGCACGCTCCAGCAGCTCGGGTGTCTGGGTTTCCTACCCCCAGTTTCCATTCCCCTCTCTTGCTGTGACTTCGAATGCTCTTGCTTGCTCCACTTCTGAATGACTCTCTTCTCCCTTCCCTGGCCAGTGGAGTGCAATCCTGCTGTTTTACACCACCCACAAACCTTTGGCTGTATCATGAACTGGAAGAACAGCTGTTGCCTACTCTCACCATCTTGCCAAGCAACTCCTTTTGCTTTTCCTTTTGCTGAATATTTGCAGGTTAGAGGACCCCCCTGCAAGCTGCCTAAGTGTTAAGTACTGTGGACCCCAGGGACGCATGACCCTGCAGAGCAGCAGACAGCCTGCTCTGTAACTGCTCTGACTACCATGGAGGTGGGTGGATTTCTCTAGAACTCTCTAAAAGGTTGAGAACTAACCTGGGAAGAGATAAGGAATCAAATTAAGTTCTTAAGTGGACTGTTAAATTAATTGTATTACAACACAGGAGAAAAGAAAGCCAAAGGCAAACAAAAAAAATAACCTTAACTCTACTAAGGCACAATGCTCCAGAATGGACAAAAAGATTTGGAAAATCTGCAAAGGTACAAACACGTGAGAGAGTGTGAGGTTTCATGCCAATCTTCCAGATCCCGCTTAATGTATCCTATTGTTTGGCTATATAGGGGGGAAAAAAAAAAGTCTTTTTAGTGGGATTTAATCTTTTAATTTCTACAACAGTAATTGTTATTTATGCTGGAGAATTTCTCCATATGAGGACTTTATCCTCAAGCAGAGGTACCTTTGAAAGAAAAACCCCTCATCTATGAAGGTGAGATGAGATTCAGTAAAAAAATACCAGATACAGATAATCCTTCCAGAAAGTACAGCTGGCTATTACTTTACTATTTAGGAGAAATGCAGAGTTAGGGAACTAAAAATTCATGATGGTTTTATATAGGTGGCCATGAACAAGTAACATCTTGCAAGTCTTAGAAAATTCTTTATCCATATATACACGTGAATTTCTAAAAGAGCAGCTGGATGCACTTATTTTGGGGGGAACTTGGGAATAAAGGACAGATTCGACCCATTCAATTTCAACAACCTATTGGAGGAATTTCATAGCAGTCCACCAGAGACCTGAATCTCTGCCTCTGTCCCAGTGGTGGTGTGAGGGGGAGTCCAACAGTGGAGCCCAGAGTGACCCTCCTTCTTCATCGGGGCTCTGCAGGGAAGTGTTACAAGTTCGGTCTGATAACACCAGGTCTGAGTCTGCAAAGACCTATTTGAGTAATCAGATTTGGCAAAAAAGGAGAATGCAACAGCTTTACTGAAAGCAACCAGCTGTCCTCCAGGAGAATATCCCACACAACCTGAACAAGCACGGCGAGATTTAGCCAAGTATGAGCATCATTATTGAATTTAATTTACGTAAATATGAGGTATTACTTGCATAAAACTTTGCAGCGACAGGCCTCTGGTTATTGTAACCTCTCCCTGCACAGTCTACCCCCTGCAATGAACTTAGAAAAAAATCATTTTGATTCAGTACAGTATGAACAGGCTACTCCTTCCTCCAGCAGGTACTTCGTATGTCAGAGCACTTCATATACTTGTTACCAGCAAGCACAGTCCCTTTTAGTAAAAGAAAAATACTTCGGCAATAAAAAAACAATAGGCAGCAGCTACAGACACTATTATTTAAATAATAGGAACTTCAGGGTCACCTTTTGAAAGGTAAAATAAATAAATCCTTACTGCAAAGCCAACATACCAAAGCATTCTGGGCTTTCCTATCTGCAACGCCACAGCAAGACTTGAGTAGTTTTGGGGCTCTGGAAAAGGAAGTTGCTGATAGATACAAAAGGCCACCAGACAAAAAATGGAAGTAGTTAGTGCATGAACTAGCAACAGAGGGAAAATGCGGGGATTTATTTGACAATCCTTTCTACAACACCCCAGCAATCTGATAAATGGTTGGGACTTTCCTCTGGAAAAAAAGGAGTTGAGTATGGCTTATTTTTTAAGGATAGCATGGAACTAAATCTCTTTTTCTCGATACTGCCAAAAGCCCTATTATGAAAAAAAAAAAAAAAAAAAAAAGTGGAAAAGCAGCAGCTATCTGTGCAGTGCTGCAAAGGCTCGCTCACTCACTCACTCACTCACTGATTTTAAAACTCTAAACTTGTTTTTGTAAGGATCCTGCAGGGATTAGTCCATGTTGTAGGAAAGGTGGTCACACTTTTTCTTGGAAACCAAGTGGCCAGCTACCCTTTTAAGGCTACAGCTGCAGCGAGAGGAACAACATACGATGGCCAAATATGGAGCCAGGCTGAAGCTGCTGAAGCCATTTCTTTTGTTGGACCCAAGCCACCGATTCTGCTTTTTTTACTGCATGTTGCGTTCAGCTAGCCCAGATATAATAAAGGCACTGAGATGCAGGAACACCCGTGCCTTCCCTTCAAAATATTTCCTCTGGAAGTACTGCACAGCCTAATTAAATAATGACATTTGCAACAGGAATGATAACGCAAAAATTAGAGCAGTATTTCAGCTCACATCGCACACCTCCTTGACAAGCAGCCCAAAGTAGTTGACAGTATGCAGAACGTCATGTTGTGCTGTGAGACCTGATGTGCTCAGAAAAATAAAACCCATCCTCAGTCTGTGCCGCAGTGGAGGAAATGGGCAAGGAGCTCCCCCAGGAGCCCCTGCACACAGTGCTCGGTCACCTGAACCTGCGCAGCAGTGTGCTGAGCCGCCTGCCTGCCTTCCAAAGGCAAGGGCGCCTGCCAGCATTGTGTATCTAAAGGCAATAGTGCTGCTGAGAAATAAATGCAAAGCACGGCCGCTCAGAGACTCGCAGATCACCACCGAGACATTATTTGGCTCCTGTGCAGCTCAGCACCAGGCCCTGGCTGGCAGCTGAGCAAAGGGTTTTGGCCGGGACAATGAGGGGGCACGTGGCCCTGATGGGTGGCAGGTATGTAAGGGGACTACTGGAAAGGTGCTTGGCCAAACTTGCCAGGCACACTGAGGAAACTGCTCAGTATTATTATATAAAACCCTGGAAGCAAACGGCGGTGAATAAAATCAGCTGGGCTCATCCAGAGATGATTTGGCCTGTAGGTATAGCTATCACCATTCCTTCACTTCTATAATCAGCTTGAGGAAGGAAATTAAAAGCAAACAAGGAGACACCATAGCAATATCTCTTCATCAAATAAGGAGGCGCAAATAAGAGCAAGAGGCAATAAATCCACAGTTGCTCTTCCCTGGCCCTACTTCTCAAAGACATTGTTTTGTCCTGCTCTGGCCCTGCCTTTGCTCTGCCTCCCGCTGGCACAAGCATTTGCTCAGCTCTGCGGTGAGCCAGACCAGGGGAACTAATCCAGGCTGAAACTAATCTAGCAAAGCTGAATTATTAGAGCACGGGGGCAGGAATGCATGGCCAGGGCAGTTGGGAAGGGCAAAACCAGCTGCCTCAGCAGCAGTACCCCTGGGGGTCATCTTGAACCAGCTGTGAACAATAGTGTTAGAGTCCCCACCTGTGAGTGCAGCTGCTATCATAGCAGGAAAAACAGTTTGTGTGGCCACAGGTACATGGGGACTTTAAGCTCAGTGGTTTGGATGCTTGCTAGCAGTAGAGACAAGAAAGCACAGAGCTCAGCACATGCAGCAGAGCCCGCTTGACAAGCTGGGTAAATATTCAAGCAGTTAGCTCTGTGCTGATGCAGCTACACAGTTAGCTGTGATTTAATGCCAGCTCCAGCGCATTCATATCCATCATAGTTGCCACAGAGAATTAAGCACTGCAAGTGTAGGTCAAGAACTAGAGCTGGTCCCGTTTCTTCAAAATCAAATTGATGTTCCAAATGCAAAAAGCAGTAGGAGTTTTAACATTGTTTTTTTCCATTTTAGCCATTTGTAAATAGCCTTTAAGAACACTGAAAGGAGTACCACCACCCCAAAATCAGTCACAAGGAACAATTTCCTTCTCTTAACCTTTGACCTCCCTCTCCAGCCACCTCCAATTTAAAGCAGCATTCATTTGTGGTATAATCATGCTGGCTACCAAAGAATTACAGCAGAAATGAGTTAGATCCACCCATGATTAAACACTGCAATGCCTCCTTCACTCCACAGATTCCCTGCTTGTGCCCGGCTCAGCCCTAAGCCACTGCATTGCTTTCACCAAACCCAGGCCTGAACCCATTGCTGGCAGAAAGCAGAGCAAATTGAGGCTGTTAATGAGCGCTGACTCGCAATAGTTTCTCAGGAGCCATTACACTGTCAAGGCAGATCCAAGCGCAGAGCTCTTCAGCCACTGGAATGCACTATCCCTCGCCTTGACATGCTTCCCGCACCCGGGAGAGCCAAGGGGAACTGGCATCAAGCTGGGCTGGCTCCACACCAGCTGAAAATGCCCTGGAGCTAATATTCAGTTGCCCTGACAGGGTGCATTTAAGACCCTTATGTGCCTCTCTAGCAGTTCAAGGTGACCTCCTCAAGGAAGGTCACTGCACTAAACTCCATCCTTGACAAAGGAGGAGGAGGGAAGAAGGAAGGAAAGAAGCGCATTAGAAAAATGAATTTTCTGGTAATTAGTTTGCAACATAGTGTAAGTAAATGATAGTTAATCTTAAATTAAATGCCACACAGTAGAAAGGAATACGAAGAGAGTGAGAAAGACAGACACATGGCACACACACACACACACAGCTTGCAATTAACTCACAAGTGCACCAGGCTCTCTCTGCAGAGTCACTATGGAAGTAACAAACACTTACGCCATGCCAGAGCTGGATGCCATGTTCCTGATATCTCAGAGGAGGGCTTGATTCTGCTGTCAATTACGCCACCAGAAACTTCAAGTAACTCCCTTTAAATCCGTGAAAATGGGATCAAAACCAGGCCCAAGGTTCCTGCTCTACAAAGCTTGCTGTGTGCTGTTGACAGTTAAAATGATGAGCAAAGACACCAAACCTCAGGGAAAGAGGGAAAAATAAAGGTGACCAAGCAGCTGGAAAAGGGGCTGGAGAAGAAAAAACGCTCTTAGCAAAACAGATACAGCTTCCCTTTCATGCTTCTTTCGTTATTTTTAGTGGAGACCAAGGGTGTTTTGCTTTTAAAAAACCCAGGTGTGGCAGTAGGAATGGAGAGAACCTGAGCAGAGATTAAGGGGAGTTTCAGAGACAAAAGGAATTAACTGACTTTCCTCTAAAAGCTTTTAATGATATTCAGTCCAGGTCAGTCTCCTGATTTCCCAGGGTTGATACCAGTCTTTGGCTGGCAGGAAAGCCTGTGGGTGCTGTCCTACCCTGTCACACAGATAAGACTCTTCTTTTACTAAAAGAGCACACACAAGATACTATGCAAAGGGAACTGGTGTCAACATAGCTTGTTCCTCAAAAAATCTGCTAAGCCTGAAAATCTAGCGGTTGAGCTGTACTTCCATTTTGACCTGGGCAGTCTCCTCCAGCAGGTATGAACTTTCCTAACCCCAACCAGCAGAGCTCTGCTCTGCCTGTCAATAAAAATCAAAGAGCCTGTGTGCACCGATGACTCAGATACATGATGGAAAATTGGTGCAAAATTCACCTTGCATATGCACACGTACACATACTTGCATGCATGCGTGCGCATGTGATCAAATTTAATTTTGGACAATACTTGAACACTTCAGGCTGAATGGTAAAACAGCCAAAATCAGAATCTGCCAATCACTGACATGAACTTAGAAATGCAAAATATGCCTGATACCCTGGTTCATGGTGCTGCGACTTCACTGGCTGTCAGAAATTGTGCAGGAATGGGCCAGAAATCCTCTCAAACAAGTAAGCAAGTGGAGCCAGTGGGGAAGGCAGCCCTGTGTTTTTGCTGGTAGGAGGGACACTCGCCTCCCAGTCCGTTTTCAGGCAACCAGGAACTCACCCAGGAGGGCTCTTTTTAAAGGCACTGCATAAATGCAAATATGTTTTACCTTTTTGTGCTACATAAATCAGCAGGAAGACGAAAAGCCCGGCTCCCCTGGGGCTCCCTGTCCAGAGCGGCCAGGGCAGGCAGGGCTGAGCCAGTCTGGGCAGCTCCGGCACTGGAAGGAACCACTCCGCATAGCCTCCCAGGCAGACCCCCATTTGCAGGGATGCTCCTCCAGAGTGCTGGGACCAGCCAAAACACTTCTACAGCATGGTGCTTTTGGAGGTGTAGTTGAAGAAAAATGAAGGTTCTTGGTGATTTTGTAATCAATTGAGACTGCCGCATAAGAAGGGCTGCAGAATTCAGCGTCACTTTACCAATATGCTGACTAATAGCCTTGATTAAAATCCTAGGGTGCTTTTTGTAGCACACAGGAGCATTAATTCCAGTTCAGTTAAGTACCTGTACCTAAAGAAATGTCACTTGCAGCTTCAGCCAGGCCCGAAATTCTTCACCTCCTCTCTTCTTACAAAATGGTAAACACACAGCTGCCCCATCTCCCCGGGATCCATGGTCCCTTCTGCCCCATCTCACTTGTTGGGAGGTAGGATGATGCCTGTACAGTGACTCTAGATCCACAGACGAAAGATGCAATACAAGGGCAAAAGATACGAGCTGCCTCCATGACCTGATTTTGTCCTTTTCCATTTATCAGATGTTGGGTTCTGTAGCTTATGGCTGTTAGGGCTTCTTTTGTAAGCACTGCATTTTTAAATGGGAACTCTCAACTCTGCTGCAGTGGCAGCTGCCATTTTGCATTCATGTGCAGAGAGTGAGCCAGTAAAGGAGCTCTGAAGAAAAATTCACATTGCTTCTTTTTTTTCTCCCTGTTTTGCTGTTGCATTTAAATATAAAATACAGGTAATCCTAACTGAAAGGACAGAATTGCTCTATGGAAACATATAATGAATCCACTGGATATAAAAAGGGCAAACGTCCTTTAAGCAAAAACACAATTTGAATTATGTTAAAAAAAAAAAAATAAAAGCTTTTTTATCCTCAGACCATTTCTTTTTGTGACTAGTTTGGGTCAAGGCTCGAGGAATTATGAACTCACATGAGCAGCCACAATTGTGGCAGACGAAATACTTCCACTGCACAGACCTGCTTTCCTCTCCAAACTTCCCTAGTCACTAAGTGGAGAATTTTAGGAAATGATAGAGCTGTAAAATTTGGAGAAAAAAATTACTTCTGCGTGTTGCTTGGCCTGTTTCATGTGCTGCTCCAACCTCAAATAATTAATCGTCTCCAGTATCTCTATAAGGCTTATTCCTATGAGGCTTATACCTATTTGAAGGCTATGACACTTAGAGAAAGGAAATTAAATACAGCAAAAGGGGAGCCAGTGGCAGAAAGAGTTTCCAGGCGCTCCTGAATCCCCTCCTAGTGCCTGTTGCACCACTGGTACAGACAACACATAAGCTGACCTAAAGAAATTATTTGGCCATTTTGTGTTTTCTGCAAGGTGAGCTCTGCAGGAGGGAGGTGCAGCCCGCTCGCAGAAGTGGGCACAACGCTCCTCCTCCGATGGGCAAGTGACACCCTGCAGCCTTCTTCCAGCAGCTCTTCTTCGCGTCGCCACACACAGAAAACAAAGGCTTCATCTGGTGAGATACAGCCCAAACTTATACCATGAAGCCAGCAAAGATCCGCTGGCAAAACAGCTTGGCTTGCAACACCTAAGCTGTTTGCAGGGTGGCTTCCTTTCTAGCCTTCCCCATCTCATCCTCGCCAAAGACATTCCCAGCTAAGCAGCGACTGCTTGTTATGAATCAGAAAAAGCTGGTGTGACACAAATGGTGGAAATTGCAGCTCCATTGGGTGCAAAGACAATGGCATGTCATTGCAAGCCAGGGGCCATTTATAGGTTGCAAAATATATTTGAAAACCTGGTGTATACATGCACTGAGTAGAAAAGTAAACCCGAAACCTGATCAGCCCAGCCAAGAATTACCCTGGAGTTTGGAGAAACCCATTACAAAATTTGTGAGAACAATCACATCTAAGCATTATTATGCAAAATTGAGTTTTCACTCAACACATTATGACAGCTCTTTCAAAAAGAGATGTGTAAAGACAGGAAAAGAATGGAAATTAAAACAAATGGGAATTTCAGATCATACTAAGAGGCATGGAGGAGAAAGATGATTCCCAAATGGAAAGAGGGTTTGAAGAATGCTAATAGTAACAGTTCAAGTCCCATCTCTACTACCACTTTGGAGACAAATCATTTAAATCTGTCTTATCAGTTGTATATAATGACACTTTTTTCTCTGTTGGTGTATTCTGAAGATTAGTGTTTGTTAGATTCATTTTCCATAAATAGAGGGCAGTATCTATACACTCAGAATATAATCCAATTAATACAATCATGCATACATGTAGCAAATGATTGGAAATTTCAAAACACATAAGACTATGCAGCATTGTCTGCCCCAGGCAATCCAAAACCTATGAGTTACACTTCAAGCAGGAATGGAAGTAATTTTAAAAATCTCAATTTAAAAAAAAATGTAGTTCAGAAAATTGTCTTGAGGAGATCTTAATTTATATTCTGTCTTTTGAAACTTTAGGATTCCCAGTTTCCAGATTTTTGTACAGCCAGGAAGATTAGCAGATGCAGCCAGAATCTGAGACTGAGAAATGCGTCAGGAATTCAAAAGAAATCATTAATCTCCAACAACTCTGGAAAAGGCTGAACTCAACTGACATCCTCATTTATCTCATTTTAAATATATGTCACCCCCAGATCCCTGGCTGGGTTTCTGCAGACCCAATAATCCCCCATAGGTGATTTCCCCAGTGAAAATGCAACACGCAGCAGAGGCTGGGCATAAGCTGTGATGTCCAAACCATTGCCAGCAGCAGAGAACTGCTGGCAAGCACCGAGGTTGGGGTTACCAACCAGCCCTGCACCACCCCTTGCCTCACCGCAATCCTCATTCAGACAAAGAGAGGAAAATACAAAAAAGGAGCCACACGGATGTCCTAAAACTAATTTTCAGAGGGGAAACGGGAAAAAGTCCATGCAGATGCTGCCACAAACCAGGATGCTCTCCTGCTGGGGCTCTGCCTCCCTGTGGGCTTTATAATCCAAATGTGGTTTTTTTTCTGCACAGCAGCTTCACGTTTGCAGGCGCTGGCTGCAGGGCAGATGCTCAGTAGGTTGGTCTGCAGGCAGCAGCCCTCTCCTTGCGTGCCAGCACTGGCAATGTGAGCAGCGTGTCTTGCTGCACACAGGGGAAACATGAAATTTGGAGCAGCCTGGAGAAAAGGTCACTCATGGAAACTTCCAGCTTTTGAAGTTTTCATCGTTTTGCCCTAAGAAGCGGGAGTGTGCCACTGGCCAGGCTGCATGTGGGAAGTGGGGAGCCCGTCAGATGGGGCCCTGCTCTCATGCTGAGATGCCAAAAAGCTCATGCCAGCACCCCAGCCAGGTGCCAACCATGGGCAGAGGGCAGTGGGGCTACAGAAACAAACAGCAGCAGAAAATCCACCCCTCTGTGTTTCTTATGCCCCCCCCTGCAGCCCCATTATATTCATCATCCTCTGCTTTAGACTCATCTATTAATTAGGCAGTTCTTGCAAGCTCTGCTCCCATCTTCCACCGAGTCAAAGTCAACATGTACAATAAACAAACAATCAAAAATAGGTAGGACCAGATCTCTGCTGCACATGACACCAGTTGGGGAAGCAGTCTTTTCAGTATCGGCGATCTGTGAGCAGCACTGAGGAGGTATTTCTGGGAATGTGGAGAATGCACAGCCTGCACTCGGAGTTGCTCACGCCAACACAGAGTATGGTGTTACTACTTCAAGAACAGCTTGGGAGACAGTGCTCCTTTACTTCAATCCCTGCAAATACTACCAGGAACATGTTACTCAATGCTTCCTTCAGATTCACTCAATAGAAACAATGCAAAACACACCTACTGATACATGGATAGCAGTTTTAAATTCTTCAGTGTCATCTCAAGCCCTTAACCCTGCATCTGTCTGAAAGCATGAAGATTTGCTCCTCCGCATTTTTTTAAAACTCCTCCTTTTTTTTTTCTTTTTCTTTTTCTTTTTCTTTTTCTTTTTCTTTTTCTTTTTCTTTTTCTTTTTCTTTTTCTTTTTCTTCCTTTTCTTTTTTTTTCTCCTTTTTTACTGCCTGCAGATTCCCCCATGTCTGCATTTACCAAAAGCCCTTTTTCCTCTTGAGGGGACCTTTAGGAAACTACTACTCCCACTATGCAACATGCAGGTTCCCTCACTGCTCCTTCTGAAGCTCCGTGTTTCTTTTCCCAGGAAGAGCAACATCTGCAGAACTGCATACCGGTACCGGTACATCAACACTTAATATTTTAGCTACGGTACCTGCTGTGCTGCCAAAACCCTCAGGTTTTTGCATCACCTGACTGCAAGGGCCCCTGTTTTGATTTAAAACTAAGAACTTTTCTTGGTAATCTCACTGTAGATTAATAACAAAAGACTTGAAACACCTCAAAATGTTTCAAGATTTAAAACCCAAATAACAATAAAAAAGAAGTTAAACAAGTCTCTGGTGACTCGGGTACGACTTCTGACTGTCTGGGGCCGAGAGTAGAGCGGAAGAGATGTCTGCACACTGTCTCTGTATCATGGCAAGCGTTCCTGCAGGCCCCATGAGCCAGGGAGCTCAGCATCACGACAATTACAGTGATTACAATTTCCTTGTGAAATAAAAAACTGAAGAGAGGTACAAAGGCATTTAAATAGCATCCGATGAATCATGTCAGAAAGGTAGAGCCAAGCTGCGAAACATCATCTCTTCCTGGCTCCCAGCCTAGGGGCTCAATCTTACCGTAACAGTCCTTCACAGATTATCTAGCAGCAGAGCATACAAATCTTTTATTTCAAAGCAGTAGGTAATCAATACCCTAAATAAGACAAAACCACAACTCTCTTTACAAAATTGTTTTCTTGATAAAAGATGGAATAAATATTCCTAATAGGTACCTACTTGATTTTAAATAATAATGGCATCAGCTCAGTAATGTGTGATGCCTCAATTAGAGCCCCATTGTGCTATGAAATGTACAAACAGGTCAAACTGGTTCAAGCGATTCTTGTGTACCTTCCAAAAATAAGGAATGGAATATGGGAAACCATCAAAATGCTGAATGTGAAACTTCCTGTGGTTCTGTCAGACATCTTGAGTTGAGAAATCCCCAGGAAAAAATGAAGCAAACTGCTGGGACAGGCAGTCGTTAATTTAAAAAAAAAAATAAAAAAAGCACTGAAGACTGATTTTACATTAATTCTTGTGTCATGGGTTGGAAGGATGAAAGGCAGCAAAGGAGTGTGATTGGTAAGGTAACTCCCTCTTTTGATAACGCGCACACATACACACACACACACACACACACACACACACACACGCTTGCCCTCTTCCTACTTATGATAAAGAAAATCACTCAGCTTTGATTTTCATAAGTAATCAAATGAGTCTCATCTAGCCATAAATTAACATGATTAATCCTGAAGAGCAATCCACTACTTTAAATTTGCCACCGGCAGTTGCACACACAGAAATTTTTGGTGTTTTTTTAACACAATTTTGCAAGAACAAAACCATCTCTCATCCTTCAGCACCTGAGATATGAATGAGAGGTGGGTTTTGCCAGCAGCCTCCAACACTGTGAGGTGGTGTTTCCCAGGTCACTTTAAAACCAAGTTTGAAATACAATAATGGAACGCATTTCCAAACCTCCTTTGATTTTGTTGCTAATTACATAGATACTCTGACCCTCTTTATTTTCTCCAAAGATAGCTTTGCATCTCCATTATGTACAGTAAGAGATGTAGAGCCTTCAACACTGCACAGCTGCGTACAGCCTTCGACATGGCTCCAAGGACCCTGCAGGTTTAAAATACAGCAGCAGCTCAGAGTTCAGCTATTGTTACTATGAGAACCAGTAGAAAATTTTCTTCTCAAAAACAACTGCAGAAAACTGGGTTTCTGCTCAAGGAATACTTCCTACTAAACTTCTGATTTCTATTGAAAAATGTCAGTGAACTAGAATAACATACATACAGGTGTTAAATGCTGCTGCAGTGAACCTGGGAAACTAATTCCATGTGTTGCTCATGCTCTTGTCTCGGCGTGATGTCCTGCATCCCTCAAAAACCCACATTAGGTGCCTGTCCAGGATGGGCTGTGTCCCTTTACCACAGGGGAGCTACTGGTTTGACCAGTGGAAGCCTGAAGCATCTATTAACTATAAAACTCACAAAGTGCCCTGGCAGTGTTTCAAAGCAATATATTTAGGTGTTAGGGAAAACACTCCATCAACATTTCACAAACTTTATATGGGGAAAAAAATCCCCCCATTTTCAGGTCCAATTACCATCATGAGAAGCTCATGTGGTAACAGTCCCAGTGCCAGGTAAAAAGCAGATAGGAGGACCTGCTCTCTGCCTGGGGGAGTCTGTGATCTAAGTATTTCACCACTGTCTGCCAAAGTAATATGCAAAGGTATGGTAAGAAAGATGTAAGCAAATGCTTCCAATTTGTATATCTGAAATATTATTACAAAGTGCTGACTCCTCTCATCCAGTGCCTCTCAGCTGCATAATTCTATGTAGAAAACAGGGTTAAGGAGTGTCTTCAGGGCCAGGAAAAGACTTTACTTACAGATCAACTGCAGATTTCACATCTAAAGTATGCTTGGTAAAAAAATACAAAAAATCTGCGGGCAAGGATTGCAGTGCCCGTGGAGCAAATAAGTCAGAGGACAGTGTGGAGGAGAAGCATGCACATAGGAGTAAACCAGTAAGGGGATAAGGGAGCTTGAGCATGAAGGGGTGAAACAGAGGGAGCCGTTCAAAGTGGAGGGCAATGTGGCTGTAGAGAGGGAGACGGAAGAAGTACTGCTGTGGAAGAACTGGGGTAGGCTTTAGGGAGATGGGTAAGTTCTGGGTGGAAGACGGGAGCCTGGCTCCTAGTGCAGATGCTTTGGGACATGAGAGCAGGAGGAGCCAAAGGTGCTTTCGGCACGAGGGTCATACTGGTGGAGAAGCAGGACGGTGAAGTACAGCCCCACGTTTCCAAAACAGGTACTTTTGCGCAGGCTTCACTGCAAAACTACCTCCAGCTTTCTACACCAAGCTCAAGCAACCCTGGCCTCTCTTCAGCCACCATCTGAGCTTCAGTTTACAACGCTGACATTTGGGTAGTTGTATTTGGATTGTAAGGTGATAGGAGATCATCCCATGCTCTCTATTGCTGCAGTCCTTGCAATACGAGCAAAAACACCAGATCTTTTACTTTCCCCCAGGGAACATTTGACACTACCTTCCACGCCTTGCAATGGCTCTGCAGTCAGAAGGTCCCCTGGGTTAATGGGATCAGACCTACAAATCTTCTTCCTTCTGCCCTCCTGGCAGTGACCTTCCAGGAAAAGCTGTGTCCTGACAGGTCTCCCAACCAAAGACTTATCTGTCACCAGTGCCCATGACAAATGTGAACTACACAGCTGGGCAGTGGAGAGCAGCACTGTTGGGACTTTCAGACAGCAATCACCACAGATTGGTGGGCATGAGGTTCAGGATGAAACCTCTGCGTTCCAAGCAGAGATGTGCTGGCAGCACATCCAGCAGCCCTGACCCTGAGTCAAGGAAAGAGAGAGAGAAACTTGTATCAGCTTTGTTCAACAAGAGGCTCTTAAATTAAGAATTTAAGAGAGCCTGAGGTCTATCCTAGCAACGGAAAGGTCCAGCTTCATCATCAGATCTGGAGAGACTACAGCAGAACAGAAGCTGGTATTTTGCAGAGGGATCTCCTAACTCCTGTGCCAATCCATATGTGCAGTTACATAGTTCAAAGGAGGAGAATAAACACAGGCACCTTCTGAGAGGAACAAAATGACACCACCACCATGAAAAACTTTTCCCCTGAGTGACTTGGTCCTTTCCCACTCCCAGCCCTGCTCCCTGAGGAAGGAAGCACTGACCAGCTCCATTGGAACAACGAGACTATATCACAGCTTTCTCTTCTGTGGCTGAATTCAGGTCACGCCTCCACGATCATTAATCCTGGCTCTTTGCTCTCAGTACACATTTGATCTGGATCAGCCCAGGGCACATAATCACATTTAAGATGAATTAGCTAGAACACATGATATGGAGCTTATGCTGGCCTCACGCCAGCTGTGGGAGGACGAACGACATTCGATCCCACATAAAGCCTGCCAATACAAAGTTACGCCGGTGCTGGTTTTGGAACAAACATGAACCAGCAGAGCCACATCAGTCCCCTGGAACTAGCCCTGTGCACAGACCGGTTGCTGTGTTTTTGATGCAGTTACTCTTAGTCAGAGGCAGACTGACTAAGTCTGACTTAATTATGAAGTCAGGGTGATTAGACTTCCTCTTAGTCAAATTACATTTCAGATCTTACAGCAGACCTGGCCCACAAGTTAGGAGAATCTAAATTCACCTAGACTGGCTGCAAACAAACACATGGTGCCTTCTTAGCTTTGTCTCCTTCCTTGCTGGGTCTGCTCAGGGCATGTCCCACGGTTCTCCAGTACCAGAGCAAGCAAAGCCATGCTCTAACTCCACCCTCTGTGTTTTGGAAACAAATTGTCTTACCCTTTGGGGGATATAAAAGAAAACTAGAAGACTGTCTGATGACACACAGGTGATTTAACCTGTGACTTTACTGTTGAGTTTCTGCACCATCAAACTAAATATAGGAGGAGGAGGTGGGATGAGAGAGCTTCTGTCCAGTACTTACTATTTCACTGCACCAAAAACAGTCACCATCAGCTGCTATTTCTGCTTGAAAACATGTTCCCAAAAAACCTGCTGTGTATATCAGTGAGAATCATTTAAAAAAATCATATATTTTATGACTTCAGTCCAACATAGCAGTTAGCTCAAGTATAGAAAACTGGCGAGTGTTCAAAGTGGAGCGTGTATACAGCCAGACGACACAATGCACTGTTTTCCTGATAAAATCTGGGTGACAATATCTACACGTGTCATTCCAACATGAGCTTGTAACCAAATGTTTTCATATTCAGATCAAAAATAGAAGAAGTTTTCAGAAACAACCATTGCACGAGTTATCTTTTACTAGATGCAACTAAATTGTACTCAAACCTCTTGGATTGGAGCCCTAACAGATAATCAGGGGGAAAACCATAAAAGTTCTAGAAAATAAAAGCCATAGGTGCCTCACATGCGGATGCTCACAGAAGTGAGATAGTTTGAGCAGGACCCTGAACAGCAATTTTGCAATTCTCCTTGTGGCAATGAAGGGAACAAATGGGAGAGAAAGGCAGAGAGACGACCTGGCTCATCCCCTGGCCTCCCACTTTGCCTTGTCCTTTGCCTTAGTTTCCTTTTCCCTAGTAGGATAAATCATCTCTATCCTCCATCTTGAAGGACATATTTTTTTTATTTCTGAGGTGTGATAACATTTCATTATTCCTGCCAGTTGTAAAAGAAAGCTTTCAAAGACCTTGGTGAAACATCTTCTGTTCTAGCCTAGCTGATTCATGAGATAATCTGTTCTTAATATATACAGTCCTAAGCCTGTAGTGCTCAAGTTTTAGATCAGCACAATATTCATTCCTTGCTGTGACTCAGCGGACGCTGCAAGAGATGGTGGAGAGGAAAAAAGAAAGGTATTTTTATAGCAGGTTATTTTTATTAGAAAATAGTGTGTTGCATAAAAACAGTCTTATTGAATTGAGGTGTTCAAAGCAATTCCTGCAGAGTAAGATTACAGTGAGCAGAGTGCAGGTGAGAAGGTCAGAACTGCAAACTAAATGCAATTTATTCAACTGGTACAGAAACCTAGGAATGTACTCCAAGGTAATCATAAACGTGTGTGATACAAGTATCTCACATGCATAGATGTACATCCCAGCACACAGATCTTGAACTGTACTCAAAGGCAGTAACGACAACAAACACAGTAAAAAGTACAAACTTCTAGTCTCCTCACAAAATCATATGCAATAGATGACTTTCAGCACAAGTGACGACAACAACTACTTGGCTAAAAAGACTAAACTCATCATATGCTTTAATAAAGCATTTATGGAAAAAAGGAAAGCATGCAGAAAAAAAGGATGCATTTGGGTATGTCCATTTGAATCCATAGTACAGCCCAAGATGCAATTGAGATCAGCTTGAAAATAAAACTGAGGTGAAATGCAAGAGTCATGGTAACAAAAATTTCTACTCACCTGTACTTTCCCCTGCTTTAAAAATAACAACGAAACAAAAGACTACAGATGCAAAAATCAACGCTGTAGAAAAAGGCCCAAATAATCCCAATACATGGTAGGTTTCTTAACAATTCCTTTCTCTGAAGAGCATCTGTAGAATAGTATGTCAGTCAGAAACTGGAATTTCCTGCAATTAATCAATTTAATAAAAATAATTTGACAGCCTTCCTTCAAATGCTGCACATGGTTTGGTTGCATATGTTTCCAGATCTTTTGATCAATCAAGGAAGAAAACTGACTGGCTAGACTTGCTCTGCTGAAAATGAAAGATGAACTGGGAAGTTCATTTATTTTTGTTGGAGAAAGAAACAAAGACAGACAAACTGACCAACCAGCCAAACCAGGCCACTAGCCAAACCAATTATTTGTGTCTTGCCAGTCATTTCAGTCCACATTTGCTCCTCTAACAAACTTAAGCAGCCTGTTCATACAGTTATTTGTCTAACAATGATGAGGCAATCCAAATTCTGGATTCTTTTCGAAAAAAGGTTGAATATATTTTTATATTATGTTAATTTTTAAAAAGCATGAGTTGGATGCTTTCAGGCCTCCATACTTACTAATACCTATTAAACAACCAGAATGAAGCTGACTCGCAAGAGAAAATATCTTCGCAGCTGATGGAGGCATAAAATTCAGCATTTCTGGCTTGTGGCTGGAGAGGAAAGTGATTTCCTCTACAAGTTATGCTTCAGATGTTCCACTATCCAAACCAGAACTACACAGAAAGCGCTGGTAGGGGAAGATTGAGGAATGGGGCAAGATCCTGCCAGACACAACTAGAGGGTTTGCACTCGATTTATGGTCTCACAGCTTGAGAACATACCTCACTAGTGCTGCTGCTATAGTAACGAAACCAGACTGGTATGCAGGTTTGTGGTAACAGTATTTGTTGAAAGAGTTTTCTCAGTTGCATATTCATGCTTCTGCCCTGTTTTTGCTTTTGGTTGTTGTTTGGGGTTTGGGTTTTTTTGGTGGTGGTTTTTTTTTTGGGGGGGGGGAGGGGGAGCGGTGCATAGCTCTAAAGCAAGAAATGCAAAACTGGAGGGAAAAAAGGTCTGTAAAGGCTTTATAAGGGAAACACATAAAACTGCAGTTACTTCCCAGAGATCAGGGATCAAAATGTTAATGGCTATTTGGGAACCTCATAGGCATTTCAGTCACCCTCTGAGCTTTGAAGAGCCTGACTTGCAGGCACAGTCCTCTCAAACTCTTAGAAATATCATCAGCTTTCTAACTGAAGCAGCAGTGAATAGGAACTGAGGGGAAAAGAGCAGACTTGGTTTATTCAAGGCCAAGTTCATCCTACAGCACCAGTGACTCAAACCCTTACATACCCACGCTTCTTTAAATGCTACAAACAGCCGTCACTCGTGCAGTGAAATCAAACCGCAAAACTCCTGTCACCTGTATACATGAAGTTATCTGCTTTTGCTCTTGTGTGGACAAAGATTAAATCCCATTTATCATACTGACCCACGGACCGAAAAGAAAGAGTCTGCTCTTTGGCCTTAATTCAACAAATCCTCTTACCCGGAGAAGGTCTCCTGTACTTGATGGCAGTATGTGCGCTGCTGATCTGAGATCTTAAAAAATATCCCTTAATTATAACAACATTAAGGGTATGGAGCTTAATTAAAAAGCAAATGAAGACACTCCATAAAGGTAATTCCAGTTATTCTGACCTGTAAAGGCATGCCACGCTTTCGCTCTGGGTATTGAAAACACAGGGAAAGTGGTTTAGTTAAATATTATCATGGCCTCCTTAAGAATATAGCTTTAAGCACAGAAACATAGGAGTATGCTTTTATTTCTAGTGGAGATAAAATGGGACAGTTTTAATCCAATATTTCAAAAAGAGCCATGAATTTGGGAATCAGTAGAGTGAAGAATGGCATTTGTCTTTACTTACGTGTTTTATAATACATATTCTCACTATTTTGATATGACATAATTGATCTGTCACTTTATTCTTTCATTTCTACTCTGTTTCTGTAGAGCCACAAGGAAGAACAAGGGCTCTCCACACCTACTCACATTAATTATCTTTCTTGGTGCTGATGTCTTACCAACAATGATAAGCTGAGAAATGTGAATCTTCGACTCACTGAAGCAGGGGAATGGAGACCCATGCAGCTGATCTTTGGTTCAGTTCCTCTATACAGGCCACTAGCCTAAAACTCAACCAGTGTGAAAAAAATACCTTTCATGGACTATAGATCATTAGCACATAAGAAGAGAAGTAAGAAATGGCATGGCTTTCTGGAGTAGGAAAAAAATCTCCAATCATCTGGCATACAGAAGAAGGAAGACTCATCACATACCAGACAATTTACCTTCTCAATCAGGTAGAAATACAGCCTCTGCACTGCAGGTTGTTTCTCCAAGGACAAAAAATAATAATAATAAAAAAAAAAAAATGATACCAACATTATTCCTACCATCATAACTACTGCAAAACAAACAAATGAGCCATCCACCAACACATCTCTTTGAAGAAAACTCAAGGCGCTGCAACTTGGTCCAGGAGGTCTGAGCCATTTCTTCAAGTTTTTCCCCTTTAGTAAGTAAGGGTAGTTACAACATTGTTTCATTCTGAGTACATCACTTTCGGCCTTTGATTTTCTGGCAAAGCACCTATGTATCCTCTGAGTTACAAAACCTTGTCATGCCTCTGAGATATCAACTGGTCAACCACCATTAATGCAACTGAGCAAGAATGGTGATAAAAGAGGGGGTAAGGAAGACACTATACTAAAGTACCCTGAGTCTGGCAGAAATTTTTAAAGCTAAGAGTCACACTCTGGCTTCTTTCTCCCACCCCTGAAAGAGGTCAAGAGCCAAATCAGAAAATTATAGAGCAGTAGGATTAACATCTGGCACAGGAAACCTTTCAGGGAAGTGACATGAGAACACCTGGAAAGACAGTTTGATTAAGGACAGCCAGCATACATTTAGACACAGGAGGTCATGCTTAACTAACTTGCTGGATATCTTTGAAGATAATGCTGCCGCGGCAGATAAGAAAAATATGACAGATACTGTATAGCACACCGAGGTTAAATTTTTTCAAACAAAGTTTCGACAAGGGCCAGCCTCAGTGATGACTAATGGAGACAAACAGAAAGTTATAGATTGCAAAGTAAAAGGATGGAACAGTGGCTGTGGAGCAAGAGATAAAATGGTATTGGGTGGGAGCTTTATAATGGGAAAAGGGTACTGAGTGCAGGGGTCAGACTTACAAGGGTTATCCCATTCTACTTGCCCCAAACAGTTTCCATGTCAGCATCTTCCAGACAAAAATGTCCTCATAACCTACACTACCTGTGGTCAGGGCTCTTACGTTACGGCAGTGATGAACAATGGCCTTTAGAGTCGCTTTTGGTTCACAGTACTGAGTTTGTACACTGATGTCAATACAGAAATGCTGAAAAGCATATCTTCACATTGTTTTCTAGCTCTTATGGTAGGAAATAAATCTAGGCTGAGAACAGTCAATGCAGTAGAATTCAGTTCACTCAGCAAATATAGCTCAACACAAAAAGCACAAAATAATCACTGAGAAAAGAATCAGGCAAAGCTGTATATGCTAAGTACTATAATGGCATGAAACTTCATAGAAGTAAAGGATTTTAAGGGTCGTAGTGGAAAAAACATAATTAAAGCCACCAATATATGGCAGAACATCAGAGAAAAAGGGGGAAAAAAGAAAGATAAATGGGATACAAACTCTTGTTAGTAGAGATACAGCAATAACAACCAGAAATCAATGGCTTGTTCTGGAGATGGTGACTTAACAGATGCTCTGTATTAGTCACTATATCACAGCGAATATTATTGCCTCAGAGGGTGCAAGAGCAGGGCAACAAAAAGTGAAACCAGATCTTGGCTCTTACCAGGCCCTAAATTATTAGATGGGTGAAATGAGGGCATGTTATGTTTATTCTCACTTGGAAAAGAGAATACTTTGATGTGACCTAGTAGAAGTTTTTCAGAATCATGAAAGGGGATGATCAAGGTAACCCCTACCAAGTTAGGGTGGAGGAGCAGGGGCAAGGAAGGGAAGGGATGTCAAAACAGGCTGCAAACGTTTCAAATAAAACAACTGGGAGTAAGCAGGGAAGTTGTCAGGCAGAACTGCTCCAGCTGAAGGGTAATAAACATGTGGAACAAGTTACCAGGAGAGGCAGCTGAAACGAAGGCTGTATATGAGCTCAAAGCCACCTGGACTTGTTTCAAGAGAAGAGGGGGATTCAGGATTTTTGTGCAAACCAGAATGTTGGGATTAAGATGCACTGTAAAACAGCAGGTATGCCGAGCCAAGTCAGGGTGCTTAAAATTGCATACATTATAAAGCAAAATTTCCTGTTGCTGCCACACCTTTACCCTGGAGCCATGGTTAAGAGAAATATCTCCACATACAAACCTTCCCTCCTGCTGCTTCTTTTGGCCAAACCATTTAAATTGAGAGGAGCTCTTCTCCCAAATACCTCAGGGCTACAAACAGCTCAAGGTTGTAACGAAGGCAGGAATGAGCTGCAGGAAAATCACCACCAGCAATGACCTCCTCGAGCACAGGCAATGCGTGTCACAGCCGCTGCATTTGCTGCACAGCTCCCTGGCACGCCGGCTGAGGTGCAGGAGGAAAGGAGCAACCAGAAAGAGCCGTGTGCTCGCTTTTCAGGGGGAACTTCCCAGGTCCTCAGTCTTTCAAGCCTCGATATGTTCAGAAGGTTTAAGAGGCAGGTCTTCCACAGCCCCAAGCTGCCACAATGCCAGGCTGCCACAGACACGGCCGAAGTCTCCTAACGGCGGGGGGTGTATAGGACTTCCCACTGCTGCGGGTCAGTTGCCAGGATCCTAACAGCTGTCTGTTTACCTGTCTTCTTCATTGCATTTTGGTTTAAAATATGGAAGGAAAAAAATTGCTGGGAATGCTCACTCTAGAAAGATACACACTCACCACTTCTATCCTGAGGCCAGGATGTGATCAACTCTGAGTTGGGCATCAGCCCACAGTAACTTTCCTGCAATACAACAGCTATGTGACGCAGTTTGGACCAGAATCACATCAAGGTAAGCGGGTGAATTAGAAGTGGGTAAATAAGGATCGTAACTCTTCCTGTTTAAATTCCATCCTTATTTTAGAATAGCCACCTCAGAATTAGCTTCAGTTTTGTTAAGAGAAAAAAAACACCAACAACAGTGTTCCTGGTTTAGAAATTTACACCCACTAGTTTAGCTTCAAGTTATTTCTTGTGGATGAGATACAGCGTGCAGAAATTAGGTGGGCTGTTTTGGAAATGCTGACGTGCTTCTAATAGGGAATTCACCACTGTGGAAATATTTTCCATCACTCTTTATTTTTACATTTGCTGTTAGTCATAGACACATGTAACCCTGAGACTGAAAGAGGCTTTCTCTTCTGATATTTCTTCTTCTGTCACCTGACACCCTGGTTTCTTACTCAGGCAACAATCATTGGTTCCTAGCATTTATTTCATTTTGATACGTTATAGAAAAAGCAAATGTCAGAGCTGTTCAGAAAAGCATAAATAGTAACATGAGTATCACAAGTGCATACAAGAGGAAGAATAAAGTAGGCAAAGAAACTGTCCTCTCAAACATGAGCATCCTGTCCTAGCTACATCCTAGCTACAATGGTAACAACAGAGACAGGATTTAGAAGGCAGCACAAGGTACATAATACATGGGGTTTTTTGAAAATGTGTTACTGTTTCTTTGGACACAGCTTAGCCAATGATACCACCTACAAATATCCCTTCAATGGGTATGTTTATCTCCTTCAGCAAGTGCTGTATCTGAACAACCACTTGTTTGAAAGCCCAGTCAGTATTCTCCCTCCCCCTGTAAACCAGAGCTGTATCTCCCAGCTTGCTTTCCTCAGAGTGTCCACAGTATTTCTCTCCAAAAGACCTGCTATATAATTCATGTCAAGTGTGAAAGTCTACTGAGCTTTTCTAGTTTGCAAATCTCAGGCAAAGGATTCTTCCTCTGGATCACACCCAGCTCCCCAGAAAAGGCCTTTAACTGGCTCCAGTCATCACACCATCACTGGCAGGGATAACACATGGAGACCTCTGGGGAAAATTAATATTATTAGGCAGGGTGTGAAAACAGTTAACGCTATTTGGGTAATGACAGACCGCATTCCCCACAGGTGTAAATGGAGTTTTGACAGTTTATGGGAAGAGGGAGTTTGGCTTTTGGAGCATGCTGTCAACCCTGCCAGCCTCCTCCACGTATGGTCCAGCATTCACTACAGAAACCTCAATGAAGACCATCTTTACTTAGAACTGTAGGTAAGTCCCTTCCAAACCCATCCATTTTTCCATTAGAAAGTTTACATCTGGCTGATATGAGTGAGATGACCAGATCAAATACCCATGCATCTGGTTGCCTACAGAAGATAACTGGCATTATGCAGGCCAAAAGACAATCACCAGGGAAACCAAATGATGGGCTATGTGACAGTCTTTCTCTCAAATGTGTCGCTCTGGAGTAAGCAATTTCTAGTAAAAATGCGTCTTTTGCATTTGTTCCTTGTTTGCAACAAATTTTCTTCATATCCAAGGTTTATTTAGGATATGCCTTTTGACTGCAAGGACTGGGAGATAATTACAGTTTTCTTCTTTCAATTATCCACTGATAAATTATAATGATAATCATGACAACTGTGCTGTGCTTTACACAACTAGATGTAGCTTGTGAAATGTTCCTTCTGCCTTTCTAGAAGTAGTTCTGTAAGAGAAACAGGAAGCCCACCTCCAGTTTAAGCTACTGAGTGAAATGAAGGACACGTAACTGGCAGAAACATTGTAAAACGAGGTGAGAAATATTGTCTAAAACCGCGTACATGGGTCATCAATTATACCGCAGGCTACTCTCAACAAACTCCGGATGACCTGAAAGCCAGAAACAGTTTGATAAATAATGCTGTGAGACAGGTGTCCAGGCTGCAATCTAAAATAATCTGATAATGTCCTCACCACAATTTCCACCTGTAACAACTGCTCGCTTCCAAATACATAAAAGTATAAATGCACATACATATATATATATATATATATATTTCGAAATATATATATTTTGAAACCATACATCTATTTTGAAAAAGAAGAGGAAAAAAGTTTATTGTTCCACACTGGCATAGCAACCAGCAGAGAAATACATCATCTACCCTGCATGGCAAGAGTGCATGGAGCCAACTGGTTGTGAGAGAAATAGGAATGGGCAAGGAGCCTGCTGAAAGGCAGCATGGGTCTGGGAGGCTTCCCTTTCCCACCAGTCTACATATCATTTGGTCCCAGCACAGCGAAGCAGGTTACATGAGGATTTTCTTCCCCTCCAAAGGAGCCTCTACAGCTTTATCATAAAGGAAATATAACTTGGGTAAATTACTATCACCCCAGTGTGCAGCAGAGTTCTGAGAAGGTAGGAAGAATTATGGTTACAATGAACTGTCTGCACCGAAATTTTGCTTCCCTACAGTAAGTGTCTATAAAAAGATCTGACTTCCTTTTAAAGAAAATAAAAATGAAGCACAGAAAAGAGTCTGTTCTTGCTTAGATGCATGTGCAGGCTGATGGCCAAGGACAGCAGTGAGAGCAAAAGCCTTATCAAAGTTTAAAAAAACAAAAAGAAGTAAAAACAAACAAACAAACATATCCCAAGATAGATGCTTAACTGAACCCACTGTGATACAGCATCCAAATTTCTGTCCTTTCCCACTTCCTTCACCACATATTTGGGTCTTGACTGTGCTACGGTCTTGCTGGTCTGTCCAGGGGAGTCCCAGAGGGTGTGCTTTCCCACTCCTCTGTGCAGGACTGGGAGAAAAGGTGCAGGAAAAGGAAAGCTGGAGCCACTGAGCCATCCCGTTCCCTTACAAGTCACCAGACAGCACAGGCAAGAGCCAGCAAGGCAGAGCCATTCCCTCTTGCCTTCTCCAGCCTGCCACCCCACAAGCTGTCTGGCCACAAGACAGGGAACAGACACTGCATTTGGTGGCACAGTGTCTTCTCTCTCCTTCCTACCCACCATGGCACATGGGCAGCAGGAACAGGAGGGCTGGGGATACCTCCAGTTGCCAGTACCCCACTAGGGCTGTGACTTCTGGAGTGGGAAACAGCCCCTTTCTCCCAGAGAACCATCAGTTTTTTCAAGGCAGAAACCTTGTATGGCAACTAAGGCACAAGCAGTATAAATAATCAATGTCAATAGAGCAACTGCAAGGGAAATGTTCTGTTACAGCAAACCAGCACCTATGTCCCTCATAAAAAGAGTGCACGAAAAATATCTCCCCTATTTCTTAACACTAATAACAAAAAAGTACATATAATTTTACTAGAGCAGTAAAACAACTGAAGTATTCTCGCCCCATCTTCATAGTTAGCATTTTACAGAATGATAAATGCTGGCACATCCCCTTCTCCTGCATGTCCCAAGAGATGGTTTAAGGAACCTTTGAAAAGGTTCCAGTGCTGCTGTACAAATGCTGTGATGCCAAGAAACAACCACACGGTTCTCCTATTCAGGCAATTTTTAAAACTGAAAACAGAGTTTTATCGTAAAGTGTCTGCTTTTGGCTGACATTTTTCAATTTTCATAGAATTCCACCATAGATATTCTGGCATCCAGAAAGTGAAAGGGTTCAGTTCTGAGCTAAAAATTGAAGTTTTCCATTTGGAAAGATTGACAGGTATTGTTTCGATGTTTTGATACAAAAGAAACTTTCAGTTTTCCTGCAACAAGACATTGTTTGGTCTTGACTCGTTTTAATCCAGTTTCCTCCCTTCTTTCCCACCAGAATAGCCCATAACCATTTGCCTAAACATTTCCGTCTCTTTCCATGACCCATGCTCTTTTCCTAGCCTATGTAGCTCTGACCACACAGCAACACCGTGCCATTTGCCACATGCAGGCTGTGATGCATCAGGGGGATGCTGGCCAGCTGGAGAGCCTGGTCAGCACGCTGGAAGGTATGGGAAAGGAGATAAGCCATAACCAGAAAAGGCTGCAGGATTTAATAAACACAAGTAATTGTTCTGATTTTCCTGATGGAAACTACTTTTATTACTTTAGAGGGGGGAAAAAGAGATGTTTTCTTTGCCCTATTCCCTCTGTATAAGTTACATCACCCAAATGTACTTAGACACCTGATTAGGGGGAGTTGGACACACAGGTATTCTTGTGCAGCTGGGCCTATACTCTTAAGCTCAGTTGCAGTGCTCCCCTTTATACACATCATATCGTGTTGCACAGCAATCCATTACGGAAGGGATTTCCAGATCTCCCTGAGAAACCAATTTAGTCCTGCAGACAAAGCAGCTGAATGAATTCATGTTACTTCAGACTACACTAATTGTATTAAACCCAAAGACTCTGTTAAGAAACAGTAAGGCACAATTCAGGCCTTCATGACAAAGCTGCTTCTAGATTTCTGTTTGTACGCTTCTGTTGTGTTGTTCCACCTCTCCCTGCTCTAAAGGAGACTAGAAGCTGCTGGATGACTGAGAAGAAGGTTATTAAACAAGAGCCCAATTCTGCCATCCAAAGTGACCCAAGTGCCCCAAGGAAGTTACAGCTCATATAGCTCATGCAACGGTTCAGCTGTCATTAGATTGATTCACAGGGAAGCTTGACAAGCCAAAGTGACAACGTCTAGAGAACAAGGAAGCCTCAGTGTCCCCCTCCTCCTCGTCCCCCACTTGTGTCAGGCCGGCTCGTTATGTCTTAGTGGTGGCAATTAGTGTCACCAGCTGTGACACACACACACACACACTCCTGGGGGCAACCATTATACAAACACCATGGGAGCAGCTCTCCCAGGCCCTCAGGGTACTATGGCTTGGGATTGTATAAATGGGTGTGACAGACCCTGCTGGGGGCAAAGTGCAGAGAGGTGAACCAGCTTGCCCAAAATCACAGGGTAAATCCACAGACTGGCCAGACCTGGGATACTAGTCTCCACCTCCCAATGCCCCGACCCCAACGGGACTGTACTCCCAGCAGGAAGAGAGCACGGGGAGGGCAAGTGTTTCATGGGAGCGTACACTCCCTTCCCTCCCAAAACACATACTGTCTTCTTTACGGCCACCTCCCATCCCAGCTCCTAACCCAGCTGCCCCCTAAACTCCAGGCTGGCACCATGGGCCCAGGGCTGCCCCTGGCACTGCAGTGCCCTCAGGGAGCCAGGGCAGCTCCCCCAGCCGCTCTCAGGTAGGGCTTCTGGCAGCAGCTCTAGGGTTAACACAGAACCACGCTCACATTTCTTGGTCAGGTCTTCTGACACTTGCTTGAAACATGTGCTCATTTGGAAGCCATTAGGATTTTGGGTGGAGGTGTTGCTCATGCCCTGGACCGGTACTCAAGAGCTTTAGCTTTTCATTTCAAACCTCTAGAAGCAAGAGATGGGATTTTCCCACCCCTTTGCTTGCCTCATAAAAATGCTTTCTAACGACTTTTGCAAAGCCAGCTTCGCCTGCAGGTCTCCTCCCTGGGCTGTTTCAACAGGCAGAGAAGTTACAGCCCTTCACCTGCTCTCTGCGCCGACACCTGTAACACGCAGCAGCTGCCAGCGCTCCTGCCCCACCGCCACAAACCTCCAGGGAGAAACAAGCCGGGTGGGAGCCGGCCGGCTGGAGATGAAGCCATGGAGAGACACACTGCACTGCCTGCACTGCAGGCTGTGAGAAGCAGGTCAAAACTCGGCCGTCACGCACTGTCCATCTGTGCCATGCCGAGGAGACAGACACACGAGGCTTTCAAGGCCAGCGAGTGTTGCCTTCTTAGCAGACTGTGACATCGTGCTCTTTATTTCACAACAGCGCAGAAGAAGCAGAAGGGGGGGGGGGGGGGGGGGGGGGTTAGAAAGGAGGACAGAAAACCAGTAAGCAATCTTTTATTTACACTGAGGAAAACAATTAGAAGACCAGAGGGGAGGATCCAGCCTTCTGAAAACACATGCCTCCACTCCTGTGGGGGGGGATGACTGCCCCCAGAAATGCCCACCTCTTTCCAATGAATACAGAAGGAGCCCCCGGAGGACTCACCCCCAAAACTTCACTACCTGCCTAGAACAGAGCTGGGTGGGTCCACGCCACTCTTTATGTGCTCCTTCCAAGTATCCACTACAAAAGGCCTTTAGTCATATTAATCCTCCTGCACCACAGAGTGCAACATTTCATCATGTGTACAGACTGCAGCGTAAGGCACATATCGATGTCAGCTGAAGTAAGGCTGCACGAACAGCAGTTCTGGCATGCTCCACATGTATTTTTTGCAACTTTAATTGTATTTTTTCAATAAGGACATTTGTAGTTTTGTGCTTTCCAGAGCTTTGGAGCTTTTGGGTTTTTTTAAATGCATAAGGCATTTAATAATAGATGCCAGACAGGAGCCTCAATCTAGTAAACCAATTGATTGTTTTTCACTCTGTCCACGGGAAACCCCCCTCCAGAGCTGATGAAATCAGAAGAGGCAGAGAAGACTGGAGAACAGTTTGGTTTTCAGCAGATCCCTCCACAACAGAACACAAACTTCCTAACAGGCTTCACTTGGTATCGCTGCAAAAATGCAACCTCATGTAAAAGCTCAAAGCTTAGTTGTAGAGGAGCTGACTTTGCTCTTAGGGAGCGGCGACAGGGGGCTGAAGTGGTGATACACAGTGAAATTACCAGGTGGAGGAGAAGAGTGAGACTTTCCCGCAGGCCCAGCAGATTATTAGTTGGTGTAACAGGAGTTGCTGTGCTGTTCAAATAGCCAAAGGGGCACATGGTGCATGAGATTAGTATCTTGTACTGTATCTCAATACGTATTTTCCTTTACAAAACAGTTGCTTGTACAGTTCTCAAGGGGTTTTGTTTATTCTGTAGGTTTCCTGGGGTGGCAGAAAGGGGATGGTTTACTTGGTTTTAAACACCATATTGCCTCTCTCTGAGTAAAGCTGGTGATGTTTATGACACTCAGTGCTCCACGGCTATTTAGCAGCTTTATGCAGTGCAACAGGCCAGTGAGTAATTTACACATTGCTGCAGTTAAGCCACTTCAAACTCAATCACTGGTTGAACACCTGGTGAGACTTTTGCCTCTAAAGTGATCAAGGTTTAAGTCAAGTAATTATTTGTGCTGGAGCAAAAAAAAAGTAGAAAAGAAACCCCAAATCCTATTTGTCAGATATTGGTACTCTGCTTCATTTCATAACCATTATGTTTTTAAAAAGTAAAACAAATAAAGTGCAGTGACTGCCAAGGTCTAAGAGATCAATATAAAGACCTGCCTAGAACAGGCTGTGCACTAGGACTATACACAAAGGGTTTCCGTGATCTCCCTCTCAAACTTTGTTTTGGTGGCCACCTAACTTAATCTGTTTAACATGAAAGTAAGCCATGATTCAGATGCTTAAGCCACCATACATGCATGTCAGTAGAATAAAACATCAACAGTATTTATTCTTGACAGAAATCCTAATATTAGGGACACAATATAGCAATGGCACAAATAAAATACATCCTCAGACATTAGAGGAGAGGCTTACAGGTTATCCCAGCTACCGCTGGTGGCTTGTAGTGCAATTGCCTCTAGCCCCTGATTGCCCTGAACACTTATTTGCACACTGGTCCACCTCCACCACACTCATGTGACATAAATGTTACTGCAACTGGTCCTCAAAAGGGTTTCCAGAACATTGCTTCAAATAGGGTAGTGCTTTAGGAGTTAAATTTCAGCATCTGTGTGTCTTTGTTTACCATTCCTGATAGAGAAGCAATACTCACTGCTGGCTGAAGCATGCATCAGGTCAGTGCATGGTTTCAGACACAGGCTGGTGCAAAATGGGGCACAGCTACCAGGGTCCCAGAGGTTCAACAGCAATGTTTCTTAGACTAAGGTTTTCCTTCCACCAAAGCATGCACAGAAATCAAAACTCAAGAAGACAACAAAGTAATATTTGTACCGACTAACATTTTAACCCAAAGGTGACAACAAGTAAAGAATATATTTATCCTAAAAGACAAAGATTACCTAGTAGGAGATAGGGAAAGGGCTGTAAGACAGTGGAAAGCATAGACAAGATTCAAGCAGAGGGGGAAAGAAGAGATAGACTCTCTTTACATCCCCTAAAAAGGCAGCACATGCAGCAATTTCTATGATGCAGACCAAAGGCTCTCCATTGCTTTTTTTGAAGGAAGGGAAAAAAGAACTGAAGAAATGGAGCTTCTTCAGCAGCTAGCAGTGCAAGTGTTATGCCAGAGTGCCTTTCAAGAGCCGCAGCACTGGTATCCCAGCATTAATTCCTCTTCCCCACATTGCACAGAGCCCGTGGTGTCTCAGCAGATTCCAACTTCACCTTAGCAATGCCCAGCAGAGCAGCTGCACTCCAGAGAGCATCTTGCTTGCACGTCTCCAGGCTGTCAGTTTGCAGCACATCACTCCAGCCATCCGAACAGGAGGCCAGCAGAACAGGGAAGGCTCACAGTGACCTGCCCAATTACATTTTCTGTAGACTGAAAATCCCAGTCAAATCTCATCCAGTCCCATCGTAACCTCCTGCAACCAAACCTGACAAGGAAAGCCAACTACAGAATGCATTTCAAGCCTCACCTGATGTCCCAAGAGTAGCTCTACATGCTTGAGAAGCATTTTGATGGTTTTCCTGAAATGCTTGCCTGGCTAAAGTGATGTACAAATACCAACTTACAGCACATCCTTTATTCCATTTGCCTCAGTTTTGGAACCCAAGTGCTGTATTTAATGTTGGGGGGGATCCCAAAACAAGTCAAGTCAGGAAGAGGAGGTGGACAAAGGAAGAGCAGAAGAACTGGGACTAGCTACTGATCTATGGTAGAGGTAATAATTATCATTTCAAGAGTATGTTGACAAACATGTTATGATGGGGACTATTAACCCTTATAAACATCCATAAAGGTGCCTATAGAGTGGAATTATCTTTACTCATTACCTCTATACCTATGAACCTAAAAGAACGGATAAGAAACAACCGTCAAAACTGTGCTGAGCTGTACAGCCAGCCCCTGCTCCACCCTTGTCCAGGCCCACACGTGTGTTCCAACACAGAGAGCAAAATGCTTTGTACACAGATCTGATCCTTATCACAGTATCTTCTGCTAATAATAAAGTAAGAGTCATTTGAGGACACTAAAACAGGCCAATCAGACAAAAAACCTAGGCTCAGGTTCTCAGGCACTGGAAATCCGTGCAGCTTCAGTGATACTAGTCATGTTACACTAATTTATTCCTATTAAAGGTCTGGCCCATTAAATGCTAATACCATCCTTGGGTTTTACTCTCTCTCAATGGGTTCAGGGAAACAGGCTTAGATTTTTTAATAAAAACTTCCTCTTTCTGTCAAGCAACTGTGTTTGAATTCAGTGAAAAAAGAGCCACAGAAAATACTTACTTTTCAAACACTCTTATCACAGCATGTGCAGAAGTAAAATTGTAAGGCTGTATGTATACACATGTGTGGAGAGATAAAAATACCATACATGTGGCATATGACATATATGTGGCATATGACATATATGTGGCTTGTACCATACCATACACACATACACACACAGAGTGTACACACTGGCCTGCATGTTTGTATGTGTCTGCTCATGGCACAGATGTCTGAAGAGAGGGCAAAGAGAAGTCTTCACGCAGTCCAGATTTTCAGGCATGGCCTTCCCCAGGCACCAGGGTGAACGGTCTCTCAGTGACCTTGTGGAACAAAAAATGTTCCTTTCTGTAGGGTCAGCTGTTGCAGAGCATTCAAGCAGGTATTTCCAGCCCTTCCATATCCTCCCGTAAGGTTTCCAGACAGAGCAGTTTTCTACTAAATCCCTTGAAATTTCAGAATTCCTTCAGTAAGGTCTGACAGGTCTCATCATATTTCACATGACTTTTTTCATAGGCAACAAGAGCAGGGCAGCCACAGCAGCACTCTCACTTCAACAGCAGGTACACCGGGGGACAGCCACAGGCTGTCCTGCCCCAGACCCGCTGAGTCTGGGTCACCCTTTTTGCTGGTGCCACCATTGGCAACATGGGCCTGCATGTCCCCCCTGAGTGGGGCTGAGCAAGGACTGCTGAGAGCAGACAAGCGATACGAGGGTTAGCCACAAGCACAGGACCTTACACTGAACCCCAGGTAAGAAATTCCTTTAAAGAAGGACCTACTCTCGATGAATGTTTCCTTTGTGCCTTCTAACTCTTTCTGCTAACATGGCAAACTACATTTTTTTTTGGTGCATTGTCAGCTGTTTGGAAAGGGAAGCAACAATTACAATCTGAGGAATTTCTTTCCAATCATTAAATCTGTTCCAGGAGAAGCAACGCAGTCTGGGTGTAACAGAGGCTCCCTGTGATATGTGCCTTTTACATCCACATAATGGAGGATTCCAGCATGCGTGCAAAAGCCCATTCCTTAGAGCATGAGAAAGCCAGCTCCTTGCTTCCCTCCCCCGGAGTTACACACAACTTTAGGCATCCTCGTGCAGCAGCATTTGAGTACAACAGTGCTTGGGATGCAAAAAGGGAATAAACACAAGGCATTCATATACAAGGCACCTAAACATATGTCCACATTGGAGCAGCCTTATCCTTCATGCCTAAGATTAAATGTTTTGCTCAATCACCATTTCAGAGAATACATGTTTTTTTCTTTTCCATCAGGAAAGGAGATCTGCTGCATTTTTCTTCCATTCCTCCTGCAAGCAGCAGCAAAGGTGTCCCAGCTCAGGCAGGGACATCCCAGGGATGCCCCTCTTATCCCACACACAGCAAATAGGCGGGGGGGGGGGGGGGGGGGGGGAGCACCAAAAGGAGTTCCAAAGTTTGCCTTTCCCTTTTCAAAATGTCAGTGCTCATTGATCACTAAATCATTTCAACAGCTTATTAAGTAGATGTCACAGAGAGTTACTACCAGTCTTCTATTAATTTAAAAATACTAATAAGGTTTTTTGGAGTGTAATTTCTTTCTGAATGAAAAATGCTTCCTATATGTATGAAAACGCAAACATTTTGGACCCCACTAGCCAGTGTATGAGGCTATTCATAATACAAAACACATATTTAGTAGAAATTTTAAACCTGCAATGTGATTCTAAGATTGCTCTATAGCTTTGTTGTCTTAATTCTTTAACATTTCAAAGGATCCCCTCCATATGTTTTTTCCATTTGCAGGCAAACTGACATTCTCCTGATATATATTATTCACAGGTTCATGTCAATACCAGCATAAGCAGAAGCTATCAATCACTCCTCTGATGATAACAGTAAATAAATAATGCACACTTTAAACCTTCAAAGCACTGCATAAATATCAGTTTGTTTTCACAACAGCACTTTAAGCACTGAGGTAAGTAGTTTAACCATTTCACTAGGCACTAGCTTAGATTCAAGAATGGCTTAAGACCCATGTGAATCATTTTGTATGTTACCCACAAAAGACATTCTGATACACAACCTATATACACAAGACTGGGAACAATGTATTTTCCCTCAAAAAAAATGAAAGTGAAGGCAACTATTTCCCAGAAGAAAGCCAGGAAGCATTTCCATAGCAGAACTGCCACACGGCATTGCCGAGCTGTACTGCCCTTCCCTTTGGATTCTGAAAGCTTCTGCTTCCCCACAAACATGGGGGAGACAGGAGACACCACCGTCTGCCTTCTGCTAGTGCCCTCTTTCTCATAGCACATGAGGCTGGAGCAGCAGCCACACATCTTTGTGGCACCTGCACACAAATGCTACCTGTGCTGTGCCGCTCTCCCACACAGGGACCAGCACATGCCTGCAGCAGGCATGTGTCCTGGGCACCACATAAAATACAGAGAAAAGACACAGGTTGCCTGGAGCGCTTGTGGAATCTCCATCCTTCAAGATACTCAAAAGCCAGCTGGACACAGCTCTGAACAACCTGCTGCAGCTGCCCCTGTCCTGAGCAGGGGATGGGCTGGATACTCTCCAGAGATACCTTCTTGCCTCAGCTGTTCTGTGTCTTTTGCATAATGGAGCTGGGATCCCTCATCTGGACTGCTACATACTCATGCAAAATAAATACCAATGTTTGATGATACCAAAGCCTTTCGGTGTCTTTTACTTTTCTGTAGGTACAGCTAGAAATGTCATGCTCATGGCTAGAGATATCATCAACTACCCATTCCTGCAACAAATGCTACAGGGAGCCAGACACATGAAACGAAAAACACACACGGAGGACCAAACCGAGACATCTGATTCCAATATACCATGCAAAGAGCGGATGGGTGTTCTCTGTGTTTGGAAGCCTTTCAGCTCTAAAATAAAACTACTGTTCATTCTCCAACAAAAGACTGGGATTAAGTATCAAACTTTTTTTCTTTTTTTTTCTTTTCTTTTTGTTCAACAGCTACCAGCCAGACTTCATAGCATCTCTCTCCCACGGTTTTCCTTCATAGATAAAAAAGCTTCCTGGCCATTACAACTTTGGTTATTTCACGTCCCATTGATCATTCTGCCTGTCCAGCCAGCAAAACAGCAGCAAATAAGCAAGCAAACTAAGATAAGGATAGATTTTTGCCCTGGAAAGCTGCAGCCCTGTGCTGCCTCCCCTGTGTTCTTCTCTCCCTTTCCCCCTCCTTCCTGTATCTTCTTTCATCCCTAGATACATTTCCAATAGCAGATAAATCAGCACTTTGAATTCTTCTTCTGATGTTGTAACAAGCTGGCAACTGGCATGACATGTTTAGAAAGACACATGTGAATACCTAAGTCAGAAATAATGAGATTTCTCTCCCATATTCAGCGTGAAATGAGACGCAAACGACATCACCGCTGAAAACAGAGGAGTGCAAGAAGAGGTGTGGGGAAGGGAGGTAGAAAGAGCGGATGTCTAATCCATTTTGCTTACTTCAGTGGATTTCAGAAGAAAAACTTGTCTCACAGGCAGCAGCCTGGGAAAGACAGACTCGGAGGGATGGGACAGTTGCAGAGCAGTGTCTCAAAACCAGGCAGCTCCACCCTATATCCCAAGGACATGTCCCCGTGGGCAGGCACCGCTGCGTGTTGTGGCCAAATGAACCAGCCCTTCAAATAAAAACGTTAAGAGACAAAAGGAGGAAACAAAAGAGAAAGGGGATAAAAGGTCCCAGTAAATCAATTAATTCAAAAGTCTGCTTCAGTTTATAGACAGTACTGGTAATTGCTGTGTGTGTTGCCTGTGATGAATAGAGGCTGGTTACCGTTCCACGATTCATCCTTCTTTGCACGGCTGGGAACCGTCAGTATGCTGATCTCCACTGAAAGTCTTTAATTATTGTTAAATTAATCAGGGCAGGGTGTCAGCTCAGGGTTCATGCTTAATTGTCCCATTTCCTCGCAGCCTCAGACTTCCACCTTCTTCCCTTATCCTCTCACCCCCTATCCAGCCCCTGCACATGCATCATTTTTAGATTGGTCTAACATTGGGTTGTGTTTACACAGCAATGAGCCACACAGAGATTGTTGAGATCTTGCATTTCCACTGCTTCAGGACTTTGTCTCTTCAAAAGCCACAACGTAACACAAAACTTGGGAAAGCAGAACTCCAGACATACTTAAAACACAAAGACAGGGGTAGAGTATTTTGTCACCAGTGCAGAAGTCAGAGATATCCTTGCTGCTGTTATGACTCAACACTGAGCGTGCAACCACTTCCCAGTCCCGATCTCATTCTCTGGAGTGGTAGGGAACAAGGGGCACCACCATCTTAAACCTTTTCATTCACATTAGGGATCATCCACTGGTCCAAAGCTAGCATGAGCAAGATGAGAAGCTTGTCCAAAATGTTTCTCTTTTTAGTGTTCAGAGAAGACATCAAGAGCCTGTCAGCATTTAAAGACTACTTCCACATCTTTGGAAGACTCCTTCCCAAAGTCTTAAGACCCTAATTTCTGTCATCTCCCCAAAATGCCAAAGGATTGGACTAGTATATTCCATGCAACTTTCACAATGGTAAGCCACAAGTATGTAAAAGATTAAAGCAGAGACTGTGCTACCTGAATAGAGAGGACAGAACAAGAAGTAATGGAGCAATTAAGGAATAATGAAGTTGTAGCAGAAGACGCCTAGGTTAGGTGTAAGGGGAAAAAAGCCGTGAGAGCAGGAAAGGATTTTAAATGATTAAATTTCCTAGGGAGACTGGAGGATCTGTCATCAGGGTTTTTTAGGAAGCAGACAGACAAACAGTTGTCAGGAGTGATGCAGAAATGGCCTGAAGACACTGACGTGCTCTGAACGACTTCTTCCAGCCCTACAGTGGAGAATCAGACAGGGCTAAGGGGAGGGTAATTACACATGAGCAAGACAGCATCAGGGGTCCTGAGGACCTGCTCAAAATAAAACTGCAGTGACAAATGCAGTACTTAAGGTTTGGCTCTGTAGAAGTCTCAGCACTTCAGTGTGGGTCCAGCCTTCACATACAACATAAACGTGATTGAATTTTCCTTTATTCTTGCAATGCAAACATATAATGCACAGCAAAACCTGGAAAAAAGGTGCATTAAGTTGAACAGTTTACTTATTAATCAAAAAGCATAACCTCCCCAGCAGCCTGAATTTATCACTTTCCACCACTACACAGAAAAAGTTAGTTACTTCTGTAATGCAACCTGCATAACATAGTCATGCTGCTCCACTTTCTCACCCAACTGAAATGATCCACACTGCAAGGCATCAAAGGAAATGCCTGAAAACCTGTGCACAGCCCACATAAGCAATATTTCACTACTCTTTATTAGCATAGTTTAAAGCAGACTTTGTAGAGATTGCTCAGAAAGTTCCTTCACTATTTCTAGGTCATTGACAGGTGAGCAAGTTCACTGTTTTGAAGAACGTATTACCAAGAGATCCCAATCTAAGTGACCTAATGCATCTAACGCTGTGGAGCTGCTCACAAAGAACTTGGTCATGAGTCTGGGAGCAGGAGAAAGACTTGAACTCTGAAATCTCAGGTATGATCCCTAGTCATTCATTCCTTCATATTATCACATGACTTCTTTACTTTTGGCTTCTCACTGACAGATGAAAAGCCTTCAACCTATTGAAGCTAGGCTGTATAAGAATATATCTTAGCTTAATTACATTTGATAAAGACTCACTTTAGATAAAATTCGCTTGAATAACATTGATTCTTACTTTCTAAAAACGCAGACAAATTAGCAAGTCTTTATTATCCTAGAAAAAGGCATCTAGCGTTTTATTGGCACTCCCATATTTGCTTGGCTCAGTTTCACATTCATCAGGGGTGACATCATTTACATATTTTTATTTGCATTAGAACGGCAATTTAGGATTATTGTGCAATCCCAGTGATGTGTACCACACTGCTCATCTCTAATCTTCCCGCTGTTCTGGGAGTAAGGAATCTTAACACCAACATAAGTGATGCAATAGTTTAACTAATTGTCTGCTTTCAGCTCCTGATACCTTGTTTTGGGAGGGATGGAGGAAGGGAAGCAGTAGCAAAGAGACGGACAAGAAGGAAAAAGAAGGACCACAATGAGATTTACTCCCTCAGAGGAAAATGTCTGCTTTTTTTCCAGACGTGAAGTAGCAGAGTTTATCAGTTTAAAATGATCTTTAGAAGGCATGTTTCAATCAGGCTGATCCTTCTTCCTCTGAAGGGCAGATATGGAATGATCTACTTCAGAGCTGAACGTGTCACAGTCCCACCGAAGCAGGCCGAGGGACTGTAGCAGGCACTCCCACAGCACTGTCTCATCTTTTTCTTTTCAAACCCAGAGGTACAAATTCCTTTGTTTTCTCTTCAGTCCCCAAACTGCTCTAGAGTAAGCAGCCCAGACGACTCCTGGGCTTCAACTGCCTCATTACTTTGGCTTATTTTTGTTCCAAAGATACTTCCTCTAAAGAAGATGGGCCCCCGTTGAAACAGCATTACCTGTATAACAACAGAAGCTCTCTCAGATGTGCATTGTATATACCACCTAGTTTTCCAAGGGCCATCACACGTCTTACCAAGACTGGCATTCTTTGGAGGGTATCTAATCTTTCTTACTTTCCCCCCCATGTACTAAAAGATCCCTCTATTTCACAGACAGCTGTAGCTATCTGTGCGAAACTTGCAGAACAAAATCACTGGGTTTCATACTATCAGGGACGAATGAAAGGACAGAGTGGGTGTGAGACCAATTCTAGACGCAGTGCAAACCCAATCAGGACAAGACTCATGAGTTTACTGGCACTTATTATTCTGCTTTTGTTGTCCGTTGTATGCATCATAGTGTTATTTCTGAAAATGTTCTTAAAAGTCTTCTTCTGAGTTTGTTTACCCCTGGGGCTAGTATTTTGTACTGGGATTTTAGCTCTGCCAATAGAAGATTCCGCTAGGCGCTGTTCACCAGTCCTCAGGCTTCCGTGCTTTATTCCCAGATTCCTCTTTACACTGTAGCGATTCCCATGTCATTGTTAAATAATTGGAGGTGGAGAAGATGTGAGAAGGAAGAACAAGTTACATGTATTGGCTTCCACAGACAAGAAGGTAAAAGATAGTTAAATTTCACCCAAATGGATAATTTCTTAATTATCTGTATAGATTTTCTGTCTGTCTTGTGATTGCTACCACTGCATCTCATTAGGAGTTGTTTAGCTTCAGACAGTCTCACAATTGTTGTTTCTAGACGCTTTTGAAAATTATAGTAATTTGTTTGTTACTTGTGTTAAAAAAGGCTTGAATTATGAGGTTTTCCAACAAATGTTTACCAACTATTACAGCATCCATAATGAAATTTCACTCTGTAACGCTTCATGGGTTTATTTTTTATTATTATGAGGTTGGTCTTTTAATAATCTGAAGCATAACAACCCTACCAAATAGTTAAGCCCAAAGCAGAGCTCTTTACTCCTAAGTTATGGTTAGCCTACAGTACTGGAAGTAAGACTTCATTAATTTGACCAGTATGTTATTACAGCTTCTACATAACAAACCATAGCCATTAGTAGCTTAAAGTCATTACTTGAAGGCTAAGCGGGATCTTGCCTGAAACAAGATGACAGTCCGGCTTGACCTGCCAGGACCATATGTCACATCTCCATGCTACAAACAGGTTACACCAGGTATACCCAGAAGGGAGGTCAAATGAAAAAAAATAATGTTTTTTCTGCTCCCACAAGACAAAACGTACTTCAGCACTCTTGGGTTTGGAGAGTGGAAAACAAGAGACATGAAAATGTCCTCTCCTTGCACCACTTTTCTAAAGTGGAGTCTGAAATAAAGACTGGAGGATCTCCACTGCCCTCTTTGCAGCTTGCAGCACTTGATAACAACAGGTAACACTGCAGATGGCTGCAACCTCCTCCTTGAGCCCAAGATGGGTATGAACAGCCCTACCGTGGGGTGCCTGAAGGGCTACAACCCCAGACCTTTCAGTGGGGAGAGTGGAGTTACCCGTCACATTAGAATATCACTTTTCCTTCTGAGACTACTGTGCCCGTTTTAGTTTATAAAAACAAATCCATAACACATTAGAAGGATTTACCAAAGGTATCGTTCTTCTCTGTTTTCAGTCTGTTTGTGGATTTCACAACAGTCTGTAACTGACCTTTTTCACTGCATGACAGAAGGTGCATGCTCTCTGCAGGCTCTACAATAGGATGCTTTCCAGAAACAGCAGCAGCAAATCTAAGAGCAAAAGGCCCTCAGGAAGATGAGTAATGCAGAGAGTAAAGGCAGGGATTTCTGTGGCACAGGGCCCAAACTGCAACTCTTCAGGAAGATCAATCGGGTTTGGATGTTACTGAGCTTGAATGGAGAATGCCTCTGCGTATGAAAAAAGCGCCTGCACATCACTCATTGCTGTCCCTCAGGAGCTAACTCAGTCATTGGGCTGTCCAGTGTCTCTGCTGTAGAATTTGGTGTCAAACCACATCAGCCTGAAAATTCTATTTCTCTAGGCTAGCACTGACATTCATAGTTCAGAAGAAAGCCTGCAGGCCTGATTCATCCTCATTTTATGCCACAGCAGTTCCACAGAAGTTGGTGGAACCACACCAGTGCATACCCAGAACGGGTCTGGCGCGGCAGTCGGGAAGTGCTGGGCTCTTTCTTAGACAGTTTCTTGGGAAGAGAAGCTCCTGCAGGGCTTGTGTTCCCACCACGTGAGCAACAATGGTGCTTCTAAGAGTCCGAGCATGGGATTTGGAAAGGGAAAGATTCAGTTCTGTGGGAAGTATGAGCCCGGTATGAGTACTTCATGTGGATATCCCATGCAGAAGAAAATACAACTGACAGGCCACTCCTTTACTTTAGATCATAACATCATTTCATAGACACTGTGTTTTGTGTTGTAGCCTCTTCAAATGGCATGTTTTGGAAATAATCTCCAGTACTGTTTTTCATGTTAGTACTTTGAATATTAAGCTAAGTACTTTGAAATCAGCCTTGCTTTGAGCCTCTGTGAGGCTTCACCAGGTGACCTCCAGAGGTCCTTTCCAACCTATAGTTTCCTCCAAATTTAAGATTCAGAGGTCTTTTACTTCTGGTGATGCTTATTCTGCTAATCAAGCTCTCCCTGACATAACCCTCTTACCACAAAGCGCTGACTTTTTAGTTACTAATAGACCACTAACTAGAGTGCATTACTGCAAGATCATTTCTAGCCCCACTCATCTACACCAGATCTGCTTCCAAATCTGTTTCTGCCACTTCCATTTCTTTGTGTGTGGGAGTCCCTTGTAATTTCTCTTTACTTAGACATTCCTTACACCTGAGAAATAACTGGAATTTTCCAGGCTGCACCTCATCGATTTTCCCAGTGCTTCCACGTGGCTTTAACAGCTCGCCATTGCTGTTATCTCATGGTAAACAAGGAGGACCCGATGGCAGCCAGAACACACTGAGGCAAACCTCATTTTGTTTTGTTTTTTAATTAAAAATAAACACACTTACACACTGGTATGGCCAGATGCCAGATATAGACATACAGTGCATACGTCTATACACACCATGTATACATAGAGCCTGTGTAAGCAGCATTCTTTCCCAGGAAAAGCCAGTCTAAGCCCCAAACAGACACACCCTCTTCCTCTCTGGATACACCACTCAAATGCAGACAAATTACAAATGTGAGCATGCTACATCATTCATGTTTCTCTTGGCTCTTCCAAAGTTTTTTTTACATGGCATGCCAAAAGCACTTCTGTCAGTCAGTATCCAGTTCCTCACCACCACGGCCAACGGCGAAGTGATAGAGGGGGCACGGATCCATTGGGTGAGGATGGCAAGAGCAAGGGGCTAGGACAGGCTCCAGCTCCTCCACTAGTACCAGCTGCCTGGCCCCCATTTCTCCAGTTACTCCGCTGTCCTCTCACCTCTACCGCCCATATTCATTTCGGCACTGCAAACACCCTGATGCTCTCCAAACAAGCTGCCTCTGCCTGGCGGCATTGCTGGAGCAAACCAGTTCATTCAAGCTGGTAAGCCTGTCAGTCACTATTTAAAAGACGTTCCAGTTTTGCAGTATATAAATTAGCCTTGACACCTACCACAGCAGTACCTTTACTCTTCCTGCACATCCAGCTGCACTTGATGGGAGTTAATAACTGCAGGCAGCAAGAGCAGGACACTGATTTCAGGAAAAATCATGAGGAAGAGCTTTCGGGGTACATGAGAATGTTCCTTGCAGTGCAGAGTTTTGAAATTAGCTGAAAGTCAAATACCCCAAAACACTACTTGTGTATCCCTTTGATCTTTGGTGCTCAGCCCTGTGGCTTGTTGGACACAGCATCTTTCCTTCTGCTTGCTTTGTGCAGGAGTTGTATTTCAAGGCAACAGAGTGCTGAGGAATATTAGTAGAAGGTAGCTTTTGTGTGGCCCTTATCCTAATTAGCTGTGTTTCCACATGTCCTTTAATTCACCCAACTAATCCTAGTGATAGCGTGACCTTTATCTTTCACCTCCTTTATCACACTCAGCAAATGAACTAGTTCCCATAACCTAGGCCAACCATTACAAATCATCAGCTGGGACTGAACTCTAGCTTTTGTCTACAAAACCAAAATACCTTTGCTTTGCCAAATTCAAAGCAGAGCTACAAGCTATGAATCAGCTTGTAATGTATTTGTAGCAAATATTTTATGCAAATTCTGGCACTGTTTTTTTAAGTTAAATATTCCATCAGATATTCATCTGTTACTCCATTTTTTTACTCACTTGACTATCAAATAATATTCTGCAAATATGTGCCACAGATCATTGCATTATGTTTGAATGCATTCTCATATAAAAGCAAGCTAGAAGAAAGCAGCCATGTCATGGCTGGAGACATCACTTGTGTTTGGACTGTGCAACCAAATCTAGACCATGGGGAAAAGATACAGCATCAGGTCAGGAGACTCTCCCCTATTTAATTTGGTACACACACAGCCCAGGTGGTATCAGCAAACAAATAGGGCAGTATTAAGCACAAGAAAGGAAGATTTCTATGCTAAAGCCCTGAGCATATCTCCTGTGTGGAAAGAAAGCCAAAAAGGCAGAAAATCTAGCAGCAATCTGCAACTTGGGCATTATCTGGTTCACCTGGAAGAGTGAAGCCCAGAACCCTCCACAGATTAAGGTGCATCGTCTGCTAAGGAGACAGTCAAAAGCCATCGCAACAGCAACATGAGATGCCAAGACATGCAGCCAGACCACAGGCATCCCCTTGCTGTGGATGGGATGTAGAGTCACTGGGAGCTGCCATGCACCTGAACAAAGGTTTCCTCAGCTGACAACCAGCAGGCTTTGGAGAGAAGCTGCAGACAAAGGCTGCCTTCCCCACAAGAACTAATCCAGCCTGTACAGTGCTCCCTTAGCAGGGAGCAGTCCTGGGGCCTGGCTCGCTTTCACAGGTTCTTTTACCTGCCCCATCAACTACATATATGCTAGATTTTTCCCCATAACACCAGACGTTTGTTTTATGTAGTATAAGCAAACTAAAAAAAAAACAAAACCAAAACCCAAATCAACCAAAAACTCAGGAGCACCCTTCCTCTCTGTATTTGCACAACAAACCTGGTGATTCACATTGGCTCTAAACAAGAGAGTGTCAATAGGACCAAAGCACACAGAGACCAGAGACCCACATCAGCAGCTACTAGATGCCTGGCATGGCCTCCAAAACAGGCATCCCCCCACTCCTGCGTAGCCCAGCTGCAAAAAAGGTCCATTGTGTCTTTCCAGTGACCTATTCTGTTTACTGAAAGCCGAAACAGGGCCAGTAGCTTTCCTGTTGGCATCTGAGCCCACTTTTCGGCTGTGTGCCTCATTCTCCCCTCCTCCTCCCCGCCAACCAGCTCACTTAAACAGCCAACAGCATTCATTTGGATTTATCATGCAGTTATGGCCTGAGTCCAGACCCAAGCTGGCAGGATCAGTGGAGGACCAGCATCGTTCTATTCAGCTACACACAACCTACTTGTCATCCCTTTGGGAAGCAGTGACTCACATGTAACTTTATTGTGGCCTGGCAGCTGGTGGGACCGGGCAAGACAAGAGAATAATGCTGGCACCCACTGCACCCCGGAGCATGAAGCAGAAAGCATGCCTGCAACCCTCATTCAAGCCCTGGCATAATTAAAACAACATTACCATTCTTGGTGGCAGATTTTTACCTTCTGTAAACCCAGACTTTCTGTGAGTGTTTTGTTTTACCAATTTACTATGTCTGAAAGTCAATGGATTATAAAACAGAAGAGCAAGTTCTCTTTGTTTCTTTTGTGCTGCTGCTATTAGCAAAACCACTGGAGCCTACCTTTGGGGCTATGGATATGGCGGATGCTTGATTGTAGCCTTGCCAGCTACCAGGGAGACAGCAAATCAAAGCAAAGGTTTACTCTTTTGCAAGGCTCCAGACAAGATCTTTTTCCAGATGCTATATCTAAAGGGGTCAAGTGAGAGAAATCTTACATTTATTATAGGCAATCTTTCCTTCCAGGCTGTGGTTTCAGAAGAGAGCTGGGCAGCCCCACAAGCTTCCTGTGCTGCCACATTCTCTCCTCCTTGCCTGCTGCCTGCTCCCACCCGCTGCAGTGCCCTTACAGTCCTGCTGATACAGCTGGTTCTGCAGGCTCGCTGAGCCCAAACCAAGGAACTCATCTGGATAAAGGGGAGAAAAGAAAATCATAAGTCACCCTAAGCAGAAAGCAATTGCAGCCTGTTTGCCTCCACACAGCAGCGTTTTGTTCAGGGTAGCTGTTCCTTCCCAAAGAGTCCCCCCTCACACAAGCACTGCAATATTGCTGTAATGCCCTGCACACAGCATGCCCTTCTGGTAGCTTTGCATATGCTCTAGCTAGAAATCCAACTCCTTTGTATCTTCTTCGTTACCAAAGATCCAACCGGTACCAAATGATAATTTATGTTTTTCCATAAACACAGATTTTATCCCCACCTCAACACTGCAGATACAAATAGAAGAGGGTAAGGGAAGAGGAAACATTTTCAGGGCAGTTGCAGGGGAGAAACTAAACACATCTCCCTCCTTTTCCCTCCCCAGGATGCAAGACGATGTTTTTACTACATCCCCAGACCTATTTACATGAATGCACAGCCAACACATGCCCCATCCACCTGAGGCAATGCCCACTCCTGGTCTAGGCACCTCCAGCAGCTGATCCGCTTCTCCACACATTGCTGCTTGCTGTCCTAACCCATCCCCCAGCTTCAATTTTTGTCTGCTCTTCTAGAGGGAATAGCTCCTGTGGTTGTCTCAGCAGCTGCTCTTCGCTTTCCCAAGCAGCAGCAAGAGCTAAATTGACCTAATTCCTGCTTGTTTCCCCGCCACCCACAGAATCTGAAATAGCAGCAGTGAAAACTGCCAAGGCGCTCATCAGCGGCCGCTCTGCCGCAGCGCGGGACCGGCTCACGTTCGCTCCATTTTCTGCAGGTCCCGCAAGGGTTAGAAACTTTTGAGGCTGCAGGTTTCGAAACCTGCAAAAGCAGTGGACAATTATTGCAGACAGCTCCTTAGGCAGCCTCAAGGACAAGTGGATTTTTCGTACCCTACGGCACATCCTCAGCAGCGTTCTTTATACTGCAAACATCAGACATATCTATTTGTAAAAATTCAAGGATAAGACTCCCAGCTGCCGTCCCACCTCTTTTTCAGATGTAGTTTGGATTTGCAGTCAGGTTTGGACTATTAGGCCAATTTTTTTTTTTTTTTTTTTTTTCTTATAATGAAAGATAGGTCAGTCTTGATCTTAACTTCAGCAAGAACAGGACTTAAACTTGAATATGTATTCTGTAGTGAAATCAGCTGTCACCTGCCAGGTGACACCTGGGGGACCTGTTACTACTTCATCAGGAGCAACCTTCCTTCGCTGAAGTCCACAGTCTCAAATAAACAAAAAATCATATAAAAAAAGGATTATTTCCCTCTCATGGGAACACACTGACACAGCCTAAGCTGCACAACTGCCCCAAAAATGTAACAGGCTACAAAGCGAGTGGGAACATTTATGTTAATTAGCGTGTGGAGAAGGAGCCAAAGAGATGTGAAGATCTGATACGGCACATGGGATCCGATAGCATGTCATTAGAGGTAGAAAGCAACCCTTCCCAGTGTAGCTTTTCAGCTGCTTATTAAAGCTTTCTGTTCAAACTTTTAAGTGCACGGGCTGAAATTTTCCATGCCATAATTGCTACTATTCTGGTAATTAAAACTTGCTATAATTCAGAGACACAAGGGCATTTCCTTACTTCAGAGTGTGTGCCTCTGCAACCTTACTAGATTTTTTTTATAGTGGCAGCTGAAGGAGGAGGAAGACTTAAGTCTCTAAGCCTGAAAGTGAGTGAGGTTGGCATTCAAGTTCCCCCAAACTTGATGGGCGCCAGCATGCATCATACAGCAATGTAAACTTCACCAGAACCTATTTTTTGCCCTTGCGTCTGCACTGGGGTTTTATTGCTCTTGAAACATGGGGCAGTCTCAAATTTCAGTAGAGCTCCTACAGCAGTCAGACAACAGACATCACAAAAAATAACAGTGGCCAAGCACTCTCCAAATAATCCTCCTTCCCACACCTTTGGCAAGGGGAGCTGTTACCAGTAGAAAAAGATTCATAACATATCATAATACGAAACATCCTTTTGGATTCAAACTGAGTCAACGACACACTGTGCACCGTTAACTAGGCCTGCAAATATCTGCAGCATAGGGAGAGGGCTTTGTTCTAACTAAACCATGAGTTGCTCAGATTTCAATATTTAATTGAAGCTTCTGTAGGTATCTTGCCCACTTCCCTATCCCAGCCCCCACCAGTACAGTGACCAACAAATGTGATTCACTTATAGCTTGCCAAAGCTTCGAGTAAGAAATTCTGGCACCGCTTCGACTCTTAGGAAACCTCAGAGCCAAACAGCCTGTGTAATAACTATGAAAATTGTATTATTAGCTTCTAAACAGAAGCAGCATGACACTCCACAAAGGAAATATGCAGGCTGTCAGAAGCACTGAGAGAAGGTGTCAGCTACAAATTAATGGCTATTTAAACATATTATTCGTTCCAAAGTGTTAAAAATGGGATTTTTAGCTCTGACGGCAGAAAAGGTGGTGGTGTGTCAAGTCCCACATCAGCATGCCATCTTTCCCAGCTGCTGCTGCCAGCATTTCAAAGCTGTTGATTGGTACCATTTTGAGACTCCCATGGGGAAAAGAAGCCTCAGGAGAAATAAGAAGAGGTTTTATTCCTTCCCCTTGGTTTAGTTGAGGCAGAGACATTCCACTTTTGCCTCTGCTGACAAACACACATGATTAAAGAGACGAAGGCAGAGGAACAGAGATCAACTTAAGTTAGCACAGATGGATGACTTGGACACAAATCTGGCTGATGGACTCCTCCTACTCATTGAGAAACTGAATTTACAACTAGTTAACTATATGTTGGCTCAACTAAGCAGTACAATGTGGCTTCTACAACCTAAACTCAGGGTCCTGCAGATTTCCAAAGAGTGCTGCGAAAGCAGAAAGGCCCTCACAAAGTGAAATTTTTACTGCTCTTCCCATTTTGCCCATTTAAAATTTACCACCTTGAAGAAGAAGAGCTTCTGATATGAAACAGCCTGGGAAAACGAATTGGAAAAGCTAAAAGCCAAGCCAGTGGAGGGGTGAAACCTCTGTTTTCTGAAAGAGGCACTGTCTTAGCTACTATGCCAGCTCTTTTTTGTAGGGTGGGTACGTGTATGGAGGTGTGTGCTAACCATTGCTGTCACAGACAGAATTAATCCAATACGTGCTGCCACTGAAGGTACTTAGGGACTAGAGGCTGGTATGCTAAGTGGAAATACTACTGAATTTTTTTCACAGCACTTGCAAAGAGAGCAAGAGTGGTACACACTGGTACTGCACTTCCCACAGGTGAAGAAGGGACCATTGATTTTAATCTATTTGAAGAGCTATCGGTTGAATCTACTGCAAACATATTGATGGGAGACTTGTAAGCCTGGGGTAAATAACTTGCCACACCCAGCCGCAAGAGTGGGTCAGCATAGTCAGTGCCTGGCATGGCATGAAATACCCGTATTTCATGTCAGCATTTCTTGAAAAACCTTCCTGCAGGTCTCTGAGCCTTGGAAGATGGGGGTGGCAGCACTCAAGGAGGTGGGGTGCGGAGAGTTTCAGAGGAGTTAGGGTGGTTTCAGGGCTACCCTACCACCTGGGTCTCACTGCAGCCACAGCTTGGGTGCCTGCAAGACCAGGTTGCCAAGAACGCTGACCTGAGACCTCCCTGGTCCTGGCTTCCACGTGCCTGCTGGCTAGGTGGGGAGCTGGCAGGGAACGAGGCAGGTTTCAGATCCAACACTGCTGAGGAAGTTTTCTCAGGAGGCTGCCTGGTGTCTGTCAAAATCGCGTTGTAACCAACTCAGCTTCACAGACTCATCTGATTTCAAGTTGGCATTGTCTGGCTGAAAAAATGCTGTATCAGACTATGTCCAAACCACATGTCTGAATAGAAAATGATGAAGGATTTTTCCTGAGTTCACTCTGTCCTGGGGCAGGCTATCTGCAAAGTTGGGCGACTCCACGTAATTCTCATGATCTTTTGAGTCTGAAATCCAATGCCAACTTCAAAATACCAGCCTTTTAAAGCCATTTTTGTCTAAAGATCTAGCACCAACCTTTGGTACTTACAGCACAACTCCTTTATCTGGCCAAAGCCACTGAAACCTCACAATATTGGTGTGCATGCCTGGTTACATTGACACTATCAGCATTTGAAACCTAACAATAAAAAAAAAAAAAGCACCATACGAACTCGATATGCTATTTGATGCCAAACAGCAGCAATCCTAGCCTAGTTATTTACTCATTTCTCTTTTCAGTTAATTACATCTTCCCACAAAGTTGCACAAACCTCTCACATCAATCTCAGACTCTTGCTAAATATCCAATACAGAAATTGAGTGCTGGGAATAACTGAGCTGACGACAGAATGCAATGGTCTGAAGTATAAAAGAGGGCCTGGGGATGAAAGGTGAGATGAAGGGTAGCAAGAAATCACATCATGGAGTTAGAAGGGGAGCTTAAATTAGAGGAAGTACTGTTTTTCTTAAGGTTTGTAATCAAAAGCTTGTGGTTCCAATTAGGAAAGCAAAGATGCCTGGCCAACATGCTATTACCAGCTTTTTTGGCAGGCAAAGCCATTTACAACAACCAGGCTGTCTCTCCTGCACTCAAGTATTTGTTTTTACATTCAAGCCTTCTCAGACTCTACAGCTCTTGGAATAGACTCCAGCCACACTTGTAGAGGGCAAAGTCTGTATCAGATGGATCGCCAAGCAGAACAAAGTGCTATTACTTTCTCAAAGCTGCTATTCAGTCACACCCCTTATGTTATTTCTGTGAAAATGAGGGAGTGATTTCAATTATTATATATGGAAAGAAAGAGAGACTGAAAATAGGAGATGAGTTGTTGTTGGGTTTGGGGTTTTTTTTAACCTTCAAGGCTGAAGTTCATAGTAAAGCTCCCCAGAAAGCACCTTCCTTTTGATCATGCTCTTCCACCTGCTGACCGTTGGAACATGTCCGGGAACACTGCAGTGCTGCACAGGTTGTTGAGTGTTGGAGGTGTTTGGTTATACTGGAGCAGAAACAAGGAAAGGGAGGGATATTCACAAAGACTAGCACTTGCCTAGGAAGAACTGGGGCTCCTAAAGTCAGGCTCCTGCTCCGCATCAGACATAGGAAGATGCCTTCTCTCTCTGTCTCTCTTTCCATCTCACTGTGTCTTGATCTTCCGTGACGTGAGTCCCTTGGGTGATCAGTGGGTAAGCTGAGTTTCACTCTTCCACACAGTCTCAGCTCAATGCAAAAATGCTCGTGTTCAGCAGAAAATGTCCTCCACTTTTTCATCCATGCTTATTTAAAGCTCCACTTCATTATATTTACTGGTATTCTAACTTTAATAAATAATAATCCTATGTTTCTTGAAGGCTCTAGGCATCTTAACGCATAATTAATCATACAACCAAACCCCACGAGCCTTCAAATCATCATTAGAAAGAAAATCTTCCAGCCAAGCACCTTGAAAAAAAACCCCAGAGATCCTTTCTCTCCCTTAATTGGTCTGGGAAGCACAGCCCCAGCTCTCTCAAACTGATGTCTTCTGTACCGTACCCACAAATCTGGGTTCAGACCAAACCAGGGAATAAATTCCAGAGATGCACAGCCCCCACGGAGGCACGTTCTGCCAGCACCCCACTCCCTCTGCAGCACAGTCTGTCAGGTTCAAGTGACCACAAGGAGAAGGGAGAGGGAGAGAAAAAAAGTGAGCACCCCTTCTTCTCAAGTGAAGTCAGAATATGGAAAGACTTCAGGGGTAAAACACTACACATGGATACAGGCAACTTCACAAAGCTGCTGTTAACTGTTGTGCACTTCTGTGAAAGGTGGAAGTGCAAGAGTAAGGCTTCAGAAGTACTTGAACACTTTTTCCACCCAACATTTCCTTAAATTGGGAAAGTTAATCTCAATCTAATTTCCTTTACAGTAAACATCAACCTTGATTACAGCTGGAGAGTCAGCATGTATCTCTAACAACAGCAGAAGGTTGCTCCTGGTCTACATGATAATATTAATCATACTCTAACCTAAATGAGCACTAGGGCCACAGGCTGAGGGTTTTCTCCTGCCTCAGCAGAGCTCCAGGTTAGCTCTGTCCCCATGTACGAGTTAGCTCAGGAGTCTGGGAGGCTTGGAAAACTTGAACCTCTCTGTCAGCCCCAATAAGCAAAGAGAAAGTACAACCTCCTGGGAGCAGCAGCATAATGTCTCCAAAGGCCGTGGAGCCCACGGCCAGGCTTCCCTCGCTGAACCTCCTCTATGGCCCCCGGGCCCAGCCACTGGCGGGTCCCCATAACACAGACATGGTGCAAAGATCTGCAAGCTCCAGTGTTCCCAGTTAGTGACTCCGCACCACCCACCCTCACTTCATTAACCTGTGGTCCTTGCCACGGGTGTGACCCCACCATAGGGTTAACCCCTGTGCACTCCAAGCAAGTAAGAGAAGCTGTCTTTGAAGCTGTCATCTAATTTCCTTCATAGTACTTAAACTCTCCTTCAGTTCTCACTTCTGTTACACAATGAAGTAAGGTCTAATAAGTAATGGATTACTAGCAGGGCAGACGGAGCAAATAGCTAACTTAATTGTTTTAGGAGTATACAATAAAAAAAGTGCAGCCTACTGTATTGTGCCCATGAACTTTATCCTTCTGACTAACACACAGTGTCCAAGAAAAATTTCCTGCTCTGAGAGTCTGTGACCTGGGACTGGAGCCCAAAGACTCCCAAGAAGCTCCAGCAGCCAGTAACCAGCTGCACGTCCCGAGGGAATGGCTAACCTAGCAGTGGCTTCCCTTACGCTAAATCCTTACTGCTTTAAACAAGGTTGCCTGGAAGTGGCTTGAACAGAAGAAAAGGGAATGCTGCTCTGATCAAGTGACTCAGAAAGAGGGAGGGAGGTCTTCAGATACTCTTTGGAAAGGATTTCAAAGCTGAGCATATTGTTCCAGGAAATGTTTACAGACTGGAAAAGAGGAAGTTTTGACTTTCATTGGCTTGTTCTGTTGCAACACGGCATGTTTACCAAAAATCCGTAGAGAGGGAAAAGTAAAGCTCCCTTCTGAAAAAGAGCTGAGCAGGAGGCAAAAGGAGTGCAGCTCTGCTAGTGGGAACTCTGCTTTAAAGAACCAGCTGAGAAAGGAAAATGAACTCTGTCCTGGCTCCACAAAGCATGCTCACACCTCAGCCCCACAAACATCTCAAAAAAGAACAAAACCCAGAGTAAATCAGAAGAGGCCAGAGCACGAGGAGTATCATCTCAGTGCCATTTTTAGGGCCATACCTGTCACATACTACTTGCTTTACAGACACCAAATAAGACAGCGCTCCTCCCTAGAGATGTTAGCAGTGTTTGGGAGATGGAGCAGTTAGAGGGAGATGATAGTTGGGTTTGTGGTGGGGTTTTTTTGGTTTTTGTTTTTACATATCGAACACATTTTCAAGAACCAACAAACAAAGCAGGACTTTATGGATGCTCCTGTGGAAGGGCTCAAGAAAATCATGTCATGTTTTAAGTCAGTGGCTCCTAATTTTTTTACAGCTGAGACTCCTTTGAGAAAATAGGCAGTCACCTGTGCCTTTCTGTTCAGTCCTTCAATTTCTGCATTTTGTCCTGAGCCAGTGTTATTTCATTCCCCTAATCCACTCAGGATGTCTCAACCCATCCCCTACCAAGAGGCTGCAAGATCCTCCTTTCGCTGCCACCGTGTTTTTGGCAGCAGCATCTCCCTAGATGGGAGAACTCATGCTCCTCTCTGACCTTGCAGAGGTGCCAGGTCCCAGGGCTGTGAGACAGCCGCACTTGAGCTGCTCCTCACCCTGACTGTGCTCTTGCCTCTCCAAAGATGTGTTGTCCTCCCACCAGAAAGAGCTGCAAGAACAGAGGCCTCTGGAGGACCCATGTGAAAACAGCCCAGCAGAAAGTAAGGGCTGAGAGAACAGGATGGGTGTCCCTCAAACTGTGCTGTCCTCCCTGCTCTGAAGCCTCACAGCATCTCCTCTTTTTTTCCCCACCCTATAACCTCGGCTCCAAAAATCACAGGAGCACTTTCAAATAGGACACACAGCTTGTTGGGGCAGGAGGAGAGCAATGAAATCAAATGCTCGTCATAGGCCATGACAGCAGAGATCAACCCAATAGCCATCAAAGGTGAAATGATGTTCATTTAGCATGACAAAAAGACAAGAAGTCTGATCCAGAAGGAGTAAAAGAAAGCTTGGGCAGAAGGTGAGCATTTCACTCCTGGAGATGTGTGCTGAAAGACAACGGGACATGCAAAAGTCATCCTTTTCATCCTTAGCTCTTTTTGCAAATCATATATATTCATTTTCTCGCACTGCAGGAAGCTTAATGAGGGGTAAAAAAACAGTACTTTGTTCCGCAAACTGGTTTTTTTGAGAAACAGAAGTCCCTTAGATGTCAACACTACTCTAACCTGTGGACCTCTAAGTGGACTAGGTTTTGCTTTGGAATGAAGGGTCCCTGCAGTTTGGTGACATTTCGAAATCCTGACTTATTTGACAAGATATTAGTCAAAAAGCAGTGCCAGAATGTGTGAATTAATAGGACCCATATGTAACTGCTTAATAGGAACCACTCGCTTAATCCTGTGTAGCTAAATGGTATAACAAAAGAATTAGCCAGTGACATCCACTTAGGAAATATGATCCAATCGATACTATGATTTCTTTTTAACTGCTGAACTGGTTTTGACACATATAAAAATGTGGTTTCAATCAGACCAAATTGCACCACAAAAAAGCCTTGTAAAGAAGCCCAGACCTGTGGGTTTAAACAATGCACTGAAGTGAGGAACATTCACAATGGGATTGAGACTAAGAGCACAGGGGGAGGAAATAACTGGTCCCTCAGTCGTTATTACCAGCCATGAGATCACACAGACCTTTCATCTTACATTATCAATCTCCTTAGTGCCGGACTTAACAATAAAATATATAGTGCTGGGCAGAACTGTAACAGGAGGAACAGTCAAATTCCCCTTGCTTTTCTCCTCCTGATTGCCCTAATTTATATTAACTCCTCAGCAAACAGTAATAGCTAATGGAGCAAGACTGTTACAGTCCTGGTTCAGTGGCACTAACTGGGAACACTAAAAGGATATTCAGAAACACAGACCAAAATGATAGCAACTGATGTTTTAGCCTTAGTGGGAAAAAAACAACAACAGCAACCCCCCCCCCCCACACACACACAAATGTAAGAAAAGAAACCCCCAAACTAAAATATGCCCTACACCAAGGCCACTGCAGAATAATATTTTATGAAGAAATCCCACTGACCACAGCTGATCTGATTTGCTGTATGTCCAAATGGGAGCTGAAGGAAGCTTCCATCTGGCAACAGTCTCAATGCAAGCCCCCAAGCCACCAAGCACTGTAATTGTCCTGGCTCAGGAAAGACACAGCCCCTAAACAGCATCCCACCTGCAGTTTTAAGGTGACGTTTCATTAAACTGAATTATCTCTGTGCAAAAGGTACAGATTAGCTCATACTCATAAGTACACACAAGCACTAAGTAAGTCAATCAGGTTTGATCCCATGCAGGGATCAACAGCAAAGTTAACTGAGCCTTCACAGATGGACTGAGAGTAATGCATCTCCTGTGCACAGAAAAGTCGAAGAGGAAGGGCCAGAAAGAGCACACACAATGAGCAGTACGTGGTGTGTGTTCACCCCTGTATTTGTACGCCTGCCTGCCTACCCTCTGACTGCGCTTGCACACAACAGAGAACAAATACAGCTGTGAGCTCTGTATGCATACAAAGTGCTTAAAAATCCTAAAGGCTGCGGCAGTCCATGCGAAACAGGGCCACTTCAGTTTCAGAGTGTACATATTGCAACGACCTTAAGAAACAGGCTGCCACATTTCCTCAAACAAGTTAGTACTTGTTTTACAGCTTCTGGCTTTGCTGCTCTTCCCCCTGGAGCTGCCCTGATGGGTGCTGAGCCCAACACCTGCAGCCTTTGAGGGAAGCCGGCCCTGCACCGTCCTCAGGGTGCAGCTGCATTGCAGTCACTGCCTTGTCACACGTACACCCCAGCAATATTAGTGCTAACTAGACTTGTGTCCTGGTAGTATTCTGGTCATAGCATCAAGGAGCTTGAGTGAAGTTGCCTGCTGCAGTATTTGGCCAGCCTTTTCAGGCTGTTTTGCAGGCTGCAAAGCTGGGGTGGCAGCAGGCAGACAGCTATCAATACCAGTATGGCTAAAGACTTGGCTGTATTTCAGTATAGTCCCAGCAAGCTCTGCAGACCGCAGGTGGTATGGTCCTCCTCCTCCATCCAAGTTAGAAGGTGAAGCAGTTAGCACTCAGCTACTCAGCCTACCAAACATTAACTTTTCCAAACCATGTCAGGATCTGAAAGAGTTTTTTTCAAAAAATAACAAACTGCTGCTTTTAAAAAACTTTAAGTTTCTTGGCTATTTCCTTTCAAAGGTCACACGGAAGTTTTAAGATTCAAAGAACTGTTTCCCTTTTGGGATACTGCCTACTAGCTTCACAGCTGAGGGAGGATGGATAGACATGAGTGGGCTTCTTTGATTTGCTTTCTGAAATAAATGCTCGTTCCCACATACCTCGGTTAAACATTAACAGTAATGCCTTACTCTGGGAGCCCATAACAACATGAAAGGTGAAGTGCAGATTTAGAAGAGTCAGCTTTTAGAAAAAGACAAATAAAGCGATGCCAGCAGTATCTCAGAGAGGTTTTCACCCCATTGTGCAAAAGAAGTCCCAGGTCATCCAGCTCTGTACTATCTAGGAGCAAAGAACAATTTCTATGTTGCTTTCATCTGTTTCTTTAGTTATATTGTTCGTTACTCATATGCCCCTCTGACCATGTCCAGATGGCTAGCTGTCCTAGGAAGAAAGACATCTTGCCAGGTAAAATAACAAAGCTATCACCAGAGAAAGAACGTTCACAGACATCAGCACAGTCCAAATCCAGCCCCTTCTCTCCAGAAAAAAGGAGGCAGGAGAATCAGTGTTTCAGTAAGCAATGTTTGCCCTAGCAGTGAAATGTTTTCTACATGCTCATGAACTCCCTAGCACAAAGCTGAGGAATCCCCAAAGCTCACATGGGAGGAAAGGATGAGGCTGGGGCACATCTCCTCCTCTGCAGGTACAATACAAGGGTGAGAGAGGAAAGAGGTTCTACAGCTGGATGTGCCACACCAGCTGCTGAGACCAAGCCTGCTGCACAGTGTCAGCTTCACAGGGCAACATATTAATAGCTACAGAGAAAAAAATCCCAGTCAAATGTTTGCCAAAGCTCTTACAAGAAGTAGGACCCGTTCCAACAAAGGTTATTCCACAACTAGCTCAGCCTAGGAGCAGACTGATAACCTGGTGAACTGCAACACTGCAAGGACAATCCTTCTGTTTCTGAGCATGGAGTTACTAAAGCTTCTGACATGGCCCACTGGTGAACTGATACTGATGTTAACCCTGTAACAGCACCACAGCAATAAAAATAGAGCAGAAATATTAGCCACTATACACAAAGGAGTACAAAAAGGTGAAGAGCTGATGGATTTATTCATATTTATTTTGAGTGAGCTAAATACAAATGTAAATTTCAAGCATGCTCCTCAGCTGCATCTCATCTCTTCTAACCTTACTCATAAAAATCCAGATAAAGTGTACTGAGCTTAGGACTCGCATTTGCAGTTCACTAGTCACTGCATTAAGATCCTAAGTGCTAGCAGAAACTCATGCATGGGTTTTATTTATCAATTTACACGTTTCAGTCACAGCACAGTGCTCAGAAAAGAGGTCTTCATTTTTGTATAGTGGGCCACAATGTAGGGGGACATCTTTCCCTCTGCTCCAGACAGCGCAGTACACCATCAACAAATCCTGCAATCATTTCTTTGAGAAAAGGCAAACTATACAACTTTAGTACACATTTAAACGCTTGTTGACATGGCTTAGTGCTTGAGCAGTCACCTTCCTATGGACATATCTGCTTGCAGGAGAGGCCCTCTCCCATTGCCTTCAGCCACTTGTCACCCTACTGCAGTTACCAGACACTCTTCTTCCTCTTCCCTACTTCATCCTGAAAGGTTAAGCAGCTCCCTCAACTGCTACAGGCAAAAGGCAGCTGGGTTAATTTCAATAACTTGGTGGTTCAAGCTAAGCCACTCCCTCTGGGGTTCAGTTTCTCTAAGACTTGTTCTACCCAAAGTTTCCAGAATGGTTTGACTACTTCAACTATTTATACCTGTAAAATTAAAGCGGTAGCACAGATATAGTTACACAGATATAAAATATTTCACAATACAGTAATTTATTTCTCCTTTGTACTGTGAGTACCTATAGCAGTGGAAACACCTTTGCACTACCACTAGAACTTTGCACTACCATGTTCACCCCATGTGAACCTCATGACATTCAACAAAGCCAAATGCAAACTCCTGCACCTGGGCTGGGGCAATGCCTGGTATCAATACATGCTGGGGGTGAAGGGATTGAGAGCAGCTCTCCAGAGAAGGACTTGGGGGTTCTGGTGGATTGAGAGCTGGATGTGAGCCGGCAATGTGCACCCACAACCCAGAAGGCCAACCATATCCTTGGCTGCATCAAAAGAAGCATGGCCAGCAGGTTGAGGGGAGTGATTCTGCCCCTCTACTCCCCTCTGGTGAGACCCCACCTGCAGTGCTGTGTTCAGCTCTGGAGCCCTCAGCACAGAAAAGACATGGACCTGTTGGAGCAGGTCCAGAGGAGGCCACAAAAACGAACAGATCTCTCCCATGAGGATAGGCTGAGAGAGTTGGGATTGTTCAGCCTGGAGAAGAGAAGGCTCCAGGGAGACCTTACTGTGGCCTTTCAATACTTAATGGAGGCTTATATAAAGATGGGGACAAATGTTTTAGCAGGGCCTGTTGTGATAGGACAAGGGATAACGGTTCTAAACTAAAAGAGGGTAGATTTAATCTAGATATAAGGAAGAAATGTTTTACAATGAGGGTGGTGAAACACTGGATGGAACAGGCTGCCCAGAGAGGTGGTAGATGCCCCATCCCTGGAAACATTCAAGGTCAGGTTGGACAGAGCTCTCTGCAACCTGATCTAGTTGACGATGTCCCTGTTCGTTGCCAGGGGCTTGGACTAGATGACCTTTAAAGGTCTCTTCCAACCAAACTATTCTATGATTCCATACCAAAGAGATGATGCTGTTTTAAGACTCCTGCTTTCAAACCAACATAATGAAAGAACTTTGTAAAAACACAAAAAAAGCCCCAAACCCCACATCCTGCAAGCAGTCTTGTCCAAATGTGGTCTGCCTCAGCCCTTTGTACTGGTGCTCTGTATTGCAGTCCCTGCGTAACTCAGCAGCTTCTTAAAATGCTCTCCCATGCGCAGCTGCAGCTGTCACACAGCTGGCAAGGCAAAGGTGGTGATGAGCACAGGCAGCAGGAGCCCTCCCTCGCTTTGATGGCCTCCACCCCCTCCTCCGAAGCAGCAGGACCACATCCCTGGTGGGTTTTATTCAATGCAGCCTGCCTTTCCCCCTCTCCCACATACCAAGCAGGCACACTTTCCACACCCCAGCACAAACATGGGCAGCATAAGAATGAAGGGGAAGAGGGCAGGGGAACTTTCCTCCTAGGCTTTCAGTATCGTTTTCATAGGTGATTTATTTGGAGACACATGTGAGCACATGCTGTTTGGACCAAAGAAAAGTTGGTTGCTGTAAGCAGGGCACGTGCACATTCAATAAAATGAGAGCAAATGCCACTGTCAAGAGCAGTGCCGGAGACACTTGCCTACCAGCAGGCATGAGAATGGCTTGGAAGTACACATTTTAACAGCGTGAGGAGATACTAATGCACCATTTCAATCCTGGCATCCTCACCATGGCTGCCAGACTGGAGCTGCCAGATGGGACTGTGGGGAATGCGTGCGAATGACAAATTTTTCTCCTGATTATCCAGACAAGACCACCCATCCATTTCATTGGAGTCTTTGCAGCAGACGCTAGTGACTTGGAAAGTAAGGTTACACATCCTAAGCCATCCAGTCTGGCTTTTAGATTTTACAGTTTTTAATTTAGATTCTCGTGATTAATCCTTCCATCTTCCTTTCCTGCTGTGCTGGAAACTGTAATATATCATGGGCAGAAAACAGAAGTGAGGGGGAGGGCAGGAAACAAACTACAACAAAAACTACAAAAAAAGAAAAAGTGCAACAAAACTACAAAAGTGATCAGCTCGGACAGAGCAGGCAACAAGAAGAAGAATATAAAATGTCAGCAGTAAAAGTAGAGGCCAAAGAAACTGGCAGGGCAGAAAAAACAGCAACGAGATGTAGGGGTTTTCAGCAGAAGATAATCTTTAAAACAACAAATCAATTCAAGGCATTGTCATAAAATACTCCTTCTACAGAGAGTAACACAACCCTCCAAACATGGGTGGAGAATAACATCTTTGCTCAAGCCATAGTTACCCCCTAAGCTTTTCCACAAAGGACAGAAAGGGAAGTTGAAGTGAACTGGCCAAATATCAACAGTGAGTATTAACTCCACCCTGCCTTTTAGCTATTGGCAGGGAAATTCACATGCAACACAATACAGTGGACTTTTATCAGAAACTATTTTTTCAATACAACTGTAACATTAAAAAAAGAATATATTTTAATTTTATAGTGGTAGACACCACATTACTAATCAAGCTGGTCACCCTCCAAGAAAACCAGAAAATCCAGTAACCGCATCCAGTAACTTCATTAATTGCATATGGTGGTTTTGTTATAGCCCAGGCTCCTGGAGTCAGGTGATTGAGTGGAAGCTAAGTTTATCATTTTCGTGAGAGAGGAGGAAAAAAAGTAATTAAAAATTAAACCTTATAATTATGGAGAAGCATTTACAGATGAGCAAAACTTTCAAACTAGAAAAATTTTAAAATAAGCAAAATGCATTACTATGCTTAAAATCTGTTTGTTTTTTAAAATAGACTATCTTAAAACAGTCAAAATCCAGTCTTAAAACACTATCTGGATGTTGCAACTCACTTTAAATGAACTAATACAGTCAAACACAATTAATCTGTTTGTCTGGACTTCTTGCCAGCTTGACATTTCAGAGCAACCTGCACCAATCTTCAGCTTCAGTATTTGGACCCTCTGAATTAAAAGGGAACAGCCAATGCTCTATCCACCACCCCTCCTTACAGACTCTCAGATAAGGGACCACTCTGAAACAAGTATTTTCTGTGAACAGTCCAGAGAAGAGAAATGAGAAAGATGGGTTGTCTAAAAAAAATTAATTGACAGTACAAAGTAAAAAAAACCTGGCATTGCTTAGTCTAAAGAAAAGAGGGGATGTAGGACAACAGTCTTCAAAAGTCTGTCATGAGGAAAAGTCAATTTTCTATGTTCATGATGAACAGGGCAGTAAGTAACAGGCTTACATCACAGAGAAGAGAATTCCAGTTGGATAGATGGAGACACTTTCTAATGATAAAAAAGCAAAGCCCTGGAATAAGCTGACCATGAACTCTTCAATATCAGAGGCTTTCCAACATAGGTTAAACAAACACCTTCTGAGAATGACGTTGGCACAGTGGATCCACCTCAGGGCAAGGAGATGGAGGGCATGATCCTTTGAGGTCCCCTCCAGCCTGAGCTATCTACAATTGCATGAATTTTAACAGTCAGACTTGATGATCTTAAAGGTCTTTTCCAACCTAAATGATCCTATGATTCTATGAATTGTTTATTAAACTAAAACTACTTACATTTTAGAAACTCTGTGTTTTACTCTGCTATATAATATGAAATAACCTCTGAAAACAAGTTAGTTTGTGGGAGAAATTTCCTTTGCAAATATTTCCTCTTCAAAGGAAAAAAGAGGGATTTTCTAGTTTCCTTCTTTAAACTGTAGCAACAACATTTACACACTGGTCGCATTGCTGTAGCAAGGTGAAAGGTACAAAGCATTCCTTTTAATGAAAACAAAAGGTTAAAATGACTACTGTCTCCTTCCTCGATCTTTTTTCTGTTTTTCAGATCGCTGGGGGACATCCTACTTGCTCTTCCCTCAGATCCTCTTCATGCTCACAGCAGTTACACTACAACGGAAATCTTCCCCTTAGTTTCATTTCCACCACCCTGCTACACTGTGATAGAAAAAATATGTCCCCCTTGCATATGTAGCTGACCTCCCCCCCGCCTCACACCAGAGGACTGAAGAGGCCTCTCCCTAAAACTCTCTGGGTTTTGCTTGCATGAACATAAAGGAGTAAAATACAAGCAGACCATCCAGGCAGTGGGTAAATGAAATTTCAGAATGGCAATATGCCACAAATGTAATCCCACTTCCAAGGAGACAGTCAGGAAATCCACAATGCCCAAACCCAGACAGTGATCTGCAGCCGTAACTCAGTCTAGTATACGGGAGCATTTGCCAAGAGTAGCATGAACTGATGGCACGATGTAGGAAAACCCCTCAAAGTTGGCCAAATATCCCTTTACAGGATTACCCCTTTCCTCCCCAAAACCTGACAAATAAATGAATCTGAGAACTTCTCTCATTCGTAAGTTCACCCCAGATCTACAACATCACAAGGACTGTACCACAGTCTTTGTCTCTCTTCCACTGAGAAAGAAACGGAGGGTCCAGTGAATTCTCTCCATTACAACACACTGGTACAGGAAGGTTTTCTTCCCAGAAGTGCCACCTTTCTTTTAAACACACTTGTGATGAGTAGTAAGGGACAGGATGTTCCTGGACAATGTGTCAGACCCAGATCTACCATCCCAGGCAAAGTTCTTGTGGGATCAGGTAGTGACAGTGGTCAATGAGACTGCCATCAACATGTGGGTGGCATAAAGGGTCAAGGAATCAAAAAGAAAGGACACCTACAGAAAAATAATTATTTAACATAATAAGTAAGAAGAGAAGATGAGGAGCAAAAAAGGGGAGCTGTTGTATTCTCCACCAGAGATGTGAAATGGTAAATGCCAGCACCTTCACAAGTTCATAACGAAACTTAGTCTGGGAGCAAACAGTTTGAAAGAGAGTACCTAGAGGTTACAAAAATATGGTATGATGCATGAGGGATTATAAAATCAGGGGATCTCACAGGGATCCACGCTACCTCCCTACCAATCAGGATTAGTTCCCACCATTTATCAGTAATGCGTAACACTTAGAACAAAATGTTTTGAATACAGTTATCTTTATTGTAGGGCTCCTGAATAGTTAGGCTCACAGGGGAAAGACTGAAGAGACTTAAACAAATTAAGTGAATGGAAACTATTAGAGCATTTTAAAATTGTTATTAAAGACTTCTGCAGCCTACTGAATGGGCACGTCTGAGACCTGTGAAGCAGCTGCTGCTCTTTGGAGAACAGTGCTTTTCGGACAACTGACCTCTTGAGGGAATACTGAAACAACAGACTTAAAAGAGCTCTATTGTGTCAAAAGCACCACATTGACCAGATAAACCTTAATGTCTTCAAAGAAATCATTGTATTCTTAGGTTGCTGAAGCATGCACTAAAAGTTTTCTGAACAGGGTGCGCCCTTGTTGGCTCTAACAACTTTTAGACAGCCCCAATAAGGTTCATATCTTTCATTTATATTTTTGTAGCTTTCTGATTAAAATAATAGAATCATAGAGTCGTTTATGTTGGAAAAGACCTTTAAGATCATCAAGTCCAACCATTAACCTGGCACCGCCAAATCCACCACTAAATCATCTCCCTAAGTCCCACGTCTATACATCTTCTAAATACTTCCAGTGATGGCAACTCAACCACTTCCCTAGGCAGCCTGACAACTCCTTCAGTGAAAAAAAAATTCCTAATATCCAGTCTAAACCTCCCCTGGGGCAGCTTGAGGCCATTACCTTTCATCCTATCACTTGTTACTTGGAGAAGAGACCAACACCCACCTTGCTACAACCTCCTTTCAGGTGGCTGCAGAGAGCAAGAAGGTCTCCCCTCAGCCTCCTTTTCTCCAGGCTAAACAGCCCCAGTTCCCTCAGCTGCACCTCAGAAGACTTGTGCTCCAGACCCTTCACCGCTTCATTGCCCTGCTCTTGACACACTCTGGCACCTCAACGCCTTTCTTGCAGTGAGGGGCCCAAAATTCAACACAGCATTCAAGGTGCAGCCTCACCAGTGCCAAGGACAGGGCATCATCACAGCCCTAGTCCTGCTGGCCCCACTATCTCTGATACAAGCCAGGATGCTGTTGGCTGCCTTGGCCACCCGGGCACGCTGCCAGCCCATATTCAGCTGGCTGTTGACCAACACCCCCAGGTCCTTTTTCACCAGGCAGCTTTCCAGCCACTCTGCCCCAAGGCTGTAGTGTTCCGTGGGGTTGTTGTGACCCAAGTGCAGGACCCGGCACTGAGCCATGTTGAACCTCATGTAACTGGTCTCGGTCCATCGGTTCAGCCTGTCCAGATGCCTCTGCAGAACTTCCCTATCCTCAAGCAGATCAAGACTCCCACCCAGCTTGGTGTCACCTACAAACTTACTGAAAGTGCCCTGGATCCCCTCATCCAGATCATTGATAAAGCTATCAAACAGAACTGGCCCCAGTACTGAGCCCTGGGGAACCTGGTGACCAGCCACCAACCTAAGGAAGCAACTAAAAAAAAGCTTTCCCAATTAATGGCACCTATTAGATCAGCAGGAATTACAGGTTATTATTAATATTAAAAACAGCCTTTTAGAATTGCAGCGTTGTCCTTACTAACCCTAGAGAATGGACATATACGTGGATGAAGACTACTTCAGTGAATAACGGAAGCTTGGCTTTACCTTCAAGGGATTTTCCCTGAAGCATTTCACCTCAGCATCCTTCCTCCAGTAGTGAGGTAAATGCTTTACCTCCTGAACTGTTGCAGCCTGGGGTTTTTTTGCAGGCATTCTCACTTGCAGTGAGGCTGGTGGAGACAGAGGATGCAGAGAGGTGCTGCTGAACTAAAACTAACTTCGGGGACAGTCAGTGCAGTCACAGAGGAAGGAGAATTGCAGCTTCATGGTCTGTTTTGCTGTTCTCCCATGTCCCTAGGTCTAGCTTATTAACAAGCCCTCTGGCTTCTCCCTTTATGAAAAACTTCAGGTGGTTTTTCATGTCATCCTCATGCACAATAGCAAAATGCTACAAGTTGCACAATACGGCACAGCCAAAACCACCTCCTCTCCTCCTTTACCCTTTTCAGCAGCTTTGCTGTCTGCAGAATAGGGAGGAATATGGGAAGGTTGCTCCCCCCTTTGCTCTTGGTTTGCCCTAGGCCTCCAATAAGCTACCAACAAATATCAGATTGCTGGCTCAGCTGGAGCATTCACTAAACAAGAGATAAGGATTACTTACATAGGAACTGTAAGCCCATCATCAAAATGCCTATAATTGCAGGAGAAACCAGCTGTCCAAAATGTGGAGGTCTCAGCTGAGTTTTGCCCACAGCTACAGGGCTCTTGCTTTTCACCTCCCCTCTGTACTTGTTCAAAGAGAAGAAAAAAATCCACCTTTAGCTCAATTACTGGGGGCCATTTCCTCTGGTAGTCTATGTCTCCAAGTAAGAGAGGAAGCATCTGCCAATTAACTACATAGAGACAAGTACAAAATCCCAGATTGTGAAAGGCTTTCAAAGGTGATGCCTCTGGTACAAGCCTTGCTTCCTTACCTCCTTCTGCAGATACTGCAAAGTGCTTCATCTCTCTCCCTTTGCTCTCTAGTTTGGCTTATCTAAGCCAAACCAGACACACACACTTATACAAGGAGCTTTTCATCAGAAGCAGAGCTTTTGTCAGGGTACGCAAACACAAGAGCAGACGTAAGCTATCTTTTCCCCAACATTGCCTCATTGCTCTCTCTCTCTCTCTCTCCATACTCTATCTTGCTTTCTTTGTACCCAACAGTGACCTAAACTGTTCATCTATAAGATCTGGACAAGTATTTCTAGCAACTCCTAAAAGCCAAAGTCAGGCAACAGCCCTGTGCTTTGGTATGTCAGAAGTGCTTGATCTCAGTAGCACACCAGCCCACCTATGAGTTACAAGGAGTCATTTTTTCATACACTTTCACAGAAAGGAGGATAAATGAAGGTTCACACCTGATAAAGCAGCCATCTCAGCCTGTGATGGAGTCATGACAGCTTCTTCAACCACAACAGCATAGTATTAAGGAATTCTATTTCTATGCTTCTGTCTCTTTCCTGTGCAGTTTCACTTTACATTTCAAACTCAGTTTTATTTTTTCTTTCTTAAGCCATTACAAAAACTATGGATCATTTGTACCTCTTGAAATCCCCAGTGATGGGTACACTTTGCCCTGACTGATGTTGACTTCAAGTTGCTTTGCAGAAACTAAGTAAATGACAGACTATGAACAGAAAGGGCTAATTAAAGAGGACAGCAAACCTGAAGGCTGCAAAGGTGACCACTGGTCAGATGAAAACTAAATCTCCAGGTTTAAAACATGGATGGAAGCTTGTAATAAACAGCTGATTTATGCCCAACTTAGGTAAGGGGCTAACAGACCACCAGCACAATTAGTGAGTCATTTCACCTTCACTCTTCTGAAGAAAAGACTTTGTTCCTGGTCAACAGTTCACTCCATGTGCTGTTCAAAGCAGTGACAGACTGACAGGGCTGCGGTGCAGGTCAGCAAAGCGAAGAAAGTCATCCAGAAACAGCCAACATCCTCATACTGTATTGTATGCATCCATCATATGGCAGGAAAAGAAATGAAAAAGCAACTTCCTATCTTGTGAACAAAAACAGACATTTGAGTTCAGTTATCACAGCTGTAGTATTCTCCTACTCTCGGCTCTGTGCCCTTTTTTCTGCACCACCCACAACACTTGAAACAGCTTCTGATTTCCTTTTTACCTTATGCCCTAAATCTCCACAGCCTACTTTCCCCTTGAAGCCTTCCTATACCTGCCAGATTTGGCCTACTGTCTTTGCACCATTTCATGGCCAGATTGTTGTCCTGCTGCTGGTCAGCTACCCGGAATAGGGTTGTATTTCCTCCAGTGTTTGTAAAGCACTACATGCATTTATGCAGTGTTGTATGCAATAGGAATCTGAGAATGACTTCCCACATTACGTGCCATCTTACAGCACGCGCTCTAGATTTCATTACAAAGAGCCCTAATCCTCACACAGTCACGCCTAAATCTGTCTGCTGCTACAGCTATGACACCAGCATGGCGATGAAGCAGCTGTGTGTGAGAAGTCCAAAAAAATGCAGCAAGCTTCTTTTTGTTCAACATGCATTTTGTCTCCCTCACACTTATGTTACTTGCAGCAAACCAAATAATTCATGGTCTCAAATATATGTATGTTAATTTTGCTGTTAATGTTATTATTAATGTTTAATTAGTCTTTGCTCAGAAGATGAAAAACAGTGAAGCACATAAGTTAGGCTCCTGCAATTACTGTGATTGCACTCACAAAACCAGCTAATTGCACTTGCAAATTATAACTTAGCTATTTGCACATGTACTTCCGCAGTCTGCCGGCACCACCGTGATAACTGTGTAGACAGCCTGAAAAAAACCGAGGGTGAATTATAGTAATTCTGTGGACTCTTATTGGGTCCTTATTTCACTTCCTACACACTAGCATTTTCTGATTTTGCTCCCGTGGCACAAGGGTTTTCAGATGGTTGCATCCCATGATGTGTATGAGACCTGGAGCTGTTCCTGGGGCTGCAGGCCCTGAGAGGCGCCATTGCTGCACCCCTCAGCCGACATGTGCAGAGAGAGGTCTCCAGGTGAGGTGGTGGGCACAGGCCTTCTGTCCCCACTGTCAGCTCTAGAGGGCATTGCCTTTCCGCTTCCAGGTGTGAACTCCAGCTGACTCACCCACTCCACGGTGCACCCACAGAGGGCTGCTGGCCCTCACCCTCTGCTTTCAGTGTGCAACCATTTTGTAGTGTTGTGGTGGCCCAAGAGTTAGGTGTGGGCTGAATGAGTTTGGTGAAGCACAAAACAAAGCTCTCGGTCACATCCTCTGCAGAACTTTGTATCCTGGGCTAAATGTCTGTTGCAAAACGGTCGTTTTGGCATATGCACAGAAACGCCACCATATCCTTTAGGGAGGTCCTGACACTGAGGTAGCTTTGGCCCTTACCCCTCCAATCACACCATGCCCTCAGAGGAGAACTAAGCATTTGCACTGCCCACAGGTAGCACATCTAATTGCGCAGAGCTCCCTGACATCTCTATCTGGCAACACTCAAATCCTTCACATTGTCGCAGCAATGCAGAAAGGACTAGAGCTGTCAGTAGCCTCCCTGAAGCAGCGCTGGAGAGAGTCTGCAGTGTCTCTGTGGCACAATTCATTCATATTTGACTGCCTATTTGACAGGACATTAATACTAGAGTTAATGGTTGTTAATTTTTCCTGATGATTTCTTCTGAAATGCACATGACCTGGATGTCTGCAGGTAGCAGGAACACAAGGATTGAACAAGACTCTTCTTTCTGATGAGCACATTTCAATACGTCTATTTTGCAGCAGTCATGTTCTCCAACAGCAGCCAGGCCTTTGAATCCTTTCCCCTCCCCCCCCAAAAATTAAACATTTGCTTGTTTTTCTAATCTTGCTATAGACAGCCTCCACAGGTCACGCACAGAAATGAGGACACAATATTAAAATCAATCTGCCCCACATACTCATTTAAATGGGGGGGGGGGGGGGGGAAGCCACAGAGCAGAACTGCGGGACTAGAATAAAAACCAATAAAGTGCCCCTTCTCTAATTTCTCTGAAGGTCGTTCTAGAGTTTTATTCCCAACAGTGCTCCTCAGATGCTTTGGTTTGCCTGCAGAAACACTTGATATTTCTGTAGTGCAAATCAAAGTGAATTAAACATTAAAGCACTGTGATAGCATAGCAGGTCTGCTATAGGAATGAAACTGGTTAACATGGCACTGAAGTTTATGAAGCAGTGGACTGGACTTTCCCCCTCCTCCTCCCTCAGAAGTATTTACTTATTTATTAGTTCATTCATGCATCCTTCAGCTCAAAGCACAGAAATCTTCTTCCAGTATAACTCTCAAGTTATATTGGTCTACTACTTTGAATTTCTGCATATTGCATGACACAGTTACATGCACGCAAACGGTGGGACATGCTGCGTTCTGATGTGTCCTCGCAGATGGTGCTTTCCAATACTCCTTCATTAAAAGGCAGCACATTAACTGAAGGATCCCAAACACTCCTCAGAACAGGAATCCCTCTTCCTTTAATGGAAGGCTAAGGGGTGCATAAACACTCACTGCCTGAACACCATTACCACCAATTTTCTTCCACCACAGGGTATAAAAAGCATCAGCATGTGTCTTATTTACAGGTGAGATCCTGGAGCACCTTGCACTGACTCCCAATCCCTTATATGACTCACAGAGGGGTTGGCAAACTGACCGGAGACAGCAAGCTGTCTTCTGCAGTCAGCTTTCTGCTCAGCTCCCACCTCTCCCTCTTGACCATACACTCTCCCTGCTTGCTTTTCCTTGGCTAATGCTGCAAGACCACAAAATCAGAGAGAAGCCAACAACTTGTGAACAAGGGGAGCAGGCACTTGCACAGGCACCAAAGGTTCTCCAGACACTGACTCCACATTCAGACGTAAGGGGTTTGGCATCTGTATGCACACAACCACAACCTGCACACAACCACAACAAAATCTGGAGCTTAAGGAAAGAAACGAAAGAAGTAATTCAGAGGAGCACACCAGAGAGCCAGCAAAGAGAATTAATTCTTTAGGCAAACTAGAGGGAGAGGCTCTAGCCAGAGCCTTGACTTCCGTATAGTAGAAATCTGCACTTCAAATTAAGCCCAGGGGAAGTTTATTCACTGGAGCTAAATAATGAAACCATCATTCAAAATGATTTCATGTTAACTTTTGTAGTTGGTTGTTAGTGTTTTGTTGTTGGGTTTTTTTTTAAGAGAGAAGCTGCAAGGCAATTTAAATATCAACCGTATTAAGGTTCACGGGGGCTAGGTCATCTGGAGAAGCTCTGATTCCTTCTGGGCATTTTGATGATTCTGACTCTCCTCCCACACATTTGTTTCCCTCTCTCAGCACATCCATGGCTATCAAACCTGACCAGTGAGGAAGAACATGATTCATGTTCCATCTTTTTCTCTTTAGAAATATTTAGCAGGTTCCTAAAGATGCTTTTGATTAATTATTATGCTGGAAAAAAAGTTCAAAGCCTGTTTCAGCACTGGTGAACCCATTCCTTGCCCTTCAGCTAACTTTACCTCAGAAGGATGATTTTGCGAAATGTCCATTACGCTCCCCGCACCAACACAAAGCAGAGATGAAACATGTATATGTATCTGGGGTCATCACCTGCTGAACACCTCAGCCAAATTAACATTCAGCCATATTCCTGAAAAGACAGCAGAGTACTCATACATAAATCCCCAATGTCACCAGGATCAGGCCTAAAATACACTATTTTAACACACAGCCACATTGGAAAGGAGAGGCGGGGAAGGACATACAAACATCCCAGGTCAGTGTTTCTTTTTATTTCAACAGATAAACATACAGAAGTGCACAGGCAGCAAACCAGAAAACTCATACATAACCTTGCTCAGAAATGGGCAGATCAGGTTCCTTTTTTCCCCCAACTATTATTATTATTTTGAGGAGAAAGTATTGTGGAGAGCTAGCACTGAGGAAAATGAGCATCAAATGTGTTGTAGTAGCTATACTAATGTGAAGACAGGATGACATTTTATATCTTAAGCTCATCTGTTCCGTTTCAAATATTCTGCATGCATTCTCCCTCCATCTTCACTTTCCTTTGAGAGCATGGCCACAGAAAGTGTGCAATATCAATAATTTATTAAAATCCTTGGCTTCTTCTGCCATGATTTCTGACCATAAAAATGAATCTGCATCATCAAAATGAATGGGTACATCACTGATTCAAACAAGTGCTTCTTTGATTAATAAGCAGCTTAAATGGCCTTCACTGCCTACTTATTTTGATTTACATTAAGTGTCCAAACTCCCCAACATCAGGGTCCCTTTGACCTAGGTGTTAGCCAACGTCTATGAAAAGACTACCCCTTCCCTGAGAGTTTCATAATGTAAACACCCATGAAAAGTAGGGATACAAAGAGGTGAACCAGCCTGTTTACTACCACAGAGCAGGCTACTAGCCAGGCACACATCACAATCCATATCTCCTGCCTCTCAACAGGGATGGTGGCATCTTGCCATGTTGCTGCAAGCTCTGCAATAGCTTTCACCAATACTGCCAGTGATTCAGGATTCAGGTTGACCCAGTAGGTTGGCTCTTGCCCACTGTATATGAAAAGCCAGAGAACTACTAAATACTCTTAGTATTTCTGTTTCCCTCTCACTGGTCGACATTATCTCTCAAGAGAGGTTCTGTAACAACAACAACGAACAACAAAAGACTATGTTCTATTTGCTTCAACGGGATAAAAAAATACAGAAAAAGTATAAGTACAGAGATTTGAGGAGAGCTTGTTTAAGCCTGTATCTTATCAATCTAGGTATTTAACTCTGGTTTTGAAGTGTTTGCTCTCTGAATGAAGGTTTTTATTGACAGGAAATGTTTGGCTTTTTTCCCCTTAAAATCAATTCTGAGAAAAGCCTGTATACTCCTCTGGTAAACTGCTGATTTAGCAAGTAACAAGAGGATAATAATAATCTGACACCAAGTTCTCTCAAGAAAAAACAATAAAAAAATCAAGTATCTCCATTCCACAAGACACCGATGTGGGTAGTATGGCTAGTCCCCTCTTTTCACCCCTGTAATCATTGCCCTTCTCAGCAGAGTCAAGGACATGAATTTTTACTAAGCACGTTCAAAAGGCCTCTAGATGTCCTGGCCTCCTGAACAGCAGCAGCTCCCTGCACACATGAAATTTCTTCCATAGCTCAGTTCCAGCTATAGGTTCATGTGCCATCTATACACCTGCGTCAAGTCCTACCTCTTTTTTCCCCTCAGGGAGCACCCCAAGTTTCATACTCTCTCCTTACTACAGTCCTCTTCCTTTCCATTGCTAACATCCTAATCTGCCACACTAAGCTCAAATAAGATCTAGCTACTCTCATTTGTAGCAGTAATGCTTCATTGCATGTTGTAGCACATGCAGTTGAACAGAACTAGAGGGAACTCTGCCTTTGCTATAACATCACATAGATGACTTCCATAAACCAAAGCACTCCGTATGTAAATAATGGAAAAGCACCAAGAACAACTCAGGCCCACCTTTATCTCAGACAGGATCTGTTTTGCTGTGTAGCTGTCGCATAAGTTTGAGTATAAGATTTCTTACCCTGTTTATTTTCAGAAATTACCCAGCTATAAGGAATTTTATACTGGAGAAATCTAGCTTAACAATGGACCACATGAAAGCATCTGGTTAATACAGCAAAGGCCACATTTTGCTGTCAGTAGTTCAGATACTTGGTGCAGAGGGAGAGAAACATCAGAAGCCTCATTTAAATTGCCCTCTAGAGGAAACTCCCCAAACTTGTTATTTAGCAACAGCATAACTATGACAGATATACAAAGCACGCTCCATATTACAATATTACATGAGCTAATGGAAATTATTTGCAGGAGTGATGGTGGAACTGTTTGTTCCATTGACACAGTCTTTGTCACCATGATTTTCAGATGCTGCAACTAGCATTTAAAAATACAAATAAAACCATAAAGGCCACTAGATACACAAGGACCACTATGGCAGGGGTTTATGATTACAGTGAGAAACAGGAAATGCTTTGGTAGGGAAAAATCTGGGAGAGAGAGGAGGAAGAATTTTAAAATATATGCACACCCTTTTCAGGGGTGCAGACCTTTTTAAAGCACATTGCTAGCCTTCCATTATCGAAAACCTTTTAAAATATTCAGACATGATTAGATCAAACATTTCCCTACAAAGCCCAATGAATGAGGTATGGCATTTCAGCTGTCTGAAAGACATGACTGCAGAGTGAAGCCTAGGGGAGGAGAAGAGACTTTAAGCTTCACTGACATATACTCCATATAAAAGGCATGCTAGGCAGACTTTTTGGGTCAGTGGTAATCAGCAAGAACATTAAAGCCTAGCTGTACTGTAACCGTGGAAAAAAATCTCTTTTATTCTCTAATAGCAAAAGCAGTCACAATGGCCATGGTGAGCAGCCAAGTGAGGGGCCACTTACCCTCCACCCCTGTCCTACTGAAGCCAGTGGTGCTACAGCAACTATGCCAGTGAGTGAAGTTGCCTTGCCAACTTCAACTGTTGTGAAGAAAGTGTCTTGTCCAAGACACCTAATGCTCCTAATCGGTGTAGGCATGTTCTGGTTTTGCACCACCTGGTTAGGAGATGGCTCCAGCAGAGATGGATCTAATGAAATGTTCCTCCTCATCAAAAGCATGCCACTGAACACAAAAGCACTGATGATGGGTATTGAACAAACACATCACCAGCCACCTGACCCACACACTAAGGAAAGTTGTTGCATTTATGAGGTGCTTGGTGTTGCTAAAATCAGCTGGTAAGAGGCCCGTATCCCCTGCTCAGGTCAGTATTCTTTTCTCCTTGCTCTGTTTGAAATTCTTCAGCTGTTAAAAGCAAGACTGTCTTGCTGACTCTCAAGTCATTCAAATCTCATATTTCACTTTCCATTAAAACAGCACACAATGATAAGAAGCAGTTCCTTACTCTTACCCAGCAGAGATTTTCCCTCAAATTAATCATTCACGCTATAAGCAATTAAAGAAACTGAAATCTATATACAGCATTGGACAGATACTGCACTTGAATATATGTAAACAGGCTCCAGTGCTAGATGGTCTTGCTGTTTGAAGGGGATTTCAATTACCTTATGATCAATTGGAAATCGTACTTAGATGACACAGGGCCCTTTCCCAAATTTAAAACACACAACCCTAAAATGAGCTTCATTCCTTCAAAGTAGACCCAAAATAACTAGATAGAGCCTCTTCAGAGGCTGTTCTTAGGTGTGGCTGGCTTAAAGAAGGCTTATATCTCTGTGAAACTCACATTAAGAAACAAAATCAGAACTTCACCATGAGTAAGGTAGAGCAGAGGCCATCAAACACCCTTCAGCAACACACACATCCTTGAAAAGAGTTTGGATACTCCCTGCTTCTGCTTAGCCCCCTCTGATGCCTGCCTGCCTCATCACTCAGTGCTACCTTAGCCAAGGCGGCCAACGGGCCCAAAGCAAGTTTGATCTTCAAGATTATTGACAGCAACAGTCTCAGGAGAATCAGGAGAAAACTTCATGATGAGTTCCCTTGAAGAAAATCCATGAAACCTTCCACCACACAGTGAGGACTTGCTCCCACTGAATACCCAAAGAGTCTGGCTCCAAAGCCTGCAAAGACCTTGCAAGACCACCTCGTATGCAGAGTCACAACTTGCATCCCCCCCAAAGCCATCTGACAGGATGATGTTACAAGCATGAATATCTGCCTGCTTGTCCCACAGTCTTCATGATGGGCACAGCTACTTTTAGGAGGGAAGCAAGGAAGCAGTCACCTGGCACTCAGTGTGTGGGGAAACATCCAGGCAGACAACACAGCTAAGGAATGCAGTAAATAATTCAATATGAAAAACAGAGGCCTGGGTTTTAGCATGTACCTCGATCTCCCACCACTCAGATTCCAATAGCACAGGCTCAAAATACAGGAAAGGATGGTGGAAAGAAACAGGAGAGAAATCCAATGCTTTGCCTCAATAAAAGCATTTCCTAACTTTTAAGGAACGATAAAATGACCTATATGCACTGCAATTAATTAACACTTTTCCTTTCCTCTGTTCCTGGAGCCAGAAAGCCTGCACACCATCACAACATTACAGGTCTCATTTTGTGTATGTTGTGAGCATTCTATGTAAAACTGGATTTGCCATTCCATCCTGGAAGTGCTCTGTGTTTTAGGAAGCTACTGGCTGATGTTTGTTACCCACTAGCACCAAGGTGTCAAGCATATGATGCTGCTTCTTGAGCAAGCAAAGAGGCTCTTGCTGGCATAGAAGCAAATGAGCAGCTTTCCCAGGAGTGTTTTTACAGGACACCAGCTCAATATTTAAAAAAAAAATAAAAATACGTCAAGGGTTATGTATGATGAACAGCTGGAGAATGTTAAACATATTTTACTTTAGGTTTGGCAGGGTTTAGTAAATCATGATTTAATCACACTCCCAGGCCATCACCGTAAGCGAACTCTGGAAATGCTCAGTAAGACATAAAGAAAGGATAAACAGAAGAATGGAAAAGACATTTTACCAGGAAGGACACAGCCATTTGTTATTTAGCTTTGGAGCAAAACAAATGTGAAGAAGTCTCAGACAAGAGAGATCAGAAGAGATATAAAATACCATGTCACCTTCCTCCCTCGATTATGGGCACGCTTCAGCTGCAAACCTGGCTTGGATCTCTGGGTGGGTGTCCCCACCCTGTGCACGTGCAGGCGCACACACAGCTGTAGGCTCCAGAATGCTTTAATGTGAGCTGCCCATTCCTTACTGTAATAAGACTTCAATGTCAGGAAACACTGCCAGCTTTTTCAATCAGCTAGGCAGTGCATAAGCCCAGATAAATTAAAATTAGTTCCATGCAAGATTTGAGGAGTACTGTCATATGCTTTACTGAAGATTAAGGGACAAGTCAGTGAAAGCTGTGAAACTGACTTCAGTGGCACAACGTTTAGCTGTCTGAGCACTGCATTTACCTTATTCAAGCAATTTTAATAGCCGTTGTAACTAAGCCAATGCTCTGATTTATTCTTTATTAACACCATTTGCTCATTTTTTGTGGTTTCATTACCTCCTAGAAGCCAGAGGTTTATAGGTTCTGGGCCAAATTCAGAAGCAAAGCTTGTAAAACTGGGTAAATTATATTCTAAAAGATCTTCTCAAGTCCAAAAGAAATGGGAAAAGGAGATGTTAAACTGGAGGTCAAAGTGATTGTGATTCATTGCACAAGCCATGAATCCAAAGAATCCAAATGAATCCATGAAACCAAAGAATACACGAAAATCCATACTAGGCCAGACCAACAGTCTGTCCAGCTCAGCACCCTGTCTCCAGTCCTTTGACTAGCCTTCTAGATTACCGGACATCGTATTATATGTGACTGCGAGACAACGTAGAAGCTTGCTCCATCCACTCCATGCACATCTGATGTGGCAGCACCTCCCACAAAATAAACAACAGCACCAGCAGCTGACTGAGGCAACGTACAAGAACATACTAGAACTCTTCTCCAGAGCACCATGTTTCCAGCAATGTGCCCCTCTGGGACTTGCTGGAGCACAGCAGATGCCCTTGTATTTATCAGCATTCAGCAGATCTCCATTCCATAAGCGGATCCAGCTGCTTTAGATCCTGCGTATTTTTTTAGTATCCCCAAAGTTGAGGACCTACCTGGTTAGTCAAGGACACACCTCACACAGTTTTGAACTTATCATTTGCTAGTTTGCTTGTATATCCCCGACATCTCTTTACTGTATCCAACTCTTCCGGTTTCCTTGGTGACAAACTATAGTAAACCAGGGTTCCAGTCAGCTGCTTAATAATGTAAAGTTTTTATAGCTTTAAGTGCAGCGTTTCCTCCTTAAATACTTTTTTTTTAGTATTACTTTACAAGAAAATAGCATAAAAATTAAGAATTGGTTTTCAGAATTGATTTTTCATACACTTGCAACTTTTTACATCGTAAATGTTTACATTGTGATGTAAGCATTTAAAAAACCCTGTTGTTTTCTACCTGTCTCAGATTTTCATAAGAATGTTACAAAAATTTTGCAGTTTTCAGTAATAAAGTTTCCACTCTAATTGTCCAATTCTTTTCCCCCACTTACTATATATATTTCTGTTGTCTGTGAAATCACTGCTTCCAAACTGTTCTATGTAAATGAAGAAAGAAAACCTTACCTAGTGTCTTTTCATTCTCTCCTCTGAAACTTCTCTCCCTCGCTTAATCATGTGCATGTTATAAAGAAGAAAGTTATACAAAATTTTACAATACAAAGAAGTTTGCCAAACATTCTGTTTTAAAGGATAGCATGAGACCAAGTGGAAAACATCAGTTCTTACCAGCACAGCTAAAGCTCCTAGCAAGAAGCTAGATCGTCTTCAATTAGTTTTATAAAACATCCATGCACAGCTGCTTGATTACTTCTAATGGTTTGGCCAGAAAGATTGTTATAAAGATCCATAAAAGTGAAGGCTTGAGGGCTTTCTTACATATGTGAGAACGATATTTTTTTCAAGCTTACTCTTATTGAACATCTAGACTTCACAACTGCCAAAGCAAGACAGCACAGTTGGCAGAATACAATGAAACCAGACAAGAAGGTCCATGCAAGCACAATTCATTATGAAGGGGACTGCAGACGGGCCACGCTTTGAAACTCAGGATACTTGAAATTTAAATACAAGGAGCCCACAAGTTAGTTGTGATGGACTTGCATGTTAGCAGTGTAAGAAAAATGGCATGTTTGCTGTATATTATCCATTTTGCCCCATAAAAATGCAGGTTTCTAAAAACGAACAATCAAATAAACAATTTTAACATCCAGTCAATTTGTCCTGTCTTGGATCTACTCGTGCTGAGTCAGATTCCTGCTAGGAACTGGCTAGGTTTCTGGAAGTAAGGTATTAAAGACTGCGGTGGAAGTTAATCCTTTTCATTTAAGCCCATTTTAAAGGCTGCTGCCAGCCACGAAGATATAGGACAACATGTACCATCTTCTCAAAAGGGAAAACTGGCAAAAAACATGGTAAGGAAAGGAAAAGCCACAAGTCGCAGCCCCCATGTTAATCATACTTTGGACAGTGGGGGCAACCAGGCTGAAACATGAATAGTCTTCATTTACAATTAAGTCAGTTTTTTGCTTCAGAACCTATACTTCAAAAATAAGTATGTTTACACATTGTCAGGACCTAAATACGGTACTTCCTGCCATTGTGAGCACTAAGCAAATGGCTTCAGTTCAGATACAGAGGCCGAGACAGTGTGTACCGAAGCCTTTCCTCCCAGCCCTGTGGCTTGTGGTGGCTGCAGGAGCCCCGGGACAGAGAAGACAACCTCAGTAGGCAGCTTTACCCCCATCACATCCAAAGCCAGGTACATGCCACCTGATGGTAGCAACAGCCCTTGTGGGACCACTCCTTCAATCTGTCTGTGCGGACAGTGGCCAAGATGGCATCCCCACTGAAATCAATGGCAGAAATCCTGTGCACAAGAGTGAGGCCAGGACACAAGGCAGGGCACCTGGTGGGAGCCCAGAGAACAGTGACACCACTTCAGCCACCTCAGAGAGAGTGGGAGATGTCAAAAAATTTTAAATGAAACCAAAACGAGGATTTTGCTGTGAGGTCTTAAATTAAAAGAAAAGACAACTCCTTAAGAGAGTGATAAATATCATTCACAGTTTTTATCTAAGCATCAGCTCAAAGTATTTCCTTCTTTTCTAATTAAAATAGGGATTTGAGTGCCAGAACAATGATCTCTAGTCAAAGACTCTCACAGACGGAGGGATCGCACCAACTCATTTCCTACTTAAACAATGAAATCAAACCAAGGTTTGGGAGACCAGCGTTTGCTGCTATTATTTGAGCTGGCACCACGCGCACTCTGCAGCACTTTGATGTGGCTGCCTTAGGCAGCTCATAACAGGAGTAATAATATAGTAAAATATAAACAATCCCAGTTAGCAGTTTGGGAAAGGAGGAAAAAAAAAAAACAAACCACCACAAAAAAACACCAAAAACCAGAGCCCCTTTTTTTCAGCCCCTTGCTTTTTCAGCAAGAAACAGCACACTGCCTTCTCCGCTTGCGGGGTCTGGTAAAACCAACCCCAATTTTTAATAGTGCTGCGTCTGTGCTCCTGAACATGATGGAACAGGAGATTGGTGCCAGCACAAGAGACCCCTGTGAGCCAGGCAGCCGTAGGCATGGGGCAGCCAGCCCTGGGCAGCCCCTGCGCATGGCGACAGGCCGAGCCCAGGGCATGGGCCCGCAGGTGGGCCCGGCTCAGCAGGGCCCATGGCCGGGCAGGGCAGGGCTGTGGCGAGCTGGAGACCACCCCTGCTGTGGCACTGCTGGGGCAGGGGCTGACGGCCCCCAGGGGCTGGCAGGGGGTCCTGGGCAGGGTGTGGGGACACCCAGGCGGCTGGGCAGGGACAGGCAAGTCTGGGGATGCCCTCAGGACCCGGCACTGAGACCGCACACTTCAGACCCAAGACAAATGCAGACATACCCCAGAGCTACCCCAGGCATCCCACCGACTGGCAGCTAAAGGGCTCTCCTGCAGACATGGGGACGAAAAAACCTTTAAATTGCCAATGAAAGCGATAATAATGAAAAAAATCTAAGTGCTGAGAAAATATCACTCACAATCCAATGAACCCCTCACATGTAGGTGTAGATCATTTTTAAACTCATTTATGGCTTTTCTAGAGCACATTGCAATGGAAGTAAAAAAAGTGGACATTGGAAAGAGTAGCAGAGCATACCTAACGGCAGATAAACCACACATCCCATGCAGTGTGACCAGCCAGGCATCCATCCTCTTAAACAAACAAAAAGCAAAATAGATGTGCTGATCACTTAGCAGTGCCGCCGTTGTCCTGATTCTGCACCAGTTCCCTTTTCCCTCCTTGCATCTCCTCACGATTCCTCCTTCCATTGCCACCCCGACCCAGTGCCTCGCGAAACCCACAGGCTTCCTGCTGCTGCTTCTGGTGGCCTTCGGTCAGACTCAACAATGCTTGAGGCCCCACCATTATGAGCAAACACCACCAAGTGAGGAATTTCCATCATGAGATGTGATATGTATGGGAATACGAGGCCGGCAATGCTTGGAGACAAGGCCCACCACAGCTGGGTTGAACCAGAAGGTGGAACAGAATGACTAAAATCACAGAAATCCCAGTTTAACAAGGAAAGACATAGCATAATCTTGAGATAGGAGGGAAAAACTGACTTTGTTTTAATAACTGCAGTTCTGCTGTGTACAAAAAAAGCAGCACATATTACAAAAGCAGAATAAAGTTAATTATATTAATGCTAAGAAGCAGAGGGCTCCAACTGAATCCAAAGCGGTCATTGTTCTTCTACTATCAATTGCTGTGCTAAAAGCTTTTTGTATTTTAAACCCTGAAGCCAAGCTCACAAGCCTTAACATTCATTAGATCAAAGGAAATGGTTTATAGAAAAACAGACAGATTTAAGGACATACCCAAACATATCTATTTACAGGTCTAATGCTTAAGGCATTGACTGTATTCCTCAGTCTGTACATGGACAATGGTATTGGTCGTGGTGCTGCTCCAACTCCCTTATTAAAATACATTCAGATGGAGACCTAAGCATTAAGAGTTGTGTTTTCCAGAAGTAAATTTGTATCTATCAAAACCAGACAGTATTCCTCACTTCCTTTATCACATTATTTCCAGATAGATGGTATGCATGATATGAAACGCTGGTCATAAAATATTCAACCTCTGAATCATAAAATGAAAAGTGTTTTTAAGCAAGTCTATTCAGTAGCTTAAGAGTTTACAAGCTTTAAAGAAGTGTTTTGGGGGGAAAAAAAAAAAAAGATGATGTCTCCTTAGCATTTATCCAGACTCCTCTCATTTAGAAATGTGTTAGCAGGAGGAATGTCAAGAGAAAGTACTGTCATATACGTTGGCCAGATTTGAATGAAAATATCTCAATTCAACCAATTTTAACTGTTATTATTCTATAATTTTTCACTCTCTTTGCAAAAGTACAGGGTACTACCAATGCCAGGTATCACTACCATTTCCAGATTAAACAGCAATATCTACCAAGGCCAGCTCTGTAAAAACAGAGAAGAAAAACTATGGAAGTATACAGTGAATTGCAGCAGCAAAAATCTTTTTTAGTAGGGTAGAAAACTGTCTCTTTATTGCACTTAAAGAAAACATAGCAATATGCCTATCAGGAAGAGAGACAACCCACCATTTATTTATGTTTTGGATTTATTTTAAGGTGATGAGATCAGTTCCAAGTAAATTCACCTTAAAAGGATGACCATATGCTAATCTCTATCCACTATTGCCAAGTCCAAGTATTTGGATATCAGTAGTCAAACGCTCCTGGCTCCTAAAACAAGAGTCTGCTTCGTATCAATTAGATAGAAGTACCAGGGCTATGTGTGTTGCTTTTTAAATGGTAGTTTAGTGCTTTTCATTTACCTTCAGGGCTGTGAACCTGTAGAGTTCAAAATACTAATGTTTACAACCAGACAAGTTTCTTTTTAAACAGGGAGAACTGATGGTCAAATGAACACATGACTATATTTTGGCAGTCTAAGATGGTCAATAAAATCACAGAAGTTGGCAACACTGCCCACACTGTCAGCAAGCCATGAACCAAGGGCAACAATTCATCTACCATTTTACAAGTTTTCTTCCATCAGTGTTTTTCCAGACAGCTACTAACAGCATCTCTCAAACAGTACAGCCTATGCTTTTGCAAAACTAAAAGAGCTCATTTCTAAGAAGATTTGAAGCCAGAAACCAGGCCACCGAATGCCTTAAAGATAAAAACCGAGCCTACTCTGATGTTCTGTAGGAAGCCAAAGTAGAGAGCAGGAATATGTTGTTCCTTCTGGAGTTTTCAAAGGGCTGAAGGATGCATGCCAGAAATGCTGGATTCCTGAATAAAAGAAACCAAGAGGTCGAGGAAAGCTATTCCTGCAAGAAGCAGGGAGTTGGACTCGATGATCCTTACAGGTCCTTTCCAACTTGAGATACTCTATGATTCTATAGCTGTTAATTGCATTCAGGGACAACAACACTAATGAAAAAGATCAGAACAAAATGCTTCAGCTTAATTTGCACACAGCACAGTGTGCATGGCACACTGCATTTCTCTCACACCCAGCTTTCACTTCAACGCAATGAAGGCCTTATAGTGTACCCTCAGCTTCAATGTTTCACTCACTCTCATCTTTCCACAGGTTGTGGAATGGTCACACTGGTTCACTATGCCCATCCAACAACAGCAGGCCTCTCAAGCATCTTCCTTTCCAACAAGTCTGGGTCATGTTATGGAAAAGACAATGCATCCCAGAGACTATGTCACTTGTTGGGAGAGGTGACCCAGCCCTCCACTCTGGTCTGCCACTGGGCAGACAGACCCACATCTCATTAGAAGTCTCCCGTTAGGTGGCATAACCCCAGCTGCATCACAGCAATAACAGCAGTCCTTTTCCATCAGACCCAACTGCTTCCAGTACATAGTCACAGGATGCTACTGAAATGTGTATGAAATACAGGCCTGGCTGCTAGGAAGCAGCAGGCAAAAGTCAAGCATGGGGCTCAATGTACAGTAAGTACCAATCTGCTCCAAGCTAGGCAGGTGTCACACAGTGCTCTGGAAAGACAGTTTCCAAGGTCAGGGTATTCAGGCTTTCTCCAAAGCAAATACATTTGTAACTAGAAGTTCCACATCTAGCAGTAATTGCCCTCGGGATAAAAATAAGATAACCATGGTCCCTTCACCAAGCTTGGAGAAGGTAACAGGGTATCACTACCAGGAGGTAGTACAGTACCAGTCAGCTCAACGTTCTCCTAACCTAGACGACCTCAGCCATGCACACAGTGCATAAAGGAGAAAAGTTAACACCAATTTTCTCAGCAGTCAACAACTATAACCATGCTAGTCTTTGTAAGAAGAAATGCCAAAGGGGCCAGCTTCCAGAAACAATGGCAACCCACACCAAACACATATGGCCCTGTGCTGAAAGGTTGCTGCAGAGCTTACAACCCCCACAGAAGCTCAGTTGAAGTCCTAGCCTGGCTTTAGACCTGCACAAGGATGCACCCACTCCCCATGTTTGTTACTGCATTCTAAAACTGGTCATCAGCCTTCCTCAGCTCGCACACACACACATCCATCACTGCCGTGTGCAGCCTAACAATCTGGCAAGAAAAGTTACTCTCTTTGAGGGCAAACACCTCCTTCTGAAAGGCCCTCGCACATCTTCTGTCATCAAAATGAGAAATCCACACATGCTGGTGGCTGACTGTCAGTTGGTGGCTATTCTGCCATGGGACATGTGGTCTCATAAAGGAGTTCAGGCCATCCAGGCTCTAGACAAGCAATTCCTAGCTGCACATTGCAGCAAGCTGCCATGTTAACATCACTAACACCACTTTTGCCTCCATACCAAGTCAGGACAGACACTCTTCTCCCTGCAGTATCTCCCAAAATGTTTCAAAAGTCAGTTCACACTTCAGGAAATCTCCAGCAGGGCTAGAACCCCACTTCATCCAATTCTACATCAACACAGGGACAAGGACACAACTGTGAAAGGGTTAATCCTCTCAATATGGGCATTTTTCTCCATTTTACCTTAGCTTAAGTGTGGTAAAAGAAGGTACTTCTGCAGCACTGGTATATGCAAAGCCAAGTCTACAAGGACTAAAGCATTTTTATTTCCAAATCATTCATTCCACAAAATTTGTTTTTCTATATGCTTACAGTTAAGGTGATTTGTTTGAGCTTAGTTGTTTTATTTTGGTTTTAACATGAAAAATGCAAAATTGTAAAACTGAAGGTTTAGGAAGTCATTTATATGAAATAAAGTGTCCTGCACTGTTTTAATTCTCTTGCTGATGTTCATGTGGGTTCCTCACAGCACGTTTGTCAAACATTTCCCTTTATATTAAGGCTTTGGCAAGCATGATAAAATACAAACACAGGCTTTATAAAACCATATTCACAGCACAAATTTACATTTATAGCATCTAGTATAATTAATATAGATGACAGCAACATTAGGGTGTGTATATTCTATGTTTTCTTCAGTTGCTGAAATTGTAGCAAGAGCACATGATTTTGAACATCTGAGGGTAAAGATGTAAATATTAGCCCCTTTGATACAGATAGGAGGAGGCTTGTAGGTGCTAACTGAGCTGGTAAGACTCGGTAAGAAATTAAGTGAAATAAATAAAGTAGCCCAGTTTCTCAAGAAAAGAAAGATAACACTGTTCCCAAGCTCAGTACCACTGAGGAGCAGAATATACCCTCATTTACCGCTACTGTATAGCCTAGACATACATAGGCAAGTTCCATAATTAGTGTCCTCTGTTACAAGGATAGAGTATACATTCATGTCAGAATGGAGGGGATAAGAAGGGGTAGGGGGAGATACTTTTGTCATATAAAAGAAGCCACTGTGTTTCTGCAACTCTCTGCAGACGGGTTCTGTAGGTGGCCATTTAAGCAACAAAGGAAGTTCAAGGGTTCAAAACAGATTACTGCTGCTTAATACCCAGAAATCTGCATTTTTAAACTCAGTCTCCCTGCTGTGCAATTATGTATGAATTTAAGACTAGTCGTTTTCTTACAAGAGGCTGTGTTGTGCAAGTGGGAGACGAAATCAGGTCACTCAATCATGAGAAGTAAATTTCCCCCCACCAGCCACTGCACCCCAGAGAGAGACAAAGAAGGAAAGGCAGATTTTATTCCCTCCTTAGACTAGTCCAATTTCTAATCATATCCTTTAGAGTTTCGAATACCACTTCTCTTTCCCTTCAGACCCAGGGACTAACATGGGAACCTAATTAAACCTTTAGTAGTGCCATGTAAAGACCAGGACTGTGTTAAGATCTGAGTGAAAGAAAAGATCAGCCAAGGCTGCCTCTGTAAAATATACATCATCTGTTTAAAGCAAGGCACCTGCCCTCTCTGAGACTTCTACGTCTACTCCAGTCTCCTTCTCTTTCTCTTATTTGCCTTTGAACACCTCATTTAAAGTTGCTTATTTCCTCTGAGACATTTTATACATTTACTCAGTGTGTTCACAATGGTCCATTGGAGGTCATGCCCTTCCAGAGCAAAAAGCCTAGAGAAGAACAGACTAATACAAATTGCTGTGCTTTGCCCCATTCCTCACCTTAGGACCCCCCAAACTGTCAGTAAAAATTCCTCTGAATTCACCATGGCTTTGCACAGGCAAGAGAATCAACAGCAGCAAAACCTGACTCAGGATGCAGCCTCCCTCACCCACCACTGTGATGAACATCCACCCACAAAGAACAGGAATATTTTACAACTCTACAGAGAAAATGAACAACCTGTCTCCTGATGTTGGTCCAAAATTCAGTATTAGTGAACATCTCTGAGACAAAATTTCTATTGCTAAAACCAGCTGATTTCTCATATGTTTTCACAAACAAAGAAACCAGTAATTAGGGTTAAGGTTTTTGCCAGAAAGGCATGGAAAAGGAAGCACGCCAAGCCTAAACCATACAGCCGTGTGTGTTTTTCACTTGCTCCCAAACATTATCTTCTGTGTGAACATGAACACAAAAAGGTGTTCAGAAGAGTCAACCAGGAAAGAAATTACTTCCTTGACTACCTTGGAGAAGGTTACTCTCAAACCAATTGACAATTGCTTCTACAGGAAAGATATGACCCAGGTCTGTCAGCTTTATTTATATATGGCAGTTCTGCTGTGTAAATAGTTCCATTACACTCCAGAAATTCAGGGTGTGCTGTCACTGTCTCACACAGGTTAGCTCTTCCAGGGCTCCCAAACAGTGTCTTATTTGCTTTGTGAGCATTCATTTTTTAGTTTCTGTATTATAAATAAGTACTATCAGACACTTCTATAGGCATTTTCAAAAATATCTATTTTCAGTGACCAAACGTCAACAGCAACCATACCGTGTTAACGAAAGTGTATCTGCAAATTAAATTGATGCTGTACACTAGAGGTTACAAAGCTCACTCTGTTTAGTTCCAACACGTGCAATACACTGAATTGGATCAAAAAGGAAAAATAAAGCAGAAAATGTGTTTTCCTGCTCTGATTCTCTAACACACCCCACAGTTTCAACCCTGACCCAGTGTAGTTCAGTACTGAAGAGCTGTGGACTAATTCATCATTAGTGAGTCAAGCAAGAAAATCAATCACTGGATCACAGTAGTACCTTTATCTGCAAAGGAGAAAAAGCCTGAGTTTTGCCCTTTCTTTCCATATACAATAAAATACAAATGGCTGCAAATAAACTTGTAAGAGAAATTGAAGTGTGTGAATAAATCTAATAACTGAAGATACTACAATTTAAATATATGGATGGATAGATATTTATGCACATACATATCTATGGATGTTAGAAATTACAGCAAAGGTTGCCATGCTCAAACTGTGTTAAAGCCCACAGTCATTCAAGCTGCGTGCTTTCCCAGCTCCCCAGCTCCTTGTCTTGCTGGGTCACAAGGCTATTTTTTGTCAGACTGAAGAAAGTAACGGAAAGAAGAACGTTGAAAACAACCTTTTATTGCAGCCTGATTTACCACTTTTTTGTCTGAAAGAGGGACTAGTGTATGGTCTACTGAAAACAACCTTTTTCTTCACTAATTTTCTTCCTAATTTATGGAGGAAGTATTTTTCTGCCTGCACAGGGCAGGCATCACAAACTATGTTCAGAGGGAAGAAAGATCTCAGGTAGCCACAGAAGAGCTATTAAACGTCTACGTATGACTTCGGCTGAAGTGCTCTGCTAAAATATGAGCAAACTCCAACACTACAGGCCCAACTGCTGCTTATTCAGCAAAAGTCCCTCCGATGCTAGCTGGGGGCCTGCATAACAACTTCTAAGATCTTCATCCTCCAAGCACTTAGCAAGCCTCATTTTTCTTTGAATGCATTTCAAGGTCTCCTCCTCTCCCCGCTTCAAATTGCACTGGCCAGCTCTTCCATCAGCCCATTTTTGTAAGAAAATGGAAGTTACTCACCAACTACATAGCCATCTTTTCCCATGTGATATGTGCTACTCTTGTTGAACCCAGTGGTGCCACCAACAGTGAGGGGGCCTCACAGGTTGGATGCAGTCATGGCACAAATAAGGAGACTAAAAAATTAAGCTCTGCCAAACCTCTGCTGCAGCACAAACATGCATCTCCAGACAGAGAATCAGCAACATCTAGGTGGCCTTACTAATGCTGTGGTGGAGCCAGCACTGCCAAAGCCAGAGGCAGGGACAGCCTGAAGGGTAAGGAAGGAAAGCATAGCTGTGCTAGAGGCAACTCAGGAAAGGAGATGGTAAAGTGTGATCAGAAACTGGACCCAGCCAAGACCAGGACCCACACAAAGTTCTTCATGTGAGGCATGTGACTGCAAAAAGATTGGGAAGTATTAGATGGGAAAATAAAAAACAAGCCCAGCATTAGGAGTTCAGATGATAAATCCTTCCAGATGGGACCTGTACACCACTGTTCTTTCTGTCCGGTCTCCTGTTACAAAGGATTGAAGCCACAAAACTGCTCTCAGATCCCACACATCTATAGTGAACTAGCTCCTCTTTGAATTCAGTTTCAGCAGGTATTAAAAGGAAGGGCTTTCTCTTTCAGTTCTTGTTAGTATTTTCATCCCATTTTGGAATTTGTCTATCATTTTTATCTTTTGATTTAGAAATGTTAATAAAGATTGATGGTCTCCCTGAGGAAAAACAGGTGAGGAGATAGCACAAGTTGGATTATATCATCTCAATAAATCTTCCTTTCAAAACAAATACAGCTTTCTCTTCTTGCAAAACACTGGTCTTTAAAGACCATACTTTGTGTTTTAATAAAGAAAAAAGTCTTTCAACTGTGTTAATGATTAGCAAATGAATATGGCAGCAAACCAAGATGCTCAGGCCTGTAGGTTTAGTCACTTATCAGATTAATACACATAAATGAAAGATTCTGTAGTCTTCACCTACAATGGCTGAAGTCATCAGAATTAGCACAGTGAGGAAAAGCTGCAGCACTGAGCCCAGGGAGATGGGGAGGACAGAGAGAGAAAATGGGGAGAAAGGAACTCCCAAAACACATACACATAAGGACACTGCTGCCTGCAGCCTCCTCTGAGTGGTGAACGATACAGAGAAATAAGAGTTCCAGAAACTGCTTATAAAAATAATTAGTGGCATGAAAAGATCTACAGATGGAAAGTAACTGAAGAGGTCTGCCGTGTTTAATTTAGATATAAGGGCACATGAAAGAGGCACACAAAGTAATGAACAGCACAGAGAAAGAACTGCAGGATTCTTTAATCATCCAGCTTTGTAATGCAAGAACAGGTAGGTATTCAGAGAAATGAAACCAAATCCAGAGAGTTCCCTGGCAATGCACAGTAACCTGCAGAGCTGCTGGCCATGTCTCATCACTTAGGTCAAGAATTTAGGAAGAATTAAAAAAAAAACAAACCCAAAAACAAAACCTCCCACACATGCTCAATTAATAGTATCATGTACAATGACAACATACAGAATGAAAAACCAACACGTAAGAACCTGACGCTTCAAGGGACCTGTCAAAGCTTTTCTACTCTAGGATAAAGCTTCACGTGTGGGCAGTTGTTACTACTTTTTTACTACAGTACTTCCTACACTTTGCTTAAACCATCTGGTACCGGCCATGACTTCTCTGATCAAAACTACTTTCCTGAGTATTTAAGGATTGTGATGAGGCTCATGGTAGAAAGAATACTCTTTATCCCCCCCAGTCCTCTGCCCGTGCTACCTCTGCCTGCAGCCACCCAGGCCTGCGATGGGGGAGACCCTGGGCTGCTCCCACCACTGTTACAACAGAAACACTAACATTGCCACGTGGTTGTTTCCATGGCCCTGGAACGCCTCCATGGCAGCACTTCATCCCCTCTCCAGCAGCAGCAAGGCTGAATACAACATCCCAAACTGGCTGTCATCCTCAGGCATTTTTACGACTACTGGAGGGGGTGTGCATGGACACAGCTCCCAGCTTTTCTTAACAGCTGATAAAATGGGGAAACTATGTAGGTGTCCTGTCACGGGCCACAGCTACGGAGTCCTCCTCAAGCTGCAGAAGCAATTTAAAAAGTCTGGCTGGACACAGGGCCATTGGTCTGGGCCCTTATCCACAGCTGAAAAGAAAACCGGGTTCTCCCCAGGGATAGGGGCAGAGGAGTCACACCTGCACCACACCAGCACCCGGGGAGCAGGGAGCGTGAGGCAGAAGGGGCACGCACCCCTGGTACAACTCGGGCCATAAGCAATGGGACAGCTTTTGCCTCCAGAGAGCAGAGATATGTAAATGGAAATGATCCAGGTTGCCACAACTGCTCCAAACGCCTGCTCCTTTTGGTGAGTTCCCTTGGAGAGGGAAAGAAAGAAAAAAACCCAGAAGTGATTCATGAGGGCGTGAAGCTTTGTTCGCCTGAATAATGAACTAACGGTTGGCCTTGCCAACAGCCCTGCATCCTTTTACAATCTCATCAGTCTGCGCTTTGTTCTCAGGCCCCATTCAGCCATCAGCTGAGGAAGTTCATCTGTCTCAGCAGTATGCGGTAATGATAGCAAGGGTTAAATACCACTTACATGGAGGTACAAAAGGCCGGTATAATTTTATATGAGGCCAGACAGCTGGTTTATATAATTCCAGTTTTCACAGAGCATTTTCTTTCCAGCGCGTCCCCTTAAAAAAACTTTTGCCTGCGAGTTAATTCTCTCACTGGAAAAAGCCAGCACAGCTCCAATTATCAGTGACACAATCCAAAGCTAAGTTTGTTGTCAAATTCAGACCCAGGCTAAGGCTTCAAGAGAAAAACTCTTAGAATCTAAGTCCTCACTGTGAAATCATTTACGGACAAGGTAGTAAGTTTGTTTTGTGTCTATCCTGTTGGGTTTTTTCCCCAAAAAAAACCCCTTACCGCTCTACATTTCTAAGAGTTTCTAGATAAGAACATCTGTTTTTAAATAGTCTCAGTGCTGCTTTGGAGTTTCTACAGTGTACAATGACACAATCAGCTGCTTTTTATTAACTTATTTGTTTGTGCAACAGTATTGGTGAATGTTCATCCATTCATCGCTGCACATCAAGCAGCTGGGGCAGATCCAGTAGCAGGAGTGTTCAGTGCTTGCCAATTCTGGTACATCAGCACTAACTAGTAGCTGAATCATGCTTGCCTTGCCTGAGCAGACACTCATTGAAGACAAACACACACAGAGTTCTTACTGAATCCGCTTTCCTTCACATTTTAGCAGCTAAAAAGCAAGCTGGAAACATAGTCAACAGGAAAGCATTCAAGGTGCAGCTGAAACCTCCTGCCCGTTACTCCCTTGTCTCCAAGATTCTCCCAAATTATGGAAAAACACTCTTTTCCAGAGATACCCCTGCAACGTAAATACACAATGGAGCTTATCCCTGAGGATTCCTGTAAACAGATTTCACACTATCATGCACAGCTTTCCAAAGCTTTGAAATACCATCCTAGAAGCTCCTGGGTTTTCTCACAGAGTGTGAGCTAACAGTTTCTGACTGCCAAAGAGCTGAGGGGAGGGAACAGAGCAAAGCAGGGTCCCAATTTGGTAACATGCTGTGTGCCCCTCACCTCAGCTCACTGCTTGAAGCCTTTAGTGCATAAGCCCCCTGTTGAGGATGGATGGAGGATACTGGGCATCACTATCCAAGCCACAGGATGACAGGGCAGGAGTGCTACTGAGACCCGCAGGTGTAGGGTGTACCACAGAAGCCCTCAAGGACCAAAAATGAACAGTTTCATCATTTCAACAATGTGCATGTTACTACTAAAGGGAGAAAGCCCCTTTACTGTGCTCAGTCTGACTGACAGCCTACTGAAGGCCAGTGGGGTCTGTCTCCTCTGCAAGTCTTCCTAATGGCTCAGAGCAGTGGAACTGGTGCCTATTCTTAGAGGATAAATGGAAAAGCATGGTCCTTGAAGCTTTTAATCATGGCACCTCAAGCTCTTAAATGCTTCAAAGACTGGATTATAGAGGAGTACACAGAAGAACTAGAAAATCCCACTGAGTCCAGTCTGACCTCTGCAACTATATATTCTACCTCTTTGACAGCACTATCCTATCTGATCAGATTTTGACTTTTTGCAATGACTGGATGTGGACAAGCTGCTTGGTTGCTGTGAAGAAACTGTGCGTGATGGAGCAAGGGGGCGTTTCAGTGAAAGGCAGGTCTCAATTTGTCCTAAGGTGTCTGATGATCTTACAAGCATGGATTAAAAGCAGTTTTGAAATATCTGGACCAAAGCACTATTTTTGTCCCTGCTGGAAACAAAAGCACCTTGTAAACATGCCACAAACCGAGAAGTTTTATAACAAGCCCTCTCCTCTACCAATCTCCCACTGTAAATCCAAGAATGGGGATCTCCACCTCCAATAAAATGAACAAAGCTGTAGACCTGGGTTTAAAAGGTAAGGGGGATCTAATTACACTTTACAAGCCACCTGCAGCTCTTGAGTAAACTACTATTTAATTGAATCATTCTTCTGAATTTTTCTTTAAAGAAAAAGAAAGATACTGACTCATTATGGTTTCTTTGATCCTTTTCAACACAAGCAGCTATATGAAGAAAGCCATTTTCCTTCCCTGAGTTCTCCCCTATTTGTTTCCAGTAGTCAACCTGCTCCAGCAAGCAGTCCCCACTTGTGCCATAACACTGCTTATCCTGCTCACAATCTCTAATTTTAAAGACACAGCAGCTCTGATTAAATGCCATCAGCACTGCTAACGAGGCAAGTCTACTGTCATGGGTGGGTAAACCAAAAATTATTTCTAATGTCCACCCAGGCACAGCAAAGAACTACCATGTCAAGACACTGCTTTTGCCCAGCCTCTACTAGCATTTTGTTAAAAGAGTCGACTCCTAATACACACTGCTCTGGCCACATCCACTCAGGAATTCTAATCAAACTCAATGTTCCCTCAAATCCTTTTATGCTGGAGCATCTCTCCTTCTTGAGGGACTTCATACTTATACGATCATTTAAATCTTCTGCAGGTGAATGGTATCTACACTGCCTCTACCATGCTTGTGAACTATGGAGGAAAAGGAAGTATTAGTTTAATAATGCACTAAGGTGATGGTAATAAAAGCAAAGCTACAGCTTTCCATAACATTAGATTTACTATATTAAGCTTTTAATACTGCAAGAGATTAACAATGACAGATTCTGTTGTAGACTAGCAAAAGCTATTGCAATTCTTGCAACTTTCACATTAATCACATTTAAACATGCTGCTAACAGATGGGCATCGTGGAGCGCTAGGTCTCTCACAAGCCAGTACTAACAAAAAGCATGTCTGGATCTTGTGGCTTCTACAGTTCAGAGAGATTGTATATGCAGGCACTTTATTATTGTTGTTGTAGTATATTATCTATGATTATTAGAAAAGCTCAAGTTAAATAGATGACAGACTTCAGCATCCATGAGTGGGAAGGGAAAGGGAGGGGGGCAGAAAGAATCAAAACAAGACCACCCACACAAAGTTCCTCTAAGTCCACATTTCACATGCATGATCACAATTTTTCCACTACACAGGGAAAGCCTTAGATTCTGCGCTGCAAGTTTTCCTCTGACGCTACTACCCACACAAACCTTTTCCCAAAGCCCAGATGCAAGTCCAAGCTATGAAAAATTAGCTGCTAGACACTAGACTGGCTGGACAGAGAATGACAGTCTGTCCTCCCCTTTTATTAGTGCAGATGCCAGGCTCAGGTGGCCCTTTCTGACTGGAGCTGGGTGAGCACCTGAAGAGAACCGCAGCGTCAGCACTTGGCAGCCAGATAGAACATATCAGACGTTTATTAAACTTCCCAGCACTGTTTTTTAATTAAACCAAGTCCCAAGGTACAACCTCATCTTTACATGACTGTAATTAACCAGGACACATTGTCTGTAATGTAAGAAAGCTCAATCTCCTCTGTAAGCCAAGGCTCAAAAGAAAGATTGGCAACTGCAAGCTTAGCCCAGCCTAAGGTTAGTCCTCACAGGGCAAGAGATGCAGTTCCCTGTAATAAGAAATCCTCCCTGCTGAAGGAGGACTGAGGAATCCCACGTGGGGGTACTGTCTTCATCAGGAAGAACCACATGGCACCTGGAAGCATTTGCCCATGAAGGACAGAAGCACTCTTGACGTGGAATGGTCTCAGCCTCCCAAATTGCTTGTCATTTACAAAGCAGGCCTGTACCTGTGCAGTATCTATCACCACACCACCCAGCTCGTTCTCACTGCTTGCGTGGCATCACCTCTGAGAAGAAGGGATGGGCTGTCACCCTGCACAGAGCTTAGGAACAGAGCCCAAAGTGGTACCCAATTCACACCAGGACATTTACAGAAGTTAAGGGACTCAATCATGCAATCTAGAAACTTTCTCTGCTCAACAGTGAGACACAGGCTCATCTTTGAATGGGATGGATGGACCAAAGTTTAGAATGCTAAAACTTGGTGATCTCAATGCCACTAACAACCTTGCCCAAGCCCCCATGAGAAGTCAGCAGATGAATCCAGGTCTCCTAAGCACTAATATTTTAGCCACTAGGCCCTCCTCCTCCTTAGTTCCAACCTGCTGAGCTGAACATCCTCAGCCCACTCAGGACAGACTCAGCACACGGATGAGTCTGGGTCTTCTCTACACATCTACCAGCCATTTACAGATAGAAGCTGAGTCCACCTAAGAGCTACCTGCTAAGTCTTCTCATAAATAAAATGGTGCACACATGGCCTGTCAGCAGAAAAATGAACAGAAAAAATATTGTCATTCCTGTGCCGCTTTCCAAACTGTCAGGAGGCCAGATGCCCTGCAGGGCCAGATCCAGGCAGGGCTGCCTCTGGAGGGGCTGAGGTCCCACAGCTACGGCCCATCACAAGTTTCTTCCAAACCCTACCACATCCCATGATACACAGTGGTTGATCAGGACAGAAGAGATGAATACCTGTCTGGACAGATAGATGGCAATTCCATCTTTAAGCTAAAACCTATACTGTATTATTCCAAGGGCTGCAGTGGTATTGAAAACGATTCACAGGCTCCATCCTGCCCAAGCACAGCCGCCTGTGAGCAAGTTTCAGGGTTACTCAGCCTGTAGCACCCTGCTTCCACACACACCACTGTGCCCACAAGGCACACAAAGGAATTCAGTGCTGCTCCATGACGTGAAACTTCCCGAGCAGTGAAAAAGGAGATCCTGGTCTCTGAATAACGTCCTGAGGTGTCTCTTCTCACAGCTGCTCCAAGGATAACATGTACTCTCTTTCTCTCTTCTTTTTTCTTTTTTTTTGTGATAATCTCCCCACTACACATACACAACACCATCCACATTAACATTACGGAGAAATTACTGCCCTAACTTTAATGTTTCTTCAGCAGAAATGGAGAGTGAAGTAGAGAAGGGTACTTAAGGATCAGCAGAAAAACAAACTTTTGATGCAGCTTGTTCAGGATGAGCCTGATCCTCAGATTCAGGCCCACTGGATGTACAGGCCAGAAGCATCCAAGTTATTTTAAACAAGCCATGTTATGTAGTACAGCTTCTACAAACACCGCTTCAGCGAGTGGTCTTTCAGGAATGACAGAGCCTGCTTCCTCACCCACTGCCTTCCCGCTGCCGACTCCTCTCCCACACACTGACACCATCCTGCTGGAGGCTGCACAGACAGGGCACCACGAGCTGCCCACCAACATTACACAGGGGAACATGTTGCCTTGGAAAGCAGCTAGGTGGCAAAGAGGAAGCAGAGTAGAAACATCAGCCACTCCACATCCCGAAGCTGCTACGCAGCTTGTCAAGGAAGGGGAGAAGGCGAGGTGGGAGACACAATTCACTTGCTATAAATGGCATATGAAAGCAGGAAGGGAAAAGGCTGCAGGACAGCAGAGCGACCTCTGACGTGGTTTCCTGGTCAGTATGAAACCAGGTTCCTCAGACCCCAAAATCACAGTGAGAGCTGCAGAGCCACATTCCAGTGTTCGCAACATGCTTGGCCAAGACTGTGCTTGCATGGGGCTTCCAGGGAGTGGGGGTTCATGTAATACTCACAACTGACCACCACAACTCCAAAACACAACAGAAAAAAGGCCGTACACATTTGAAAGAAAAAGTCAGGTGGGTTTCCACAAGCTCTACAAGGTTATCAAATGTTCCTGTAGTGTTATCAGGACACAAATCAGTAGAGAGCGCTCTGTATTATGCAGATCAAAATATTATTGGTATATAATTTAACATCCTCATACCCAAGTAATATGGTCTGAAAGAAAAAACAAGAACTCTTGATACATCAGATGTATGTTGCATGAAAAAATATTGAAGTATTGGCCAAAGTTTGACTCAGTCAGCTCCAGCCTTCAATACAAGAGCACTTAATTATGCTACCCAGCATTTCGCTCTAGGGCTCTGTCCATGTGGCTCATGCCACTAGAATCATGAAGCTAGAGAAGAGCAGACTGCAGCAAACAAGGTCAGTGTGTGCCAGCTTCCATAGAGACATATTTAACAGGCCCAAGGCTGGACTGTCTCAAAAGGGAAAAAAGGCAGGGGAGACATCTCTTTGCAATAATAAATACAACACATTCCTTCAGTGAATCTGTAAGCTACACTGTAGTCTTGCATCACTTTACCTTTCATTGACCCATTGGTTCTCTTGAAGGAATTAATTTCATTAACTTGGCTGAGGTCTTACACATTTCTATTTTCTTTTTCAACCGTTGTTGTAACATAGCAGGGGCAATTCATTCAAAAGCAAGGGCTTTACTCTTGCAAGTACAGCCAAACAGCATGATTCCCACATCCCCAAGCGAGATGCACCTCATTTCTGGGGCAGGATCACCCATTACATCCAGTAGAAGAGTTTCCATCAACACCATCACAACTTCTCAAGCCCAAACTCATCTTCCACTGTGAGAGGGAGGGGATGGGAAGGAAGTGAACTCAACCACAAGATGCTTTTGGACAAAACCACAAAGTCAAATCAAGGGAAGAACAAGAGACATCAATTACCTTCAATTTTCACCTTTGTAACGAGAGCTGTAGTACTGAACATTTCCTCTCTTGTTTGACCAGGTTGCTGCTAATGTGGCTGTAAAATTCTTCTCCTCTTTATTAAGCTTTTCTAACCTCAGTGACCTTGTCCAATCTTGTCCAATATTTCCACTGGCCTTCCTCCTTTATCTAGCTATGCCTTTATGTATATAGATACATAAAAAGGTGTTGTTCTTCTAGTGATATACAGAACTTTGAGGAAGAAGATGCTATCCAAGCCTCTTCTATTTCAATATTGTTTACAAAGGTCTGCACAAAATTGAGCACAGTCATTTATTTTCTGGTAACAGAACTTTTTAGTCTCACAGTCCAAGACGCTGCTTCTCAGGTCAGATCTACGGCCAAACAGGAAACACAATTCCAGAAAAGAAATAAACAATCACCCAAGCTGTGATATTTTGCAGCTCCCTCTCATTTCCTTTAATGAACTGCCATTCTGCTGAGTTCTTAGGAACATTTAGCAGATAAATGAAAAATACTTCTAATCTACATTAATGATTTGTGTTAAGTTCCACTTGGACAATTTCATAAACGAATAGCCACATAATAGCTGCTGAAGGTAGCTGTAACCCATTCACTGATTTACAGACCCAGCATTCCTCAAACAGGGGTGGTCATTTCCATAGTACACCTGTAGGCAGGTGATTTTATCACTGGATCTGATAAAGAATTGTTCTGTAAATTTTGCATGTATTGGCAGAGGTCCCTAAAAAAATTTAACAGTGCAAACTGAGTAAATATCCTTGGTGACTAAGTGTCAAGGGGAACTCTAAGCACAGGTCCTACAGCTCTGCTTTGGCTTCTCTTCTCCTCCTCCTCCTCTGTCAGACATGTGCGGTCAGCCTCATCTGCAGTCAGCCTGTGGTCAAGGCTGTCATCCTAGCTTACCTCCCAAGCATTCCAGCTAGTTTGTTCAAACAGATCTGGGCCAGAGCACTGCAGTGCATGGTGCACGTGGCCGGCAATCGCCCGTCTGTTTGTACAACACTGCTATCTTGCCACAGCCCTCCTGCCTTGGTGTGCAGGGATGGGTGGCGCAGCTGGCTGACAGCAGATATATTGCTGCCTGGGTAGCCCCATTCCCCAGGCAGTGGCCCAGCCCCACAGCCCTGCCTTGGGCATGTCAGCTGGCCCAAGAGCTAGGGTGAATGAAACTGGAGACATCTGCATGTGGACTAGCATTGCTTTGCCGTTGTGGCTTGCAAAGGGACAGCTTGTGGGCTCCAGGCACCAATTCACACCAGCTAACAGTGATAGAGAATTAACGGTAAATCCTCAGGTGAACCTGCCAGTCTCCATTAGGAGGAATTTGTCCAGAACGCAGCTGTCCAAAATCTCTGTCTGGGCATCAAAGCTGAATCAAGCCTGTGGCAGTTGCAACAGAGGCCAAAAAATATTGCTGAAGCCATGAAGTAGTGATAGTTATTTTAAGCTATTAGCAGAGTAATGACAAGATGATTGCCACAAAATATACTTTAGCTAGAGTGCAATTTAAAAGTAAAGGAACTTAAACCAGTGATTTTAATGTGCAAGGCACAATGAATGCATTTACAACATCTATTAAAAGCAGGTTATGTTTGGGGGAGGGGGTTAATTAAATCTTAGCAGGTTATTGGTAGTTTATTAACTGAACAAGACAGCATCACATTAAAGATAATCAATGGAGAATAAACCACAGTCATAAAAATTAATACTGTTCATTCTCACAATGGGAGGGGAGTTTGCCATTAAGACAGAGGTAAAAGCATAGTTCCATCCCCTGCAAAAACTATCATGAAAAGAGGAGCAAAGGATAGGATGGCCCAAAAATGAAAGTCTTTCAAGGAATAAGTTTCAAAAAAGAGATTAAACTGAAAAGAAATAATCAGCAGTTCTAGAGGGGAAAGAGGAATACGAACAAGCAGTTTTGCAAGCAGTGGAACTAATGAAGCCTGGTTTTCACCAGCTTTTATGTCATGCAAAGGACTGACTTTCATACTGAAGAAAATGTGAGCTCCAACTGGAGCACTTTTTTTTATTGGGTTGGAACATTTATATGGGATTCCTTCCCCAGTGGATTTTCTGGTGTCTAATAAAGAACAAGCCCTTCCTTCAAATGCAGTAGGAACAGTCTGTTCTCTCCTTTACCTGGCAGCATCTTTTATGACTTCTATACTGTGGCAATGTAGTTGAAATTGTAGCTGAATAGCAGATATAAAATTGCTGAATGGCTGGTGGGAGACACACAAACGTGCCCACCCCCTCCCCTGCTATACACACACAGAGTATGCTATTCCTTAATACTTGTTTCGATAAGAAACCAGGCTAAAAATGGTTTTGTCAGAATAATCCACCCGATGGGGAAAATTTAACTTTGGCATGCTAACTGTGTACAAGACTTCAGGCAATTTGCTGCAGAGACGAAGACTTCAGGCTCCTGCAGCAATACTTGCTGCAGCGGAGCAGAGTCGATACGGTAGGGGAGGTGGGATGTCTCCAGCATGCTGAGATAGGAGCCTCTGTGATGGTGTTAACTGCCGGGGTACAGGAAGGCCATGGAAGCTCTGGTTAGCACAGCCCAAAGCAGCAGAAGCTGTGCTGTGCATCTAGAAGAGGTTTTGGAGAAGTATTGAGAAATTCATCTCCCCAAATAAACGAGGAAAAAGAAAAGATGCTTGCATTAAAAACTTGGACAGTGCAGAGTTATGTCACTTCCAGGGTAAGAGCTGGGCACGTACAAGTCAGTGGTCAATCCATGATATATGCTTTTGTTTTTGAGAAATGAACTAATATATATCTCTTGACTAGTCTCCTTTACATAACACTTCACCAAAAAACATCTCACCAAAGAAAAGACCATGCCTATGCCAAGAACTGGCCCTCTTTATCCTGGAAGTAAATAAAGAAACCTTACAGGGAGAAAAAATGGAGCTGGGTAGTATCTGCTCTTTGGACCCGCTCTGATTTGTGTGGTAAGTACTTAATCGTAATTAATCTCTCATTTCACTTAAAATGAAATCACCCCTTACCATATCTCACTAAATACTGTATGCAATGAAACATGTATACCATCTTTAAAAAAGTTTGCCTCTGAGCATCACAGTGAGTTAGTGCAGCCTATCCTGAGCTTCACCATCAAGCAGATCTGACTTCTGCAATCACAGGCAGTCACAGACCATCTGAAGAGAACAACGCTTGGTAATACCTTTTTTGGAAAAAGAAAAAACATCAGTCAAAATTGAGCATGCACAGAAAGCCCAGTTTTGCCTTTAAAGCAATCCAAAGCCTGTGGACACCGAGGCATTTTTCAATGCACCCTGCATATTTTACTCTTAAAAATGGCCTGACTCAGCAGCGATTGATACACATACACACGTCTTCAAGGAGAAGGATTAGCACCTTTTCCCCCCAACTCATCCTCCATCCGGGCCAATTTATAGGTCTTTTCAAACGTCATGAAGCTAACAAAAAAACTTTGAAAAGGCAGGGGGAAAAGCTGCGGAGGCCTGAAAAAGCTATGCATATTTATAGCACAAACACACCGCCTATGCTCATTCTCCTTAATCACATGCACACGCTAGCAAGACAGCTCCTCCGAACTTTCTCAGGCATTTGGTCTGAGTGGCTATAGTTCAAAGTCCAACTGCCCTGGCAGCTGCAAAGAAAGAGAAAACCACAATGGCTTTGTAAGAATTACAGTGATCCTATTAAAAAATAAAATGTCATTCTCTGCTGGGACTTAACATGGCAGTGCCACACAGCACTCATTGAATCTAACAGCATTTCAAGCATACAGCTCTGGTGTAATTAGACCACAGGCTTAATTAGGTTCCCATCACTATTACTTTCTTCCTGCCTTCAGCCAAGCAGGTATAAGAAAAGACTGTCCAATACAGATACTGCAATTTAAAGTCTCAACTTAAGAACACAGTGGGTGTATATCTACTATAAAATCTACCCTAAAAACATGCCAGTTGTTAAACTAAGCAGTGCATTAGAAGCAGTTAGATATAATGAGAATGTAAATGGAAAGTATTCTAGGGAGATATTTCAGCTAAAAACAGCACACACTGTTTGCTATCTTTTATTTTAATCATGCTCTAAGCCCTGCCTTTTTGAACTTTTTATAAATTCTGCTATCTCCCTTTGCAGTTACTTACATATTGGTATATAAATTCAAAGACGAGAAGCAATTAGGAATGAAGCGAAGACTCCCTCTCTTGATGCTAATACATCAAAGGAAGGAAAAAACATTCCCCCCGCATACACACTGGGTAACACAGAGAGTTTCTGCTCTTCACAGCCTAATAGCTCAAGTAGTTCCAATCGAGAGTCTGATGTCACCCTCCGATTACATGGTGAGTGATTGGAAAGAGCAGCTTTTGAAAATCTCAGCTCTCTGACCTAGAAGACCACACAACCCCGCAACAATGCTTTTAAAATGCGTATGTGTATTATTCACATCAGCTGGTCTTATTTTTCTCCCCGCTTTGGGCATCGTAACATTGCTTTTAAGAGTTCCCTGGGGGTCTCTGTTTGATTTGGGTACATCATGTCTAGGCATGTGTGAAGGAAATGTGTCAGATTAGGGGCTTTTTTAAACAGCCGGTGTTCCCCTGCACTCTGTCTCTTCTGCTCTCCAGTTTGGAGAGAGGAAAAGCCAGGTGCTGCCTTTAAACAGCCACGCCGAAGAAGCCTGCCTTTGCCAGAAAGGAGAAGGAGAGGCTGGGACTGGCTCATGCCAGGGAGCAGTAAGGCTCTTTTCTCCCCACCTTCGCACATCTCTGCCAGCCCAGCTGTCATCTGATCCTTGAAACCGAAGCCACCGAACAGGTAAAGGTAAGAACTGATTCTGCTGATCCAGAACAGCAGTTGAGTGGCACCATTACAATGGATATTTATATTTGCTTCCTGCAAGCCCTTCCCTCAGTCCAAGGACATTTGAGAACCATGCAAGGGGTTTTTTGGAAACACTCCAGGCCCTTTGTCTTTCATAAAGGGAAACTGTCATCTTTTATGCATGTGAATCAACAGGTGAATGACCTCCCCATGCCCTCAGTAAATTATCAGAGTCTGCTTATTTCTTAATCTCCAGATCTCTCCTGTATCAGCAGGGGAACTAACCAAAAGTAGGAAAGACTCCATTGATTTCACTGGAATGCTCATCATATGTTTCTGTATGAACACATATTTTAAATTATTGGGGCTTTTAAATAGAAGCATGGAGTTTCAAAGGGGCTGTGGGAGGTTTTTCTGCTAAATCAACAGATCCACAGTAAGTCTAAGTCTCTTACGAGCCTGATTCTATCTTCTCTGCAGTTTTACTCCTGTGTAAAGGAGACCTCATTGGTTTTAAAGGAGTTAAGCCATTTCCACCAGGATTTCTAATAAGTCCACTGGAGACCCTTGCTCGGGTCTTGAGTGTCAGTTAGAAAGAAGTTCCACTAATGATTACAATACTACACAGCTATATAGCTGCAGTGAGGTGGGAAGCCAGCTTTGAGTATTTTTGGATATCAGGTCTTTTGACTGGCAGGCTCTCCATCTAGCAACAAAAGCCCCAAACAGTTCAAACCCGTTACATTAGTTTAAGTACTATTTGTGGAATGAAAAGCAAGGAACTATAGAACAGGCAAAGGCCTTCTGTAATATACCAATGGAAGACCAAGTTAATGAGATTCAGCAAAATTCCCGAAGATTTACATCTATATAACAAGGAATGGCTTCGGAGGAAAACCACACTGCTGTCTGCTATTCACCTGTTAGTAGGCTGTGCCAGATAAAGGCTAGTGAGTCTGCCCGAGTCTTGGGCTCTCACAGCCTTCCCACCGAGAGTCTCACTGACCTCCGCAGGACAAGGGATATTACATTCTGCTTTCACCTGCAAAGAGCCCAGAGTCTGCTTTCCATGAGCCAATGTGACTGAAGGTGACAACCCCAACTTCCAAAGCATTACATCTATGTCAAAGCCACCTGACAAATTCCACCCATTACCTTCTATCACATACTAAATGAATGAGAAAACAACCTCTCAAGCCCAGCCTCTGAATGGTTGTGTTCTTGTGTAAAAGGCCTTCTATCGCCACCTGTAAACAAAGATAAGGAATCTTTCTCCTAAATGACAGTACTCCAGCTAATGGTGCTCTAGCTAAGGTTAAGGTAAGGTGGGGATGGGATCCTTAAGTGAGCAGGTTTTTCTTCCTCTGTTCCTTTGTTGTTCTGACAGCAATAGAAGTAAGCAGGGAAGTCTATGCTTTGGCTTCCCGCTGCTTTCTACTCTGCTAACTTGCCATCAACCCTCTGCATTTAGAAGAAGCCAAGCACCAAGGAAATCCTCCAACTTTCCCACACCCACAACTTGGGTTATTTGCATTCATGGGCAAATTACAGTCAAGTGCACCAGAGAGGCAAGTTCTCTAACACAAATGAGTATGCAGCAACCAGCACAACACCAAAAAACCACACCTGGCAAGTAAAGTCAAAAGCCTTTCTCCTTTTCCAAAAGAACAAGTGAAGAGGATGTGTCGTTCCATCTGGGCAGGTGCAGGACACAAAACTGAAGGCGGTGGATTACCACATCCAGCATACAACTCTGCTTTTCTTCAGAGGATTTATTCTGCACCCAACAAGGACTTGCCAATTAATACAGTTTCAATGTACAAAGGAAGCTCTGAATGCATCCTTGTACCTCATGTCCCCCAGGCTACATTAGTGTGTACCTCTAAAAGTGTAACTACACTTAGATATGCCTATATGTTATAAAGCACTATAATACAGAGGTAGGGGAAGCTAGAAATCTGTTCTGATTTGTCTCCAGCAGCATCAGAGATATTTTTATGTAAACATACCCAGCCTGTGGAGGTCTGCAGATGTGCCTCAGCATAACAGAAAATCCATACAATGAAAACTGCACTTTAAATTCTCTAGCATTGTGTGAAGCTGGGATAAAGTGCAACACATCTACCCAATTTGCACTTGCTTCTTTTTTCTTTCAAGATGGCACCTACTCGTAAGGTTTTATGCTCCTGCCTGAAGATCTCTGCAAGGATGCTCACCAGTTAGCCTGAGATGGCCTTACAATGCAACTGTATCCTGAGATGTAAGCATTAAAGTTTCTAGATTCCACTTCAACAGCAATTGAGACTTCAACGCATTAAGTCAAGGAGGAGGAGAGGAATTATCTGATAAGCTTTGTGTCCAACATATGTTTTGAAAAAATGGTAGGATTGTGGCAGAAGGCACAATAAAAACCTTACAATTGATTAAACATTTCTCTGCAGTGCTCAAAACCCAAACAGAAAACCCTTATGTCAGTGTGTAAAACCAAAACAAACCAAGAAAGACCCACAAAAAAATAGCGCAAAACCCCAAACCAAACAAAATCAAAACAAAACCCCCTAAAAAGCACAATGAGAGAGACTGAAAGCAAGAGTGAAACTAGCCAGGCTCTTCTTAGTAACTGACTTCAATCAAGCAGAATAAATACATGCAGAGCCTTAAAATGATCAAGAATCAGTTCACAGCTGTCTTTTTTATCTCAATACTGACACTTCAGGAAAGAAGAAAAACCTATAGGAGAGCTCACTGCAGAGATCCGGGGGCCTCTGAAGAGCAGAGATCCCCACACTTCTAAGTGGCTGTATCACTAACTGCAAGCACGTAGGAAAATCAGGAATGGAAAAGTGGAGCAATGAAGATACAGCAGGCAACTGCTGCAAACGAAAACAGCTTTTAGAAAGGTTGGATACTGGTAACACATTGATGCTTTCAGAAAAAAAAAGCCTGGAATGTGTGGAATTCTCTGGGATGCCAGGGTGCAAAAACGATCTTGTTAACTAGGGCTTTCAAAATCTGCTGCCCGGTCATTGCCGATTAGTCAGAAAGCAAGATGGCTTACATCATCAGTTTCTGAAAAGTACAATATTCCACTTATACTGCCAGATCTGTAGTCCCCTAGACAGAGAAATCGTCTTTCCAAACAATAGTGGAGGCACCGAGTCCCAAGTCTACACACAAATCCAGCACTTCTACGTTTCTGTATTACCAAGATAATCAAACATCTAATAATAAAACTGGGCAGCACCACACTGCTCAGTTCTCCTTCTGGTAATAAGAAAACTCTAAGCAACAGCCAGACTGACAACAATCATGTTATTCCCACATGGTTCTGCTTTAAAAGCAGACCCTGGAGCTGCTCATGATGAAAAGCAGTAAAGTACTTGGAGTGGCAGAAGGGCAAAGTAGTTAGTTCAGGAGCTGAGCAGGAAAACATTTCTCACCCTTGTTTTTCTTCCAGTCAGAGGGTGGGAAAGGATTCATATTTGCAAGATGCTAGCTGGCCAGAGGCTTATAAAAAGATGAAAGGACAAGCAGCATCTGGGAAGGCAGAGGCGTGGGACCTTGAGTTTTTGAAGATGACCTGCTTGCAGCTGCCCAGAATCAGTCCTTTATTGTGCCTAACCAGATTTCTGAACAGTGACAAAAGAGCAGCACATAGGTAAATACCCTTGCCAGTAGCTCAGCAGAGGAGCTGAGGTACTTTTCTTAAAGCAAAGCATACACAGCCTTGCAAATGCACACCACTAGCAACAGAACTGAGAATGTTAAGGCCTCATGAAAACGACAGCACTAAGCATTACTGAAAAATGCCAGTTTTAATTAACTTCAATTTTCAGTTAATATTCCCTGAACCCAACATAGATGTTTTATTTCAATACAACAATACTTAATTTTAAATATAAAATACAGCCCTATGCAAAATTGTACAATATGTTATTTTCAGGTGAGCTCCTTTCCTGCTCCCTTTCCCCTCAGTATCATCTCTGCGACTGCCAAGGAGTGGCGTTCTGGGCAAGGGATGGGGGTAGGGAAGCCCCTATAATCACTGGCTTCAGTAGTTCCCGAGATGGCGTTAGCCCATTATTCCTCTCCCAGCCTGTGCCTTCACAAGGGAATCTCGGAATTCAGCTGGCTTACAAGGTGTGGAGAACAAGGCCTTCCAACGTCACAGCTCAGTACCTAGCGCAACGTCTGGTAGCATTATTCTCAAATCCCTGCGCTGCACTTGGTGTTAGAACATCAAGAACATCTCATTGTGGCAAGACAGCCTAGAAGTTTTAAACTGACCACTTAAAAAACATGTGGTTGCATTGCACTGTCGTGGTGCTAACATACCTCAGTCGATATGCCAAGTGGCCCAGAACCTCCAGGCTCCCGGCGTGCAACAAGTTCAATGCAAACTTTACAGTCATGCTATGGGTGCAGTGGCTGCATGCCTGTCACCAGCTTGCTCCTTGTGGTGCAACTCCAAACTTCCAGCCAATTCTGAGTTATTCTTAGATGTGACATTTGGGCTATACAGCCAAAAGACAGCCCAGAGGCCACCTCATCAGTCCCACGTTTGCCACAGGAGGCAGAAGTTAGTATGCCTTAATGTGATGCTGGTAAGGTCCTGGGCAGACCTGTGACCACCTGCGATTGCTCTCTCAGTTTCAAAAATCAACTGGGTGCAGTGACTTGAGTGTAATACTGTGAAGAGTAAATTGCGTAGACACTTAATTCTTGAAACAAATGCTAGCATAGTCTTGCTGAAAGTACTAACAAAGGAGGAGGTGTCTGCCCAGAAAGCAGAAAGAGTGCTATCATACACTACAGCGAGGACGGGCAGTTTCATCTGGCCCTCTGAACAGTCCGGAGACCAAAGGGAGGTGTTGCTGTGGATGTGCATGGATTTGGGGGATGTGAGGAGAAGGTGTGCAGAATGGTGCTGTTCAGCTCCAGGTCCCAGCTGAGCTGTTCAGACATAGCACTATGCAAATGAAGCTGTGCTGGTCCAACACTGGATGGGGAATAAAAGCAGCCGGACAACAAAGAAGTCGACTGATCATGCACATTGGATTGGTATGGAGACTTCCACCTTTAAAGCACACGTGGCACAGCACTGCATGAAGAGAAGCGATGAAGGCTGGGCGATGTGCCTGCAAGCAGCTGTATAGCTGGAGGCAAGATGCACACCTACTAGAGGATGAGTAGTGGCAAAGCCTGGCATTGTGGAGGAACCCTTGGCTGGCCAGACTGAGGGCCAGCTGCAGCTCTAACAGCGGCACCGTGCTGTACATTGTACCATATATCAGGGAAGGAAGAACAGCAGGTGTACATGGGGAAAATCATGACCAAAAGTCTCTCCCCTCCTAAACAGAGAAGGATTTAAATGAAAACAGAAGAACATCAAAGAAGCAGATTATGCATTTATCATCACAGGGGTAAACCAGACCCTCTAATTAAGCGCATGACATAACTGTGCTGTAATATCAAGGTTTTGCACTGTGAAAACAAGCTGCACTTGCACAATCCAGAAAGCAAAAAGCCGTACAGATTAGAAAGGCTAAGCTCTGCTCTCAGTTACATCAGTATATACTCACAGCGAACTCAGCTCAAAAGACTTACAGATGAGAATGTGATACAAGGAGTTTCATTTCCTCAGCCAGTTCCCTCACTACATCGGCCAAGCCTCCTTCACGCTGTAGTTTCCAATCGCAGCGCAGCACTCTGCTCTGATTACACACTCGTCCTGAAACCACAGAAAGCCTCCCTCGGTCTGATCTACAGTTGATGTATATTAATATATCACCAGCAAAGTCACTCTACAGCTGCTGAGGATGTAGTTTAAATACCGCTGAATACTCAAAGCTTGATTCTGTTAATCAGCACAGCTTCGCTGATCCTTGGAGACTAACTTATATTCCACACCGCTCCAAAGGGGAGGAAACCCAGAGCATGATTTTTTAAATGGCATGTTCATTAAAAACACCTAGAAGAGAGCATGCTCTCATTTACCCCTGTGTAAACTCACTTCACTGTACTCACTGGAGGTACTCAGGATTTAGAGAGGAACAGCAGAAGGCAAAAACTAAGCCAAAACCCCCTTTGAGGCCATTGCTTTTACTAAGCCAGATATTAAGAGGACGGGATCGACACCAATCTCTGCTATTCCAGACTTCCAATCCACAGCCCTATGTACCAAAAAAATACATATTCACAGGCGCTTGGGAAGCGTATGCACCAGTGAGAGTACAAAATTGTTAGACTGCTGTGAATATGAGCCATATTCAGCAGAAATCGGCAGCTGTTAGGACTACAGAGCCTGTCACCGCTTTTATAGTTTGGGTGGAGAAGAAGCAGGATTCAAGCTCTTACTGCTCGTAACACAAGTCGCATATTGCCTAGATCTTCTCCCCCCCCCCCCCCCCCCCCCCCAGCCCTGGCTCTTCAGGACCACGCTTATAACAGAAAGAAGTCATTAACCAAACTTCCTTATTTTATGGCCCCGAAAGTTGGCTAACGACGAAGCTGCTTTATCATTTCTACTTAAGAGCTTAAAATCTCGATGGGGAAGTCAGAGACACTTCTAAGGGGAAGACATCTGTCCGGCGCGGGGGACAGGCCAGCACTGGGAGACACCCCAAGATGCCCGGGGCCGGGGGACCATCCCCCTGCCGCCCACCCCCCGGGGCCCCGCAGACAGAGGTCGGCCCCCTCCCCGGTCAAACCTTCGGTTGCAGAAGATGCGCCCCAGAGCCCCGCCAGCCAGCTCCTTATGTAAGGCACAAACCACTGACATCATCCCTCCCGCCGGCATCGCCGCGGCGCCCGGCGGCGCGCACCGACCGACCGACCGACCGCCCCGCGCCCGCCCGGGCCCCTCCCGCCCCGCCGCCGGGGCGTCCCTCGCACCGGCTCCGGCCCCGAACTTTGCACGGCGGGTTACTGAGGGTGCCTTCCCCCGCCGGGCCGGGCCGGGCCGCCGTGCGCCCCACCGCGCAGTGCGCCCCATCCCGCGGTACTTACGCACTGCCTCCTGCTTGGGGTCGAGGCCGCGCACGGCTCCCTGGAGGCCGGCGATGCGGCCGTGCAGCGCCCGGACGCGGCGGTGGGTGCCCTGGATGTCAGCCTCGACCTCCTGGAAGAGGGTGCAGGCGTGCCGGGCCACGTCGGAGAGCTGCCGGAGGATCCGCGACAGGGCCACGTTGCTGACCGAGCAGAGGTCCAGCACCATCAGTACCGCCGCCGCCTCCCTCTCCCCGCCGCCGGCCGCCTCCGCGCCCTCGCCCGCCGTCACCGGCTCCTCCGGCGGCGGGTCCCGCGGCGGCGGCGGCGGCTCCGCGCCCCAGCTTTCCTCCAGCACGGAGGCGGCGGGCTGCCGCCGGCACAGCCGCTGAGGCTCCACGGTCCGCTTGGCGAAGGGCATGGCTGAGCCCTCGGCCGGGGCTCTCCCGGGCTCCCGCGGGCACTGGCGGGGATCGCTGCCCTCCTCCTCCGCCGCCTCCTCCTCCTCCTCCTCCTCCTCCTCCTCCTCGCCGCCGCCGCCTCTCCTTGCCCCGCCGCCGTCACTCGCGGCCGTCCGCCGGCGGGCGGCTCATCGCCTCGCTGCCTCCCTGCGCGGGGCTCCCGGGCTGCCGAGCGGCCGCCGCTCCGCCGAGCATCCGCCGCCGCCGCTGCCGCCGCGGGGAGCCGGGGCGCATCCGCGCCGCCTCGCTCGCTCGCTCGCTCTCACGCCGTCCCGCTCCGGCGGCGGGTGTGAAGGGGCGGCCCGAAAACCCGGAGAGAGGAATCCCGCGGCCGCGAGGAGGAGCGAGCCGCCGAGCCTCCCGCCTGGGAGAGCGGCGGGGCGGGGGCGGGGGCCGCGGACCGGGGCGGTGCCGAGCGGCCGCCGCCGCGGGGAGGCGCTGCAGGGCCCGCCGAGCCGTCGGGGGAGCCGCGGCCCCGGGGCACCGGCTGCGGGCGGGCCCGGTCAGGCGTCGGCCGGTGCCCCGGGAAGACCGCGGCCCGGCCGGGGCGACCCCGACCCCGTTCCGGCGGGAGCACGGCTCGGGTGCGGGGAAGGAGAAGGCGGCAAAGACGCCGGCGGGGGCAAAAAGAGCCCAAGTCCGCCAGGCCCGAGCGCTGCAGGAGGCAGGTGCCTGCCCGCGGGTGTCACCTCGGGGCACGGCGGGGGGCAGCAGCCTCCCGAGTCAGGGGGATGCTCTTTAGGAGGTGTGAGGGAAGGCCGGGTCCCAGTCAGACAGGGAGCACTGTTTCTGGTGCAGGGCAGCTGAGCTTGCTTACGTTCACTCCTGAAAGTTGACCATGCCTAACGAGCAGGCATGAACTGCGAACGTAAACTGTAAATTATTGGTGGTGAATACGCAGTGCAGCTACCACAGAAAGAGCTACCGTAAAAGGAGAGCCAAGTGGCTGCAAGTTCCGGCATTCCACCGTTTGGAAACATTAGTTTAAGTTAGCCCACTTGAATTTAACTTGTCGTCCTTGCACGTGTGTGTTGCAATACAGTCTGTCATTACATGACCACATGCAAGCAGCATTCAGGTACCTCTGGTCAAGTGGTCTGAGTTGCAGATATCCACCAGAGAAAGCACTGCTGCCTGCTTTCACCTGCGTGCACCTGCGTGCTAGGCACGGTGACCTGCTCCTGGGGCAGGCTTAGGTCTGGAGAGCCTTCAGTTGCTTTCGCAGAGCTCGAAGCCTGAGCTGACAAACGTTGCTGGCCCAGCTGCTGGCTTTTGGCAGGGACAGTTCATGAGCCTTCACACTGTGCCTGTGGGAACACAGCACCGTGCAGAGTTAGCATGGGTCTTTAGCTCAAGTTTCTAATTCGGCTTGGAATGGGTAACGCCAGCCCTGTGCCTGGAGGGAAGGAGGGCACGGAGTCTGCCCCTGCCTGCCCCAGCCTCAGCACCACCTCCCCACACCTACTGGGAGGCCCGGAGTTCAGGTGCGACCCACTGGGAATGGGCAGGGATGTGAGAGCCGTTGCAGTCCGGGGGGCAGTGCCCAAGCAATACTGAAAATATTTCTTGGACCCGAGTGGAGCTGCTGCTAAAATCACTGGGGCTTATCTAGCCCGTGCTCCTGAGTTTCTTCTGCAGCAGCGTGGCTTTTAGTCCTGGTAATGGAGCATGGCCTGCACTGCTCCTCTCACCTGTAGGAGTCAGCGCACAATATTTGTAAGCCACTGAAAGGCATTTTATTATTTCACTCAAGATTCATAAAGGGGGAGGGACTGATTAAGTTTTAATGATCCAGAAAGAGCAGCAACCACCCAAACTGGTGTGGGATCGCAAGAAAAGGACCACAGGAGTCAAACCTGTTGGAAACAGCAATACGGCAGCTCAGGCACTCATCCTGCCTCTCTCTCAGGCACCCGATGAGCCACTGGCCTGGGCCATTCCTAACAGGTAAAAGCTGCAAGAAGCAGGATTTTAGATTGCACGTAACCACAGCCTCCCAATTGCTTGTCATGTCTGACCAGCTCAGGTAGGGCAGGAACTGTGCAGCTCTCTTCCTTCCCTTGAAAACACCACCTTGGTTCCTGCAGCATATCCCTACTCATTCTCAGCAAAGCTACCAGCAGCCAGCACTTGCTCTTCCTTTACTTTTCCCGTCGGGTTATTACTACTATGCATTACTGTAGTCTCCATGGTCTCTCTCTTTGTCCCAGGCTTGGAAAGGTACAGCTCACCTTAGGGACACTACTAGTGGCATGAGAATTGTGTGATCCTTGTACGTAGCAGCACGAGACACACATAATGCCAAAGCCACACATGAGTGAACTTGTTTAAAGGAGGCAGGTCTTGCCAAGTCTGTGCATCTCCATCATAGGGAGCATATCTTCAATTTGGAGGTCTTGTCGCATTTCTGTCTTTCCCTCCATGAGTGTAGATGTTGCCATTTTTCTTAGTATTTCACTGCAAACACAACAGACTGTACACAGCTTGAGTATGGGATGCTGACACTTTCCACCAGGCAAGTGGAGATGACATCTCAGTTTCCTCTGGTCAAGTAACATCTCGTCCCAGTCACACACCTACTATATATTTTCCATCAATTATATTGGGTGGTGCAAAACCTAATTCAGCAGGTTTTCAACTGCCCCCGGGATTTCTCTTTGTTCAATGTCAGACGTAGTGGGTGGGGCCCAAAGGCTAACTTCAGCCTCATGGGATGGGTCTCTGGAGGTTCTTTTTGTAGCCAAAGGAAAGGGAAAAAAAATCTTCCATGCAGGATCTTGAATGCTTATTGGGCCTCTGCTTTGAAGCTCCTCAGTGGGGCTTGTCCCTCTGCACTGACTGCAGGGGCAGCCCAGGGAGGGTAATTTCCCTGGGCTGAAGTTAGACTGCAAGAGTATTCCCCAGGGTATTAATTTGTGAATACATCAGTGTGGACCAACCTTCTGCATCACTAGATTTCAAGAAGCACTTACAGACCTTAGAGATTGAGACATGTCAGAAAGAATATCAGTCATGAACATGGATAAGTATGTGAAACTGTTCCTTACGTATTTATTTATGGCAAGAAAAGCCTCCTGTTGGACTGTACTGCCTTCTTGCATGTGCGTGAGCTGTATTCCTGTGTTGCTTGCCATAAATTTAGGTTGGGATGCAGCTGTGGTGGCACTGGCTTTCACCCATGGCAGTGAAAGGCTGCACCACAGTTTGCTTTAGACACACATACAATATGGGAGTGGAAGAGTGGGCAAGAAGGGTGAAAGAAAGGTCCTGCGTGATCTCTCACTGGTGCTGCTGGTGGTAGGCAGGCACCTGCTCATAACCCACAGCAGCTGCTGTGCAGCTTCCCATCCCCATACCACAGCTGTTCTCATCCCCTGGCTTGCATTTCCTGCTGACATCCTTGCTGAGGTGTGATTTTACAGCAACACCAGCTAGGGGATATTCGTGCTGATGGAGATGGAGGGCAGGACCATTGGCAGATGAGAAGGAATCTGGTTCCCTGCTGCAGTGAGCTGCAGGAAGCAGGGAGATGGGAGTAGGCAATCTCACACGGTTTGGCAGGACTGCTCTGGCCTGCTTGCAGTGTGTCTTGTCCTGCAGTGCCAGAAAGGGAGGAGAGGCTGGTGAGTGCTGTAGGCTATTGTCATTTCCTCCTCTTTCCACGGCTGTCAGGAGGATGTCTTTAGGCATCATATTAATGAAGTTGCGGCCTTATGACCATAATGTGGCATCTGTCATCACTAATGTTAGCCCCCCTCTAAGTATATCACGTATTTATTCTCAGCAAAGATGTCACAGACAAACCTGTACCTACTCAGGCTAGCAAAAAATGTCCTTGTTCAGAAACTCCCTTCAAGGTTCAGCTGCCATTCTGCAGTTAGACCCAACCATGGCATTCATTGATCACACCAAGGCCACATTAAAGGTAAAAGCCTATAAGGCTATAGCCTATAAAGCTAAAAGCCTAAGGCAGGTAGCACACTTAGGACAGACTCTCAGCCCTGCCGGTTTGTTTCAGCAGGACCATGTTAAGATCACGTCCAAAACATGGGACATTAGGATTTTAGCTGGGAAATACTTTTGCTGAAGAGGGTCTCTATGTTTGAGTGGCTTAGTCAGGCAAAAGACTGGTAATTCAGCTTTTGACAATGTGTCCGATGCTCCCCAAAACACTCCTCTGTTCAGGACACAGAGATGGTTTCTTCCTTCAATGTGATCTGGCCTTTGAAGGCCACATGACTGTTATACTGAGGCACACGTCTTCTTACTTCCAGTTCCTGCTTTCATACAACTTTATTGGCACAAACAGCTATACAAGTGTTAACAAAGCATGCAAGAGACTGCGAGTTCTGGGAACTGCTACATGAATATGCTAAGATATAGGTATGGTATAGATATAGGTATGATATAGGTATGGGTATGAGTATTCCCTGTTCATCCTTGTCCCTGCAGTCTTTCACAATCCTCACAAATACACTTTTGCTGCCCATTTCCCATCACCACTAACACTGTGCAGCCTGAATTTTCTCTTACCCTCTGGGCCTGGGCACCCTTTTTCCTTTCTTCTTTGAGAAGAATTTTAAGATTCTCAGTAGAGCTGTTTCCTAACCTTCCTCACACCTCCTGGTGAGGACGCATATGGGCGTTAAAGCAGTGAGTGTTTCTCTGTGTTAATCTCTCTTTCCTGTCCAACTGCATTTCCCCAGGCACTTGTGTGCTGTCACCAGCTTATACTGACCCAGCCTGCTACTGCTCTTTCTGGTAGTTGTTAATATTTGTATTACCATAAACCTTTTCACTCTCGAACTATGACCCCTCTGTTTTAGTCACTGCTTTAAGTGGGGAAAATTCAGGGCCTGCAGGAGTGCATGTACCTGTAGCAGAAAAGAATAATTGGACTCCACACAGTGCTGCAAATCATACAGTGCAGGCAAAACAGGATTAAAAATGTGCAAACTAACTCCCTTCTTCCAAACTCTCTTAATTATAGATGTTATAGAGTTTACTTGTTATCAGAGTAGGGATGACATTTCAAACTGAAGAGTGATTATTAAATTGACACTTCCTTTAAAATGTGCCTGAAGTCAAGGCTGACATGCTAATTGAATTTTATTAGTAAGAAATGTCTGTTTTAATAAGGAAACTTCCTTATATCTCTAGCAAGTTCACGTTAAGTGTACACCTACTGAATGTTTTCCATCACTACTACCTGGCATTACTAGTCAGAAAAACCCCTCATCAGAGCATCTCCCTGAACAGCGAATGCTGTAATTTCCTTTGATATCAATATAGTTTCATTCATATATCCCATGAACTGCTAGCACTGGGAGACATCACAGAAGAAAAAAAGAAAGCTGTTTAAATACCTTTATCATTTAAACCTTTAAAAATAATAATGGTTAAGAATGTGCAACAAATCCAAGACCAAATCAAAATGAACTTGGGAATTTCTGGCAAACTTTGGGGTTCCCTAAAAAGCACTGAGTGTTCCAATATGATGTGTGTAAGTATCCACACTGTTATCCTAGAGAATACTGAGTCTCGGTTTTTCGTCTCAGAAGAAGGAAGTTATGTAGAGGACATTTGGGATGCAGAGTAACTGCACCGCTGGAACGGCCTCCAGCTCCGAGCTGGACTTTCAGGGAAGCTAGGCTCTATCTAGCTAGGCTGTGCAGCTGTGTGTTAGGAAAGGGCGGGTAGGTACTCCTTCAGAAGACAAAGCTCTCAAACTAGAGTCAGGGTCTATTTTATATAGGAGAGCTCTTTTGGGGCAAAACTGCCAGTGACCTCAGCTGGAGCGCAATGAATCCTCTCTCCCCAGCCTATGCAGAGAAGTGGTTAATTTGTTCTCTACAGTCCCAAGTGGGAAGATGCAGGATGACAAAAAATTAACCGAGGTGGTTGTATCTTAAGAAACCATGATAAAACAAGAGACAGACAAAAATAAACTGTGTTCTTTACAAAGAATTATAATCCACTCAAGGGAAACAGAAGGGAGAAAGAAGATATTTTACTTCCAGTGTGAAACCCATCTACCCTCTTTGTTGCTCTGACTTCTTAATTGTACTTGATTTGATAGCAGTGGGGGTTTAACCTGCACATTGTGGGTGTTTCACTGTTCTCTTTAATTTTGCCTGCTGGCATCAGACGGTTTGTGCACACCAAGCCAAGCCTGCAGTCTTAATTCAGGTCTCGGCTGACCTCAGCTGACATTTTGCCTGCATCAGGACATTGGGAGCAACACTATTGTAGAGAAAGGAAGATTTATTGGGAACAGAAGGTGAAAACCCCATCATCCACAGATGATCATTTGTTCAATATTAACAACACACATTTTGGCACATCCCAAAATAATTTGGCACGTGCTGATTGTACACTGAACATGTCCTAAGTCTCTATCATAAAGTCTAAATGTGGAAGTAATTTCAAGTTTCTGTATTCTGGTGTCAATCCAGTTTGCAGTTTATGTCACCAAGCTGAGGACAGTAAAATGTCACTTCCACGTGTTATGCTTATGGTGAGGAGCTGAAGAAGGAGCTACTTTGTGAAAGGCCAGGCCAGGTGGGGACTCCACGCTTCCCAGTGTTTCTCCCAGAGGGGAGGAACTTCAGTCTGGTTGGGTGGGCGTTTGCCTCACCTGTACCTTTCTGTGTTGTGCCATGACCTTATCTCACTCAGCCCTGGATGCTGCTTGGAGATCCGGGCATGCTGAGCAAGCTAACTTTGCATTTCTGAGAGAGGAGGGTAGGTCCACATCACAGATTTCCTTGCAGTGCTTCTTGCCAGCCATCCCCCGACAGGGAAGCTCCTGCAGTTGGGCCCACTGATGTGGAATTCAGCAGAGGAAGGGCGAGAGTGAATCAGGCTGGTTTCACCTTTCCAGACTGATGAGGGAGAGCGCATTAGGGTATTACAAGCTCTGGCTTACAGTGTGCGGGCCATATTCCAGCTCATTGTAGCCGAAGTTTAATTTATCAGGAACCCTGTGCTCCAGGGGTCCAAGATAGCAAAAAAGGGAGTAAATCAGGTCTGAAGACCACTGGGGCAAGTAAATGCAAAAGCTCATGCTACCCTGCACGTACTCTTTCCAGCTGTATGATTTCCATTATGAATAAAAGTTTGTCTGCCAGGAGTAGCTCTTTGATTCTGAAAGAAATCAAAATAACAAAAGATACATAATTACTTAGTAGGTGGGCTAATTCCTTCTTCCATGTCTTTGTCCACAACGGAGACAAAAAGGGTAGGTTTACACTCAGTGGCTTGGCAGTGCTTCCAACCCTCCACCAACAGAAGGGAAAGGCACCCTAAACATTAATATTTTAACTCTTACCATAAAGTAGTGAAGGCTGGCTTGTACCCTTGAGCAGGCTGAGTAGTTCCTCCATGTGGCAGTACTGGTGCTGGAAACAGAGCCAGTGGCCCAGCTTTTGAGAATAATCTTCATAGCTATAAATAATTTTTAGTTGGAGACCACTTGTGGTCTCATCATGGCCAGTCAAATCGGCTTCCTGTTTTGTTTAACCAACAAGTAATACTTCAAGTGCTTTGAAAATGCACCATAATAGGAAAAGTCTGACGAAGTAAGTGATTACCGTTTCAAAGGAAAACAAAGTTTATAGAAGCATAATTAGTCATCTGCTCTTAAACAAGAAAAATATGCTAGAGAAGCTGAAAAGGTATCTTTGGGGTTTTAGAGAGATACAGAAACATGTGAAATAATTGAATGTCATTAGAATCTGCATTTATTTTGAGGGTAAACAACTATTATACAGTTACCCACCTTTATATCTAGTCTTTCTGTGTTCCACCTAATGGGCTCTGTTCCTTGTCTACAGAAAAAAACCCCAGCCCTATCCTGTTTTTACAGTTGAGCTGCAATATACTTAAAATTATTACTTCAGATTTTGTACATTAAGTTTGTCTGTTGGCAAGAGGAAAACCCTCTCATATTATCTAATTATGGCTTCAAGCAGCACTAACGAAGAAGTTCAGCAGGCTGGGGCCTGTTTCCTCTTCTCTGGAGGCGTCAACAGTGAGTTTGTGGTTGTGGTCGCACAGAAATGGGGAGGGAGGCTGGGACTGCTGGGCACAACAGCATGCAGAGTGAAGTTTAGCACTCAAAGAGCACAAACACCGAGTCAGGTCCACATCCCTGAAGTAGGATTGCAGCCTTGATTTGTGAGGCTGGGACCCCCATCAGTGCCTCCTTCCCGCTCCACCCTGGTAGCCTCAGCTGAGATGCATCTTGCAGGAGGCTGAGCAGGGGCTGGAGCCCTCTGTGCTTCAGAGAAGTGGGGTGGGCAGCTGTGCCAGCACAACCGCAGCACGTGCCTGCAACTATATTCCTGGCAGCGGGCTGTGAGCCCGGGCAAGGAGTTGCTGCTCGGCTTGGGGAAGGTCATCTTTGGTCAGTGGTGAGATTCAGGTATATATCCCCTGGAATCACATGAGCGACCCATACCGATGTAAAATAAGGCAAGGTCAGTGGAGACTCATGCTAGATGAGCCAGGCTATGTACCCCAGCAAGGACTGAAGCATGGCATGGAGGTCAGTGAGTGTGCTGCATTAGTATGAGCAGCAATTTAGCTGTAAAACCCACTGTAAAAGCCTAACCTAAGAGTCACAGCTGAGGTCCACACTGCCATTCCTGACCTGTTACAGATTCCAAAGCTAACTAGTTTAGGGTTCGCTGTGCTGATTTTGTAAACACTGTAGAAACAGTGGCATGGGCATACATGTAGTCATACAGAGTAGTGCAGAGAATATGATACCAAGGAGAATCAGAAGAAAATCCACTGATAACTAGCCTACATGAAGAAAAAAGAGACCCAAACTCAGATATGAGTTAACTGGGATTTTCTTCTACATTTCATTTAACCTCTGGGATGGAGAATCCAGCAAAGCTGTGATTTATTTACCATAGATGCACTCAAAGGATACTGCATAACTTAGTGTTCTGGCACAGTGAAAGTTATTTGCAATAATGAATTTTTTAAATTCTTTGGAGAAAAGCAAGTACATATTCCCTTTCCCCACCAAATTAAAAAAAAAAAAAAAGAAAGAAAAAAAAAAAGAAACTTCAGAGTAACATTCAAAGGCTCATTAAAAGCAGACAGGGAAAATAGATTATGGAGACTTCAAAGACTCATGATACTGGTTAAGAATCAGCTCTCTTTTTCAAAGAAAATGTTATTAGCTAATCCTTGAAATTTGGTTTTTGGCAGATGACACAGTATTTCCTGCAGGTGTAGAAACAAGATGGTATTAAAAACGTTTTGGTAATGCACAAAAAACTTCCCAACTAGACTTGGGTTCCATCTGTTCAAGCCAGCCTGAGTGAACTCTGTGATCCCTCATACATGTACTGAAATGTGGCAGCATTTCAGGACACTCACTCTAAATCTCCTTTAATTAGAAAGCAAGTCTGTTAAGGTAATGTAGGGGTTTGCTTTTTTTTTTTTTTTAATAGAGGAAAAATAATGCCTTTATTACTGGTATTATCAGTAATACCAGGGGAACCAACAGAAAAACCAATGCAATGCATAGCAGAAATAGAGTCTACACACAGGTTAACAATTGCATCATTAAAACACCATAAACATGCAGACAAACATCACTCCCCACCGCTTTCCTGTTTACATCAGTATGGAGATGCTTTGACATGTTGTCTCTCTTAAGATCTTCTTTACAAGGTCCCTTGTGTGTCTTTTTGTCTGCTTTATCCATGGTTAATCCCAACTCCTCTGTTAGTTACAAGTCCCCCATTATAAAGAGACAAGCCCAGCCACATCTCTCTCAAGTCCTTTGTTAAGCTGAGATCCTTTGGCTTTGATTTAAAACCTGGCTGTCTCACAATGGCAGTTTTCCCACAGAGACTTTCACCTAAAATTTGGCCCAAAAGATGCCCAAAGTTATGTCTTAACTGTTTCCATGGCAACCAATTGCTTGAAGTCAAATAACTGGGCATAAGATGCCCGTAGTAGTTAGCAACCTAAAAAGGAGCACCTGAATCAATAGGGAATGATGGAATAGCAACAAAAACTGCAAGAAAACTTATTTTCTAGCAATCCCAACAGTTGTTCTGTTGCTGTTTGTTTTCAGATATACTCTGAACAACGTTGCTTATAAATTCAATGCGGAGATATTCAAGTATAAGAAATTCAAACCATGACACAGCTGAAGTTGATGACTTGTAGAAAAGAAACCATGGGAGCTCACTAAGTCTATCATGAATGATAGAGACCCATGCCTGTGTACATTAGGAGACATAAATATTATAGGGACACAATAAAGCTTACCACTTCACTAAGTACATTGCACCTGTCTTGAAGAAAGTATTTTGAAGTGTTCTTTAGATCTTGAATATAGTATACAGGCACTTGCATTTGCTTGGAAGAGACAACTTCTCTTATTGCTCACAAGTTTGTTCTCTGAAGTGTATTTTGTCCCCATACACAGCATCAGATACACAGTGCTGACACTAATATCAGAAAACTTGACACAGCTACAATTGTTCACAGCTACAATTGTTATTAGAATTGCACACATATGCTGCAAAAGAGCCACAAGATGTCACACTGAAGAGTTAAACTGGTTGAAAAATGAATATTTGTTTGCCTCAGATGTCAAGTCAGTTTGCAATGAACAGAGGGGTGAAGAGACAAGATAAATATTTTGGCAAAGATCACTTGTATGTTTTGATTCAGCACCTGAAATAACTAGGTATTTTCCAATACATATTTTTAGTTAGAGCTCTCTGAGCTAGCTGGGAGATCTGGGATAGGAGGTGGAGTATGGCTGATGACCTCAGATAGGATCAATGCAGCATTATTAAACAAGCATCATCAACATTATACAACTATGTGTCAAAAAAACCCAAACAACAAACAAAACCCCAAACCAAATGCACACACAAAACCCATGTAGATTCACATTTAAGCCATTGCACAAGTGTCTTGATTTTCAAAAGCTTCTCATACTGGCCCTTATTGCTGTAATTTTATTGACATTTGCACAGATGTGTCAAAATGCCTACTGAAAAGTTTAATGCGGTATAATACCATTCAGAGAACAAGAGAGCTCAGGAGATTTAATTTTTTTGTTGGAAGAGAGGTTTAAAATTACTTGGGTGTTACGGAATATTACTGCTTAAAGAAAAATAAGCCAGAAGTTAGGAAGTGAAATAAATGTTTCTGGAAATTAAAAGGCTATGTCTTGAGTGCAAGGTGCCTAAGCAGAGCTGTATAAATTACTATAGTTCTCATCTTTCTTGTACAGATTTATCTCCCTGCAGGTGACAACAAAGTGGTGTTGGGTATCCACTCCACCCCCACTCCCCCACCCCCACCCTGACACAGACACTTCCCTGTGTGCAGAGACCCTTGAGGGCAGGTGAAGTAAGGAGTGGGGAGAGAGGCTGCAGAAAAAGCACAGTTCAGGGAGTACTCTGACCCTAACATGCATCTCTTAACTGTGATTATAAACATAAGAAAGGTATCTAGGACTGCTGCACTCACTTTTTACTTAATGTTGTGGGTCAGCAAGTTGTTCATCTTACTAAGACCAGGATCACACTCTAAAAATGCCTGTATCTGCCCCTGGTTTATAGAGGTACTGTATTCCTAGCTTGGACATCTAAGTTACAAACCAGCATCAAGAATTACGTGGAATGAATCTGGGCCCAAATATCTCCCTTTTGGAGCCGGATATGCTCACAATGTATCTCAACACCTTCTGTACTAAGATTAGTGATACCAGGGTTTCCCGTGAACTTCCTGGAGTCTCTTTCTCTTCTCATCTGGAAGGCAGAGAAATATTGACCCCTGGAAGATTTTGAGGGAGCATGAGTTATATGGGGGAAGACATCAGAAAAGGAGAGCGGCCACAGTGAATTATAAAAGCCACAGTGGTTATAAAGTGTCTTGCTGACTTCACCCAATCTAAGTAGGTGGGAACAGTGAGTAGGATAACCAGTTTACAGAAGGTGGTGCTGAGTCATCGTGTATGATTTTTGCTGCATGGAAACTCTTTTAAAGGCCCTATAGCATCTATTCATCACCCATTGTGTTGAACAAAACACCACCTCCCTGTTCGTCAGCTGGAATGGCAGTTCAATTGGATACTCTACCTGTAAGAAGGATGTCAACACCCTTATCTTGGATCATTGTACTTGAAGTATTGGCTAAGAGTTTCATGTGGATTTCTCCCTGGCTGCTCTAGTGTCTGCTGTCAATTTTAGTTTCCAAACGGTGTGTGCTTATTGCTACTTTAACAAAAACTTTTGGCTTAGTTAGGAATATTTTCTCTTCTGCACCTATCTTGACAGCAGCCAAGGCTGTACAGGCAAATAAAAACTTTCTGAATATCTGAAAGGGAACCAGGAGCACTCCCTCTGGTTCTTTACAGTATAGCCACATGCTACCCACACTAGGCTTCCTTCTGTGCAGAGGCAATGATGTTGCAGTGAGGCTGTTGACAGTAGGATGTGTCAGGACACTTTTTGAATGAGTGATGAGGGACCTAGAATATTTAGGACTATACTATTTTTCGAATTGTACCTAATGCCTTACTCAAAAAAGCTTTGATAATCTATCAAGAGGAAGAAGTATGAGGAAAGAAGAATATATTTCAACCTTATTCCTACAACTTTACCTACATTTGTTACTATTTTAACATTTGTCACAATACTTAAAAGCTTACAACAGGCAAAATGTCTCAACAATATTGTTTCCTCTTCGAAACTAGATGAAGAGTTCCAGCCCTGTGAGTCTTCCTTGACAAGCATACAACACTGAGCATTGTAAAGTCAAATCAAATTGAAGTGGCATTTCAGAAAAATCCATGTGCAGAACACATTAAAAATTCACTGCAACATCACTGATCAAGTATAAGGTCTTAGGTTACACGAAATTAGTTACTAAAGCACAAATTATTCTTGAGAGCTACTTATCTTGCTCTCCATAATTAATTTAATACCTTAGATGAAGAGAACAAAGGTTAAGGCTTACTCTCTGTGGGGGTCACTGTTGAAGAATAGCCTCTAATTTTTCTTCTATGGAAGTTCAAACACATCCTAAAAATGCCAGGCATAATCCATACAGCTCATGCAAATGTATTGGAATTGGATTGGAGTAGTTCACATCAACTGTCAAAGTGAATCCTATGCAAAGGTAAAATGTGTGGACTACAGGAAGTAAATTATCAAGTAATTAGCACTCTATATGCATAACAAAGAAGTGAAACAAAAGATGGAAGGGTAGGGAAATGTGTTTAACCTCAGATGAGGCCTGGCCAGAATGTTGTGGTCATGGAATAAGGGGTTACTAAGGTCAACTAGCAACCCTCCTTCCTGCCAGGGTGGTATTTAGAAACCTTCACATCCTGATTATCACATTTGATGGTTGCAAAGCCTTTTCATGCAAATTTGCCTTTACTCTTAGTAGAAATGGAAAAACAGAGGACCTCCAGGGTGCAGTCTGTCGATGCCACGTGGCACGGCTCTGATGACTTTAGTGGCATCAGGCCCTTCATCCCAGATGACTGTCTGAGGTCCCCTTATTAAACCCTTGATATTAGGGGCTGGTAGCTAGCCACAAGCCCTGGAGGGGAAGTGCTATGTCCCTGGCAGCTTAATGGATGATTTGTTTAATAACAATGAGCAATGGAATGAAACGGATACTCTTGCCTTTCTATATAGCTGGGCTGCTTTAGTACCAGCTGACTGACTGGCCCATTGACTTGCTTTGGTGACATTAATGTAGGCCTCTATCTTCACAAGTATCACTTAAACCATGAATTTCACACCTTAAAAGTTATTTAGTACTATTTACTGTTGGTATAAATTTCTTACTGAACTTGCTCTTACACTTCCATTCTGGACCAAAACCTCCCATAAAACTGAAAATGACCCTTTAGAGCAACACCGCTGTTAACGTGATATTTTGTTGCTCGACAGCATGATCTTCATACCTGGTTGTATTCAGATTAAAAAGCTGTTATTACTCTTTGCTTCCAGAGGACAGCAGCAGCAGCAGCCAGCCCTGGACCACAGGGCACAGATATAGTTGCAGGAAGCCCTTATGTACAGACATCTACTCTTAAAAGCATGGCTTTAATAGAATAAAATAACCATATGCACTGGATCAAATCTTTTGCTCGCATAATTCAGAGTGATGCCACCAGAGCTCTGCCATTTTCAATGGCTCACATCCAGCTCAGAAACTTTCAGTCTGTAAATGGGGAGCAGGCAGGTCTCCCCTCCGCTTGGCATCGGGAGGCAAGAAGGGAGGAGGTATTCAGTAGTAGTTCCAAATGTAAAGATGTTAATCCCTGCCTGAAGGGATTAGGAACTTCAGCTTTTCACAGTTCAAGGAGCAGGCCCTACCACTGTTAATCATCCAGAGTAACACTTCACTGGGAACAGGTTAAAGGTCTGTTTGTTTCAGGGAGCGCATACTGAGTGCTTCAAATAGTCCTACTAAAATTGAACAGTCAGACACATCTGAATTGCGGACATGGCATTTCCTACCTACTACAAATGTTTTGTGTATCTTTTGGCTATTAGTATTTGTCAAAATCAGCAACTCCATGGTACAGAAGAGAAAAACCTGGAGAGCAGGAGAAATAAAGTTCGTTTGCTCTTAAGCTGAGACTGAAGTCTGCCTTCCACACCATGCTGGTTCGGACATGTCCGCACACAGGACATGCCCCCATCTGGTACCTGAAGAGGAGACTCTTTATTAGCTGCAAACACAAGAGAGATCAGGATTTCAGGAAAGCATTAAGAGAACTTGAAGAAATGTCATCACTCTAAGAAATTAATGCTATGAAGAGTCAGACTTAAAACTGTCATTTTTAGAAACAGTCTCTGTTTAAGAGGAAAACTGCTGGCAAAGATCATTCAAAACCCAAGTATGTTCACGTAGCTGTAACCCCCATGCTTTGTTTAATGCTTGCAATCTCAGCATCTTTGCAAATGCAAAATACCAGTTCTTTCACTTCTGTGCATACCCATGTCCTTTCATGTCCTTGAACCTCCTTTCTCCATTGCATCTGACTAAGAATTGAAGTGTGTCAGCCAATGTTCACCTGTGGTTAAATACTCTTGGTACAAAAGGGAACACTATTCGTAATACAAAGTATTTCATCTGGAGGACTTGGGTGTGGTGTAATGAGAAGAAGTATGTGACAAAGATGAAAGAAAATGCTCCTTTTACCTCACTTGAGCAGATGTAAACGTGACTTCATGATGTGCTTCTGTTGTACTCTGTTATAAAATGAAAGTTGAACATTTCGTTGTGCTCCAATTTTAGCATTGTCTCCACAGATAATACAGACCACTTCACAGACTTTTCGAGAACATTTTTTTTTCTCCTTCGTAATGTTTATGGAAAAGGAAATTTGTCACACTACCTTGCAAAAGGCGGTTGCTTTGTTGACCAGATGCCAAACTGAATTTCAGACATGGATGGCCAGAAATAAGGTTTACTTTAATCCTACTAATCCTGTGTTGTTGATTGGTACAAGGCACCATTATAGCTGGGTAAGCTTCCCAGGCTTATCGTCTGATTCTGTTTGGAGTCATGAGATCACTTCAGATTCTCAGTTTTTCCCTTGTAAAAGGCAATGTTGCTGCCTCATGTTCCATTTTCTGCTATAAACAATAATGAGCAAAAGAAATCATGGACCTTTGCCAGCAAATGCAGAAAACTCAAAGCAGGTGGTTTGCTGAGCCTGGTGATATGCTCTACCAGGGAGGGTGGAATGCAAAGACGTGTGGAGGTTAGCAGTCTGCCTGGTTAGTTACAGGGCCTTCTTGTACTGACTTCACTGAATCTCCAAGCTATCTTCAGAAGTTGAAATCATACTTATAGAATCGTAGAATCATTGAGGTTGGAAAAGACCTTTAAGATCATCGAGTCCAAGTGTAATCCTAACATCTCCAAGTCTACCACTAAACCATGTCCCTAACCACCACATCTACACATCTTTTAAACAACTTCAGGGATAGGGACTCAACCACTTCTCTGGGCAGCCAGTTCCAATGCTTGACAACCCTTTTGGTGAAGAAAATTGTTCTTAATATCCTGTCTAAACCTCCCCTTGTGCAACTTGAGGCCATTTCCTCTTGTCCTGTTGCTTGTTACTTGGAGAAGAAACCGACACCCACCTCTCTACAACCTCCTTTCAGGTAGTTTTAGAGAGCAAGAAGGTCTCCCCTCAGCCTCTTTTTCTCCAGGCTAAAGAAACCCAGTTCCCTCAGCTTCTTCTCACAGGACTTGTGCTCCAGACCCTTCACCAGCTTTGTTGTCCTGCTCTGGACATGCTCCAACACCTCAATGTCTTCCTTGTAGTGAGGGGCCCAAACCTGAACATGATACTTGAGGTGAGGCCTCACCAGTTCCAAGTACAGGGAGACGATCACTTCCCTAGTCCTGCTGGCCCCACTATCTCTGATACAAGCCAGGATGCTGTTGGCTGCCTTGGCCACCCGGGCACGCTGCCAGCCCATATTCAGCTGGCTGTTGACCAACACCCCCAGGTCCTTTTTCGCCAGGCAGCTTTCCAGCCACTCTGCCCCAAGGCTGTAGAGTTGCTTGGGGTTGTTGTGACCCAAGTCCAGGACCCGGCACTGAGCCATGTTGAACCTCATACAACTGGTCTCGGTCCATCGGACCAGCCTGTCCAGATCCCTCAATAGAGCCTTCTTACCCTCAAACAGATCAAGACTCCCACCCAACTTGGTGTTGTCTGCAAACTTACTGAGGGCGCACTGGATCCCCTCATCCAGATCATGGACAAAGATACTAAACAGAACTGGCCACAGCAGGGAGCCCTGGGGAACACCACTTGTGACCAGTAACCCACTGGATGTAACTCCATTCACCACCACTCTTCAGGCTCAGCCACCCAGTTAGTCTTTTACCCAGCAAGAAGTGCACCTGTCCAAGCCATGATCAGGCATTGTCTCCAGTAGAATGCTGTGGGAAATGGTGTCAAAGCCTTTCTGAAGTCTAGGTAGACAATATCCACAGCCTTTCTCTCATTCACTAAGCAGGTCACCTTGTCATAGGAGGAGATCAGGTGAGTCAAGCAGGACCTGCTTTCATAAAGCCATGCTGGCTGGGCCTGATCACCTGGTTGTCCTGTATGTGTTGCATGATGGCACTCAAGATGATCTGCTCTATTACCTTCGCCGATACCAAGGTCTGACTGACAGACTTGTAGTTCCCTGGATTCTCCTTCCAGCCCTTCTTGTAGGTGCGTGTACCTGTGAAACATTTTCCAGTGGATTTGAGGACCTCCGGTGAGTTGGTGGGAGCCTATTAAAATTTCTCGTTCATCTGTAAGCAGCCAAGAGACTTCCACAGATCTGTGGATTACACTCTAGACATGGAGCACTGACCCAGCCCCATTAGCAGCAGTGATCTGTGCACTGCTATGCTCACACTACCTAGCTGAACAATTAGTACGGCCTTTACAGTTAGGCTTCCTCTTGACTAAACAATCAGTTTTGGTTACTTTTTAAAAATATACTCATTATGTTGTGTGTTCCAACTTGACAGAGCTGCCTCACAGTCCAGAACACCACATTTGGTTTGCTTTATATGTCACCGGGATATTATCTGCATATCTGCTGTCTGCATTCAAGATTCTCTTGGAAAAATTCCTGCCCTTGAAGCTTATCTAGTTGTAGGATAGTTAGAAGGACACAGATTCCAATATATACGATGTACCCCATGTTGCAATGCTATCAAGGCAATACCATCACGCCAACAACTCAATTTGAGTTGAAATAAAAAGATACCTGTTCAGTTTTAGGCTTAACTTTATCTAGGGTTTTGTAGATAAAACTTGAAAGGACAGCAGATGAGTAACAAAGAGCTCCTAAGTCATGATTTCACCTAGAAAGAAATGGTGGAAGTTTTAAAGAGATGAGAACAGCTGAGTTATGCTGATTTTTACTTTAAGATGTTTTCAAGGATTTATACCCTCAGAGAGGTTTTTGAGACTGTGACTAGCCTTCTTTTTTGTGTTCATGGCATCACTGCAATGGAGCCTGCCCTGTTTGTGATGCTTTTAGGTGCTATGGTAATAGACAATAGCTGGTAGTAAACACCACAACCTCCTACATCTAATATCTGTATAAAGCAGATGATTGAGAACATTTCTTATGATCCCTTTTAGCAATGGATGCAACTAATTTGTTAACATTTCCCTGTAGTCTCACAAAGAAGCTGAACAACATGGAAATATAAACTAGATAATAAATGTACGGTGCTGATTCATCTCAGCCCTAGGATGTTATTCATCATTTATACTGAACATCTTCAAAGATCTTAAAGGCAAACTTCTTCTTCTGTGGGTGCACAATGTGTTCTTGAGACCATGAAGTCCTTCCAAACATAATAAAACAGGCCATGCCACTGTTGCCAAGGCAGAAGTTAAGAACTGCATAACTGAGGTTAATTGCTGTAGTGGTGGGATGTGTGACATTGATCAGCACCTCTATTTACTGGTCTGCCCAGCTTTTGTCACTTCCCGGAGGAATTTTTAAGGACATTGATTTACAGAAGTATTATTTGCAAAACTATTAGCTAAAGGATTGAAAAGATGGCTGGCTGCCCTCTCCCTAGTCCTGCCTCCCAGAGGCAGGATGTGATAAACCCCACCTTCGGAAAGTGCTACCTGGCAGAAATGTCAAATGGAAGCAAGTATGTGAGAAGCAGCAGTTCGTGGCTTGGGAATGTGTCTGGGATGCAGCAGAAGGTAGAAATAACTGCATCTGTGAGAAGCAGCTTGGCAGGAGCAAAAGAAAGTGGCATCCTTGCTGTATATCTTAGCTCCCCAAAAATGGCACATATCTCCACTGAAGGCAGTAGTTTCCTCAGAGACTGGCAGCCTACACCTACTTGTAAACCTGACTCTGTGTTGCTGAAGTCAGTGGAAATCTCTGCATTAGTAAGTGCAAAGTTGATTCCAGTGGTAGGGACTGGATGGTGTTGAAAAGACAAAAAACTTTTAGCTGCTGTGGTTAACAGAACAACAAAAATTTTCATTATTAAGAGACTGCCTTATTATACTGGAAAAGACATCTCTGAACACCCTTTGTTGCAAGAGTATTGTGCTTGCAAGAAATTACTACAGCGGGATCATGGAATTGCTCCAGCAAATTGACTGGAAGTCTTTTAAAACTGTTCTCCTAACAATTCTAGTGGTGAGCTCATTCTCCAGTTGGACACTGGGCATTTCTGCATCTGTTCTCATCAAGACACGGGCAGCTCAAAGATCCCTCTGACTGTCCTAGCTTCTTGGCTTCTGATTATATACAGCTTAGGCTTCTGACAGATCACATAAATAGTCTTATTTAAAGCAGACCTGATGATCTCTTAATGCTTTTCTAGGCTAAGGTTTCAAAAGAGTTTTCTCTTTAACTTAGTTTATGGCAGCACTGTATTTCACAGCTGGTTTTAATGTATTTTTGGAGACTATATGGAATCAGTACTTCAGTTACAAGGTATGTATATCAGATGGAGCCATAGCCACCATTCCCTGGCAAACTGTTAGATCAAATGAGCTGAATCTCCTCTACTTTATTGCCTAATTAATTCTTGAACGATCACTGAATTGCAGACATGGGAAACCTGCCAACTTTGGTCACACTCTGTATTGGGTTATGTCAGAAAGGATTGGAAAGTGAGGGTTTTCTTTAATCTGGGTTCACAAAGAGAAACTTCTAGGTAGGTGGGCAGGGGCTTCCTTTGCCTGCTCGCACAATTGAATAGCAAGAGGAAGCAGCTTTTCAGCCAACGGTCTAAATCTCCAGGGAGGAGCAGACCCCACTGGGGAGCAGGACCATGAAAGCACTTGCATTCTCAGTGTCACCTTTGCTGCTAAACAGGACGGGCTTGATTATCTGCAGACAAGTCTTCCTTGGATAACTAGATCTTTTGCAGTTTTTGCAGGCACTACCAGAACTAGGACAGCAGATTAGTTGGAGAGGTAAGTCATGGGCTGCTGAAGTCAGTAGAAAGGTTGCTTTCAACTTTGCTTTCTGTGGAAGCCAGACTGGGTACCAGAAATTGTATGATGCAAGTAGCAGAGCACATATTGCCTCAGGTGCAGGAGTGACAAGGCTGTAGCTGTCTCGGGTGTCTCAGCACAGAGCTGCATCATGTCTGTTAGCTGTACTTTGAACATCCCAGCAGGAAAGAAATAAAAATACATGCAAAAGCCAGTGGGGTCAGACCAGCCATTCACCTATTCCAGTGCTGTATTTGGAAGTGCCAGTCAGGGAGAGCACACAAGCCTGCCTGCTTTCCCTTCATACTTCCAGCATCCACAGCTCATATATTTAGGATGTCAGTGGGTAAATCCAAGCCTCCTGCATTTAGCATCTATATATCTATAACTGCTGTCCATGTACTTGTCCAATTTTTCTAAGGCAATAGGGTAGAAATGTTGTTGGCAACGATACTGTTTTATAAGATGTTGTGGATGTTGCGACTATTCTTATTCCTGGAATGAAAGATGCAGTTGAAACCGTATGAATGAATGCTACCACTTCAACTTAATATGTATACTCAGGTCAGACTTCACTGTGGGTTTAACTGAGGTCAGTGCCACAACCTGTTCGGTTTCATGAGTGGAATAAAGTGGGCAGAGGCTGACAGGAAACTCAAGATGCAAAACTTAGTGGCCATTTTACATTTGGATAGCAGGCAATCAGCTTTGAGCTGCTATCCGGGGCATTAGAGAGCTGTTCTTTTCCAGCAGACTGAAGTTCCTGGATAGGAGTCAGGTGGAAGTGTGGGAGTTCAGCACTGCAGCCAAGACCAGCAGCAGACCCAAGGCAAAGGCCTTGTAACAGTACTCAGGTGGTTTCTGACTGTTTGTTGAGATGCTCATTGGTTCCAAAATGATCTCACTCCAAGTATCACCATCCTTTTCCCTGGCACTTGGCTTCAGTTCGTGTGCCAGCATCACTCCCGTGCTGTACAGCCCTCTGTGGATTTGATGGTGATCTCCTCAGAAGTAATGTGGAGTTTCTTTGCATGCATGGAAACAACCCGCTTGGAAGACTGGTGCTCAGAGGGTGTGCAGGCAATGCCTCCCTTCCAGTATCTTGGCTCACATCTGTGGTGGTGGCCTGGGAGCCACTTCCCTTCAAAAGCTGTCTCTGATGAGCCATGAAAGCAAGCAAACATTTGCCGCTAGCAAAACTCCTGCAACAAGCCCCACTGTCTTTTCTGGAACAAAAACTTTCATAAAAAACCCTGGAATGTAACAACATAACATGTCTGAACACATGCTAGCTGAGTTAGACCCCAAACAAATAAATGAAGAAAGATAATGCAGAGCAGCACCACCTCATGCTGTCTGCCACCACTGCAGTAACAAACACCTCCAGTAGCTTTTCACTGCTCTCATCCCTACATGACTTCTATCATCCAGGAAAAGCCATTGAGAAATACAAGCCCGTTTCTAAATACATGTCTGTTGGACACATTGGGGTTTGCCTCTCTACTGGTCACATTACCCAGGGATTACAAATCGAAAAAGTTTTGAAAACCACAGTCCTATTTAAACTGGATTAAACTTGTACAAAACCAGAGCTGTTCCCAAAGCCCCTCTGGCAAATGGGACCGGTGGTTATGGAAGGGGAAGACTATCGCGGTGATGATCTTCTATCCTGGTCTCCGCAAAGGCTGGAGGGAGGAAAAGGCTGAGCTCCCCATGCGAGTGGATGCTCTCCAAATTATTTTCACCTGCAAGAGTGTTGCCCATGGGAGCTCATGGTGAAAGCATGAACAGCAAAGTGCTGCTTCGTTCACTGTCATTGTAGGAGAAGCTCTTTGTATGGCGGATCTAGGGAACAGTGGAGACACCTATTTCCCTTCAGTGTTTAATGTACAAAATGAAGGGGATTGGCTTGCTCTTGTTGAAATATTGACTCACCAAAAATTTCCACAGGAGAAAAACACTAACTCTTCTGGGTGTTTTTTTAATGTAATTGTGAAATCTGCACAGAACTAATCTAGACAAGGACAACACAGCATTAACTCTGCAAAATCACCTGTTTCTTTTCTTGCCACATGTATAGGAAAGTCCTAGGGAAACAACCATGTCCTTTTAAAGAGAAACTCTGCACGTGCTATAGTTTATCCTTGGAGCAAGGGTGAAGGAGCCCCAGGCAGAACCAGAGTCCAGAAGGTGAGGGAGAAATGGTCAGGGAGGGCGGTCAAGAGCTGCAAAGTGAGGCAGTGCTAACGCCCCCACCCTGGGTGTGAGAGACCTTGCTCTGCCATGGTCCCCCATGCTATTTTCAGAAAAGCAGGGTGGAGGAATGCAGGCTTATGGAACTGTGGCAGAGCAAGGAGGAAACACCGCAGCGGGCAGGGCTGCTGGCCATGCAGGGGACCCCTGCCCGTGGCTCCTGCAAGCAACTCAAGACACCCTTTGTCCTACACACCTATAGGCACTGGTGTAGCTGGTCACATGCCAGCATCACTGACGGAGGTGCCCAGGACTTCTTGCCTCCCCATTAAGTGCGGTCCTCTGTGGTTTGTGTTTTGATAAGCCTCCTTGGACAGAACCACATGAGAGTGCCATGAGCGAGCTGGCACACAAGGAAAGCTTTTATTCTGGAAGCATTTATTTGCTTTGGCTGCAAAGCTCTCTCATATGCCTGCAACACTATAGCCTTCATCGATAGATACAGATCAGTGTTTGTATGCTCAGCACCTTTGCTTGCATCTGAATTTTTTCCAAACCAACAAGGTTACACAGATCTGGCTGATATGTCTGAAGCTTACAAACTTCCTCTTTTCCGCTCCCACCTATAATAGCTGGCTGCCAGTGATTAGTCTGCTAATTAGCAAGGGTGGACCAAAAAGAAAAGGAAAAAAAAAAGGCTTTTAACTCAAAGACATAACCCTTAGGCACATAATTCAGGGATCACCATCTTCTAAAAGAAGCTGCTTGCCCTGCAATGCATGTATCTATATTTCATATAGCGTGCCATCTCCTGCATATTCTTTCCAAAGACTTAAATACAGCAGAAAATTACACTTAATATTTTAATAACCTTTAACTGGGAACCTCTAGCCTGACTACCATGTAAAGGAAGAGACCCAGAAAAAAAACCACTTATGAGGGAAATTTAAATTAGCTATGCAACTTGCTCGAAATTATTGCAGACTTTCAGCACTTTCATGAAGACAGGCTTGGCTCCTTGGGCTTGTTTGTACAGAACCACCTGGAGTTACAAAGCTCCAGCACATGCAAACCCAGTAGCATCTTTTCTACCATACACAACCCTGCAGTGCCACCACAGCTTTCCACAGTTACAGTGGTGCTGAGCTGTATGAACTTCAGTTGGCAGCTACTTTTCCCTCACTAATGACCAGCCTAAAGATTTAAAATTCAAGCCAGAGGACCACTGTACTCTGAAAAAGCTGCATGTCCCTTAATCCCTTGTAAGAACCTCAGACCAGACCATAAGGCTCCCCTCCCCTTCCTCGCATGTTCTAGCTAGCAGGAGATCCAGCCAGAGCTTCGTGTCCCTGTGGGGACTGTGCAAACAAGGAGGCAGAAGTCACCAAGCAGCAGCCACCAGCCCTGAGAGGACAGCTTTGGACCCTCCGTAGAAAGCAGTTTCTTTCTCCAGGGTCCTTTGGACTCTCAGAAGGTGACTCCCTGTGTCACCTCCTGGGCAAGGAAGCACAACAGCTCTGCATGCCAACTTCTCCTGAAGAGCTGTGTACCAGGAAGAGGATAAGTTTTCTTCCCCAAAAGCCTCTCCCTCTTCACCCTGGATAAATGGTAAAAGACGCTGTGAGAGCAGCAGAAAGAAGCAGCTGTGTGAAGCAAACAAGTGAGCCCTTCCCTGGTGTCATGAGCAAAGCCTCGTGGGTCTGCCAGGTGAGTTTCAGGACTCTGCACATTCATATTTCTCCCTTCAGGCTCTGCGGATGGCTGTACTGAGATTGCTGAGACCAGCACACCACATCCACAGGGCTGCAGCTAACGAGCCACCCACTGAGCACACTTGGTTGTCAACTCCATCCCACCCATCTGCATTAACGTTTCGTGCCATTACAAGGCCTGAGGACCCTCACAGGGAGATTGTTAGGCATAAGAAGAAAAAAATATATATTTAAGAAAATCACTGTCTTCATAACAGCAACTTAACATGCAGCCTCTACAGCTCCATGCATCTGAGAGCTGATTGTGCTCGGAGGGCACATGCCCAGCACCCATCTCTAGCTCCAGCCACTCTCCCAGCTTCAGGCAGAAAAGATGCAAGAAGCGCGGTTCCCATTAGTGGGGTACCCCTGGAGGACCACACAAGGACATTCCTCTCCATCCCCTTGAGTAAAAAGCGGCCTCCAGCTTTTCACTGTGTCAGCACAAAGAGTAATTCACATGCATATGAATGCACTTGGCTAATCATAGTGTAGGGATAATTCTCTGTATATAATTACATGCTGTACTAGGCAGTTAACACTGCAGGGATGTTAAGGTCTGCTTATGTGTAGGAAGGGGGGTGGAAGGTTATTGTGCAATGTTCACAGGGCAAACGGGCAGTTTCAGGCCTGCTGGTATATTTTGCATAGACATTGAGCCAAAATCTATATCTAACTCAGTGCGGTCCTGGTTAAAACCAAAAATAGCTGTTGCTGGTAAGATTCAATTTAAACTCTATCCCCTTATCTTTGTCAAAAATTTACGTTTTTGCATGGGGGTCTCCATCATACTGATAGTCAAAGCTGCCTGGCTTGCTAGATTATTAATAAGTCTGGTCCTATGCACCATGTTCACTGTCTCACTTTTCAGAAGTTCTGAGCAGCTGTATATCTCATAGACAGCAAGGGATTAGCAAGTACTTTGTATCCCTGAACATCATGAGAGCTTTGTCTGGGGTTGAGGCTTTTCTGAGATCTGTGACTGAAGGAGAAATATGGAGCCCTCTGGGTAGAAATAAAATAATATAAACCTGAAAACAGAATGCCCTTTTCCCAGTTTTTTAAATGTATCAAGAAAAGTACAGTCCAAAATTGAAAAACAATTGAAGAAGAAAAGTAGAGCAACATCTTTGACTTAGGTGTCAAGCAGAAGGTGGAGAAAGCAACTCAAAACACTGGGGATACAAGATACAGGAAAACTCAGAAGTATTAGCAACTCGGCAGCAAAAGAGATCCAAGCAGTCACAAAATATGAGGCTGGTTTCCAAAGCTCAGGATTCGGGCTAGAAAATTAAGAGGTTTTAAAAGAATAGAAACTTTAATTCCAATTTCTAAGCCTGGAGAAGACACACCAGTCTTCTTTTGTTCTAAACTATTTTTTTCTCTGCTGTCACCACAACCAGATGCTTAATTCATACAAGTCAAGTCTGAAATTATTGAACAATTAGTCGGCTTTCTAAGAGACAGCAAATATTAATAGACTTATGAGAAACTCTTATGAACTGGCAAGGCTGAATCAGGAACCCCCAGTGTCAGAGCAAACCCAAACAGAGACAACATGAATTGGCGACTGAAGCCAGGGCAAATCTCCCTATAAATCCTGCATGAGCCAGTGATTCTCTGTGTGACCTTTGGCAAATCGTTTGGTCTTGGTTTGTTCCTCTGTCTACTCAGCTGGAAAACTGGGTTAAAAAAAAAAAGAAGAAGCAGGAGTTGACTGAAAGCCAGATGCTGAGCATGAGCTAAGCCTTTCCAGGTAAATAAATTATTTTAAAGTAATTATGATAGGACAAAATGCTCAGTATATCTCATGTTTTACTTTATGGACTTACTGCTGGACCCAAGCTCATTTACCCCAAGAGGATGAATAGGATGACAGTTGAGAGGAGGGATCTGGTGCCAAATCAATGGGAAGAGCCATCAATCCTTGCAGGGAACATCAGACTGCCAAAGACAACACTGTGATAACAGCAAATCTCGCCCATATCTCCAGCCCAGCTCAGAGCTGAGGCCAAGGCCAGATGGTTTTCTTCGGTGCAGAAAAGGACAAGAAAGCTACTGGGAGACCCAGGAAAGCCCCTGAGTTGGTCTCTGTGAGACTGGGGAATCCCCACAGGGACCTCAAGGCAAAGTCTCTGATCAGGTTGGTTTGGATCCTGGGAACTGTTCCTGTGGTTTCTGATAGATGACAGGCAACTTTCCCTAAATCCCTCCTCACTCCAAAATAGCTCAGACTGGATAACCTTCCAGAGACACACTGTAGAAGCCATTTGTTAGAGCAGTTTTGGGAAGAGGTTGGGCATATATTCTAGAAGCAAGGGGGGAAAGGGTTGTGGTTTGGGAATTTGGGTTAGGGGTTTTTTTGTAGCTTTGATTTGCCGATGAAGTTCACTTACTAGCATTTATTTACTGCTGTTGGCAGGCTGAGCATGCATGCTGGCTACCATTTATCTGTAATACTGCTGGGTGGCCACTATTCTTGTGTTGTAAGATTAACTGTAAATACTCCTAGGGCATTTGGTACTTGAAGTTTAAGCTATTTAAGTAAAATAATAAAGCATTTTTCTCCATGGCCCCATCCATCTACACATGAGAAGTCAAGGCCCGTAACAGCGTAGCGGTGCAACTCCTTAAGCCATGGGGAGCAGTGGCTATCGCAGCACAGAGAAGGCTTGTATACCTCAGCAGCTCATTCCCCAGGCTAAGCAAGGCAATACAGTGCTGAAAACGCTGAAAACTTGCCCTGCTGCTCCCTTTGTTCCTATGGGAACGCCACGGCTATGAGCTGTAAATATTTCACTCTCGTGGATTTCCAGACCTACTGGCTCTATTTAGCCACCAGTGAACGTGCAATAAATTGCTGGCTTGGAAACTCTTATCTAAGTCCTCAAAAAGATCTAAGATTTCTTTTGACACCTAAATGCTATTGATTTCTCCTAGTTTGATTTGGAGGTCAGCACAAAAATCCCTCCTGGGTTCTGTGCTTAAAAGCCAATGATCAATGAGAAAGGTGTGGTTAACTCTTTCATTGCTCTGGTCTGAACTGAGCTTTTCTTCTTGCCCTGCCACTGTGGTGAGTGTGGGAAATGTCCACAGAAAGCACTGAGTTGGCACTAATCCAGCACATGTGTTTATTTGGGTATCAGAGGTCAGTGATTTGGGTTGGAAGGGAAATTGTTGGCTCCCACCCCTTATAGCTATCCAGTGAGCCTCAACAGCTATGGAGTGGAAGCACAAGCCTTTCCATGCCCATGACTCCTCTTCTTTGAGTGGCAGACAACACCTGCAAAGCCAGCAGTGAGGACTTTCATAGAGGGACCTCCGCTGGCTTCACAACCCTTACAGCTGTGGCTGTACCCGCCCCATGGCAAGACAAGGGATACTGGGGGCACCGTGTGTGCTCACAGCTATGCTCCCGGAGGTGAGCTGCAGCAGTGAGGAGGGGTTAACGGGAGTCCTGTCCCCTGGCAGGGTATGGTGGAGCAAACTGAGCAGATACATACTGCAGAGTTAGAGTACTGGTAATTATCGCATTCATTTTTTTAATAGTTCTTCAGGTGAGGAGACAACTCCAATGTAGAGAATATTTTTGTACTGATACGTTTTATGGATTGCCACTGAGTGAGGGTGAACTTACTTGCCGATTCAAATATCAGCTTTAATAAAGCTTTTAGGAATTTGCCAGTTTAGGAACATAGGGTGCCGTTTTTCTGGGGTGTATAGATTGCTAGCTGGGATTTTTTTTTTTTCTTTTTATACTTCAGTGACCCCTTTTTGGCATTAGCACCAGCTTGCCATTTCCTTACAACCGAGCGGGCAATAACAAGAGCTTAGACACACAGGGGCTGCTGCTAAACTCACAGGCACATACACCAAGCAGAAGCTTCACAGTAGAGCGGCTGGACTTCAGACAGCAAATAACCCCCTTCTGGGTTTGTTCATGCTCCAGCTACAGTATGAAAAGGTCAAGTGCCAGCTAAAACCTGCAGAAATGTCCCCTTTCACTTTTTCTTCCTGGTCTGACTCTGTGTTACACAATGCTTGCACAGCATCTGATCCAGGAGGAGGAAGAGCAGCTGGTTTGCATCTGGTGGCTCCTGAATTGCTCGGTGCCCGAGACAGCCCAGGCTCCTCCAGAAGCTGAGACCTCTGGCTGTTGTGGCTGAGGAGAAGAATTTCCCACCCTTGACTGAGCTAGCAGAGGGCTGTTAGCAGGTACACTGGCCTGTTTGCTCCCATGCTGAACAAGCGTCCCAGCATTGCTCTGACTTTCTTCTCATAATTCCCCTTCCCAGGGACTTCTCCACGTTTCTCTGCTGCTGTTCGCCTTTGCTAGCAGCACCTCTGCAAACTGGATCCTTCCTTATTGCCTCTCCTCTGCAGTGGTTTCCTTGCTCAGACTGCAGCCCTTGGCCGTCTCAAAGGAGAAGAGATCTTGCTCATTGTCCGTGCTGGTTTCTTTCTCCATCAGCAAGGCACACTTGCCAACTTTGAGCAGTTTTGGTAGGCTAACCCTTCTCCACAGGTTCCACGCCAAGACCTGGCACAAAGGTTATCACATACAACCTACACCACCACCCCACCCCACCCCACCCCAGATACATAAACATTTTTTTTTCCCCTCAAATATATAAAACCGTTACTAGGTTTCAAACCTAGGAACCCATCCATCAAGGGCACAGCATGGACAGGAGGATGGAAAGGCAGCAAAGAAATGAAGCAAATGTCCTTTAACCAGCCCTAGACCTCCACTTTTTTCAGTCTGGAGCAGCCTGGGATAATGAAAGCTTTGTGGAGATCTCTGAGCAGGAAAGTGAGGTGAGATCTCCAGCAGGCAGGTATGTGGACTCAGTAGCTTCTGACTTGCTGGTCCACGGAAGGACCTGTCTGCTCCATTTCAGAGGCTGCAGAAGGAAATCTTTCCTCTCCCTGTGTCAAATTGATCACACAAATTTTCTGCAATAGGACAAAATTACAAGAATTACCTCTTAAAGGTGGGAGAGACCTGCTAAGCCCTGTGAAAACCCCCAGAGACCACCCAGGATTAGGATGCCTTAATTAATGACTGCAGACTAGCTCAACCCAGACTGTCAGAAAAGTACTGTCCAAGAGATCCCAGGGGCAGCCTCTTCTTTACCACATTGCTATGATCACCCCCCTTTCCTCTGCTTCCCAACAGGCAGCCCAGTCAAGAAAAATTGAATGATAAGGGGCACTTTCTCACTAAGTGATGGTCAACCCCATGCAATCCAGACCCATGAGTCCTGTCCTTCTCCTTTTGCAACTTTGAACATAAAGGTTCAGCTGACTGTACTATATATCAGGGACAGAGTGAATAATCAATGACAGAAATGGAAAAAAGCTCACAGAAAGCACTAGGCTTTTATTTTATTCTTTTTAAAATTGTAAAATGACATTTTTTGATAGATTCTTTCATGGCTGTATCTTGCATCAATTTTAGTGGAAGTTTTGAATGAAAGAGGGCTGCAGTATTTGGTTCATGGTAATCACTGAATATATAACATTAGTGGCAGCAAAACTGACACTTTAATGTCAAAGTTACCAGTTCTCACCAGAAAAAGAAGTAATTTTTCTGAAATGCATTTGTAAATTCAATGCATGGTTAAGTTTCACTCTCTGCCTTTGACCACAGTGGTTAGTGATAAAAGCAGATCAGAAGGTGGGAAATACAGAATATAGCTCTGCAACAGTTCAACTCTATTTTCCTTTCCTTCTTCCCCTTCTTTTTTTTTTTTTCAGTAAAAGGGACAGATATTTTTCACAAGTAGAAAGTTGCTGTTGCCATTTTTTTCTACAGAAAGGCCTTTTTGCCTCTCTCAGCAAAACTGGAGCATTCTTGTCTGTATAAATGTCACATTTTCACCTAGGGCAAATTCATGGAAATTTACAAAGATTTACAACAAGAAGCAAAGTTTTAATTTTCATGAATATGCCCCAGGTGAAAATGTGACATTTTTACAGAGAGGAATGTACCATTTTCTGCAAACGCGTATTTTCCTAAAGAAATAGCAGTTTAATTTTAAAAGCTGCCCTCAATTACATTTTTTAGAGCTACAAAAGGAAAGTTTAATGCACCCATAAACCGCACACCTTTCCCATTTTGCCGCAAACAGGAGCTTCTTGGTTATATAGACAGTAATATTTTTATTGTCATATTTAGGATCCTTAATCATGGATCAGGACCCTGTCGTGCTAGGCACTGTATAAAGAAAAAACATAAGGCTGGTTCTTGCTTCAAAGAGCCAAGCCCCCATGGCAAGAGGCAACAGCATGGGGGAGCATATGGAAATAAGACAACAGATTATCGGCAGAAGAGGTTTAGAAGTTGATGTAGCACAACCACTTTGTCTCATGCTGGGAGAAAGGAGTCACCACCTATCAAATTGCAAAACCTTTGAATTCGAGCTGAGGATTAGGGGCAGTCTTGGAAGGATCTTGCTCAGCTACAGCAGCCAGAAAAAGATGATGTGCAATGCCATTAATGCAAAATTTTCCATTTGTCCTGCTGTCAGTCAGATAACAAGTTGCTTATATATGAAGATGGGACTGATATAAAACACCAGGACAGAGCACCAGAAAGCAGAAGAGGGTTCAGGGGTGACTATGGCATGAGAAACCAACAATGTCCTGCTCCTGCAGAAACTGCAAGTGCTGTGCTAGGGTACAGCACCAGGACCACCATTTATAAGCTCTTTAACATACCTTTGGTCTATTTACTGCTGCTAAGAGTCTTGGCTGGAATATTTTGTTCAGTTTCAAGCACATCTTAATTATTTTTAAGAGAACAAAAAGAAGCTATGTCCCAGATCCTGTTCTTCAAAGTAGCAAAATCAATTAGACATCTAGAAAATATGATTTATGAAGTAAGACTGAAGGAAACGGGGTTGTGTAATCTAGAAAAGAGAAGACTGAAGGGAGACAATAACAGTCTTTAAGTACATCGCATTTATCTGCAAATATGGGGGAATAATTTTGATGATAGGATGGGAAATAATGGGCTTTGATAGCTGCAAAAAAGATTTAGGATAAACATGAAAAAAAATTCTAATAGTAAGGATGATTAAGCACTAGATAGATTGGCTGGGGAAACTGTTACATCTCCATCATTTTTTGTTTGTTTTTGAGTAAGAGCTTAGGCAAACATCTGTTGTGAACAGCTTAGGTACAAGCTGATCCTGCTCCTGGGCAGAGAAGGGATCAGATCTGTGGTAAGCCATCGAGGTGCTCTGAGCCACATCAACTGCCCTGCTAGAGCTTCATTTGCCTGTGGGGCACAAAAAAAATCCTGATGGAACTGAGCAGAGGCATGGGTGAGAAACTGGGAGACCTGCTGGGCAAGACCACCTCTCACAATCCTTTAAAAATTGTTTGGAAGTTTTATGGCAAGCAGAGTGTAATATATCGTGTGACACATATTATAGCTAGGGGCCTTCAGCATGTACGTATGCTGGAGTTTAAAGAGGTCACTAGTAATTCTGAGTGCTTCAAAGTTTGGTGCAATCTGCAGCTGTTTGAGAACATGACAGCCACTCTCCCTCTGGAAACCAAGGAAAAGGCTTTCAGATTTTTTAAAGGCTTGCTGCTCCCAGAGTCACTCATATCCTCTGCAAATTTAAAGGCACTTCTGCTCTGCAGTCGTTTCCAGACCAGTTTGGGGCAAGACTTAATGAGCACTCCTGAAAAAACATGATTGCTCTAAGAGAGAGCAGAGAAATGGGAAGCAGGAAACGTGGTTACCTACATTGATGAGAAGTGCAGCCACTGAGGCTCAAGTACAACACTAAATCAAATCATAAAAGCACACAAATAAGAGATTCTGGAGACATGCAGAACAGCCAGGAACTTGTGCTCTCCCAAAATTTGTTCTGTGGTTTGGAGATTTGGGTCAGACCACACAGATCAGAGGGAGTTCTAAGTGACAAGAGTGGGAAGCTGAGACCTGCACCACAGCAAACGAAACTGTAGAAGCAATTTGTAGTAAGTGCCTCAGTCCTACCCACCTAAAACCCTGTTCAAATGGAACAAGAGGGAGAGACTGTGGCTGCCACAGCATCCTTCTGCTTCAACGGTGGTAGGTGCTGCTGCACAGCTTTGGAACGGGCGTGTTGGGTGCTGAAGGCACGAGCAGATGGAAAACATTACTGCAGATTTCTCCTGTGATACATAACTTAACCTGCAAATGGGGCAGAAGCTATTTCACTGTTATTGAGGTATGAGCACACACGCGGGCAAGTACCATGCTGTAAGGTGTTGTCATTAAACCTTCTGACACCTTGTCTGTTCCTTACAGTACAGCAGAGTATTTAGCTCTAGAGTGCTTGGTTTTTTTCTTTTTGGAGATTATGACTTGACACATGAAGGCTTTGCTCCTTGGAAAAGCAAACGGTCACCTGATGGTTCAGCACAGAGAAAGAATGGTCAAGAGACTTCCTGTGACACAGAAACCACTGCGGTTCTTGCCCTGCTATTCTTGCTGCCAGCTGAAGTTGCACCTTGCTGTGGAGACAGTTAAAAGCTGCAAAAACACTTACTCAACCATCCTGGCATCACAGATGCATGTGTGTCTTCACACCTCTCCTGCTAATGCCATGGGATTTGCCCAAGACCAGTCTTGGAGAGTCAGAACAAAGATCTCACATTGTCCTCCACAAAGAAACAAAACATCTGGAGAACATGCACTCACACCTCAGCCCCTCATCTGTAAGGCTGCTCCTTACCATGTCTTTCTGCCCAGAAAAACAAACCGTAAGAATGAGTCATGCAGCCAAAAAAACCTCAAGAAACCACCTAACCCATCTCAAACCTATCCCGTGTCAGGAAGACGATGCACATGGGAGCTTTCCCTGAAGGTGCTGTCTTTCTGTCTAGCACCAGCACAGCTCTGATGACAGACAGGACAGCCAGAGAAACATGAATGTAGGCAACGGTGGGAGATTTTCAGAAAGTACACCCACACAGGGACCGGGTTTCCAGCAACCAAAGCAAGGGCGTGTGTGCAGCGTGTGAAGCTGCACGGTGAATGCTGTCAAGTAGATTAGAAGCAGGTGGAAGATTTTTCTCTGCGTACACAGACTGTCTGAGTGAGTCTTCTCCCAACATTTTCAGGGGAAGTGTAGTTCCCTACCTCTGGGGAAAATGAGTAATTTCTACAAGGTATATGTTTGGTCCTTGAGCTCCCTATTTCACATAAAGGAAAATGATGTTTTCCTTTTCCAGGAAATAAAATAACTGTTCTCTCTCTTTCTTTTTTTTTTTTTCTTTTTTTTTTTCTTTTTTTTTTTGAGGGGTGGGGTGGGTAGTGCAGACAAAAAGTGATCAGGAGAATGCTTGTCCAGGTCAGAGGGGAGGATATTCCTATAGGAAATACTCTTGCTACGAGTAGGTATCCTGCTTCTAAACTTTGTGAAACGTCTGAAAGACCTAGATAGATATGCCAAAGGTAGACATATGCACATGGGAGAGTGAGGTGAGTGGAAAGAAGGCAAAAGAAGGGAATAAATTTTTTTTGAGACAGATTTTGACAGGAAAACACTCTAGAAGTCAGGTTGCCTACCAAGACTGATTCATTTCAGCTTGAAGCACAAATGTGGTTGCTAGCCTAATTCCCACAAAGCCACACAGAACTTCCACTAAAGAGTTCATTAGGCTTTGACAAACTATACGCACCGGGCTGTGTGTGCTTGCTGGGCTCTCCTGAGACAGTGGAAAGTATTTAATCCACAGGCAAACATCTTAGAAGGGAAGGTATCCTTTCCTCATATATTTTCCACATAAAGCATTTTTGTAAGATTTATTCAGTGTAACTTTTTTATGTCCAAGCTCCCATGTAGCTCCCAGGAACAACTCTGACCTTGGCTAAGGGTGGGAAATGAAGGAGGTCAGCCCTGAAAACAGCCTTCCCAAGTTGCTCTCAAGTTCGAGGGTGCAGTTTTAAGGCAGAACTTCCCAGTTCAGTGCCCACGGGGTAGGGGTGGGGTGGGGAGGAAGCATGTTTCTGTTCACCAGCTCAGCTCTCACAAAGTACTACTCTGTTTCCTTCCCAGGGAAGTACCTAGGGAATTATGAGCTTATTTTCTTAAGGGGTACCTGCTTCAGTTGGTTCCAATGATCTATTTTCACCTCTCTTTGAGGCAGGCTAATTCACTTCATCCATTCAAGGGGAAAAACAACAATCAAATTAGATCATATTATCAGCAGAAGATAAAATGGTAGGGGTTTTATTTTTTGAGCGTTTTTATCTCAATGGCACAATTTGGAGCAAGTCCAAATATTCAGAAATTCTGTAAATTTGCTTTTAAGAGCTCAGCAGGGGATTTTCATGGAAAGAGCTCCAGTATATGAAAGAATTTCTGAACAGCCGAGCCCATTTACTACAAGATTTCATGTGATTTTTTGCAGTGTGATTTGGGAAGTCTACGTTTCTGGTTGCTACTTCCCACCATTAAATTTTCATTAAAAAAAACCACAAGAAAGTTTTCCTCTTTTAAAAAAATTTATTACACTAAATAGCAAAACAACCAAGTGTTTAATAGGGCTGTTGCCCTAACTTTAAGGACTTGAAGCTTGAGAGGAGACAAACATCTTTTATTAGAGCTATTGACAGGCCTTAGAAAAACAGACAAGTCATTTCTTCAGGCCTGAAGCAGATATTGTCAAAGCCCAATTCTGTCTGGCCTTATAGAACATGATAAACTATTATTTTGATGAAAAAGTTGTCATCCCAGGCTCGACCATGAACTCCGGTGGACTTCCGTTAGCAAGCTGTTCACTGAAAAGCTAATGAAGCCTCCTTTTTTAGGCTCTGGTACAACCCAGCAAGCTCATCTAACTTGATAAAGTATCCTTAGCCACTGGCATGTCAACTTGAAGCTGGAGGACCACCAACACCCTCCCGCAACAATGAGGAGGAAGAGCTTTTGCAGTTGTTGAGCATCATGCAAAAGCCACAGTCCCACGTGCTGTAGGGCCATGCTCTTCTCTTGGCTTCCCACAGCTTAGCAGCCTGCCATGTGGGTTGGACCTAACCTGGAGGGGTGGATGCCTTGGAAATCCAGTCCTACTCATGCCATAAAACCAAGGCAGCCAGGTGAGGGAGACATCCTGGCAATGCCCCTGAAGAAAAGGCTGTGCAGTTTCTGCTCAGCCCAACCACAAATGCCCTGTACCCCTCGATCAGGGCTCAGTCCCCACTAGACACCAAAGAATCTGCAGCTCAGGTGTCTGTAGGAAAGCATCCTCCATGAGCTGTACTGGTCTCAGGAGCATAGTGCCTTCCTACACCTATACCATGGCACTCTAATTAGAAATTAGTCCGTTGGAGACTGTGATCTGTAAAGTAAAACTGCACTTGGTTCTTAAATCTGGTGTTTGCATTGCTGTCCAAGCAGCGTGGCCCTTTTTTTGGTTCTGTCGCTGCACCCCTGAAGGAGAGCACTGCATAGAGAGTACAGCCCTAGAAGTTTTCAAATGGAAAATGGATCATCACACTGCTGGTGAGATATGTAGGGCTGGTATAGTCTCCTTAAGGACAATGGGAAAGAATGCCTTTTCACAGCTTTTTTCCTTGTATGCCTACATAAAAAACCTAATCATTGTTTTACATTTTAAAGAGCTAATTCTTTTTTACTAGATAGAGAATTTAAGGATGTTTTTTTTAAAAAAGTCATTACTTCAAATAGCATAATAACAAATGGAGCTGCTGCAGTGGAAGAGCAGTAACAATAATCTTCAGGCGGTACAGAAACATGGCAACAACCATCGTGGCTTTGCCTCAGCCTTTAGCATCAACTCTTTTCAGTTGTCAGCAGCCCTTGAAAGGGCAGGGAGAGAGATATAACCTGTCATTCAAAACCTGTTTTTTACTCTAAAAAATACCTATTAGTGCCTTCAGCTACTAAAACAAAATCCATCTAATCAATAGCTTACCTTAAACTCACTAGCCACAAATATAAAAAAAAAATTAGCAAATAGCTTCTTTCACCTTCATGAAACTCTAGCTGGGGTATTTTTCCCTAGAATTGCACACAGCTGAGAAAAAACTGGGCTACCCTCTTGCTTTCATGGCTGAGAATATTGCCAAAGCGGTAACTTACCCTCCAGAAGTTCATAAGAAGGAGATTGCCTGCAACTTCCTCCCATCCCTGTACAAAAAGCATCCTTCAGACATCCTCCAGCACTTGGGGCCAAGTCTGCAGCCCCTCAAACACACATGCTGACAGTGTATGGGCTTCAGCAGCGCTGCACTGGAGCTTTTTTGCTACAAGAGAAAAAGGGTGCCTGGTCCCACCTGAGCAGGGAGAAGTTTCACCCAACCCTCGCAGCCAGGGAGCCATGGGGCCCCTCCTACTCCTGGCTTGCATGGACATGTTCTTGCTTTGTTGGGGTTTAGCAAGCGCTGAGGACTTTCTAGCGATGTTTGCTGGGGTATCGAAGGCCCAAGAGTGGCGTAGCTGCCAGGGACCACAGCCAACTCTGCTACGCCAAGGCCAGCTTGGCCATTTGCCAGGATCATAAGCGAAGCAGTTAATTTGCATCTAAATTACTTAGGATTTTAATCAGAGATTAATAAACAAAGGTTTCGGTAATTATTTATCCAGATCACAGCAATAGTGCTTCACACAGCACAGCGGCCAGCATCATTTGCTCTTGGGGCGGTTGAGAAATACAGCTGGAAAAGACAAACCCACTGCTCCGCTGGATCCAGCTTCTCCGCACACGGCTCTCATTTCAGCAGTGGCTGGACCCCCGCTAGAGCAGGGGCTCCCCCTTCCCCTGGGGATGGGGAGCTCTGCCTGCACCCCTGCAGCTGGTGTCTCTGCCAGGTCCCTGACAGGCAGGATGCCACTGCTGCCTGCAAGCAGGGCTCAGGACTGAATCCTCTCCCTCTCCTCCTCCTCCTCCTAGGAGCCACCCTGCTTTAGCATGGCCCCAGCAGTCTTGGGCTGCCATTCAGACCCCCTGAACTGCCATGCTTGAACCCTCTGGCACAAGGTGACCCTGTTAAAGAGCTCCCCCCGCCCCCAACAACAACTTTTACTGCTTCTTCATATCACATCAATAAAAACCCCAACACATCAGCCTTCACTGCAAAGGATCATCTGCCCATGCTGCGCCCTCGGCAGCTGGAGAGGCACTGGCTTGGGTGTGCGCAGACCTGGGCACAGCACCCACCAGGGAGGGTGGAAGAGGGCAGACCCGCTCTCCTCTACAAACACTTCGTGCTGGAATAACACAACAGTTCAGGGAAATTTGTACTTCTCCGTATCAGCCTTAATTCACAGATATGTCAGTTGGTTGGTCCTGTTGATTCCTCTTTTGTAGTCTCAGGTTTTTGTCTTCACGCATGCGTATACTGCAGTTTGGTGAAAAACACCCAGATTTTGAACTTCGAGTCCTCGCAGTAATCTCAACCATTTAGCTTTATGCTACTATAGTTAATCATAGGAAAATAGAGGATTTTAAGTCAATACTGCCTAGACACTGTTGTTTGCTTACAAAAGAAAGGAAAAGGGATCTTTCTCCTTACTTTAAGAAATGTAAGACCAAAAGAACTCCCTGAGCACAGAATTCCTCTGTTCTGCACAGCCACATCAGTACACTTACAGAGAAAGGTCAAGAGAGACTCTTATACAATAAAGCAGCAGCTCGCTTGCCCCTGTTTAAGGAGTCACATCCTTAGCCATTGCTAAAGAAAAAGCCTGCTCTAGCAGGAAGGTACTGGGACACATCACTAGCATGAAGGACATGGATGTTTTTCCAAGAAGCTTGGTCTGGGCTTTCAGTTTCATTTCCCTCAGCAATGCTAGGCAAGAGCAGGCACAGCAAGACAGTTTTAGTTTGCTTTTTGTTAGTGGCTTGCAAACGGAAATTCAACAGCTTAACAGTTTAACACAGCTGGGGATATGCAGCTTCAATGACTAACAGGCCTGAAAGATGTCATAGCTGACTTGGAGGATTTTACGTTTATTCTGCCCAAAGACTTGCTATAACACTATTTGTCACTGCAGGTAATTGGTCCTGCTCAGTCTCTGCATTCAACAAAGAAAGGCTCCAGTTTTTCCTGTCCATGGGTGAAGGAGGCAGTGGTTTTCAGTCCATCTTGGTGGTGGCTTTCAAGATTTCTTTCCTAAGGAAAAGAAAGCTGATAAGTATACAGCTCCTTCTGAGAAGGCCTTCCATGCAGGTACAGATTCACAGGGATGAGCAGACAGGAGGGGAAAAAAATTACTTCCTTATTTATTTGCATTTATTACTATGCAAGTCCCTGTGCATCCCTTGCCACACAATATGCATTTTATCTCCCCTCCTCACCTCTCCTGACCTGTTGAAGTTGTACCTGTCCTTACCTTCAACAAGCACTGGCCACCAGCACTGTGTTTTATTTCTGAGATGTTTCTGTCTGAGCTACTACCTCCTGGCCTCCTCCCAGCCTCTTCATCCTCCTGGGGCATGGGATGACTGATGGCCCTTCCTCATCAGCACTCCTTGCCCCACACTGAGCACATGGTGGGTCCTGGCTCCAGCGCATGTGAAGATTGTTCCTAGTTCAAGTTACTCTGCTGAGGGAAAATCTCATTCATCTTTTTCACTTCAATGTGCTCAAGATACCAGACAAGCACCATCTCAAAACCTTCCTCTAAATAATCTTATACAGCCTGGGGTGCTGGGTGGGGAGGGTGGAAATGGATGAGATGAGTGGAAAAAAGCAGGAGGAACTCTGGAGGAGCTGACAGAGGGGCTGTTGCCTGGTACAGTCATGCACAAGGACACAAAGTTGTGTCTTTCTCTCACTGCTGAAGACAAAATTCAGTGAAAACACCCATACTGTCTCTATGAAGAATTTTCCAGGTTATAAAATCTCAAAAAAAATCATGTTGGAGGGGGTCTCAGGACATCCACTGCTTAAAGCCAGTCCAATTCGAAGAAGTTGCTCAGGGCCATCCAGTTCAGTTTTGACTGTGTCCAGGGATCGAGAAACCACAATGCCTCTGGACGGCCTGTTCCAGTACTCAGTCATCTTCTCTGTTATACTTTTTCCTTGTGTCTGATCAAAATTTCTCTTGCTGCAATCCATGTCCATCATCTCTTGTCCTTTCCCTACGTTCTTTTGAGAGGACCTTGTCCCCACACTCTCCCACTCAGTAGCTTCAGACAGCAAATAGATCCCCCTTTGTGGTTTCTTTTCTAGGATAAACGAATCCTGTTCCCTCAGCCCCTGCTCATACAACTAGTGCTCTTGCCATTACTGTCTACCTTCATGTCCCTCCATTAAGGTCTCTCCAGTGTGTCAACACCTCCCTTAAATTGGTGTTCAACATTGAAGACACAGTTCCTCCAACACAGTCTCTCCAGCGGTGGCCCCAGAAGTGCCAATGCCTCTGTGGTAGGAGATCTTACCACTCTGTGCCTAAGAAGGATGCTGGGGCAAGGAGAAGGCTCTGGTGGAGCCAGTGGAGATGTCCCCAGCACAGGCTGAAGGCAGCCCCCAGTAGACCAAGAAAAGTAATTATGTCCATTTACTCTTTCCTTGTTAGACCACATCTGGAGTACTGTGTCTAGAGGCCCATGATTCAGGGAAGTCATTGATGACCCCAAAGGGGTTCAGCAGAGGGCTACTGGAGCACCTTGCCCTGTGAGAAGATGCTAGGAGAAGTGGGCTTGTTCAGCCTGGAGAAGGGACAGCTTAAGGGACACCTTCCAGTACCTGCAAGGAGGTTATTGAGAACATGGAGCACTTTACTGAGGTGCACAGTGGGAGAACAAGAGACAGTGGTCTAGTTCGGTGCCGCCACCTCCCAGTGGATTCAATGTGGGCCAGCCCTAGACCTGGTATCGCTGGAGGGCCTGAGGGAAGGAGAGCCTTCAGCTCCTGCTGAGATTCCTTTTATACACCCTGGCATCAAGGGCTGTCATTGAAATTTTTTTTTAGAGGGGAGTGGGGACCATTAGGATCCTCATGGCCAGGCAGAGGAGAAAGGTGTGCCTGCCTCCTCATGCAATGAGTGGCACCATGGCCACTGAGAAGTTTGGGAGCTTTGGCATCACCCCATACTCACTCCCATCCATGACTGCCAGTCAGGGGTGCCACCTGATGTGATGAAGGCCCGAGTGCACACACCATGGTCTGTCTTGTCTTCAACTCCAGGGTGAGCATGACCCTCATGAGAGTGGGTCCTGAAAAGGGGACAGCAGGAACAGAACACAGCAAGCTGCCATGAACGCTGGGCTGAATGCACCAGCAGCATGGCCCTGACTGGCATCTTGTGTGGCCTTCAGTTCTCTTGTCCACATCCATCATGGAGGGGACTGACATGCTGGAAAATTTCTTGCATCCTGACTGTAAAAATAGAGTCAAAGTAGGACATTTCCTCTGCTACTTCAGGGCTCATTCTTTGTTACTGAAGCACATCATGTAACAGTTTGCAATTAAAACTATCAACAGCATGGAAGGCCATACCACAATAGCTTTGTAGTCAATTATTTGATTTATAATTAAACATGCAGAATTTCAGCTTACTGACTAGAAAGTAGGACAAGTACTTTCTGTTTGCCTGATTCAAAAAAAAAAAAAAAAAAAAAAAAGCCATGAATCCAGGCTGCAGTTTCTATAGCATGGATAATTTCTTTCCTCCTGCCCTGGCTGTCTAGACAATGAGCACGTTAGAACAAGGTAAGTTTTGGGATGCAAATTTTAAGTATTGCCATAGCAACAATTAGAAACCCTCAAATAAACAAACAGCCAGTGGCTATGAAAGCCCCCCAGCTACCTGGGAAGGCAAGCTGGGTAAGAGACAGAGCTCACTGCAACATGTGGGTTGGCTTGGTGTGCCCCCTCCGTGTGATGAGGCTCTCCTGAATTCACCAACACTGCCAGAGGCTGATGCAGCAGAGTAACTTTGCACAGTGGGTCAATGCTTTGAATTGACCCAAGGACAGTGATTTCCAGCTACTTTTTCACTCCCACACCAGTGCCATGTTGTCCATCCTTCCCTCCACGCCTCTCCCTTGGATGGTGAGGAAGACCTGAAGGTGTTTTTCTTGTGTCAGAGTCCTCCAAAGGACAGCTGTATTTGTCAGCTCTAAAACAAAACACAGAATAAAGAAAAGGTCAGATACGTGGCCATTCTCAGTCTGACACACTGAACTTTACTTTGTTTAAACCTCCAAATCCTCATGTTTCTGGGACCAGCCAAACACATCTGGGGCTATACCATCTCTGCTGAGCACACCAGGTGTATCTCCATGGTCAGGCCTAGCAGTTCTTGGGCTGGCTTTCAGTTTTGATGCACATATAGTGATATACAGGCAATTGCACATGCATCCTGTGAACAACATGCAGTGTGCTAGCACTAAAAAAAGTTTTTACCCGGCTGGCGAGTGGAGCACTATACTGTATGTAGTCAATTCATGCCACCTTCTCTGAGAAGCAGTAAGCAGTATCTTGAAGGCTGTTACACTTTCCTAACCACTTCACACAATTAGTCTTGAGGGCCTTTTTAGAAAATGTCTGTAAAATGTACTCTCCGCTGCTCTCTTGTATGCATTAGATTACATTTTTCTCTTCCACAGCTTTGTAAGCGGCTACTAGAAACTCCCAGACTCTGCCTCCACCAGCCACGCCAGGAGGCTTACGACAGCAGCCAGCTCTCAGTTCCTCTGGGATTTCCATGCTCATGTAATGAGAATGAATGCTGAGCCACAGCTCATTGTCCAAGATCCCAAACATCTGTTTGCGGGGTAGAGGGTTTGTGTATCCATACAACTTATTCTAAAAGTGACTTTCATGTGAGCACAGTGTGATCTGTGCTCAAGACTTGGATGCTTTTTCTACCCACAAGCACCCAGTGCAGGGCCTATAACATCACTATAAGCAGCAGAAAGACTTCAGGTTGCAAGTGGCCAAACATGTGCATATATCTGATGTGGTTTTGTACCTAGAGAGCAGACCTAGCTACCTGTGTAGACAAAACTATCATTACCTTTCCCATACTCTGGTTTTGAACTTCTCTATTACTTATCCTTGAAAAACATTCACCATTAGGGTCATGATATGATAGTGCAATAAGACTTGAGTAGTAAATATCTGCCTTTTCCACCCCTTGATGGTTGAGAAGGATCTTTACTTGGTGATTTGTACTTTAGGGCATTTGTATGCACCCTTGCCAGTCTGCCTTCCTACAGTGATGGTGGACTGTTCTTCATAGATGAGACTACCCATCAGGTCATCAGAAGAACCTACCTGTTTGCATGTGATATTCCATGAAAACGAAGCAGTAATGCTTCCCAGGGGATTGTTTTAGGAGTCAGATTTCAGCCAGATCAGTAACAAGTACACCTTTGTGCAGAAGCAGCTCCTCTCTTCTCACTGGCCTAGCCCAAGCGTAGTTTCCAAAGGCTTGGAATATTTTAGTATCACAGTAGTTGCACGTGCAGAAGAGGCAGATTCCCATCTTAAGAATGTTGCAATAATTGGCAATTGGTACCTTGCAGGGGTTCAGTGGAGCTCAGAGGTGTTCAGCCTCTGGGTCAGGTTGCAAGACTGGAAAATCAGTGGCATTCAGTAAATGCCAAACAAGAAATACTCTTTTTGTGGGTTGCTTGCAATTAGCACAACACTAAAAATACTCAGCATGGTTACAACTTTCATATGGAAAAGCAAACATGTACAGAGTAGAAATCACTGGATCTAAATGCAAGAGAACAAAACCAGGAGATATCACCAGCTATAAACCCATACATTTCATTTGGTGCATTCTTCCTGCTCAAGCCTCATTCCTGAGCAGTCAGCAGTGGATTTTTTTTCCCCTGTTTTCATGTTCAGTAGACAGAAACACATGCTTCGTAACCATGAAGATCAAATGGTAGAGTTCTAAATAAGGGTTATGTCCAGTATTCACCAGCAACATCAATTGTTAAAAACAAAATTAAGACCATTTAACCATATTTTCCTTACTTCATCATGTGGCCATTTTTCCCAAGTTAACTTTTCAGCTGCACAGGGCAGTGGTTTAGGTATGAAGCAACCAACTGGGATTTTTGTATGACTAAATGTTTTCCCCTGGGGTCCGGGAAATTTTTGCATCAGCTGTTGCCAAACCATGCCTGCCTCCCAGATAGTGCAAGGCCATGGCCTCTTGCTGGGGAGGGGGAGATATTCCTCCAAGCCCACTAAATTGGGCATGAGGTGACTCAGAGTGGCATGGAAAACTCCTCTTCCTCCCAAATCATGGCACAGGCATGCAGGCCAAACTCAGCACACAGTGAGAGGCGATGCAAAATGCAACACTGCTTTTTTGAGCAGCTTAAGGGAGATGCAGCCTGAGCTAGAATCCAGGTCTTCTCCCCAGGCCTCTCCTTTGTGCTTCCTTGTGAGACAGGAGCATCTTTTTATTATTCAGACAAATACCCAGAGCACCAGCAAAGAACAGAAGCTGCTGGCTGGATTTCAGTCTCTGGAAGGAGATTTCTGGCACATCTGAGCTCCCGGGAAGGCCGGCATGCTTAGGCAGGCATTTCAGCCAGGTGGTAAAGCTCCTGCCCAGCACTGCAGCATCACATCAGCACACAGTGAGGACCATTTTATACGTATCTATCCAAGCAGCAACCATGTGGGTTTTACTGATATACATTTAGTATGACAAAAAAATCAAAGAGAGCTTGGAGTTCACCTCTCAGCAGTGCGATAGTCTTCCCCACAAACGCATCCTCCTGTGCTTCATCCAGCCACGGTTCAACCATACAGTCAATGACATGGGACTGTGTTGGCAGGGCAGAACAGGGGTGCCCACAGGTGCTGACTGTGGCCAGTGATTCTGAATGCTACTAGCCACCACCATAGTACTGCTTTTCATCTTCCCCACATACCCCACACTTCTCCCTCCCTGGCTGTAGAATATTTTGCCTGGGAGACAGAGAGGAGTATTTTCTGTTGTTCTTCCTCATTAACATTTCCGCCTTCCAGTGAAACACTGAGAGGTTACCATTCATCACACTTGCCATTTCACCAGCTGTAACCTGAATCTGTGACTGCTGGCAAGTACTAAACGTTTCAATTTTGCCCATTCACTTTCCTGTGCTCTGCAGTTTCTCCTGCTTGGATGGCAGTTGCCTCCTTTACAGCTTCCTATGCGGGTCTCTAATAGAAGAGCTGATTGCACACAACCTCTATCTGGGACAGCCTAGGAAGGCAGTAAGCGGTAGCCAATTCCTGCCCAAAGCCATCTATGTATTTTCTTTTCTGTGGCCAGCATGCATGAATCATTTCCTATAGCCAGGTGTCTGAGCCTTACCCAGCGCAACCTGGCTTTCTCCCAACAAGCCAGTGTTCTTATTTCAAATCTGAGGAGCAATTTGTCTCTCAAAGCGTGCAGAAAGCCCAAGTAGTTCTCATGGGTAATTGGCACCAAAAACTGGTTGTCTTTTTTCCACGAAGCTTGCTAGATCTCATTACTGGAACTTCATTTCTAACAGCCACACTGTCGAACATTGACTGGCACATTAAGAAGTATTAAAACTAATGCGGCAAGTGTCAAAATCCAGTCCATGTCGCCAAGCCTCACACCTTGCTTTTTCATTACGTTCATTCACTTGCAAAATTCACTTGCTTATTTGTGGGGAGTGTGAGAGCCATTAGGGAGAATTACAGAGGATCTGCTGAAACTGAGGAAAAAAAGCTTAAGCATCTGCACAGAAGGGAGGGAGGGGAACTTCTGCACGTTGCTTTAAGGCTGTGTAATTAGGACTGCACATACTCCTTGGAGGACAGAAATCGTCGGGGATACAAGCCTGTGGTCCAGAACCGACCTCATCCTGGAAATGCTGGTCTCCGCCATGCAGTTTCTCAGCCACGGTTAGGGTAATTAAACCTGCAGACTCACAAGCATGGTGAAAGAGGGGAAGAATTTGTGGGAAGGAGAGAGCCGCTTACATTTTGTTATCGCCCAGCAGAGGTAGTGAGGGATTTAGGCTGATTACACACACTGCACCTAATCTTTCATTCCCCAGCACCTGCCTCTCACAGGGGCTCTCGTCAGATAATGAGGAGTGACACACGGTGTGAAGTGCCAGCCCTATCTAATCGATGCTGTCATCGCCACTGTCACAAGGAAGCACTATGGGAGATAAATTTAAGCCCGGCTGATGTTTAAAAGGATTCAGAGGCTGTTTGTTGCTATTTTTAGGCAGATTCTCTAACAAAGAGGCTGGAGGAGAACTGCTGAGTTACTGATCATGAAAAACAATTCCAGCTAATTAGTGTTTCTGACCCATATTAGAAAAGCATGCTTTTTTTTTTTCCCTGGGTGATTTTAAAATGTATCTTACAGGCTTTAGTCTGATGTAGAGGACCTGCTGTAACTGCCAGACTTAGCATCTCACTACCTGGTTTTGGGATCTGCTATGTGCAACCATTTTAACTCTTTGTATGCAGTTTCCCCCAATAAGCTATGGCTTTGATTTTCAAAGGTCAGATGCAAACTGCATTTTGTGGCACCATCTGAGCTCACATGAACAACTGTACACAACAAAACAAATGCGTAAGTGGGGAAATTTTTTCTTTAAGGACTGAAGTTTCAATTTGATTCTTCTGAGAGATTATTAGAAATGACTGTGGGAAAATGATGAAAAAATGCATGTAGAGTTCTTTCATAATACTTGCATTGAGAAATATAATAAAAGGAAAAGAATTCCCCTTTTGTCTCTATTTTCTTGCATAATCCTTAGTGTTAAAACTGTGATTGTATCTCTAAGCCCTTTTCTTAACAATTGCTAGTTATAATGTGCCAGCCACGTTTGCACAGATAATAACCTCAGACCTGGTCATGCAGAGGATTACACCCATGTTTGAACTCCTGTACTATGAACCGCCTCCTCGACTTAGAAGAATTGCTCCATGTATAGAAACATCGGGCCTGTGCTTGAAGTTCTGTAGGAGGGCTGGAAGTCATGACCTCTCAAGTGGTCTCATCCAGCTCAGCTCTGTATCACCTGTGCAGAAACCTCCTTGCTGCCTGACACTTGCAGAAGTCTACCCACACAAAAACAAATAGCACAAGTTTGGCATCAATCTGCAACAAGTTAAGATACAAAGTTGGAAAATGTTTTCACATTTATTTTTCCCGAGCCAATGAAAGGAGCGTTTGACCACCTATGGTGCTATCATTCATGAGCACTGTGGAGCATACACAACCTTTGCTGTGTTTGCGACGAGTGCAATCATTGTTTAAAGGACTGAGAAGTTAAATCCTTGGAAGCTAAACTCTCCAGCCCACAGTATGCCCCCACATGTGTCTGTAAGAGACAGTGCTGCAGCAGCTGTTCAGAGGACCCTGGTATGGGTTGCAGTAGGGTTACCCTGCAAGCAGCTGGGCCAGCTCTGGGGTGCTCGCAAACTGTAGGAATATCATATTCCATCTCCACCCTGTTGGGAATGTCACAACTTGCAAGCAAGGGTACCATGAGACTCTGTCCTGTGATCAATGTTACAACAGAGAGTAGCAAAAAAGCCACCTTGGAGGCAGCTGTGCTTTTCTATGGGAGACTAACAAGGCTCCCAGTAAACCTCGAATCTGAACTGCAGGTTTTCTTTAAGCAACCAAAGCATGTGCTGGCCACGCAGGCTGTGCACCAAACGGGCTGATCTGCTCCACCAACAACCACACGGCTTCTGCAGCTGCAACTCTGGAAGTCCAAAGGCATTTTTTGGAGAGGCAGAAAATCAAACCAGACTCTTGCAGTGATGAAGTCTGTCAGGTGACCACAGTGGACGGGGCTGAAACCCTTTTCGTCATTCCCTCTCTCACTTGCAGCATCCGGACTATGATTCTGCATGGTGAAATCCTAGTGTTGAGCTGAGGTCCAGGTCTCTCTTTAACTGAGCAAATGTTTTGAGAGATATTGTATTTTGCTTCAGATGAGGAAAACAGAATGATTTGTGTTTTCTGGATATGTGTTTTCTGTAACATTTTTAAAGAAATATTAATACATAGTCATTTTTGGTAAATCTACTATTACAGAAATTTTGCATAAAAAGATCATGCAAGCTCTGCTCCCACTCACCCCAGTCAGTGACTTCATGGACTGAAGACCAAACACTGATCACCAGGTTAAGACCAACATGTGGATTTGGGTGTATTTCTTCGAAGAAATAAATTACAATCATATTACAATGCACAGACCCTGTAAGGCCCATAAACAGCTTCTCAGTGCCTCCCTTGAGAGAAAAGCAAAGCAGAGCTGTTGTCAGCAAATTTAAATTCTCCATGCAGGATTCTTACCCTCACAGGAAAATCCTAAAGGCTTCAGAAGCCAAAATGCTTTTAAAAAATAGCTTTATAAGGTAGGCTTGCTCTTCTTCCTAGTGTCTCCCTTGTGTCTGGGGTATGATCTTAATTAGTTGGAAATAATTATGATATCATAAAGGACTCTTCTGCACGCAGTGGAGAGGTGGATGACACCATGTATGTTGCCACTACTCTTCTCCTTTCAGCTGGGAGTCACAAAACGTGCCAAGTCCCATGGGGCTTCCAGCGCCGTGGGAGGCATCGTGCCCTGTGCCAGTGGCTCTGCACTGAGGAACACAGATCCTGTTCTTATGCAGATGATCCCAGCCATAATATGAGGAAGGTGGAAAAATAATTGAATCAGATTAATGTTAAATTGTTAAATTAAATAAACTCCTTTTCAAAGTTCGACATGATTTATCTGTTGGTCTCTCAGTCAGCTTTATTCCGGGCCTTCTTGAAGTTCAAGCACTTCCTCTGCTACTTGCTTCACATCTATTGGAAGTGAACCTGCACTAGAGCCATAGGTAGGATTGTTGAAATATGACTGAAGTATATCCTAACAGGCTCGAGCTTGAGGAAATCCAGGTTTCTTTGCATTCCCTGTGGCTTTAGGCCAAGCTCCACTGATCTTCTCCTTCTTCACTATTTTTCCAGCATGACTGGACATGCTGGATATCCATGCAGTCCATCACGATTGGTTTGCAGGTAATTACAGTTTAACAAAGGTGACCAAATAAAAGTTTTAATGAAAAATATCTCTGTACTTTTCAGAGTTTATCCTCCAAATCAGACTAGAGAATTAGGTAAGCACAAAGAAATGTATTTGTGATACGTTGTGTGAATTTGTGAGCTGTGTCTTGATCTGTGACCATGTCTCTACAGATGGAATTGTATTTGAGAAAAAATTGGGCCATATCATATCATTTACTTCTCACAGAGGAAGAAAATTCATTTAAGGCGGAATCCATGTTTATTAGTAAATGGAGAGTTCACCAGCTGGGGAAGGCAACCCACAGTGGGGGCTAGGACTGACCAGGTACTCCCCTCAGATACTCACAGGGCAAATACACCCTCCCCACAAGCAACCTGTTAAAAACTCGTAAGCTAAAATCTGTGTGTGAGATCCCTTTCTCAGAATTTTTAGAAAAACAAGCAGCACTGGTAACAGCTGGTTGCCCTCATTGTCTGGGGTTTTTTTTGCCCTATAAATCTAACCAGGAGACTTGAGTAGGCAAAGAATATGAGCAGTTGTTTTGGACAGGAGGAGATCTGTATGGTTGCCTTCAAGCTATGGGGTAGAAATAGGTGACGGTGGCATCTTTAGCATCTAGTACATCACTAACTTATTCTCATCAATATAGGAATATTCAAGCTATTCCCCTGGAAAGATGAAGAAGTGCTCCTGGACTGTCTTAGGCAGAAGAAGGAGCATGATTCAGTAACAGTGGAACCAGGTCCAGACATTTAAAGATAAAAACTAAGAATAATAATTAAAATGGATGATAGCACACTAATTTTAGCTGCATACATGTGTTCCTGAATGCTCCTGCACTTTAGTTTGTGTGCTGGGCTTGGGAGGGATGACACATGCCCAAGAAGTACCTGTTTCCCCCATGAACTGGAGCCTGGTGTGACTGGCTCACACTGCAGGCTTTAGTCTTTACTCATCTTTAATCCGATGGACTACATTTGTGCTATCTGAGTTAGATATCTGGCCACTAGTCTGCACATATGCCAATGGAGCGATGGCAAGGTGTCCCATCCCACTAACTCCAGTCAGAGTAACCACGCATGCCAACCTAGACATGTGAAGAAATCGTTGCGGGGTTAAGCCTCGGGAAACTAAAGCAATGCAGCCTGATTTCCCAGAGTCTGCTGAGTTCTCAGATCTCCTGTTGAATTCAAAGGAGCTGCAGGTTCTCAGCACTTCAGAAAATCAGTTTGTGCCAGTTATTTATAACAGAATGATGCCATGCTGACTTAAAAATAAACATTTTCCCCCCTGCCCCCTCTTTGTGTCCCATTTTAACTTACGTTTTTTCCACTGGGTTTTATCCATAGCTTTCTCGCCATGAGTAAAGGAAACAAAATGCGTAACTTTTAATTAGAAAGTAATCTTTCAACCTACAATGTAAGCGAGAATTTAAAACCCAGCAAAAAATGTTGCAAAGCCTGTTATCCTTAGTTACAAAATAAATATGCAAACCATGTCACCATAGTCTTCATAAATATCTTTCAGCTGTTCCTTTTAATAAAGGAAAATACAAACTCTTCTGTATTGCTCTGAGTTTAAAGTAACTCAAATGTTTGGTCTACCAACTTTGACAATGTCCCTTTAAGTTTCCTGATTTCTGTGGAAGATCTAGCCCTGGGGTTTTTTGGCTTAGACACAGTACTTGTCAAAACCCTTCAGACTCTTTTACTGAAGTGGCTGATGCTGAGCGGTTTTATTTTTTTCTTATTCTTTTTTTTTTCTTTTTTTTTTTTTTTTTTTTCCAGAATGACCTTGTTTCCAGCTCCAATTTCATGAGCAAATGTGATCGTGTCAGAATTTTCCTTTGGAGAGAATTTTCATTTTACGGATCTGACAGATTTTCAATTTCATGCTTTGATTTGAAGTTTCTGTGATTCTTTTCCTCCTATATTTTAATCTGACAGCCTGTAAGGCTAGGGGGACCTATCCTAGAATGGTTAAAGCAAAAGGTTTTGCATCAGGAGATCTGGGTTCTATTTCAGTCTAATCTCCAGACTTGCTATGTAATTTCAGCAATATGAATCCATGAGTGTGTGCATGTGTGTGTGTCTGGTGTACTTTGCTGTGTCTTGTCCTATATATATATATAAATAGGCATTTAAATAGTGACTATGTCCATAAAAGGGTAAAGCTTACCCACCCTATTTCTGTTAATGCTTTTGAGTATTTTAAGCTTCTTGGCTGTGAAAGAAAAAAAGAGATATTAACACATGGTAGCATTATGGTATCAGCACGTTCTCTTCAGCAGTTGAATTTTGACATACTTAAAATTAATGTTGCATTTGCTGAAGTTTTGCATGTCTGCGCATTCATGCAATATCCTAAACACACTATTACTTCAGTGAACAGGCAGGGAGGGCTACAGGCTGCACAGATTAAAACACATGACTTTTGCCTGCATTTTTGGCGTCTGCTGAGGTGGGTCCTAACACAAGTTCAGACTCCCTGGCCAGTGTGGACTGAGAGACACCTCTCACAGAGGCTCCAGCCACTGCCAAATAGGTGTTTCAGAGAACAGATGAATGTTGCCAAAGTTTCCTATTCACCTGATGCAGAGAAATCTAGGCGCTTCTGCTCTGTAGAGCACATCTCCTTGGGAGACTGTCAAAGGCATGTATTTCTCCATAGGGAAATGAGGTGGTTACTTTAGAAAGACTATTTCATTAGGTGCCAAAAATGTAGATGCAAACTACATGCTTATGCTGGCTAGATCCCTATCACAGAGATGTGAATATTTAGCTGTAGATCTTCAAGAGTCCTTCATCTGCTCCTCATCTGGTAACCATTAATATTTTTATATTTCTGTATTCATAGGTGAGGAATTCCTCACTAAGAAAGGCTATCTGAAATTTTTTTTTAAAAAAAAGGTCAGTCCAACATGGATGACAGATCACACTGTTGAACACTGAAAACACCGCTCCATGAAAATCGATTATCAGCACTCTTGGCCAGGCTCAGAACCTCTGTGCTTGCAGGCTGTGTCATGTATTTGTAATCGAGCCCAAAGCCTTCCTCTTCCAGCTGTCAAACAGAACTGGGAAGGGAATCTGGAAAGCCACAATTTTGTTTTTGCAGTTCAACTGTTTTCTCATTCAAGAATTAGATAGGAACTATGGGACTATTTACAATTTGGTTATTACCTGAAATGTGATCTGTGTAATTGGTCATATCGTTCATATTTATTCTCTCTCAAACCAAACAATTTCAAGACCATAAAAGAGGTTCAGTCTTGTCCCACCAGCCTTGCCAGTGAGACTCCCCAGGTGATCACTATCAGATGTGTTTTCACATGATTTTAATTTTACAGATTTATTTTCTGGTCAAAAAAACCCCCACAAACCAACAACAACCAAAACTGGGAAAATTAATCTACTTGAAAGCTGGTAGAAAGCACATAAAAGGAGATCTGATACTCTAAAAGAGAATTTGCTATTGTCTTCAAATACTGGTTTTTATCAGCTTTTGTTCATTCAGAGGCGATCTGTATCCTGCTCATGCAGAGCTTATGAGATCTGATGAATGATCTGATTCGTTTTCATTCATATTCATTTGAAGGAGCATAATAAGTGTGTAAGAAGAAACATGGCTCTTCCATCTCTGTCTAAATACCCAAAAGAACAAAAGTCTGGGGCATGGGAGGGACTGGTTCAAGTGCTGTCAGGACCTGAAAGCCAAAGGAGATCATTCTTGGTCTTGTGGAGGGACAGTAAGCTCTTTTTGGTATGTTTACACAGTTTCTGCTACAGGGGGCTAGAGCATAAGGTCAAATGATACACTAAAGCAGTAATACTCCATAGTTAAAGACACTAAATCTAGAGAGGGATATAAGCTGAGGGGGATATAAATTTGAAGAAGGGTGTGAAAAATATAAATTCACAGAAAAATGCACACTCTTAGAGCTAAAAATGCTGTGTTTTAACTAAGATAACATGCACTGTTTCAGTAATACTGGTCTTTAAAAACAGATATTAAAAATGGCTGCAATATTGATAACCTGTTGCTAGTATTGGTCTCTCTGTCTCCCAGGGAAGGAGCAGATCCAACAGCATCCTCAGCTCTTGGCAGGGACGCAGTGCTAAAGCAGAAGGAGAGCACTGGTATAAGCACAGCCCTTGGGGGGACTTTCCTACCTCTTAAAGTGAGGAGTTTTACCTTCAGCTGGGGAGGTGGAAGCTCTCTCGCTCTTGCCAAATGTAGTGTGGGACAAAGGGACAATCAGAAGTAGTTACTGAGAGCACATGTATCTTGTGTTTTTATAGTAACTTATTGCCCTGTAACTTCCTGGATAGTATGCCGCATGTGGTAACAGACTTAATTATGCTAATTTATTTTTCTTGAAATATAGGCTCTTTCTGGTTTTGGTTGGTTTAGAAGCGTGGGGAGGTACCAAGCAGGGATGGGCTTGCAGTGGGGAGGAGTTATACATATGTTTGGTATTTTTAGGGATTTATTTCATATTGCAACCTTTTTCAAAGCCAGCTATTACTTCTCACTGAACTGTGTTCAAAAGGCCAGGTAAGCTGTGTGTGAAGAATTCCCCCGAGATACTGCAGTTCCCCAAGCTTTGACATGCCCCATACATCAAAAGGCCTGGGTGCTCAGTGTTTGAACAGCACTGCTCACTGAAAGGGAAACCCTTCCCCTCCAATGGATGTGACCTACTTAGTCTCATATGGCAAAGGGAACCGTTAGAGAGCCTTTTCCCCTCCTGGCAATACAAGTGCAATTTATTGGTCTCTGGTAAGACCTTAGCATCACACAGAAAAACCCAGCAGCCTTTCAGTCAGAGGAATGGCAGATCAACGAGCCCTCTTTCCCTCTTTCCTTTTCCCCTCCAGTTTGTTCCCTGTGCTTCCTCATCACCATCTAAGTCTTAGTGCCTTTGCTTGTAGGAGTTTATTGGGTTGGCTTCTTAAAAAGCACTTCTTCCAGGAAGGTCTGAAATCCCAGCCCATACTCATTCTTCTGCAGCAGGAACTTCTGCGGATGAAGCACTGGGTTTATTGCAATACCAAGGACAGGCATCTTAAAGGTGCTGCTAGTTTCAGGGACAGAGTTATTTCAGGAATCACAGAAATACTGCTTCATTAGAGCACGTTGCAATGCTGCGAGTATGACTGCCCATGGACAACCCGTTATCCTTTTGGGTAGGAGTGGTACCTCTTAATGTTCACCGTCAGTAAGCAGGGTCTTTACTTTGACAGAGCCATGAGCCCTCTCTCTACGGTCAGTGGAAATAGACGGTCATGTGAAAGGACAAGGTCCCCTTTTTCCTCCACGGGGGGACAAGTGTCAGGCTGTCACAGCAGCGCTCTTATGATGGGACAATAAGGCTAGGTGCTGTGAGCCTGGGCGGTGTGCGGAGACATGTGTAAGTAATAGGTCTGCCACAACGGGGCTGGGGGACAGTCCCTGCAGATGCTGGGGCAAACCGTCCTGCTAGCACGGGCCAGCATTCTTCTTGAGACTCATTATAGGGGGTGGGTCCCAGCATGAATTGCAGTGTGGGTGACAAGGGGACTGGGCCCTGACAGCTGACTTGGGGGGGATGTGATTTGATAGCACCTCAAATTGTGGGGATGAATCATCCTTTGGAGGCATTTGTGGCTCCAGACACAATAAAGTGAGCTAGACAGCCCTGCTTTCAGTCGGCTACAGCTAGATGAGAGGAGCCCCACTGGTGTCTCTACCCTTTCCAAGCCTCCACAGGTTTGATTTCTCCCCTCTTTTACTGTGTCTGCTGGGAAACGAGCCAAAGCCACACAGAGCTGGAGCTGCTCCTGATGTTCCTCATGTTCCCACTGTTCATCTCCAGGGCTTTGAGTTGGCCCTTCAGAGGAGTTGAGGCCAGCAGGGAAATTTGGAGCTTGATCGGCTTCCTAAAGGGGGGAGTGTGGATTCAGGGGGTTGTTTCAACCTCACTCCCACCAATGGTTGCTAAAATAATAAAAACTCATTTCTTTCCATTCGCTCAATTTGCATTTGCTATGTTGGTGGTCTCTTTTTCTCCCCATTCTTAGAGTCTTTCCTCATAAATTTAATCACAACAAGTTTCCTAGATTTGTGGAGTGATTCCATTACATTTCCTAACCACCCTCTTTCACATCTGCATTACCTGTCTGCCTCTGTTTCCTCCCTGTCCTGCAAGGATCTTTAACACACACCCCTGACCCCACTCAGCCATAGCCCTTCAGTGCTTCTGTCGTAAGCACTGAAACAGGCTGAAGTAGGCTTGATTATTTGTCAGAGTAAGACTACAGAGTGTCCCTTTGCTGCTCCATGGGAAAAATCCCTTTCCCTGACACTCAGCTCAGATTTACAGCTCCTGTCCTATGTGACCAGCAGCTCCCCATCACCTCTCCCCTTCCTTTAGGTGGCTAGTTTCCAGACAGCGGCTCATCATGTCTGTCTGGGGTTACCTTACAAATGAGGAAACTCACCGTGTCATGCTGATGGATGGCGCTGGAGGTGGGAAACAATGGCTTCCCCGTGCCCCGTGCCCAGGCAAAGATATGCCTGCTGTTTGGAGATTGGGGTGCAGACCCCCCTGGCACCCAGGGCTCATTCCCCAGAAAGATCCATGCCACTTCTCCCTTCCTGGATAACCGTGACCTACCTTTCTGCATCTTTTTACCTCTCTCTGGCTGAATGCCCTCTCTTAACCTTGCAGGAATGTGGGTGCATACTAACCAGAGGGGATATATAAAACATGTCAGCCTGTGCATAATACCATGTGGAGGCGCTTACCTGAGACACCGGGGCATGAAGTCTACAGTATGCTGCTGGGGAGCAGGAAAATTTATTGGTGGCTTTAGGCCTGACAACCTTTGATGGCTGTCAGAGTGGCAGGGAATAGAGGCAGAGAGAGATTTGTGCTTCACCCCTGCCTTAAGTACTGGGACTTTATTATTCAGTTATTAACTTCTTACGTAGAACCTCCTTCCTCCAAAAGCTGCAGTTACTGGGGGCGGGGGGGGGAACCCCTTTCTGCCCTTTCCTTGTTTCCTTGAAAAAAACACAGTTACATATCCTGTGGAGTGTTTGTTTTGTTTTAGAAGCCTTTGCAACAAAAGGGTAAAAAGTCTCAGCAGTTGTTTTTTGGTTTTCCTTGTTTCATTGTGTTCCAGCCGACCAGCTGCAAACCTTTTTTCATGCCTTCATTGTTTTTTTTACTGTCAGTGGTTTTACGGCTTGAGTTCTACTCGGACATGTCTTGCAGGTGTATCTCTAGTGGTAAACCAAGGCTGCCCTTGGCTCTTTGATCTGGGTCTTCAAACAACGAAACTGAGCGCTTATCTCTCCCTTTTATCCAGGTGGCTGTGTGCTTTGCCAGCACTAATGAGTCCAATCCCACAGCACTGAGGGGACAAGCTGTAGGTAACTATTGTCCCCATTTAAGCGGAGGTGGAGAGAGGCTCACCCGGCACAGCACGGCAAGGGGAGGCAGCGGTGCCGCCAGGGCAGCACGCCCAGCACTGGCTGCCAGCACAGGCTCTCCAAAGTGACTCCCTGCTTTGATAATCACATGGGGAGAGCAATAGCAAGCAAGCCGTGGCAGGTGTCGTTGCTCCTTTGTAGATTGAAAGGCTGGTCGTAATAATGAGAATACATCATGAAAAAGCATCCCTCATTTTTAAAGCGCTTTAAAAAAAAGTAGTTCTATAACTTCCCAGGTACACACTTAGCCCTGTGATCACTGCTCAGGCTTACTGCAACTGCTTGTCTGCTGTGCTCTCTTACTAGCTACTGCCAGAGCTCAGAACATTTTTTTCCTGGGAGCTGAGGATATGTGTAACAGACAATGGAAGCGAGCCAAAAAAAAAGAAAGGACTACATCTCCCTCTTAAAAATTCACCACCTGCAATTGTACCCAGTCTGCTGTAGAGCATAGCCTGTGGAGCATCCTGGTGTGCAGGAGACAGTAACTTCACAGCTGGGGACACAGGAGGCCTAAAAGGGCTGACCTATCTGAAGCTGCAGGACAAACAAATAGGAGAAGCAACTGGGTTGCTGGCAAGGGGCAGGTCATTTTGTTTTAGCTGTTCAAGCTTGGACTAGATCTCCAGAGGGCCCTCCCAACCCTGACCGCTCTGTGATTCTGCAATTCTGTGAGAGCCCCACTAAGAAGTGACACAGAAGTTGGTTCTTAGAGATCACACAATCTAGCAGCTGTTCAGATGCAGACGGTTTCATATCCACTGCTGGCATGCTTTTCCATACCCTCCAGAATCTATAATTCCAATTTTAAGAAATGAAAGGTTGTATACTCCTTGTTACAGCGTGAACTGTGCCTAGATATAGCTTAATGCACAGCTGTGCGTTTAGCTGGAGGGTATGGTTTCACAAGACACCTTCAGTTGAATTAATAACTCATTGCTCTGCTGTTTTAGTGGGCAGAATTGACTTATCTTGCAATCAGACAAGTGCCAGATCTGGTGCAAGGAGAGTCGGGGAGGTGAGGAGTGTGTGGTGCGGATTGGGATCTGGAGGAGAACATAGAGGGGACCCAGGGGTGGAGGAGAACAGGCTCTCCCATCCTGTAGCAGCAGCTAGCTACTAATTCAATTTATCCATAACCGAGCCCTTACTGACTGAAGAGAGACCAGACAGCAATGGTGTCTGGACAGCTGAGTGACTTCTACAGCTACAGGGGGAAAGCTTCTGAAGGCTTTCTCTCATGGCAAGCTCTGTGCTTCAGGCCACTGTGGTGAGGACTCAAACAGCAACCACAAGAGTGGTGTCAGCTTGGAAGCCTCATTACTCGGGAGAAAACAAAGGCAGCTCTGCTATCAAGCTCCCCCAACAGTGTTAATATTAGACTAGTATCATACTCCCATAAAAATGGATGGAAGTTTTAATGGGCATACTGTGAAAAGTAGGAAAATAAGGGAAAGAAAATATGTATTCATGAGCCAAGTTGGTTTAATAAAGTAATAAATATTTAAAGAATGATGCTTTTGAAACAAAACTAAACAGGATAATGGAAAGGTGGAAGAAAATGCAAGTACAACAGAAATGAACTGCATGGCTGTGAAATTCCTAAACAGGGTCTGAGGAGGGGAAGGTAAAGGGAGGAGCTGGTCAGAGATTTCTACTGACTTCTGTCTCTAGGGTGTCTCATAAACCACCGCATAGCTCAAATTATTTCATTCCAAGACACACATTATAAAGACAAACCTGTTATTAATGGGAAACTTTCCTGATATGAAAGGCAGTACGAGGTTGATCTTGTTCTTGCCATATGTCTTCTGAAATGACAGCTAAAGACGGCTGAATTGCCTCTTAGTGCTAAGCAGTGGTTACTGACTAAGGAGAATTTTTTTATTGAGAAAACTATTATATTCCTTTCCATGATAATAAAATGATGCATGACATTCATTAAAAATGCTAAGGCTTCCCAGGTAGCTGCTGTGCCCTGCCGGGAACATGGTGCTCTCCTGGTGTTCAGGCAAGCCCAAGGAATCTGTAGAACTGGTTGTATATTTTCAACATCTTTGCAATCCCCCTTTAAGAACTTGTGATTTGAGTAAGCCCAGGAGTGTCCTGATGCTTCTGAGCTGATTCTTGTGTGGCTAATCTTTGCTCTACTATTTTTAGATAATTTTCCAATCTGCCTGCTTTTCAGTTACGTATTTGCTCAAAGTGACAGCTTATTTATGTGGTCCGGGAGCATTTGCTATTTTCCTCAATATGTCGGTCTGAGCCCTGCAAATGCTTTCTGACTTAAGCAAGCTCCAGTTCCCCTTATTGTTTGCTCCCTGCTGTGGGAGAGGTCCCTTCAGGGCACACGACCACCCACCCACGGGATGCTGCAGGAAAAGGGCACAGCTCAGCCTCCTCCCTCACCCCCTGCCAGGCACCCTTGCTGCCCGCCCATATAATAATAATAATAAGAAGAAGAAGAAGAAGAAGAAGAAGAAGAAGAAGTAATCTTTACGGTTTCAAAAGTTTAGAAAGAGTATGTGCTCCTACAGTAAAAGCATGAATGCATTGTCAGAACACAGCAGTGTCCCTGGCCACAACTGCAGGAGGTCCCTGTGGCACCCGACAGGGGCCAGGGAAGGTGCCCTGGAGCAGCTACAAGCCAGGCTTTGCCATGTGTCACCCAAAGAGAGGCACACAGCTGAGGCCAAAGGGTCTTGTGGTCCCAGACCTACTTAAACCCGCATTTGTGTAGCTATGCAATAAACGGCAGCAAGCAACAGGGCAAAAATTGCAATTTGTTTTCACATCTGTTTTCCTCTCTGCCTTAAAATAGCTGTGAACCAAAGACTGACGGGTGAAGCCTGTGGCTGCAGGAGCCAGGCTGCTGCATCCTGGCCACCTGGCCACATGGGTGCTTTGGTAGCTGCAGGGACACACTTCTGCTCCCAGATGGAATAAAAACCTTGCCAAGACCAACAAGCCACCCCACTGCTACATCCTTAAGGGAGGTAGCTGGGACACGGTGGGGACATGAGCCAAGGCTGGAGCGGGTGTCTGTTGTCCTTTTCCCCATGAAAAGGAGAAATGCTCCCAGACCAAGAAACAAAGACCTATTGCCTTTAAAGCTTTATTACCTTAAATAGTTGGAGGGATTCAGAGCTTCCCTCTGGGTCTGAAGCAGGGGGTCCACAGGCTGCAGCCATACTGTGGACTGGGAGAGGTCAACCTTGGCAGTGCCACTCGTTGAACCAGCATGTGAGCTGCCGGTGGTGGGTGACATCTGTGTTGCCACTGCGAAGTAAGACTGCCATTTTGCTGTGAAAAAGGCAACATTTCTTTATGCAGGCAGGGAAGTTTCACCTTGACTCTAAACTAGGACAACCCATGTGATGTTTGCTGGAGGAAATACAGTGAGAAAAAAACTTGTGATGGCAGAGAGATGGGCTGGATGCTTTTTGCTCATCTCTGAGTCTATAAAAGTGAGGAAATTTCACTTAGGGTCATATCTGAGCATCTCTGTGGATATTCACAAATCTGTCAGGTTTTGCTCCACGAACAGCACTGAGTTGTTTGGCCGAGGCAGTTCAAACCCACCTTCATCCTCTGGTGAAGGAGCTGAGAAGCAGCGGAGGGTCAGGGGAAGCGTATTTCAGCACAGCGGTTTGCATTTCACACTCCCATGCAAACTGTGTGGGTTTGCACTTTTAGGAAGTGGGGCTGCCCGCGAGGAAGAAAGAGAGGTTTATCTGAGCTGGCGCTGTGAACAGCACTTGGCTGCTATAGCTGCCACTTTTGTTTAAGGCCAACATGAGCTCACGTGCTTTACACAACTGCAGATGCTGTGGGCGTTACAAAAAATCAACAACTGCTGACAATATAGCTATGGATTAGCCCAGACCCAAGCAATTCCTTGAACTTTGGACACTGAACTCCGCTGAAGTGCCAAATGCTATTTATACAGGATACAGGCAGAATTTTAATTCTGAATTTTCTTACAGCTAAAGTCTTGCCCAAAAATGGATTCAAAGTAGTCAGATTAAAGCCCTCAGAAACGTTTATTTGGGGTTTCTTTCTTTCACATTTGTGACTCAACAATCTGGCAGCAAGCGGCCTCCATTATTCTCATTATACAGGGCAGCATGTTTGAAGAAATTGGACCCGATTAAGTCAGTTATGTTGATCTTGCTGAACTACCTTTTCCAGCTAGAAATTACGTAACCAAGATAATTTCTGGGTGATAAATATCTCTCATTTCCTTCAAAACCACAGGTGCCTTTTGCCCTGAGAAGGCTGGCCAGAGCAGCAGGGTGGTGAGGCCAGTGAACCTCCCTCCTCTGACCCAGCAGCCACCCATGCCGCTTGTTGGGCTGCCTTGGGCACCTGTCCCCACTGAGAGCGCCCAGGCCACCCCTCACCACGGGTCTGTGGTGCCAGGAGGGTTATGCAGCCAGGGCTCACCACTGAGACCTGACCTGCGTGCAGCTTCTGTGAGATCCACTTTCTCACCTGGTGAAGCAGAGGGGATAGAGCTTGGTTCACCTTCGGGACTGCAGGGTATTCAGGTACTGCAGTGACAGAAGTCCCAGGGGAAGATTATACATTGAGAAAAATGCAGATGGCTGTGGCATTATCACATCTCTCTGCCATATGCAGGTACCCCCAGACCGAGAACAGGAGCCAGCAAGGACACATGAGAAACCTCTGAATGTTTTTTACCTTACCAGTAAAAGCCAGTGCTTTACCATACCAGGTCAAGCCAATACAGCAAACCCCTCCAATCAAACATGATAGGTTGGATGACAAAACAGTGTTTCTTGATGTGCCCTCAATGCTTTCACATGTGTATATCAGGGCTTAACGTCCACACATGGAGCGGCTCACTCGAGATCACAGACTTGCAAGGAAGTTTACTGCAGACCCCCTTTGTCTCCATCTCCCCTCTGTTCGACCCTTATAGCCTCCTTGCGTTTCCCTGGTAGCCTCTTTGCCACCTAAACCTTTGCCGTCTGCTTTCCCTGCTCAAATACATGTTGCTGTCTGCTCCCATCTGCACAGCACGGAGTCTGCCTCGGGGGTTTATTCCAACAGCAAAACCTCTGTCAAGGTGTGGGTGATCTGGGAACTGGGTTACACGTGGAAATGTCCCCAAGAAAGCAGAGTTTCTTGATTTCAGAGCATGAACTTGGCTTCAGAGAAGCTGGGTGACCCCTGGAGATTTGTAGAAATGGGTGTGTGTTTTTAAAGAGCACGGAGGCATAGTTATTTTTGTTCCTTGATCCCATAATCCCATCTCAGGGCTCATTTCTGTCTTTGGGAAGGGATTCCCACTGTGGGAGAGGCTGTAAACTACTGAAGAAGGGAGTTAGAAGAGGTCAGCTCAGCCTTGCCTCCCAAGCACCCAAAATACCTCAGTTTCCGGGAGGTGATTAACATCAGGAAGGTTGGTCTTTAATGGGAAGAAGAAACGAGGACCATGAAAAATTATGCCATCAAACAGGACACCTCAATATTAATCTGGGGCATTAAAGAATCAGTCAAAGAAAAAAATCAGGAATGTAGAGAGCTGCAGAGGACAACCACTGTCAGCTGCCGATGGCAGAGGTCCCCAAGCTGGTGGCACATGCAGCACACCCACAGCTGGGAAGACACCACGCTGCTCCTGAAAGCACTGTGTTGCAGGGTGATGGGCAGCATGGTCAGCCCTGGTTTGAAAAGCACTGGAGGTCAGGAGCTGCCCTCAAGTTTACACAGGTGTTCAGATGCTTGAGCTCATTTGTCAGCTGTGGGGCACAACCTGCTATGCAGATCTTTGGGGCAGCCATGGGAGGCTGGAGAACATGGGCATGAACTTTGTTTCTGTCTATGCAAAACAGACATAAAGGAGGTAGATGAAATGAAGAACAGGATGCAGGCTGACATTTCAAACACTGCCAAAGTCTCAGTCTGTGGATTCAGATCCAGTGCTGTCTGCAATTACTGCAAACCTTTTCCCTCATAGTCTCGGTTCTGATGTCATTGAAAGGACACCATCAACTATGTGTTGTTGCCAAGTACTTTTCCTTTCCCTTCTCCTCTCCTCTCCTCTCCTCTCCTCTCCTCTCCTCTCCTCTCCTCTCCTCTCCTCTCCTCTCCTCTCCTCTCCTCTCCTCTCCTCTCCTCTCCTCTCCTCTTTGTTTTGGGGTTTTTGTTTTTGTTTTTGTTTTAGTATGTACTCTTCATAGGCTTCAAGGCTTCTGAAGTTGTCAGTTACAACAGGTTTTAACCCATAAAGAAAAATCTCCCTGTAGGCTTATGACTCTAATAAAGAAAAATGATGGAGCACCTTCAGTCAGCAAGCCCTGCCCTGTGTACATACAACTCACATGGGTAACTACGGACCATGCATCAGGATCAGCAGGAAAGGGGCAGGTGAACTGGGAGGTGGCAGTGGCCCATTTTCTTGTGCGAGCTGAGGGAAATGGAAAATAATGTCAAAGAGCAACATCAAGAATGAGGGAAAACCAAAACCTGAGCATACTTTCAGTAGTCATGACTGGGGGAAAGAGCTTTTTAAAATCCCTAGAGACCTATGGAGATCTCTAGATCAAGAGCAACAAGGGGCTGAGGGCAGGTGGTGGGTGAAGATAGGAAAGTGCTGACAGACTGAGGGAAAGAGAACAGCCATGAGCCTGACTTCACTTTCCATATCTGTCCATGCAGACAAACCAAAAGCTTTTAATTTTCAAAGCCTCTCAGATTTAAGTCCCTTTAAGGTGCCTCATACTGAACAGGCAAAATGGAAAGAGCTAAAGTCACAGGTCACTGCTGGCAAAGACAAAATGTATCTATTTTTTAAAATCTTATTTTGAAATTACCTATAGTTTATAACTATCTACTGAGATTTTCCTAATGTTTTAAAATAGTCATAGTGTGCATTTTTGGAAGAAACAGTATCAATTATCTTTTATTTAAATTTGGAAATAAAATGTAGCTTTCCTGGCCCTCCAGTCAGCACTAAATCAAGGAGGATTAAGCAATGTGCAGTGCATTTCTCATTTTTGCCCATTTGGCTTTTTTTTTTTTCCTCACCCCCAGAAGGTTATGGCCTCTCATCCTGAGCTGACATTAGACACCAATCATCACCATTGGTGCTGAAAGCTCCGCTAACATTTGCAGCAGCAGCTACTTCTCAACTAAATCCCCATGTTTACCTTGAAAAATGCCAATCATCCTCCAGTCTCAGTACCCAACCCATCCAGGGTTGGCTAATGGCAATGTTTACCCGCTACAGCAAAAGCATCATCTGAGCAACCTTCTCCCTGGAGAGGCAACTCAGACAGCAATGGCAACCCATGGAATCCTTTCCTTCTGGGAGCCAGGACACCCAGAAGCAAAGCGTTGGGAGAAGGAACTATTTTATGTCTGGAGACACCTGGCCTCCTGGAGCCTCACTGAGAAGGGGAAGTTACTGGAGGTGATAACAGTCTGATTGAGGTTCTTGCTGAAGTCTCCTGTCATCTAGAGTGCATAATTGAAAGGGGAATTTGGCCTTCTATCTCAAGAGGGTTGTAAGCTCAAATTAAATTTTCCAACAAATCCCTTAAGTTCTGCAGAGCTCCAGTGTAAGAGCTGGAGAATTTTTCAGCTAACTCACTGAAGTGGGGAAAAAAAGAAAGGAGAAAAAAAGAGGAAGGGGAGGGGGGGGAAGGAGAAAAAAAGGGGATGGGGAAAGAGAGAAAGCTTTTTAATAAATAAAATACAAAGCAGAGTAATGAAATAAGCATGGTAGACCCAGTGTTATTTGTTTTTATATTAATTTTATGCTGCCCCCACAAATTCAATATACCACAGTTTTGCATATTAAGAAAACATGTGCAACATGGAAAGTATTAAGGAAGTGTTGTAAGGGTTATGTTAGAGGAGGGTTGTTACTTTTGGCTGTCTGAGAAGTTGTCTGGAGTCAAGGAATGTGTGTGTCAGCTGATCAAGACCACAGAAGTGATTAGCGAGGGAACCGTTAACAACGCTGCATGTCAATGCACATCTTTAGGTTAAGGAGTTAATTGCCTCTCTCAAAACTGTGGTTTTAAGACTTCTGTTGACCTGGAAAGAAAACCCAATGGTAGTTTGAACTTGATCCACATTTTTCAAAATTCATTTCACAAATACAAATGCTAGATACATCTCCTTTTAATTCCTGCTGAGCATTTTAATGTTGAGGTAAATGGCTAATTCTGTGAAGAACGAGGCAGCCATGAACTACACAAGCGTTTACCCACCACCTCCCCGGTTTGCTACAACTTTTTCTTCTCTGGGAAGCTTTTCCTTGACTTCTGAAGTGCACTTCTCCAAGACTTCAAGTGCGTGTACAACACAGCACCTTCCACAGAAGCACTGATGTGCAGCATCCTTTTCAAAATGCCCTCCCTGCCCCTGGGAACAAGCACTTGCTGTTCCTTCTGTTACATCATCCTCTTCCCACCCCTTACCTGTAAGCCTGAAGGATCAAATATGGTCAAAAAATTAATAGATCAAGATTTCATAGGCTGAATGAAGAGAAAGGTGTGTTGTTGGAAATGCTTTGGTGTCTTCTGCTTGGCAGCACTGCCTGGACCCACCCTGGGGGCACTGGACACCCTCCAGCCTGGTAGGTACTGTCCAGAGAGCTGTCCTGGGTGCCCTCAGCAGCCTGATCTGAATCTGCATCTGACCCAGGCTGCCCACACCAAACCAAATCCACTGCTCTTCAGCTGAAACACTGATGTGTCACCCCATGAAAAAACTAGGTGGTCTTTCACAGGAGGTCCCAGGCTATTTCCAGCTTTTAGAGATGCTCCAGAGCTGTCCTCGCTGGACCATAGAAATCAGCGGGGAGACACAGGCACTTTCCAGACGAGACGTACCCACACGAGGCAACTGCTACCTACTGTTCCCACTAGCACAGCCAGGACTGCACCGTGCTAACCCAAACCGGTGGTGTACAGGTATTGCTCACTGCGCTGCGGTCCATAAGCAAATTAAAACCAACAAGTCCCAGCTGAACAGAGGAAAGAATAAGCATTTGTTCAGGTCAGCTGCTCTGATCTGTTCACATTTTGCTCAGCTCCCCATACGCTGCAAGCCAGAGCAATACGTGATAGACACAATATACAATTAAGTGGGGCTTTTCCTATTGATAACATGCTCGCACAGTCAGTCCTACCCTGGCCAAGGCCAGCTGGCTCTGGGTGAAGCCCTGCCCTCAGCCAGCCTTGAGTAAATTACCTTCCCCTCTAGCTCTGGGGCCACAAACACCGATCCATACCCCTGCACCAGCTCGCAGGCTGGGAAGCAGCAGATGTAGGGTGAGCTAACAAGTTCAGCTGGTGCCTGGAGAGAATCGGTCTTTTCAGATGATAGATGCTGGGAGTGACGGCTACGGCTGCGGACACTTTGTGTCCCTGCCAATAGCTGCTGAACACAACTGCGAGTCCTTGCAGGAGTTAGGCACCAGCAGGTTTAAACAATAGGCAAGGTCCTTCGTGATCTCAGCTAAATTTTTAACCTGAGAAGAGGAGAGCAGCTTTGGTTTGCACAAGCACCTACAGATTCAGATGTTTATTTCAGTTTGGGTTTGGTTTTGTGGGGGTTTTTTTGGTGTTTTTTTTTTTTAACAGCTGGGCTTGTCTTCTCTAGATATGAGGTTTTCTTGAGATATTCTGCATTTAATTATCAGCTGGGATGGAAGGCTTGCAAGCACAGCTGTTATTGCAACATTTCAGTGCTTTGACTTTCAGGCTCAGATGGAATGAGCTGTGCAAAAATGAGAAATCAAGAGTAAAGCAAACTTTCTCTAACTTTCAAAACAACTCGATGTGAGAAACAGGCTGGGATGGATTAAGTGCGCACATGGACCGGCTGAGCCACTGTGGTGATGAGTCACGGCGCTACACTGACGTGACACCATGCCGTGGTACTCTGCCTCTGCAGAAATGCCTATGGGAAGGGCTGCTCTGTAACGTGCGGCTGAGAGCCCTGGCCTGCCATAAATCTCTCCGTGGGGCTGGGTGAGGATTTGGCTCTGCCCTTATTTGGTCAAATAGCCATAATTCTTTTAATGGCTGGAGCCCATGACAGATAATGACGTTATTTGCAGAAGAAGGTATTCGGCTATTGAGTGTGGATGTGGGGAACAGTATGGGCTCCTTGGCTTGGTTGCTGAGGCAGCGACATGGTTGTTACTGCGGGCAGGCATGTGCATGGACGAGTGTGTGTACAAGTGTCTTCCTGCCCCCACGGTGTCCCGCAGTTGGACCCTCTCTAACAAGGTGACTGCAAAATACGAGCATGTGCCTAGGTGCAGCTTCTTTTGTTTGCTGCTAAAACATTTCTTCATGACCTTGGAAAGTTTAAAAGCTTTTGTTTGGGGAAGAGACCTAAAACAGGACACGTGTCTCTCAGGCCTCCTTGTTTGCTTACCCTTAACATTACCTTGCAAAAATGAGAAGAGCACTCGGGTACTGCAAGGGTGCATCGTCCCTCCGTGGGGGTGGGGCCAGGTTGTCCTTTGCACTCCGTGTGGCAGAGGCCACCTATATGGCAAACAGGCACCTGCCTGCATTCACAGCCCAGGCCAGCAGCTTTTGTTTCACATGCAAAGCTCACAGCCAGGGTATTCCTCTTTCATCCCCATCCTTTCATCAGCCCTGGCTGCTGGGTCGCTGCTCCCAGCCAGCCGTCAGGCTGTGCCAGAGGTGCCAACATTGCTGTGTCTGGGTTGGAAGCCAACAGGGAAGGTTGTGCTGATGATTATGGTTTTCGTGCCATCCTTCACCTGCAGTGAGCTTGCCCCAGGCATTCCCGGTCTATGTTGGCATTTCAGGATCTAGGGGGGCTTCTCTTTCCCACCCTGTCCTTGGGGCACCTGCCTGCTCCCACACTGGAGCAGGACCTGTCTCTTGGGCAGCGCATGCATCCCCCCTTCAGCAGCGGGGAGCGCTTTGGGCCGACGCAGTGAGGCTGATGACGGGGCTCACCTCCCACCTCCCCTCATGCCAACCCGTTAAAACCCAGGCATCTATTTAAGGTGTCCATTTCTGGCAGTCCTGCTCCCCACATGCCCACCCTCCCCGCCTTGTTTCCCACCTCTACCGCCCTGGCGCCAGCACAAATGTTCTTCAGCAAGCCGAAGGAAGGAATTGGCTTGGCTTAAAAAGACATGGGTTTTGCCAGGTTGGCATCAATTCACTTCTGTTCCTTGATCGGGGTGGCAGCAGGGCTCGCGGGGCATTGCCAGGGCAGGAAGGGGCAGCTACGGGGCTGGGGAGGCAGGGGGGCAGTGCTGCCGCGAGGCTGTTCAAGGCGCGAGTGGGATGGGGACCGCGGCTGGGTGCCGGGAGCCGGGAGCCCTCCTGCACTCACTAGTGCGGCCACCCTGCGGGAGCTGCCCTCCACAGGTGCCCTGCTCTCCTCGCCAATGCAGAGGGAGGCCAGAGGAGTAGCTGACACAAAAGCTTTAACTCTTCTTAACTAATTAATAAATAATTAATTAATTAAGCAAGGCTAACTCCACCTCTGACGGCTTCCCGAGGCTGCAGAAAAGACTGCGGCAGACGAGGATTTGAATCCAGATTTCCGTGGCTCATGCCCTAACGCCTGGATAATCTTTCCTCTCTGGGGGCAGGCATCTGAGAGCCAGACTCTCGTCTGCAGTGTCAGCGGCAAATAATCAAGCACCATGACAGCAGAGACAGCCTCAAGCACTTTTTCCTCTCAGAATTAATCAGATTATTTCCTCAGGATAATATTTTATTAATGTAACTGTAACCCGTTCCATTAATACCGTTATTCACGAGCAGCCGCCTGCCACGGGCCTGCGCTGCCGTGTGGGATGCTGGCGGGTGAGTTCAGCACCTGCCCCCGGCCAGCCGCATCAGTAGAGGTTTTCCAGTTGCCTTCACGCTAATGCTGAATAAAGTCCAGGTCTCCCTGTTCCCTTGTCAGATGATTACAGGGTGTCCTGGCTGCCTTTGGGGGGCCAAAGAATCCAGTCTGTAAGCTTAAAGCAGTGGATTTCTAGGAAGGCAGGATTTCAGACAGCTTTGTGGAGCTCTCCCCATTGCCTGTGCAAGAAAATAATCTCTTTGGCTGGCTCATCCCATATTAGCTTCCCGATTCATCCCCCAGACTCTTGAGCCAGGGCCATCCATACTTCATTAGTTCACTGAGCCCGGTTGCACCTGCCACATACATGTTAGTAGGTCACTGCTGATTAAATAATTCAGCCTCTCTGAAATGACAGTCGTCAAAAAAGTGGGTTATATGCTGAGGCCAATCCTGTTTGCCTCCAGGAAGGCTGATGGTACTGGCCAACGGCCAACGTTGTTGGGTTGAGAGAGATTTTTGATGGAGGAGTTGCAGTAACAGGCTGGCCGTGTCAGAAACAGAGGCTGTGATTTCTCTGCCCCGAAAGTGTTTTCAGAGCAAAGATCACTGCTCTCCTGCCTCTCCAGGGCACAGAAACAAGAATTCAGTTTCATTAATTTTCCCTGTAGAAACACTTAGCTAAATAATTATGATAGGCTGCTGCCTAAACATGAAATATATGCGTGCCACAATGCATAAGCAAAATACAGCGAGGAATGCCTTCTAACTTCTCTTACAAAGCTGGATATGGTGGTTAATACAGATGTAATGATCCCATTTCTAAAGGGACAATATTGACCTTGTATATTAATCACATAATCCCAGACTGATTGAGGTTGGAAGGGTCCTCTGGTGATCACCTGGTCCAACCCTCCTGCTCAAGCAGGGCCACCTAGGGCTAATTGCCCAGGACCGCATCCAAGCGGATTTTGCGTATCTCCAAGGATGGAGACTCCGCAGCCTCCCTGGGCAACCTGTGCCAGGGCTCAGTCACCCTCGCAGTGAAGAAGTGTTTCCTGATGTTTAGCAGGAACCTCCTGTGTTTCAGTTTGTGCCCATCACTGGGCACATAATAGTCCCAAACACTCTGGCAGTCTTCTCTGAGAAGGTTAGCCTCGGTGCTAGAGGAAAATACAGCTCATCTATGTTTACTCCTTTATGGTGGGTCCTTGGAAGTCACAGTTTCTGACTCCCCGCTAGCAGAAGGACCTTTAGAAGAGAAGCTGGAAATGCTCTTTCTATTTATAGCCATGGAAACTCCACATCCAGGCATGTCAGTCTGGCAGCTTTCACACTCTGCACTTGACACCAGAGACAGGACAGGTTTGAGTAAAATATCAGCTATTTTGACACCAGATATTTTGATTTAGAATAAATAAAACCATGCAAAATAATGGTGTATTCACTGAAATTTCTTTTATTTGTTTTGGAGAATGAAAAGGGTAATACTGAAGCTGTTAGTTTTGGGGGGGTTATATGGCTATTATTTACACATTGGATACGATGCTTTAGGATGGCAGCAATGCTGCTACATATATATCGACAGCTGAATAGCACTGCTGCCTATTTGCTCTCTTTGAGTATCACCAGTATTTCTTAAAGCTCCAGCTGCTGGAAGCAAAGGATTAAAAAAAAGTAAGCTTAGCTTTAATTCTGAAAAATCTGTGGTCAAGCATTAAAAAGGTGCCCTGAATAAAGACAGAGGAGCCAGAAGTCACATTAAACAAACTTCCCATTTCATTTTTAGTTCGCACTATTTCTAAGGCCACCTTGTAACTTTGAAAGCTGTATTCATAAATTTCAGTCACTGGGACTTGTAACACCTTGGCCAACATAACACAGAGAAAGTGAAAACCAAACCCTTTCAGATAAAGTTGGGTTTCCTACTAATTTCTTAAGTCCCTGAAGAATGTCTAAAATTTATTTTTACCACTTGGGATGTGTATTGACTTCTGTATTTCACTCAACTTGGACAACAAAGAGAGACCAGTCTTTCTCAGCGCTGTGGCTACTGTGACCTGCAGAATTACTGCTTCAGCACCTGCCTACAGCAAACTTAACACGCGCAGCAAGCGAATTCACGTTCCCTTTCATGTCACCCACTTCCCATTGTATTAGAAGATGTATAATAAAACTATTGACGCAAAACAACAGCTACTAACACATACATCTAGGTTGAGGATTAACATAAATAACTTGTGCCCTTCTAACAGATGAGAGGATTATATGGTATCCTATTGTGTAGAGAGTAAATAATCAACCTGATTTCTTTCAGACAAAAGCTAAATTTGAGGCCTGAATTATTACTTCTTCCCTAATGATAAAAGACAGCTGCATAAGGCAAAATGTGCAGTGATGTCTGAGCACAAAAATTAGAGCAACTCTCAAAAGGCTTTGCAAAATTCAAAGAGGAGCAATAAATACTCCTATTTAAGGGAAATAAAAATTGAGATATTTATTAATTTTATTAGAACTGATTTTGATATCTCACTCCTCTCCTGCCTTTGATCCCGCTGCTTCTTCTTGAGACTAAATAGATCAGACTGTTAATGAGACACTTCAGGATGTAAAATTACCTGCAAAATTGTCCTTCTCCCTGGGAGCTTCCCAAGCCCAGGCTCAGTTACCATTACCATAAGCCGCAGAGCAATTCCTGAGCTTGGGATTTGCATTCTCAGGAGATGCACACAGTGATGCTGTTATACCTGAGGGAGCAGAAATCAAAATGCATGAGGTCAGAGGACAATTTTTATCGGTCTGAAAAGACACCGATTTTTCAGGGAGATACAGGCTCTCCTCTCCAGCTCATGCAGAAACTTTTCCATGCAGTTCCTGAGAAATGCAGAGTTACAGAGCATACCTGCTGTGGGGCAGGGCAGCTCACACACGCTTCTGATGGTTTAAAATAAAATTATGATTTTAAAATGATGCCTTAGGTTTGATGCAAACATCGAGAAAAGAGAGTGAGAGACAGAGACTCACACCTTCTTTTACTGACTTGTACAGTGTTATTTACAAATTCTCAGTCTACTAGGATGATCCCACCCTTCCAGGATGCCAGCTGCTGTTTGCAGGACTGCCAGATAGAGGAGGGGAAAAAAAAAAAAAAAGTATAAACTTCTAGTTGTCATGATGCTGTATTTTACAGAGTCACTGCTTTAGAAACGAGATGACAACAAACTGGCTTCAGTTTTGGCTACCCTAGTTTAAGAAAACAATAAAAGGAAGGAGAAAAGGCCCAGAGAGAGAGAGGCAGCAAAACCAACCAGAGACAAAGAAATGTCTGGAAAAAGACAGACTGAATTCCTCTGTCTATACTGGAGAAAAAAAACCACAGAAAATTATAAAAAAAAAAAAAAAAAAAAAAGGCAAATGGAGAAGTAAAGCAGAAACTTCTGTAAATACATTTGTATAGAGGTTATACTGCTGAGCGTGATTACAGGTATTACTCTGTCTCAGTTCACAGAAGACAAAAATTGCTGTGGTCTAAAGTGAAGCGGATACTGGTCTCGAGCAGACTGCAGCAATCCATGCTTCAGGATTCAGAGATGCCAGAAGAAACACCAGCACATCAGCCAAGGCAGTGATCATCCAAAGTCTATTTACTGAACCATTTTTGACAACTTTCGGATTCTTCCCTTTTCCTGCAACACTTTTTGGCACTGCCCAATGTCAAAGTGACATCCAGGCTGAGATAGGCCAACCTGGAGCAACAGCTATGTGTGTGCTGTGTTAGTGTTGCTGTTAGTCTCAAATGTTATTTCTGTAACTTTTCCCGAACTCTATCAAGCACCCTTGGGTTTCTGTGCTCAATGTTTGAGCCCAGTGCAGGTTTTCACAGACCATTTCAATATCCAGATTGCAAACCTGCAAGCTCATGAAATGAACTGCACCCAGCCCATATGTCATGAAGAGGTCCCTGTGCATCATCACCCACACCCAAAGCCACTCCAGAATCAACCAAACCACAGCAAAGTTGTAAGCCCAACCATACATTTGTAGGCAACAGCAAAAGCACGCCGAGTCCCTTGGGCTGTGGGTTGAGAGCAGGACCAGCCACTAAGCACCTGTGCTCTGTTCAGTCTTTCCAGTTTGCGCAAACCCAAGCAACTGCAGGGTGCCAAACTTAGAAATCAAGGCAAAGGAGAAAAAAACTATGGTTGAGGATTCAACCCATTAAAATATGCATTAAGCTAAGTTAGCTTCATAACTAAGGTGGGAAAAGTCACACTGCATTTTTCTTCCTCCAAACAGAGCTCACCCACGGTGGTAAAACTCAGAGCAGGAGGAAGACACTGCTGGGCTGCCTCTGCGGCCCTTCCGCCTGCTACACCTGGCACAAACACCCAGTACCTGTCTCACTCTGCCATAGCCCCACGGGCCCTTAGCGGCCAGCTCTAATTGGAGCATGATACACCTGCAGCAGGCTTAAAAATATGTGTTACTATTTGCGCTAATGCAAGTGGAGTAAATAGGTTAGGGTGACCCATGAAGGCCAGCTCCAAATCAGAGCCCCCTGAAAGTCCTGGGATACCTGGATCGAAGTTCCCAATGGAGGATTTTGCAGTAAGGAATGCAGAAAGTGCAGCCCTGAAGAGGCACCTTCTGAGTTACACAATCACCCAGATATTTGGAAAACAATCAAAGAATCAAAGCAACAGCTTTTTTTTGTTTGTTTGTTTGTGTTTGCCATGTGGTATGGTACTAAGCACTGGAAACAATATTTTTGCCAAGGGGAGCTCTTTCAATCCGAGGAAACATTTTAGCTGATAGCTTCAAGTGACCAGCGATGCTGGCAGCACTGGTTTCTTTAGCATCCAAGCTGAGACACCCAAAAAGGAGTTTCTTTTCTGTTGGTAAAGAATAGTGCCTCCCAACACGGCCATCCCCAAGGGCTAATTACTTTTGGAAGTGCACACCTCCATCACCCAAGGTGAAGACTCTGAAGGGAAATTGCTGTTAGAACTCATTAATGAAACAGGAAGCCATTATTTCTCATTGAGTATACAGTGTCCTTTAGAAACAGCACAGGGCTGGGAAACAAGACCCAGCTGAGATCATGTGCTGGCTTTTTCCTCTCAGATAAGAGCATGAAAACCGTAGTAAACAAAGCATGCTCTGTATTGGTCTGCCAAACACCGGTATTGCTGGCTTAACGCACCCTGAACCTGCGACAGACAGCATCAGCTACCGAATTCTTTACGTGACCTTGGAAGGGAATAGCTGGTGTATCAAGTGGCAGCCCTACATCCAAGCCTCCTGCCTGGCACAGCTTTTGTAGGCACATTACTGGTGTGGGGGGGTGGGGGGGTGGAGCAAGGTACACTGACTTCCCTGCTACTTCAGAAGCACGGTTACTTTTCTTGAGCCATGTCTTCCCTCCATCGTGGTCCCACCAGAGCTGACACAGTGCTTCCTTCTCCGCTTCCCTCCTTGCTGGGCTCTGCGTGCCATTTGCTGTCACAGGGCTGGGCACACCATCACTGCTCCGCTACTGCTCATCCCCACAGGGTGAGGGCATCCTGTAGCAGACAGATGTTACCTGCATGTTTGCCAGCTGTTATATCCATGCTCCATCAAAGACCACAGCACAGTGATAAGTAACTTCCCTACTTGAACCGAAGATGGGAAGTAAAAAAATGAGGTTTCTTGTGGGAGTAGCCTAGCTAATAAAGAACCCCCTCTCCCTTCTCCCTCCAAAACCAGGTAAGATGTAATACATAGCCTTGGTCTTGTCTAGCTCATCACATTTCTGATGCATAAAGCATCCTCAAAATGTCCTCAAATAAGACAGTCTTCCTACCTTGTGCTATTTAAGTTAACAATCAATAAATGTGAGCCAATTCAGGATCTAACTGGGAATACCAACTGGGCATTTAGCTGGGATAACAGAGCTAATGCCACTGCTTCCAGACAGGTCCCTACAACTGTGGTCGCTGAGGGGATACTGGGGACTTGAGAGCCTGCTGCAAGCTGACCTCACGTACCCAAGCCCCCCCCCCACTCCAAGATGCATTTGTTTTGAGGGCACACTGTGCCCAAGGGGCTGGTGGGGGAGGTGAAACAGGAGGGAGCAATGAGACCACCAGGTAAAAGAGCGATTCAGCTATGGGCTACAAATGGCCAGGGATCTTGTCCATTTGTTAATTCTCTTTTATTCCGCTTTGCCACAGAAGCCATGTAAGCATCCCATCTAAGCGGGCATGCCTGTGAAGAGGCACTACCTTAAAAACAGCAGAAAGACAACAAAGGACTTTTGAAGCTTCTCTTTTTTTTCCTTCCCACTTCCACTAAGAACTTTTTTTCTAGAGCAGGAAGATGCATCTTTTAAAGACAGATTATTGGGAACGTGAATTTAAATATGGAGTGCCAATCTAGATCTGCATGAAGGCACCCCAGAGTACCATCTAATGGTAAAAACTAAGAATGGAGGAGCCATCTAAATCCATCCCGCTTCCGATGCAGAAGAGCTCCCTACAGGATATTTACAAGTTTTTAACACCTTGGCCTTGTGCCTCACGTGCACCAGAGACATATTTTTAGGGCAATAAAACATCGCTTGTCATGGTTTAATGCTATATTTACTACTAATTATTTCCTCTTATAAAGCTCTGCTCTTTGGATAGCTGTGACATAGTTCTTAAAAAAATCAGACTAGTTAAAGAGAAGTACCCAGGCCCCTCCAGCTGCGTGCCCACCAAGGCCAGCCATTCCATGTTCCTTTTCCCAGATTAACTTCAGCTCTTGCAGTTGACAAGTGGCCAAACCCACTGACGATGGGGGTGCTGGGGGCAACAGCTGGAGTCCTCCTGCTGCTCCTGCCTGGGCACCCTCCGACCAAGGGTCTGCTGGAGGCTGGAAAGGGCGCTCCCTTCATGGCGGTGCCATCCAGGGTAGAAAAGGGTGAGCTTCCTCGGCCTTAACCACAGAGCTAAGTCCGAATTCTGTCAAAGTGAGGCCTGACAAAGTAAAAATGAAGTTCTGACTTAAGTGAAGCCTGAGGAAATATGATTTCACTTTACATGTCTCTGTCTCTCTCTCGTACACACAACTCCAACCTAAGTGATTTCATCTTCCATGGCAGAAGGTCAGCCATTTCAACGCTGTTTTTTTTCCACAGCGAGTCACAGTTTCTGCTCTCCTGGCAGATCTGCACAATCGACATCCTAAATAAACCACAAAAGCAAGGCAATTTGAAGTTATTGGACGCTTTTATTTTAATGCAGCACCCAGCTCCATATCACATACATTTTCCAAAATTAGATGGGCATAGTATAGAACACTATACATTTTGCAGCTTACCACGTGGACAGTCTGCAGCTGTGAAAACAAATTGCTTAAATCTGGCTATCTACTTTTTAAAGTTAAAATTCAAATATATAATAGCCTCAGGGTACTTTTTTTTAGATTAACAATGATAATGCTTGCAATACAATTTTTTTTATATCAAAGAAACATTAACAGAGTAAAACATAATGCATATGTTCACAGCACATTACCATGAAGATAACTGAAAAAAGCTTCAAAATACATCGTCTCTTCTCAAACATACTATACCACTTAGGATCTGGGGTTTTTTTCCTGAAAAAATACTTTTACTCTTTAGTCAATAAAATATGTGGCTTCATGAGCCCATGTATTTTCTTGTCAAGGACCGTGTGTGCTGAAGGGATGGTGCTGGAGAGCAGACACCCCTCATTCCCTGGCTAGCAACTTCTACCAGCTCTCCTTCTCCTGATCTAGAAGCTCAGCTGGCAGAAAGCAGCTTATACACCACCAAAAGGCAATTTTCTTGTCATGCTCATCCTAAATGCTCACCATGAAGGGTTCCCATGTCCCAACCATGCCTTTGGGGTCATTTTACCATGCAAGCTGTCACCACCCCACGCTGGTTAGCCCTGGCAGTGTCAAGCTGGGACTGTGAATGATAGCTAAACAAGTTCCTCTCCCTGATCTCGGAATTCTGTATCCACCAGCAAAACTACTGCCATGCACGTAAAAATAGTTTGGAGATAGTATTTTGAGTTAAAAAGGATATTCACCAACTTACCAATAACAAGGCTGAATCTACTCATCGCTGACATTTTTGCTACATCACCAAAACTGTCTGGAAGAGAGAGCTGAGAACTGTCTGGAAAGAGGTGCTAATGTTTCCACTGCATACTAGTATAACATTAATAACCAGAAGAAGGACATTGATTATTAAGAATTAATGTTTGTTCCCAGAGAGTTTGTTTAGAGGAATGCCTCTGAAATGAATGGAAGCTGTTTGCCTTGCATAATTACCAGGTCATTATTTATATTTAAAGGCTCACATAAAAATGGCTTGATCTATAAAGGCAACCAGTCACTACACTTAGCTGGGAATTCTTCTTTTCGACCACTGAATTACCATGTACTGAAACATGTATTTCAAACAAAGGTATCAGGTGATATGAACATTAACAGATCCATACAGAAATGCATGATCAAAAGGAAGACACATGAGTGCACACTCACACAGACACAGAGGAAGATTCTCATCTGCTCTGCCTAGTCTTGGCCCGCAGACAAAAGTATTTAATTGTCCAAACCAGAATAGCTGCAGGAAATTGAAGACTGAGCAACGGGCATCAGGCTCACGGTCAGCGCATCCTCTCACATGCAAGGAAGCTGTGCTCCAGCTCCTGTTCCCAGTTACCCTGTCTTGCTGGGGATGTTCTGCTCTGCATAAATACCTACAAGAAACCATGCACTGAGGAGAGCGAGACCTCATGCATGGGAAGCTGCTCTAGCTCCTCGGTCAGGCTGTAAGCTGGGATAAGCAGATCCTAGTTGCTGTTCTCAGTCAGGCATGTCAGGGGCTTAAAGTTGATTGCTCTCCTGTCACTCAAGAAAGTGCCCTGAACACTGAGCAAACTGCCTGTGAGCTCTCCCCTTCTGACCAGCTGGTGTGCCTTGGGTCTAGGAGCATCTCCCATCCAAAGCTTCAGAAAGTAAAGGTTTCTGCAAGAAATGACGACTTTGCTGTACCCACATTTTTCCAAAGGAAGAATTATTTTTTGACAAAGTTTGTGATACTGCATTTAGATGTGAATTCTGTCCAGCCAGGTTCTGTTGATAGTACTCATGTGCATAGCTGCATGGAGCAATTGCCAGAAGCACTGCCTATAGCTTCACGATGCCCTCTCCTCTCCTCTCCCTCTGAAAATGCTCACAGACTCCCAAAATCAGACACATTTTTTCATTTTGCATGGGCTATCATGAATGCTTAAGTACTGAGACATACAGAAGAGTAACTTCCTGCATCATATGTATAACACACCAACATTTCTCCTTGAATATTTCGCTTTACTCTCTATGTGCAGTAGTGTATCATCATAGCTGACATTTCACCAAACAGAATATAAATCAACTCACAGTGCAGGCCTTGAAGTGGGACATTTGAAGCCCAGTGGGGCATTTGATTGCAACCCTGAAAATGCAGGGATGGTTAAAATTTTTAATTTATTAAGTCCAGTGGTAGAGTAACAACTGAGTAAGTATTTCATTGTTGGCTAACCAAGTATCCTAATTGCCAGTGAATGAAACCCCCTCCCTGTACGTTAGAAGGGAGACATTTGAAAAAGACATAAAGCAGACTTTTCCACTCTTCTTTTGAACAGCATCTGTTCCATGAATAACAAATGGGGGATTATTCTAAAGGAAGCTCCTATAAAACATGAAAAAATTCTCCACTGCCTTCAAAATGCAAATGTGCATGCCCCTCTGTCATCATTGAAAAACTGTCCTTGGAAAATCACTATAAAATAAAAAGCAAATGTGCCATATGATTATTTCCTATTGAATAGTAGGGGCTTATTAACCAAATGACAATGTAAGAACTAAAAAGCAAACAGAGCAAGCACTTAACCTCATTAAAATCTCAGGAATTACTCAAGTGTTATGAACATATGAAATAAATGATTGTAACTTCTGAACAGTTCCACTACTAGCAAGAAGGCAGCAGCTCTTTTGCAGCTTCCCAGAAAAGTCTGCAGTTGCTGCATTTTGTCACTGACCTGGAATGACCGCCTGACCCCAACTATGCAACAGTCACACAAAAGAAGTCTCAAATCCAGAGAAACGGTTGTTACTTGGTGACAGTGATTTAGTTGAATCAAACCCAATGCATTACAAAAACAGATTTGTAGTAACAGTTCTGCAAATACTTATTGTCACCTTCAGACTTCTGGATCCATGTCCCACACCCGTATCTCTTTCAGAAAAAGCGGCCCGTTTCCTCATCACTTTGAACATTCCTATTGATGTCTGCCTTATCTCTCAACAAAACTTTTGGCTGATCTGGTATTCTCAGATATCTCACTGCAGCCACTCCATAATACACCCAGAAGGGAGGCTACCCAGCTGCTTCAAATCTGCTTCTCCTTCCTCCCAGCCCCAGGGCCACCCTCTAGCTACAGGGAGAAAGCATCACACCAACAACAGTAAAAAAACTGTTTCACCACTTCTGCAAGGCAAACGCGTACAGTCAAATTAGGTCAGTGAACAACAGGATATGAACACGTGCAGCGTCATGGTTAAGATGGATAACAGGCAGGTGACCCTCCCTTGCAGTGAGGCACACACCATATCCATGGTGGGAGCAGGGCTGGCATCGTTATGTCTGAAGTTGCCCAATCTAAGAAGACTAGCCCAAGAAAAAAGAGCAACATTAGTTAGCAAGCTTCCATTGTGAGAACTGAGACCGAAGCCAACGACCACTGCTTCCACAGAAAAATCCCTATAGGATCCAGTTGGCCTTGGATCAGACCCAGGTTAAAAACTAATCTTTGTTTCTTCATTTAGAAAATAGATGGATGAGCATTAGCAGCTTTATCCTATCAGCAGCAGTCTCCAGTGAGGTGCAAAGGAACCTTAATGAAAGCCTGTTGAAGGCAATTATTTCCATCACACGTTTTATAACCTCATATATAGCACTTTTGCTATCTTTCTTCTTTTGGAAGTACAGTTCTTGTACACCTTCTTACAACAAATCAGCAGCTATTAAGACAACAAAGCAGACTAATATAAATGTACACAGAACAGCTCTTATAAAAATGCCCTGAAAGCATTTTTAACCTCTTGTTAGAAATACGCTGTTGTTTAAAGGAAAAAAGCTGTAAACCAGTGATCTCAAACACAGTAAAAGTATGCAGAGACACTGGCAGTTGCAAGCAAGTGATCAAACACTGGTGATATGAAAGGTATAGCTCAAAAACCATTTTCTTTTTTTGTAATTTCCAAAATAATTAGATTTTAGTATTTTTTTACTGTTCTTTCTTATTATTTGAACTTATAAAATACAAGTTCTGTAAGATTAAAATATATCCATGATTGCATAATAAACAGTACTAAGAAAATAATTATCTGGCATGCGATTGCGGATAGACTCTGTATGTCTAATGAGCTTTATTCCTGTAATACATTAAACCCACAGGTACTCCACCGTGATATAATCCTACAGGAATCAGTAACATCCAGAAGGCCATCTCAGAAGATGAGGTTTATATTTAAGTAAGAATTCAGGAATTCTGTACCTCCTAATGATTGGGGCAGGAGGTGCTGCCAGAACACATATAAATCAGGAATTCTTTACATAAATAAAACACTCTCAGGTTATTCATTTCAGTGGTAGACTGCATTTACACATCAGCCTGGGAAGAGGGAGGAAAGGCGGCAAAGCATCCTCCCATGCAGAAATATCCAGCAGTCAGCTATTTGTTTTCTGTACCTCCTTCACCTGCAAAAAGGCAAATGCGTGCAGCAGGGTGAAGGGAGACCCAACAAGCCGGTCCTTCCCACCACCGCAGCCAAACCCCTGCTCAGCTGCACCGCGCTCCTCTCCTTGCATGGCTGTCAGGACCCGCGCTCCGCTCTCACTGCTGCACGGCGGTGCGGGAAGTCACAAGACGGTGACTGGACGTAGCTGCTCCAGCTGTGTTTCCAAGGCAATTCGTTCCTTGTGAACCTCCTGCAGGAGGGAGAGATGTGCTGTAGCTTTTGGGATGCTCATATGCACCACCCTGCTCTGGTGGAGAGCAGCCAGGCAGACCACTGGCACCGACTGGAGGCTCGGGGCTCTGCTGTTTAAATAACTCTCCTTGAGGTCTCAAAACATCCCACCGATGCCCTACGACCACCCCACACAGCTGTCCACTGTCTCCTTACAGCAAGGCAATATAGAGGCTCAAGCACTTGCTTCGGTGATCATGGAGAGGAGTCATCCCCTGGCCAGTGGAACAGCCTGGGATGCAATGGAGCCATTTTTACCAAAGTAAATCAGGTTATTTTGAAATCACGTTTCCCTCAAAACTGCTTATTGAGAAATTTTGGTTGACACAACCAACCTCTTTCCTTTTGGGAATGAACAACACTTAGCCTTTCTAAGATGACACAGGCTTTGCAATCTACCTCTTCGGCAGCTGTGGCAGGAAGATTACCAGTCTCAGATGGAAGCTAACTGTGAGGGCTTTGGGGATCACTGATTCTGGAAAAGTCCTTCCTGGTCTCGAGGCTGCCCCCGTCTCGCTGACCTCCCGTCAAAGGGCTCCCTGGCCAGTGTGGGAGCCAGGCTGCCCTGCGACTCCTCCAGGCTTTGGTACCCCATTTAGAAGGCAGGCTCAGCCCCCTGCCACGGGAGTGCACTTGAACACTCCCTGTGCCTCGGTGAAAGCTGTGCCTGAGGGGTACCCCTCAAGTCTTCTGGTCTCCATAAAACCAGCAAAGCTCTGCTCCCATCAGAAAGCTTCTAGGCAGCATATGACTTGAAGGACAAGTTCAGTTTTCTGCTCCTGTGTGAACTTAGGCAAATCCCTGTCCTTCCGTGCTTCTCTCACCCTGCTGTAAAATACAGGTAACAGTACTGGCCTGCTTTGTGAAGGTCAGGGAGTTTAAGCATGCTGAAGGTCGCGCATGGAAGCAAGTAAGACCTGAGCTAAGGAATGATGGCAATGTGCTGTCATGAAAAGCTTCCATCTCCATGCTTATCTCAACTGCTGTCCTCCATTTTGATGATTCCAGTGCAGAGCATCTACCCTGCATCCCCCTCATGGGACTCTTGAAAAGCAGTTAAGAATTGCATCAAGCAAAACTGAACATCCATCAAACTTTCACCTTGACTAGAGAAAAAGTGCAACTGGGGGTTCACCTCCCCTTCCACACAACTGCATTCATAATATACAAGGAAGAAAAAAGCTGTAGCAGATGAAAAACTGAAGTCTGTACTACCTTTGGACTAAGACAACAGAAAAATGAGAACTGGTATTTGTAAGAAAACAGCTCCTTGAGAACATGTTAAAAGACAAGTCAGCAGACATAAAGAATCAGTGTTAGATGTTCGTGCAAAGCATGGTTTAGCCAGTCCATGCATACCAAACGCCTGACTCCAGGAGACTGTTACGTAGCACAACTGATCAGAAGACAAGTTACGCTTGAGTTGCTCTCCTGCACTAGGTGACACCGTATTACCAAACTTTTCAGAAAGACAAAGTTCACCGTTTAGACTAACTGCCAGTGGAGCCATAGGCCCACTCGTTAGCACTTTTCCCAGAAAGCCTCATCCTACCCACATGTACAGTACAGTTATTCCCTTCCAGAAAGCAGGAATTAATGCAGTAGGTCTCATCTGAGAGGATGAACAAGACTCTCTGCTGGCGGTGACACATAACCGATTGAAGGGAGCTTTGTCACTAATTTTCAATGCACTCCTTACCTTCAGCTGCTGCTGGAGCTCACTGTTCAACCTGGCGAGCACAGCATTGGCTTCTTTGTTTTTTCGTATAGCGGTCTGAATAGCCCTTTTCTGCTTGGAAGACTGTCTGCCAGACAGATAAAATACAAAACATTTCAATTAAGAGCCCCAACAGTGGCTGATGCCAGAAGATCAGCCATCCATTTTGCACGTCTGTACTCTGTACACACTGGACTACACTTCAAAGACAAGGTACAAACTACAGTTAAGAAAAAAAAAAAAAAGCTAACACTGAAATGAGATGGCTGAATCGGGTAGACTATTTGAAAGTAGAACAGCCAGACTTGTTAACCTAAATGACAGAAACATTTTAGGCTGTCTCAATTATTTAAAAATCACTGCACTCTGATTCAGCTTAAGAATAATCCCTGCATAGCTGTGCTTATTGCAGCATCTTTGCATTAGCTGTTTTCAGACACTTGTAAATGAGTTTTAAAGATTCAGGAGTGGTTAACAGAAAATACAAAAAGCATTCTATGTGGAGAGAAAGGACATCTGCATGAAAATACCATCTCAGATTTTTTGGGCCACTGCTGATTCTGATGTGTCTTTACTTCAAAAAGTAATCTTTCTGTCATTCAAAGCAGTCATTTCCACCAAAACCATCTGATGTCACAAACAGGAAGAGGTAGATGCCTTATGGACTTTCCTCATCTCTCTTGCTGTTTACATAAAAGATTTATCTCCTATTATTATTATTACTCTATAGCCCATGGTAGCTAATCTGGAGGAAATTAGTTAGGCAAACAGTGACAAAAAGAGACAGTTCTGTACATAAGGACCAATCTATTCTGCGAAACAGGTAACAACAGGAAAAAGGAAATAAAATACAGAAAATACTGGCCGAATACGCGAGCCTTTTTCCAAATAGCTTATTTTAAAGTCTTACGTGAAGCATCAAGAGCTCTTTAATGACAAATTTGATCTAAACCAGATGCCCTATTTAAAGAAGGTCCACAGTGGTACATAGTCCCCATTAGCTCTTCTCTCTACAGGGCTGATGGCACTGATCTTTGCAACAGAATCTGTTTTGCAGCACAGACAGGTCTTTATGCTGTTATCTTCCAGTGAACTGTCAGTTTTCTGCTTCACAATTTTGCTTCTAAGTACTCTCCATAGGCTATAAAGCAACAAACGATAGGAAAAACTAAAAAGCAGGGTGATATACCTCTGTGGTCATGTAAACATTTTAGAAAAGATATAGACAAGGCAGTATTAAGTTGAGATGCTAACAAATGCTGTTATCTTTCTTTGAACCTCTATGGAATATGTACTCCCAAAGCACAAAAATAGCACTTTAAGAGCATCCTAGGAGTCTCACTACTTATTCTAATCTCCAATTATGCAGCACAGATTCAATCCACTGATAAACAGTTTGCCAAGAACTGCTCAACTGATTTGGGCAACTTGGTTTTGTTTCAGACTGAATCAGACATCCTTGCAAGGCTTTGGGCGAAGGCGGGCTATAATGTTGGCACACTGTTTCAGTGGAGGGAGATGTATAGACCCAACAGGGCTCCAAGTGCCTTTGCTTACAATTTGTACAGTCCCTTCTCCGCTGCCACTAAATAAATACATAGTGAAATCTCTACAAGTCTTTGCTGCTGTCAGTTTCAACAGCTGTATTTCTGACAGCAAACACCACAGCCTGGGTTTGGCAGTTACTGGATTATCACAAGTGGTCTATGGCTCAGATCATACCAGTGGCAAGATCATTTCCAACCTGCCTTGTGATGATGCAACATCAAGCATCTTGTGACTCTATTTCCTACATTTTTATCTGGTCATATCTGTCCACATGAATGAGCAAAATTCCAGAAGATATGTGCAAGGCAAAAGCATGCACCCATGGATCTAAAAGGAGTTGTGTTACAGATGCTGGCTGAACAGCTAGGCCCGCTCTTCAGACATGTCTACCAGACACAGAGGCAGAACACCTTTGAAGAGGCTATCAATCAAGTATTTCCAACTTACACAGTCACTACAGACTTAAGTCTGCATTTGAAAAGACAGATGTAGATTTCAGAGACCTGTATCTTGTGAAGCATTCTCAAAACCAGAACTATTGAGCACAAAGTCACACAAAGAGCAAACCCTGCCACACCAGATCTCACGGTGCAGCCTGGTATGCTTGGTACAGGTTTTTACTTTTGGACTGGGAGGTGAGGCTTGACTGCTGGCAGGGAAGAAGTCACATTTATAGTGGGAGAAAGCTCGGGAGTCTCCAGCCCCTGCGCCTCTGTCCGGAGCTTCCTGCGAGCAGGTTTGGAGGGTGGCTGAGCGAGAACAACCTCCTGCAAGGGGGAAGTACAGCAACATTAAGTCAGGCCATATGCATCCCATCATTAGGCTGGGGAGTACTTGTGACATAGAAATTGCTGACAGCTGGCCTAAGATTTCATAATTTAAAGAGGTACAGAATTCAGATTTGGTAATAGCTTCTCAGGTTTCTGACTCTGACAAAAGGAACAATAACTCCTGCAACCCCTTAATGAATGAAATTATTATATTGGTGGTTTGCCTTCATCGGGATGAAAAGCTCCTCAGAACTGGATTGTACAGCTCTGTGTGCATTTGTGGGGGGTGGGGGAGTGCAGACGGAGGGGTATAAATACATATACTAGCCCCTGGTTGACCCAAAAGCATTAAAACCAAAACAAGATTTGTTTTTAATTATGCTCAGTTGGTAAGAATCAATAACCAATCACTTGCATGCCAACTTACTCCCTCGCCCATCTGGCATAGAGTCTCTCTCCCTTCTCCCCTCCTCCCTTACATGAACCAACACTGAAAACAGGTTAAAAAGACAAACGTATAAACCTATCCATGCAAAATGAACATGTTGGAAATGTAGGAGGCCAGTTAATTCTCTTGATAAGCTGCATGAAAGAAATAATCTGTTTTGTAGGTAAAAGAATGTCTTGGATTTTTATGACTTCAGTGGCAAGAAGTGTTTTCATTATTTTAAATTAAGACACCCCTTCTTTTGCAATGAGAAGTAGTTTTAATGCCTTATAGCTGTTTTAAATCTGAAATATAAATATATCCTTTTCAGTGTATTTTATTATTAGATCTCTCTTATTCATGAATGAGAAAGTTAAAACTCAAAAAGATGAAGTGAATTGATAAAGGTCATACATTTAGTGTCACAGTCAAGACCAGAGACCAAATTTTATTATCACTTGCACAGTGCCCGTTTTACTGGGCCAGACTATCTTCCCGATTGTATTTTGGCCAAATGTTAATAAAATAAGAAAAAAACCCACCACCAAACAAATAAGGAAGCATTCAATGACCCAGCAATCGTAACAAAAAACCCAGCACTGTAGTAAGCTGCGCAACTCAGCAGAAGAGACTATTATGAGTGACACAGAATGAAACCAACTAAGACCACCAATGCTTAGTATTAGAGGGATTACAATTATTAGAGGAATTTAAATAATAAGGAAACAAGAGGTTTCAACACTAAAAAGCAGTTCTGCCGTTACTGAAAAAAAGAATAATCTAAACATATTATGAGATCTTTTGATCAGGATATCAGCACACCAGTGCTGCACAGCTCTCAGATCATACCATGCTCTGAAATCCTACGCTTATGTGCAGCTCTTTGCAAACACACAACGTAGGTCAAGTGAGGAACTGGCATGTGCCTTGTACAACTATAAACTGGTGGGATGACAAATGCACTATCCTAGTCTTGGCACCTCGAAGTGCCAAAATCCTATGAAATCCTCTTCCATTTCAAATGCAATATTGGAAAAAACGATCCAATACCTAAAAGCAGAGCCCTCTGCAGGGGCTCTCTGGCTGGCTGCTGTTGCAGCAGGCTTTGGAAGGTGGGTCAGCACTGCACCAACCACCTGGCCTTCCACACCCCATAGCCTGGTGCTTCTATGCGTTTTGGGGATCCAGGTGGGACAAGGGTGAACATGAAGTAGGTGGACCACAAGGATTTCATCTCCCCAGCAGGGCTGCAAAGCAGAGCGAGGAAGAAGCAGGGCCAGGCTAGATGCAGCACGTCATGAGCACAAGCGGAGCAAGGACACTGTTCAGAAAGACCTATCACATATAGCAAATGACACCAGACATCTGTTTGCGCTCCCTGTTAGGGTAAGAAGTGTGATGATGCTCCCTGGGCAAGGTATATACTACATACAGCACCTGCCAACAGTTCTTGGCTGGGCTGAGCAAAGGTCTTGCAGATGCTCCCTGGCTGCAGGAGGGACTGGAGCGGTAAGGATCTGCATTTCCCCCCTGTCAAAACCTGTTCTGGCTGGGGCTGGTGGAAGGAGGCAGTGGGAGCATGATCAGGAGTGGGGAAATGCTCACAGCCACTACTAAGGCCACTCCATCCCTAAGCAAGGCCCTTTGACAAGCGCCACTGCAATTTTAGTGCTTACTTTATACAAATGGTATGTTCATACAAAAAAAAATACTAGAAACTGCACAATCTTGAGCAGATCTTTCCCAGCCTATGTACCTTTAGTGGCAGATCCCGACCTCTAGCAAACAGGTGTGTTTACATCAAACCCGAATCCTCAGTAACTGGAAGCAAGAAGTGCGTCACCATTTGGAAGAATTACAATGAGACAGGGGTCGAGTACAATCAAGCTCTTTTTTGTCTTCCCTAAGGCTCCACAAGCCCCTATTGATTTGAAACAAATGGCAAGCTGCCTCTCTCAAAGCACATGCATCAATGTGTATATACTAAGACCTTTCTTAATGATTTATCTGAGCTGATGTCACACGCAATCCCAGTTCTCTCTAGCGTCTTGACCTCCAGAGAAGGTAAACATGTAAAAACGTAACCCTAACCCCCTGTTTAATTGCTTTAAAACTTAACACAACCGCATTTGTTGATGAAGGCAAATCACAATGGTACAAATGTGTGCAGGTCTCACCTTTTTTGCTGAACTGTTCTCTTCTGCCTGTGATGGGGGTCTACTCATCTGAGGATGCAATTCAACCTCAGATGGCTGCTCTGTCTGCAACAACAAATCAGACATTGCTACACCCAGAAAACGACTACCAGTCACATACAATAAAATCAATGAAAGGAAATGTTATACACAAAAGAAAAGTTACTTTAACAATTCAACGGTAGGGGAAATGGACATCTAGAGTGACAGCTAAATGGATGACATGTGTCTTTTCCAGATTTTTAATGAAACAGTTTTCTTGCATTTTATTGTGCTAGGAAAACAAGAGAAAAGTTTTCCTGTGAAGAGTTAGGAACCATGTCTCTGAATGCAAATGACATAGTACCCAGAATTTCTTCTAGAGTTACCCTTTTGGCCTAAATACTCAGAGGAAGGCTAAGGGGGGTGGTGGATAAAAGCTAGAAAGATCTCTGATGCGCCCTATCACCTTATTATCTCCTGAAGCCAATTAAAATTCATTGGAGTAAGCCTCTGCCTTTGAAGTTTGTAAGGTTGGAGTGAGAAAATCTGAATTATACCACAAATTCCACTAAAGTTACTGAAAACACAAGTCATAAAAGAAGCCAAGTAAGTCTTCCCTCTTCCTGTCTCATGTTTCAAACAGAAACTGAGCTGAACACTCACCACACAGGTCTGCCCTTCAACAAACCAAAACACCCACCACCCAGTATATCCGACCAAGCAGCAAATTAAAACAGAGGGCTAATCCGTTGCTTTGCCTCTCCTGAAATCTTTCTGCATCTTTCAATTTGCTTCACCAGGACAGGGCATGGCACATCAGCAAGGGAAGGGCGGCAGGACTTGGAACCGCCTGTCCCCAGGCACGTGACAGCAAACATGGTGTAAACACAACACGGCTGTTTTCTGTCTGGAAGGTATGGGCTTGATTCTCCAAGACGGAGAAGGCTGGCAGGAGCAGGAGGTTGAGGGCACTGGCAGATGGCCTCTTCTCCTCTTTCCCACTTCTGCCAAGCTAGAACAATGCTGACAATGGCCCCCAGGCAGGGCAGGCAACCTCCCATCCTGCTCCCTCCTGAAAAAAGGCTTGTTTCCACACAGGTGAAAGCTTGCATTTAAAATCAAGTTCAATGCAAAACCTCAAACTTTCAAGGAGCCAGGATTTTAGCCACAACAGTAGCAACAGTGACTTGTCACACACTGAGGAACCTAATTTGCTATTGCCACGAGGTTTCTGCACAGGCCCATCAAGCTCTGTAGCAGTCACAAGTTTCCCACTGCTTAACCACAAGTTAAAAAAAAATGAGAGAAAGCACAGAACCTGGTATAAAAAGGAGGAACTTTTTCATAGCACTTCCATGTCTTCTGTAACAGACATAATAAGAGCTGTACACAAACTTGCAGGGGAAATGTGGTTCTGTCAGGCTACTCCTGTTCTCCAACCATAATGTCTTGTACACGTGCACAGAGGAGGAAGATGTGGGATTTTTTTTTTTTTAAAACGCACATGAAACCCTTAAGGAGAGGAGGAAAAGGTGTTTGGCTGACAAGATCCCTCTCCTCCCCTCTTCCAAGTATGCTACATCTGCAGCGTAACCTCATGTTTAAAACCAAAAACAACCCACCCTGTAATTTTCCCATATTTGAATAACAGTATCTCAAATACTTGGATTTTAATAACTATTGGATACTAACATTTGAATTCTAGAAGGCTTTTCATGGGTTGAATTCCTCCTTCTGTCTGTAACTGTAGACTTCTGGTACAAATGGAAAAGTGAAATGAAAAAAGCAATCTCGTTTTCTGTCTACAAAAATCAAAGATGTTTAAAAGTCTATTTAATGCAACACAGCGTTTCTTTATCAGCAAGCTGAATAGCCCACAACCTCCCTGATTTCTACAACCACTTTTTATGTATTTGAAAGCAAAGAAGGCTCAAAGCACTGGTAACAGTAGCCTGGCAAAGTCCATGAGGCTTTAATGAATGATTTGGGGATAGCAAAGCTCAAATACTCCACAGAACTGCATGATAAATTCGGGCCCAAACCACATCACTTTGGCAAATCATTCATTTAGGGACAGCAACAGTAAATACAGTTTTGCAGAGAGCCACGTAATACACATACTATAAACTCCTCATGGTACAGCTTTGCTGCACAACACAGAGATGACAGAGGTGTAGGAGAGCCAGCTCTTAATGACCCTTCTTGGACAGGGAGCATTAGAAAGTCCCCTAACCTCGCCAGGCGGGCACCTTCTGGTACTCACATTCTTGTTGGAGTCTATGCTAAACCTTCCATAAAAAGCAATATATTAACTTATTCCACAGAATGAAAAAGACCAACCCCATATTCTTTATGCATAGATAAAAATCCAGCTTTTCAAGAATCAATGTGTTTAAACAGCATAGAAGTACTCTACAACGCCAACTCCAAATAAGCAGGAAAACTGAAATCACAAAATTACAGTATGATAAAGGATGGGGGGGGGGGAATGGGGAACCCCAAACTTTTGCAGAAACACACCCATCCCACCCCCCTTTTTTTTTTCTAAATGGTCTCATTGCAGGAGAATAATGTTTTAAACTGAAGGGAAGCGAAAAGGGAAAAGAAGGGTAAACTTTGTGTTCTGGTGGAAGCAAATATAAATTGGAGTGCTGATGCCAAAAATGGTAAGATTTCAGAATTTCCAACAGTTTGGTATCACAGCTCTTCCTGGTGCAAGGTAGTTTTTCCTAGCCGGGTACTGTGATGAGGCTGTCACCCTAACAGCTGTGACAGCCGCTGTGCTGCAGGGCTGTGGTACCCCTGGCTGAGTCTGGGCCACCGGGCTGACCAGCCCTCTCTGCTGCCAGGACCCCAGGATGGCAAAGCTCAGCAGCCAGCGGGGCAGGGGCTGGCTGGAGCAGGCAGGTGGTAAAAATAAATGGACAGTTATATTTGGCCAAAAAAAAAAAAAAAAAGAAAAATAATTTAAAAAAATAAATAGAACTAGTTGGAGTGATGCAGCTCACGTGTAAGGAATAAAACCAAGTGACTGCCATGTCCTTAAAGTGCCACCTAGTGGCATGTGGGACAGGCCATTTCTGAGTGCTCTGCTTGAAGGAGAGTACCAAAAAATTGTGTTGGCATTAACCAGAGCCTGCCCTCTGAGCCTGCCCCACAGGCTGGGCAGACAGCCGGGTTGGGCACGGTAAAGCTGCGGCTCTTTGAGGAGTCTCCTTTCCCGCTCATGCAGAAGCCAGGCCTACCCATAATGATCTGCCATTACAGCTGCAAGTTCTCCTCTACCAAACACCTCCATTCCTCAGAGCAACAGGCTCGTGACAAGTGCCCAAGCATTAAAACAAAATCAGTATGCTGTTACAGGGGGTTTTGTTCAGGGACAGACAGCATTTAACCCAAGCAAAAAAATCTTTTGTTAACTGCAACATGCATCCATGCAAAGAAGGTTCTGCTAATTCAACCAACCCAACAAAGTCCTCTAGCCAAGGCCTGAGAGGCTGTACAAATACATTTGCAAGCTGAGTCTCCCCACACTGGCCCCACATAGATTTTAAAGGAAAAGTAACTAACACTTGCTTTTTCTTTTGGTAGATGGATTCTTCACAGATTTCCTTCCCTTCACTGATGTGGACATAGGGTGAAAGCCAGCCTCTGCAGCCTTCTGGTCATGGGCAGAGTGGGCCTGGCTCAAGGATACTCCAGTTCCAAGCTCCCACAGCAGAGTGTAAGGAAAAGGTGATCCATAAGGAGCAGCTGACGTGTGTTCCCTTTAATTCTTCATTGTTTTTATACCACACTTAGTAGTCTTTGGGCAACTCGTTTCTGATTCGGAAACACAGCAATAAACTGCCTCACTCCATCACCACATCATCTTCAAATTTAGTCACATCTGAGAAACTTCTCACCATTGTATTAGGGTTTAAAATTCCTCACCACCGGTTTACAAAACTGAAAGATTATACATTATGCAATACGGTCTTCCAGAGGCAAATTCAGTTATAGTAGCGTAAAGCACTCTTCAATGAAAAGCGTCTCACTCACACGCACAGAATGGAGCAAGCTGCTGACATAGGAAGTGCTGGCACCACCAGGTCCACATCCAGGGTTACAGCGGACGGGCAAAGAGCATCCTGCTCATGTGCACTACCAGCAGTGCAAATGAGCTGCAGACCAGGCCTAAGAGTACCTTCATTTTACGAAGTGTAAGTGACCACAGAAAAGAACAGGACAGTGTCCTATTCCAAATCTCCTGAAGAGCTCCTCTTTGCAAAAACCAAAGCCCAGTTGTTAACAGGCAGTATCTCCTTCTTCCCCAGCACAGTCACGTATTTTCTAGGAATAGCCATACCCTCCTCATTCTTCCACACAGAATGGCCAACAAAGCTTCTGTACAACAGCCACAGCCAGAGACCAGCCTGTGGCCTCTGGCCAATATTGAGCATTAGGACAGGTAATTCCTCATCATTAAGGAGAGCATTAGGAATCACAAATGCTTATTATTTCATCACATGATCCTTGACCAGTCATTCATAATCTCCTCACTGCTCCATGTGATGATACTTAACAGTACCTTTCTAAAAGAACATGTAACACTCACTTAAGCACCAAGTGCTTCAAAAGCCTCAGATGAAAGATTTTCCAAAGCGTAAGAGAACGCACTACCTTAACAACTGGTTCTCCGCTTCCATTTCCAATTCTTTTACTTCACAACACTAGAGTATATGTAGATTTCACACCCACTTTTTGACACAATCCATAACTGATCTTCCAGAAAAGAAGGTCTACATGGAGTTTTCATATTTCAGTCACCTTAGAGCCATTTTGCAAGAGGTGAAGTATATATTCAATCCTTCCCACAGTTCAATCTCACCCACACTTATGCTCCATGCTAACTTTACACATGGAAATAGTCCTATTGGAGTCAATGGCGCTACTCACAGAAATGGAATTATCTCTGTGCATTCATTGGAATGCCCATAATCATTACCTTTACATGTCACTGCTTAGCTTTGCAAAAAACTATTGAGAACAGCTTATCTGTAAGAAAAGGTAGGATACTAAAAGTGCTTAATGCTCAGTATGTGCCCATTGCAATCTTCTCTCATCTCTACATAAGTTCATTAAAGAGGTATTTTGCTCCTTTCTAAACATTCACATTTTTGCACTTAATGGTAATTTCTAAGCAGTCAAGATGTCTCAGTTCCAGTTTCTGTGAGCCTTGTGCATCCCACACTGAATCATCAATTCTTTTTATTGCTCGTTACAAAAACTAAAAATGGCAAGACAGAAAGAAAACCCGAAGGGATGCAAATGCAACAAGCTGCCAGGGTCTTAGTGTGCTGCCTGCCTTCTCAGCGCTGCGCAGCCCTGAAGTTTTGATAAGCTTTTTCTTTCCCTGAGCTATCTGAGGGCTGGTGATAAGGTTGAGGAAAAAAAAAGCTGTAAATACAAACAAATTGCTGCAATGTTCAGCCCATTTGCAAGGAAAGAATAGGACCCAGATGGAAGCATTAACAATCTGTTTTAATACTCCACTTCCACAAAACCAGATTAACGTAAGCTAGAGATGGGTATGCGCATACCACTAGAGATATAGGCACTGGATTCTTTTTTGTTGTTGTTGGTGGTGGTGGTTTTATGATACATGTGAAGCCAAATTAAAAAATTATTACAACATATTTTAATTAAGATACTTGCCCTTCTTCCACTCTCCCAGAAACCTCTTTAGAAAGGACTTTATGGCATCCATCAACTACTCCCCAAATTCAATTTTAACTGTGCTACTTTCCACCACTTCTTAAACCGCAATTTATTTTGTCTGGCCATTTTAGATTTAATATATAATTTTCATGAGAGGAAGATAATCCATTTGTATTACATTAAAGTAGCAGATGGCAAAATCTTTCATGTTACAGAGGACTTTCAGTTTTATTACAGTTACATGCTTCTTCAGTACCTATTGCACTGATTAAACAACATATGTTATTTTGCAGCCAAAACTGTAGAGATGATCAAAAAAACCACCTTCTTCTTGCACAGCGGTTGTAAATGCAAGCTAAAAAAGCATTCCTTTGGTTTAATATAAAATGGTTGTCTGGAAGAATACCATCACATATACAAATAATATGCTGCCAAAAGCAAAATCTTCACCTTTTTTTAAAAAAAGTTTTATTTCTGTAACAAAAGAGTTAGTTCCTTCCTGTAAAACTCCAGGTGTCCTGCCAGCACTTGAAATTCCTCACATATTTTTAGAGAGTAAAGCAGTGCCTGAACTGGCCGAGTATTTTCTCTCAACAACCTTGTAACAGAGATAAGCAAACCCTACCTCATCCTCGATGTATCTCGGCTTTAGGTAAAGACGTGTGCAGTTGGGGGACGCCCCGACCAGCTCCCAGCATGGAGCCTGCACGTGGCCATCCCACTCAGGAGGCCAGGAGGTCTCAGCGGGACTGACAGGAGCCCTTCCCCACCTCCGCAGATCAGCGTGGGCACGCATCTCTGACTGTGGGCACGCATCTCTGACGGTCATGGACCCAGCCTGAGCGCACTCCAGGCTTGAGGCTCTCTGTGGAGTCAGCAGAACTTGGAGGCATGTTAGAAGAGGCAACTTCTTGAACCGGGTCCCAGTTTTCATTTGCAATTCTGGATGGTGAACGGTCAAAAAGCTTCAAGGAATTATGAAGTATCAAGTAACATTTGGAGAACGGAACATTGGATATATTAAAAAGAATAATACCTTTGCTTTCCAACACCACCAGGTGTCTGTGACTAGGCAGGGTGAGCCGCTCATCATCCCTCATCACATTTTGTTTCCATGATTTCACCACACCAGTAACGTCTAACAGTAAGGATGGCCGCTAAACTGACAGCCTAATTCTGAGCTCATATAACAGCAGGGTTTTAATCTTCAGAGCTGCACTGTACCCAGGATACTTCAATTTGATAATGTTAACAGCTGCCTACCTGCTCCAGTTCATCTGAACATGTTGCCTTCACCCGTAATTTTTTCACTGCCTGTCAAAACTGCCAGCATGAAACCAGCAGGAAAACTAGGTCCCAAGGCCTCCAGAAATAAAAAGTCCAGCACAAACCAGTGTGAATTCACAAAACCACCAGGCTTAAAATTTAGACTCTGGGAAAAGAGACTAGGAATATTAGTTTTTTCAGCCAAGATATACAGGGTTTTCTTCCAGTCCCACAGTTTTCAAATCCCCTTATGCAGGGCAGGCAGGATTGAAGATACACTTCCATTACTGGACAGGAAGGTACTGAAATAGAGGAATTGAAATAAAGGAATGTTGATCTAATTGGGCAATGTTGCAGATAGTGAGCTGATGTTGGATAAAATCCTGAAGTTATATTTGCTCTTCAGTGTTCATCTGTAATTCCTATTAACATAAGTACGTTACTAAATCTCCCACAGTAAGCAGCTGTGGTAAATGACTTCTATAAGCTTAAAAGCCAACAGTAATGAAGTCTTATTTTGTTTTCCATTTAAAAAAATAACAACAGAGGCTTACTTGAGATGTGCATACACACATTTGGTTCCAGTGGACTGTTATTCATGAGCACCCAAAGTTATTTCCTGCCTGAAATCTGCGTCACTGCAAATCAACTACACGACTACTGCCTTTCTGTCATGATTCTTATTGCCTCCAAGGTACACAAATTTTCTACCTACAGCCCTGGGTCCACACAAAAGTTCTGGCATCACCTTTATGCCATTTCTCCTTAATCAGTCAAGTTTACTGCTGAGTTAGGAACACAGAATCAGGAAAAATTACCTGAGGCACTGAATCCAGTCCTCTACAAGCCCAGAAAAAAACCCTACAGTAGGTAGGTCAACAAGCTACAGGTTATCTTTCTATGTAACATCACTCAGGGTGGGGGGGATGATGATGGGGATGACAGAAAAAAAAAAATCCTAAAAACTTAAGATTTCTTTTTTTTTTAATAAAATAAAATAAATAAATGGGTGGAAAAGCCGTAACTATAGCATGTCATGGGAAGTGAGCAAGAGAAGTAAGGCGTTGTCAGTGAGTGTCCTAAGTCTGTACAATAGCTTGTAGCATATTAAATATTTATGGTCCGAAGAAATAGGGGAACTGATACAGATGAAGTTATCCTTAAATCCAGGCAGCTATTGCAGACTTGCTAAACATGAGATGTGCTACTAGGGATTACAGGAGGTGTCAGCGAAGTTACACATAGGGATATACACACAGCAGTAAAAGGAAAACACTTCAAAATAACACATCATCCAAAACAACATCCTAGTCCTTCTATAAGCCTGTTTCCATACATAATCTTTCCTTTCTTTAAAGAATTTAGGCAAACTTGAATTACTTTCTTTTTTTAACAGGAAAGCAACATTGAACTGACAATTCTAATAAAGCATTTCACACTGTGTTTCACAATGTCTTACTAGAAACCTTGATTCAAATTGCTTGTAGTGTAGAAAGATATGGGCTGGAGTTCGGGTTAAAAGACCATAAACTAGAGATAATGGTATAGTCACATTATGTAAACTTGCCTTTTTTCCATCTTCATGTATTAAATTTATTTACAGTCACCATAGGGCCTTCAGATGAAAGCACCACTACACTGCAAAAATGTCTGGTGACAGCTCTCAGGAAAACCTGGGTACAGTTTGTGGACTGATAAAGTTGATACAACACTGACTTTAGCAATGGAGAAAAATCCCAAGGAGACTGAGCTACCATCATCTTTTAGAGGCCATCAAGAAGAAAGAAATGCAGAGTTAATCCACTAACTCTAAAACACATTGTAAAGGCAAGAAGAGATGCAGCTGCACCTGTAAAGCTGTCTACCCACCAGAGGTGTGGAACAGCACAGGCTGGCAGCAGCAACCCAGAGCAGAGAAGCCAGCCCTGCTGCTATTTCCCCCAAACCCAGCCAGCTCCTCTCAGCACCCCAAGACTTGAGCCTCCCATAGTAAGCCGTGCATCCACTGAGCTCTGGAGTCAAGGCTACAGCAGTATTAGCTCGAGGTTTTACCTTGTGCTATGCTCAGCCAATGATACAAACCTTCTCCCTCGTTAGCGAGCTGACTGCACTACGGAGGCAGAGTTAAATGCACACATAATTTAATAAATTTGTGATATAACTAGAGACATTTGGCACACACTGAATAACCAGTGTTTCAGTAACTTACCGAGCTTGATTACCTTGGAGGTTCTGACAGGAAAAATAATGTTTTCCTAAAGGCTGAAGCAAATGCTACTAAACCCAACAGCAACCCAGGACCAAAGTCAAGATGCCGTTTCTACAGTGCTCTCGATTAAGCTCACAGAAGGACTTCTGCTCCACTGAAATGTAACACGCACCCCTTGGTAACTCTCTTTTACACACTTTGGCCTTTACATCCCATGAGCCTTTTAATCTCACTCTAAAGAGCCAACTGGTTCAGGCTGCTTCCCAGCCATCCACAGAAAAGTGTAGTCCTCAGAAGAAATTATTTTCCTCTCCTCCTCCATCAACTGATTTTGAAAGCCGAGCCAAAATAATCATACCACAAGCATAGTTATATGGTGCACAGCCACCTGAAATATGTAGGGTTCGCTTCATTTCCAAGCTACATTTGTCATTCACAGGGCTTAACTGCAGACATATAGCAAAATGTTATGGCCATAAAAAAGGATTTTCAATAACATTGTTGAAAAATAAGTTAACAGAAATTTAAGGAGAGTTTGGTAAATCTTGAAACAGGAAAAAGCTGAATGTCATTTTAGCATCATGTTTTTTCTTCCGTTCTTGATCCTGACTCAGTTTTGAAAGCAGATCTCTCCCTCCAACTTGTTCTTGCTCTTTAAATCAAGGGCCCCACCAGACTAATGTAATCCATATGCTTACTATGGCTTACATGCTATTCGTAAGGGTCAGCCCAGCCGAATTATAACCCCATCACACATACTTCTCTACTGTCTGTTACCTTTATCACAGAAAGGCATGCTTGGAGATAAAATAAACAATGTGACAAGTGTGAAATTCATTATGTCCTCAAGAACCAGTTTTATGTACATTTTTGGTAGATGTTAGAACAGTAATAGTTTTTTGAGATATTTAATTAAATATTTTTTTAAAATCGTAAGAAATAAATCAAGTAAATGTAAATGATGCATGTAAGCGAAGTATCAGCTATATATTCATTACTCAGTAGATACAGAAGCACTTTTTTCTTTCAGAAACCAGACTTTTGTATCGGAGAGGAGTGGATCAAGAATTTCACATGTGAATCTTTTTGTGTTTATCATTTCAGAAAGGTCCTATATTCTGCATGGCCTGGTATAGGATGAGCAGTTGGTTCAGTATTTGTGAAGTGGTAAGGACATGCAACATCTCTCCTCACTGCCCTGCTAAGGAAACGCCAATCTATCAGAGAACAAGAGAACGAAAAATTAGCAGAACCTTGCTTGAAAACAATGGAATTTTTCCCTAAGAACAGAATGTGTTATATTCACTGCTTTTCCCAATGGCAGCGAGGCCTGCACTGCATGGAGCTGGCGTGCTGTGGCAAGTCCGAGCAGTGACAGGAGAGCTGGCGTGGACTGCAACAACAGCTGCTGCAGGCACAAGGCAAGGAGCTGTGCCATGGGATCAGGGGAAGCCAGAGGGAAACACTGCTCTCTGGGGAGCGTTAGACAAAGCAGGAACGTGATGGGTACACTAAGGAGCATCTGGTGGTAGCTGTACGGCTAATGCCTTGCTGACTCAGGGGAAGCACGCAAGCTCAAACCAGAATGCTCTACAGTCCTCAAGGTAGAAACCAGATGCACTCAGATGCTAAAAAGGAAGAGGAAGAGAGCAACAAGTGGCTGGTGGAAGTGGGGGTGGCAACAAGCCTTTTATCATGTCTATCACAAGCACTGTGCAGTAGAAAGTGTTCAACAGACACTAAGAGTAGATCCAAAACTCAAGTGATGACTGTTTCTGGCTCAAGGAAGGTGTCTCACCAAGTCTTTTTTATGTAATGGGCTGTTAGCTCCCCTGGGGACTTGTTTTCTATTTATACGCTTCATGTAAAGGAGTAATATATGAAGCATACTGCCTAAGACTTAATGGAGCCGACAACATAAAAAGAACAGGATGCTGATCTTCCATCATTTCCTACAACATGAAGAAGTATCTGGATGCAGATACACATGGCTTAGTCAATTTGCACTGTGTCATGGTTGTGTGATGCTCTAAAAACAAACAAAACCCCCCTCATCCCAAAAGCAAAACAAAAGCACACCAACGAATGGTTTGAAACTTAGTAACACAACTGACACGGCTTTGCTTCCTTTCAGTGTTATATTTTTAAACCTACAGGTGAAATATACTTTTACACGCTGCGGTTCCCTTAGCAGATGCCCTCTGAGCATTTGAAGCTTGAGAAGCAAATAGCGGGCATCAAGCCCATGCCTTTCTGGCATGAAACACTTATTAGCAGACTAGCCTTACTAGCCTTTAATTTACAGTTTTGCCTAGTGGGTGCATGTCAGCTCCACTACAAGGAGATTTAATTAGTCTGTAATTTCACAGTGCAACACACCAGCTAGACAGACCAATGAAGAAGGACCATGTGCGGAACTGCAGAGCAAACTGCAGATTTGTATTATCTTGGAAGCAAGAACAACTGCCATGTCCAAGTCAACTTGCACTAACCACTGCAACTGTAACATGAATAAGAGAATAATACACAGCGAAGTGCTAAACCCTTGTCCATACCTGAGATACAGAAGGTCGAGGAGGCAGCGCAGGTGGTGGTGGGGGCAGCCAGGCAGACCTCACAGCTGAAGAGTGAGAAAAGAAGATCAAAACCCAAAACAAAACAAATAAAACCATGTTATATTAATTCCAAATATAACCAGAATTAATTTCCATTATAATTCCTAGTGAAGAGGCAGTATTCAACATTGTAATAACAGAAACTAAACTTGATCTTTATTGAGCAAAACCTTGTTTGAAAGAACTTCATGAGTAGTGAATGAGCAGTGATTTAATTGCTGTAAAACCCCATAATGTTATGATAAAAAGCAGAGATGGAAGCCAGTCAGCCACAAAAGCTGGAGCTAAAGCAATCCACTTCTAGTTACAGAACCCCAGAGACAGGGTCTACTTGTCCTTGGGACTTTGCGCTTTGTCATTAACATTATTGCCTTTTTTAAAAGCAATGCTTTAGCAACCAATGCAGACATCAGCATTCACTCCAGATAAAACACACTATGTGATGGAGCGCAGCCTTGAAAAGAAAACATCTCCCACAGAATTAATAGGACAAAAGCCTAAACAAACCAAAAAGAAATCCATTCCTTTGGCTTTATGTTTTGTATTTGCATGTTATTACTCATTGGAGGTACTTCAGAGGGAGAAGAAGAATAAGGGGAAGAAGACAAATCCTAATGGTTAGTTCAGGCCCCTTTAACATAACACTATGTCAGCTTTTAGTCTGAGCCAGCACAAAGGGAGAGAGGGGGAACAATCATGTAGGTCCAGCCATTGTACTTCTCAATTTCCTTAAAATACCCAAAATCCCTCATGGGACAGAACTACAGGACAGATGATGGCTTCCAAAGGCAGCTGCAGAGAAGAGGACTAGGAGGGCTAGGCTACCACAGAGACACCAACAGGACTGGTGGGAGTCCTTAGGTGGGTTGCCCTCCCCAAGCTCCTGTTCCAATGAAGGCTCAGCACTTCACTGGCAAAGATACAAGTCAGTCCATCTTGCACTGCACTGGTGGTTATTTGTATAGCAAAAAACCCCCAACAATATTAAACTTAGAAATGCCTTTTACCACAATAATGCTAAGCAAGCAATTACATTTATACACTTTTTATTTCCATGCATATTTTAAAAAGCCACAAAGACCATTACGAGCCTTGTTACAGCTTAGCTGTTTACATATTTTATACACCAAGTCTAAAAATGTCTATGTGGTTGAAAATACAAAGGCAAAAGATACTAACCATTAAGGACAACAGTGACATGAGAGTAAAAAATGTGTGGGTGAAGACATTGAGAACAGTCGTATTGACTACACAGAGCTATAAAGAGGCTTATAATACATTGGGGTTTTTTTTCCACCTTCTGTATCATCATCATCTCTTGAATCAAAATGAAGCTTAATATCACTCCAGACAAGGTCAAAGAGAAAGGCTGAAGAATTAAAAAACAACTTAAGTGAAGCAAAGGAGCCACTAACACACCTACAGGTGTAAAAGATTTGAAAAAACATGGTCATTAGAATCCCTTTACTTGTGTTTAGTTCTGTTTATAAGACCAGTGCAATACCTGCATGATATCGTCACTACATTCTCCATCTCTTCTGCACAATTGATCTTTAGAAAGGAACAGTGGAGTAAAAAACCTTCCTTTCCTTTAGTCTGAACTTCAGGTTATTAATTCATGTATCTGAGCACCAGCAGTGGCTTTGGCAACTGTAGTTGCCAAAACCAGTATTTGAAACCACCATCTAACTCAAACCCACTGCACTCTGAAGGTCCATCAGCTGTATCCTGTAATAGCAGACTAGTATGTACGCTCAGCATGACACGTTTATCTTCAGGAAACCTTGTGGGAGCTGTGTGCAACGCTCCATGGAAAACACCTGTGTGCACCTCACCTTCCCACCACCACCAGTGACTGTCACCGCAAGGGTATCACCTCTGCTCTCAGGTCACGGGGGAGCACGAGTCATGCACTCTCCTTAGCAAGCCCCTGGTAGCCCAAACATGAAGCTAGGGCATGCACTGCTGCCGTGAGCATGGGGGTCCCTGGGAAGGGGCACACGGAGCCAGGGGTAGTGGTGCTGCGGGCAGGCACCAGCCCCAGCAGCTCACTCAGCCCTTCCCAATATATGGAGCCCTCGCCAGGGCCCATCAGTTTTGTATTTGCTGGTTTACACTCTGGTAGGCTCTCAAAAGATTTACTGCAAAAGCTGCATCCATTGAGAACTCGCCTCAACTTCAGTTGTTGGGGATACAGCCCTTGTTCCCTGATTCTTCAAACCCAGCGATACACACCTAGGAAAGCAGCAGTGTAGTCTTTATAGAGAAAGGTGCTGGGCTTGTGGGAAAAGTATCTCTTGAAGTGGTTGCACACACTGTGAAACTCCACAAGTCTCCTTGGATTTGGCCCAAAAATTCCAAAGGGAAAAATTATTTTCTAGCAAGTTGGTCAAATAAAAAAAGAATAAAATACCACCACACCAAAACATCATCTCCAAAAACCCCTGCTTCCTCAGCTTTCAAAATATGACATAAATGAATTTAGCATTGAAGTAGTTAGATGCTTACACCATGTGCATTTGACCCAGTTTCCTCTTTTTAATCCTGAAAATTCTAACTTAAGCTACTCATGAAATATTCATAAAATTCCTGCTGTTGCAGAACATCTTTGGCCTGTTGTTGGAAGGAAATCATGCTTATGTAAGCACAATTGCTAGACAAAAGTTAGTTGACTTTCGAGGACTCGTAACAACTTACAAAAAAAAACCTCACTTCTTTTTCCCCACAGGGCAATGAAAAAAAATTTAATGACAGATGCTGCATGCTTCAGCCTTTTCTAGTGTCACTACCCTAAAAGAGGACACTATTAACAGATACTCATAGTTTTTTTATGTGTATCAGCAGGTGACTTGTACTATTAGGCTATTCCAGAATACCCTCCTTCCCTGGGAGACTGCCCCGCAAAGATCAGTTCCTGCTGTTAAGAGATGGCATTGTTATGTTAGCTCAGAAAGCCAACACAGAGAGAGGGGGAGTTCTGCTTCCAAAATGAAAGCAAGTACCCCAGGACTGAGCGGTGAACAGAGAAATGTATTTCTAGGTGCACACCTCAGAGCCTGGATAAGCTGCACAGCATTGCTCTTTGAAAACAAGTCTTCACGCCCTGTACAAAAGCAGAGGGAGCTGAGGGAGCAGGATGGACCCCACACAGGTCGCCCAGTTACTAAGCAGCTTCCTGGCATTCAAACCTAAGTGAGACATGTAGAGCAAATCTCAGAGATAGACTGTGGAAAGGCCATATAGGTACCAGTAAAAGAGATTTAAGTATATCCAGTATTCATGTCACATGTATTCCTGTAAACGATAGCATTTTCACACACTAGTTACTCCCACAAAGATAGCGATAAGGCTTTCAGTTAAAAAATCATGGCTCTCTACTTAGCATGTTTACACTTTAAGGCAGGTTATCTGCATGAGAAGCTTCCAGGACCATTTTTCTGCCCTATTTCGGCAATCACAAAGGTCTGACAGCACTAATGGGACACCACACTAGATACCCCCCGCCAGATTTCCCAATCTGAAGCTAGATTAATATTTTAAAACAAACCCAGGCCATAACTGTGCACTCTGGGAACAGGCCATGCCACCCTATCTGGCCACACCACTGCCTCCAGCCTCCCTAGCAGACAACACCAACCCTCAGCATTTTCATTACCCGTGGCAGTGAAAAATACCAATCATGGCAACCATCCAGACAGCCCCTTTACTGGACTTAATAGAGCTAGGAAGAAGAGACCACGGAAAAACAAAGTTATCGTAGTCCAGTCAAACCTATAGGAAGTAGGTCTTTAGCTCACCAGGCACAGCAGCAGAGGACACCAAAATTAGGGTAGAACAAACGTGGGTTCTTGGGGGGTGCTTTAAGAGCATCGTGCTGCATCTGTCTCCCTCAATGACAGTCACTTGCCCTCTTGTTCCTTGGTATTGAAGAAAACTGCCATAATACATGGAGCTTCTGGATGCACGCTGTTTTTTTAAAATTATTAATACTGGAACAGCAGCATACAATATCGTACTTCCTGAAACACTTCCATGTCAGATATTCATTTTATTTCCATTCTTTGCAGTTGTCTTCCTTCTCAGTTGTACATCTATCACATTACCCTGGGTATCACCTCAGACAAGTTAAAGCTTTGCATGAAAAAAAAAAACGTACTCCTTTTTCTCATCTGAACTGAATACGTACACGAGTAGTGTCCTGAAAGAAGGGTGGTTTCCCCAGGTCAAGGGCCATTTTGTACCTTGCTAGCCAAAGTGAAACTAGATACCACCTAGCAAAGGAGCCTGACCTCATCTCACATCAAAACCCTGCACACCTTTCACCCCATGATCAAAAGGGCACCCAGTTTGGTCGCTCCTCTTATTTCTCAGCTCACACAGAGGGTACAGCCCCAAGCAAACCCAGCCTAAATCCAGGCTGACCTGGATCCAGGTGACCTAAACCCAGGTTCTTGCTTCCCCACCACCAGCCCACCCCCCCCTCTTCTGCAACTGGGTGGGGACCACCCAGGGTCTTAAATTGGGAGAAAACTCTGACTGGGTTCCTTAAGAGTCTGGCTGAAGTGTTTGGTAGTTTTCAAGTAAAAGCTACAGCACTGTTGGATTAAGGGAGAAGCTTGTTGCATGGCAGATTTACACCCGTTTATGCTGCTTCAGAGTGCTCAGCTCCAAGATCCGGTTTAACAAAAGACCAACCAGTTTGTTTTATCAGGAAGCAAATGATCTGCAATACTGAAAACAGTTCAAAAAAGCCAACAGAACAAATTATTCTTCAGTTCCCCAAAGGACATAAGGCTTCGGTTCCTTATGTATTTTGGAAAGCTGGCATTTTCACCCTTCCACTCTGACACTACTTTGGAGAAGTTTTTAGATACTTTCCCTGCTTCTGTTGCCAAAGGCAGACCGCAGAAAAGTTCTGTGTCTACGCTGGTTTCTGTTTACATTTGTCTTACAAAACCTCCCTTCTTGTTCACTGAAATTGGTACTTGGATATTCCATAATACTGATACCGTTCCCTGCACTCCATTTATTTACATTCACCATTAGCACGGGGATTGTGAAACAATTGTTTTTCAAGAGATCTGATTTATTAATTCACACTACTATGTCTGCAAAAAGTTGCAGCAAGAAAAAAAAATTCAAAGCTGTAGCCAAGAATGTAAATTTAATGAAGGATTCTAGTAAGGTAGTTGTGAAATACCTATTTACCGAGACAGCTGTTTCAATAATTCTTATTAATGCAAAAAAAAAAAATTTAGACTCCCAATATTAATTTTGTTACCAGGTTTGTAGAAAGACTGCAGAAAGCATCACTAGTGACAGAGTAACCTTTCTTCTCACAGTTAGTTTTGGGAACCTGCTCAGAGGAAAGCTTCATGCATCACAGCAGGTGATACACACCCCTGGATATCACAGGCACACTCTTGTTACAGGTGTGCTTCACGTGCCAGTCATACAGAACATCATTCATACCTCAGTTGTGTGGAAAATTATGCAAGTACTTGCCAAGTAATTAGAAAGAAATATAGCCAGACCTTAAGCAATTAATGCTTCTGCACCGTGAATTTGCAGGTGTGACTTCACTTAGGACCCTGGTGTACTTACATATTTGATGGGTCACTTTCATATCAAACAAGCAGGACACCGTTAGAGGTGTGTTTTATGATGCCTTTTTTAATGCCCTATCCATAAAACTCAGCATGTTTTAAGTAAAACCTGTAAAACAGACTTTTTTAAAAACTCCTATTTTCTGTTTTGCACCACACATCTACATCTGTATTTTCAGCTTTCTGTCCCTCGTTTTCCCTAAACCATTTCATTTTCTAGTTACTGTTTTCTCTACGCCTTCCTTTTCTGTGTGTTTCTATCTGGCAATTGTTTCTGTGTTTCTATCTGGCAATTGTTTCTGCCTTCTCCCTCCCCCGTTAAACAAAAATATTCACGATTTTGCACCCTCTGGCTTCATGTTTAGCTTCACTCCACCCACAGGGAGGCACAGTCCCTCCACCTACTTCTCTCAGATCCACGTTGCCAGAGCTTCATACCCCCTGGAGATGCCACTGGGAGTGCTGGAGTGCTCCAGTACATGCCACCTGTGACCACTTCCAACACGAACACCTCAGAGCAGGCACATGGGACCGGGGAAGAGCAGTGGGCTACCACACACCACCCCTTCAGTCCCACTGCGGCTCAGTCACTTCACGACATCTGCATCTCTGGGGTCTCCCCCACAAGGGAGACAACTTGCCCCCTCTGACCCGACCCCCCACCCCCCCGTTCCAGATGAGCAATAGCAGACGCTCTCTTGTTTAACCTGTAAAGCTGTTCTATGACTGACTAACGTTTTTTGCATGGAACAGAGTAACCCACATGGGATCATGAAAATAGGTCAGTGGGGCTGGTAGGGCCAGTCGAGAACATTTCAAGCTTAACTATTTTCAGTAGAAAAGAGATTTTGCATTAAAATTTCATTTTTAACAACCTGCAACAGAATGGAAACAAACTGTAAACCATTCCTCAATTCCAGAAAGAACTAAGATTAGAAAAATGGAGAAAAAAAAATCATTTAGAAGAAGTTTCATTTACACAAACTGTCAAGAAACAGTTTCACTTGAAATGCTGGCAAGATTTACCCCAGTCTGCATACAAGTACTCTTTGGACTGAGCCCTTCGGGATAGACATAAACACTTAAAATCTAAAACCGCAGAAATAAGTTACCCCATCAGATTCCTATAATGTAATCACCATTCATCCATTTATAAGCTCCCTGTTTTTTTCTCCAGCCTATTCAACCTTAATTATGTCCTTGTCCAGTTGGGCAAAGAAATAAGTTACATAGTTGTAAGCACACAAATCCTTCATTAAAAAGTTCTAAAAGGCTGGGAGGCGTAAAACTCTTCTGTTCAAATCAGAGGGAAGGCATTCATATTTTATTCAGAATAAGCTCAGTTCAATGATCACATACAGATTGTAAAGCGGAACAGGGCTAGAAGAAAACAGCAGCTCCAGTAACAGATCAGGAGCTAAGTCCCAAGAGAAAAAAATAAAATCCATTCCACGTTTAAAAAAAAATGTTTTTGCAACATTTATGTTAAGAAAGCATGTCACATTATTTTCATTGCAGGGATACAGTGTTGGAGCAGAGTATGAACAGCAGCTCAATTTTGTGTTCTCTATGGTTTATGCATAAAAGACATTTTTAATTTAAATTACAATCGCTGTTACAACCAAAGGTTGTTATAACCGAAGGTATTAACTTGACTCTACACTCTTAATGAAGCTGGCAACATTAGAACTCTTCTGTACTGTGCAAATGATATTCAGTGAAACGGCATATTTTGCTGATGGTATTTGCCTTTATCACTATTCTAAAATAAAGGTCCTTCAAAACTACCATTCTCCTAATTTAATGTTTTGTTCTGATTAATCAACTCAACGCAGTAATACGCAAGATAGCATAGTGCTACAGCATGAGTGAAATCCAGTTCTATTACCCAAGAAAGTAGTTGGATTTTACTAAATCAAGACCAATACAAGAGCAATGAGAGGAAGTGGTCCTGAAAATTAATTACCTAATTAAATTGACTGTGATCTAAATCCAGCATAAAAAAGGACATTACTATTCTAGGTTCCCTTTGTCACTTCAGCTTTCAAGCAAAACGTTAGTGAGAAACCTGTATTTATGGTAACACAAAAAACACAACCCCCTGCATAACCCCTTAAAAGCCTGCCTTTAGAGACCTGCAGACAGCTAACCTCAATAGATAGAAATATTTGCTAGCAAATAGTTAAGCATAAAAGAATACAGAAGATAATGCAGTAATCATACTTACCTAGGTTAAGTTTGGCAGGATTTTTAGTACCCAGTTCCATGTCCCCAAAAGGGAAAGTTACCTGCATTGGGCTCACTAAGCTAAAAATACGATGTAGCTGAAAACAGCTGGAAACAGTATTATAGTAACTATTTGGACCTGTGTATGACAAGGTGTGATCAAAATGTGTATGACAATGGAGCAACAATCATTTAAATTCTCCAAATCTTCTTTCCCATACAATCACGAAAGCATTTTGATACGTGGACTGAAAACATTTAGAAATATATAAAATTTGGTTGTGGTTGGGCAAAAACGAAAAACCAAAGACATCTCAACACACGCTTACTGTTCAGAAATCTCCACACTTGGCAAATAAAACCCACCAGGTCTGTACGTTCTAGGAAAGGTTGTGCTAATTGAATGAAGATTTGATGAAGTAAAGGAAATAATAATGAAGAGTTTTCTTTAAAGGTATGAAAAAAAGAGGATAAAATGTGATGCTGAACACCAGTCTTCCTCTAGCACTAACAAAACTGAAGCGTGCAGAAAGAAGTCTGTACTGACAGAATCTTATGATAAAAGTACCACTTTAAACTGTGTGGGAAACATGTATATGAAGGAATACATAAGCAATAAGTGTGCCCGCACATATCACTTACAGGAATGCTGACGTACACCAATACATCTGTTCCCTTCTTCCTTTTCTTTGAATACTACACTTAAGAGCACAGGGAACACTGTCTTGATTGGCAGCCACCACTAGCTCAGCAGAGGTAAGCAGAGGTTACAGATCTGACTGTAGTTAATAAAACATCATCTGTAACAGAAAACACTGCACTTACAATAAAATGCTGAGCTGTGTTAAGTCTGGTACTTAACACCTCCCATCTCAAGAAGGAGAAACCCCCAAAAATACTAGCCCCATGTTGTTGGCTGAAAGCAGCACCCCCAAAGGAGTGAATCCAGGTTACAGTGAGTATTGGCTTACAAGCCAACATAAGAAATGGTGCCTGCATTCCAAGCATTCTTCGCTGCAGGCACAGCCGCAGCAGAAGGCGAGTTTCAAAAGCAAATAAGCACCGAAAACCTTCAGTCAAAAATTCATTTGTAAATAGTTATATGGCTGTTTTGGTGAATTACACAGAGATGTTAGATCTTCTTCCATATCAACATGAAAGTACACTGTTTATGACATTTTTTTTGTTGTTTCTTCAAAGCAAATTCTCTTTTCCAAACAAGTATCCTCTGTTCAACAGAAATGTTAATTAAAAGAAGTTATGCAATCCAGAAATGAAACTAAATGGGAAGTAAAATGTATTTCAGAGGCATCTGTATCTGCCGCTGCCTATAATTGCCCAGAAGTAAATTCTTTAGTGGTTGTCTTGGGCAGAAAATATAACGGAGCAAAACGCTAGAATACAAAGTATACGTATTTGCGTTTCCATACTTAAGCTGAGACTTGCCCCAGTCCCTGAGTTACCCCAAGTCAGACCCTAGCTTACTGCTACTGCTGAGGATAAAAGGTGGCGGGGGGCCTTGCTGCAGGACCCTGGGCTCCAGCTGCACCACTTTTGGCCCCCTCAATACCTGCTCACTCACCCAGGTCACAAGACAGAGAGAAGGGAGCACAAGGAACCCCAGAGAGCAACTAATTCTGCCAACAGCCTGGGCGAACACTGCAGGAAAGCTTTGCGGGCTTACCCGGGGAGCTCTTGACTTGTACCTGACCAGACAGTGGGCTAGAGAAGAAATGAAGATGTAAACTAGGTGAGGTACACATTTAAACTGACAATTTTGTTTCTACTTAAAACCTGCTGCTGTCTTTCCAGGAACACATACAACCTAGACAAGTATTTACTTAATATGTACGCAGGCAAAATGCCAGAGGTTATATATTCAACAAAAATAAATACATTGAGAATCTAGCAGTACTAAATTCTTTTCAGATGCCAATATAAAGATTACATGATTTTTTTTAAAAAAAAAAAAAAGAAAGAAGAGACTTGTCTCTTAACAGAAATTCACGTATGGACATTTCAGAAGGTGGAGCCTTTCAGTAAGTTCTCTTGGTTTCTTACGTCTTTCCTGAGTATCACTAGTTACAGCGTCCCAGAAGAGTGCTGCATCATAGTATGAATGAAGGTGCCTCCTTCAAGTGCAGTTATGTCCCAATTACAATTCTAAAGCACAGTTTCCGTGGTTAATGCATTGCTGGACATCCCAGCCATCACAGATAAATGCTTTCTGTGTATACTTGCCAGGAGAGGGGCAATCAATGGCAGCAAACGTGATATATCAGTAGTAAATGAAAAACAAAAATAGCCCCCCAAAAAACAGTGCTCACAACAAAGATCTGCCACAGTCTTTGGCTGAATTTACTTGAAGAGACATTTTTCTTTTTCTGTCCTTTGAATATGAAATAAACAAAGAAATGCTCCAAACCACTCATGGCTTTACAATTAAAGAAGTGATACCTATAGATCAACGTGACCAACAAGGAACTGAAAATAAAACTCACTCACTACTGAGCACTCCTTTGCAGGCATGGGAGTAGATTATCCACCAAACTCCCAAAAGCAGAATTATTTCTGAACAAGAATTAGTAGAACAAAACATAATGTACCAAAATGGGATTATTCTAATCATGTTGGATATACCCTGAAAGCTATTAAAATGGTTGGTTTTTACAGTCTGGTTTTCTGTACTGACACTAGGCAATATGGTGGTGCTAGAAGGGGTGGTCCTTCCAGCTAATTTTAGTGGTTCAGCTGTGACAATGGGACTATTTTTTAAAACCTAGTAAGAAAGGCAGAACGAAAACCTTTGCTTTAGGAAAAATTCTGTCAAAAGTACATTAGGACAGAAAGTAATCAACCGACCTGTGGATAGAAACACATCAGGTTTGATATTTATGTCAGGATGTATTATCCCAATAACCAAGAAACCTAAATAGTATATTGCCACCACGTCATCTGTTTGTAAAAACGTAACTGTATCTTTTCTGATGGCAGACGGAAATTATCCTAACTTCATTTTTTAAACTATCAGCAGAAATAAGAATACAGCTTCTTGTTATACAACTGTGTATAATTTACTTCACACAAACACACACACATTTTTTGGGCAAGGCTCTTTGGTTTAAGATAACAGTGTTCAATGCCTCTGCCTTCCTACAAACTACCGTTATAGAAAGTGAAAAGTGCACCTTGGAAGAGTCTGGCTTCAAAACAATGACCATTTGCTCAGGAAGAACTGTGTCTAGATGAAAAAGGTATCCAAAAATGATGAGGCTAGAACTTTTACTGAAAAGCAAGATCAATAGGGAAAAGAATGAAAAAAAGGGATGAAAGTGATCAAAACAAGAGAAGCAGGGAAAAAAGCAGCTGTAAAAAATCCAGCCACACCACCCAAGCCGCAGAAGACAACAACAGTGACTGGGAGAATGAAGAACCACCCACTGTTGGAGAAGATCAGGTTCAAGACCATCTAAGGAACCTGAAGGTGCACAAGTCCATGCGACCTGATGAGATGCATCTGCAGGTCCTGAGGGAAATGGCAGATGAAGTGGCTAAGCCATTATCCATCGTATTTGAGAAGTTGTGGCAGCCCTGGAAGGAGGGAAACATAGCCCCATTTGTGAAAAGGGTAATAAGGAAAACCTGGGTAACTGCAGGCAAATCAGTCTCACCTCTGTGTCCAGCAAGATCATGGAGCAGATCCTGTGCTAAGGCCCATGGAAAATAAGGAGGTGATACTGGTGACAGCCAGCATGGCTTCATTAAGGGCAAATCGTGCCTCACAAATTTGGTGGCCTTCTACAACTGAGTTGCAGCGTTGGTGATTAAGGGAAGAGCATCATCTACCTGGACTTGTGCAAAGCATTTAACACTGCCCTGCACAACATCCTTGTCTCTGGAGAGACATGGATTTGATGGATGGACCACTTCATGGATAAGGAATTGGCTGGATGGTCACACTCAAAGAGTTGCCGTCGATGGCTCAATGTCAAAGTGGAGGCGGGTGATGAGTGGCGTTCCTCGGGGATCCGTGTTGGGACCGGCACTGTTTAACATCTTTGTCAGTGACACAGACAGCGGGATCGAGTGCACCTCAGCACGTCTGCCAGCGACACCAAGCTGTGTGGTGTGGTGTGGTCAACACGCTGGAGGGAAGGGATGCCATCCAGAGGAACCCTGACAGGCTTGAAAGGTGGTGCCATGCAGACCTCATGAAGTTCAACAAGTGCAAGGTCCTGCACGAGGGTCGGGGCCATCCCAAGCACAAATACAGGCTGGGTGCAGAGCGGATTGAGAGCAGCCCTGAGAAGAAAGACCTGCGGGTGCTGGCAAACAAAAAGCTCAGCACAGCCCAACAATGTGCGCCTGCAGCCCAGAAAGCCAACCGCATCTTGGTCTGCACCAAAGGAAGCCTGACCAGCAGGTCAAGGGAGGAGGTTCTCCCCCTCTACTCCACTCTGGCGAGACCCAACCTGGAGCACTGCGTTCAGCTCGGGAGCTCCCAACATACAGAGGACATGGACCTGTTGGAGTGAGTTCAGAGGAGGGCCACGAAGATGATCAGAGGGCTGGAGCACGTCTGCTATGAAGACAGGCTGAGAGAGCTGGGCTTGTTCAGCCTGGAGAAGACAAGGCTCTGGGGAGTCCTTCTAGCAGCTTTCCAGGACCTAAGGGGTGCCTACGAGAAAGCTGGAGAGAGACTTTTTACGAGGGCATATAGCAACAGGACAAGAGGGAAGGGCTTTAAGCTGAAAGAGGATGGATTTAGATTGGTTTTAAGAAGAAATTATTTCCTGTGAGAGTAGCAAGACACTGGAACAGGCTGCCCAGAGGACCTGTGGATGCTTCCTCCCTGGAAGTGTTCAGGCAGGGCCAGGCTGGATGGGGCTTTGAGCAGCCTGGTCTAGTGGAAGGTGTCCCTGACCATGGCCAGGGGGCTGGAAGCAGACAATCTTTAAGGTCTGTTCCAACCCAAACCATTCTATGATTTTAAGTCACATTATGAATACAAGTATTCAGGGCTTAATGATTGGAAAAAGCGTGCACATGTTTCTGAAAATATGACTTCCAGTGCTGGCATTTTATTTCAAAGTAGAGCAAGGTAAATGCACCATGGTACTTGGATGCACTGGGATGGGTTGATTTAAACCCCTCCTTCTGATGATGCAGATTTATTTTAATTGAAACTCTTCTTTGGGGTGGGCTACAAATTGTTTAACAAGTTCTTCCTTAAACCCTCCCAGGCTACGAATTGCTCCTTATTCTTTCACAATGAATATTTACATTTTTGATACAAAATCTAACAGCTCTGTTAAAGGAAGACAACCACCATGAATATTGAGCACTGCCACCAGGGGACATTCAAGAAAGCAAAAAATTACAGGCAAACATCCTGCAGGTACAGGTGGAAGGTGAACCTCTGGAAGACCTTTCGCATTTCTGCAATTTGGTAGCAGACTATACTTCAGGATTTGTCAACGTAGAGCCACTTTTTGTTCCAACTATAAATAGCCATAAATTTGAACTGAATATGGTTAACAGTTGAAGGGTGAGCAAAGCACTTTCTTTTTTTGCAAGCAATCAACTGCCTACCCTTACTTAATTGCCCCACTTCTGGTGAGGAAACCCTCCAAAAAGTATTGATAGGACAAGTTACCCTTTCCTGCACTCACTGTAACACTGTCAGTTTGTTAAGTTGTCCAGAAGAAATCATTATGTTACTTCAAAAGGAATGGTGACTTTCAAAACTATCCATTTCAAAAGCAAGATGTTAATTTTCATTCACAGAATGACTTCTTTGAGAATTTGCATTCTCCTTTCGTTTGTGTTCCAAAAGAAACTTAAATCCAAGTTAATTTCCTTCCAGTTATATTTTTTATCAGGTTTCTGAGAGGGTTTGCTGCCTTGGAACATGTGTGCTTGGCTGTGTTTGGGTTTTTATTTTGATGTATAATGATATCGAAATTGGAGGCAAGAGATCTCTAAACAGGAACCACAGTCGAAGATCAGGAATTGCTTCTCTGTGTAAGGGAAAAAAACCCACAAATGTTTATTCCTGTTGAGTTTTAGGGTTCAGCACACACAGCAGGCTTCTTGAATTCTCTCTGGTGTTTGCACAGTCCCATACGGCAAGAGGTGAAACCCTTTCTTTTCTACTCCAACAACCACATTAGAGAGCCCAATTAAAACATTCCTTGACACAGTCAAACCTTGGCTTTCTTCTGAAGCATAAACATGACCATGTTTAACCTAGTCCTTGAGTCAGATGATTGGTGTGCACCACACAAAGCTCTCATCTGTTTCAAGGACACTGCTAAAGCACAGCAATGCTAGGTGACTGCTGCCCTGAAGAAACAGCTCCTCTCTCCACCGCTCACTGTGCGAGGCAAGAGGAACACACACACTGATGTGCTGGTCAGCCATTTTCTTCCAGTTCACTCTGGCTGCTATTCGACATTTTCTTTCTCTCCCCTCAACACGCACCCATGGCAAAAGAAATGGCCCTTTCTTTTTATTCAAAGAACGGTTTCTGATTGCCTCCATGCTTACGGTAGACTTTAACATCAAAAATGTTTGCTCGCTTTCTCCCAATTTAAACATTAAGGGTTTTCCTCCTGCTTCTGAACTACAAAAAGTAAATAGTAATAAAAATCAAATATATTGTAGTTACTGATGAGAGTTGTCTAAACAGCCAGACTAGTTATAAACAGTCAGTGATGACAGACTGCCATATGTTAAGCTTCCCATTATCACGCCAGAAAACATTATGATCACCTTAATTATAGCAACAGCGATTTTTCCCCTCCGTGGCAACGTAATGCAAAAGTGCAGCTACTTCTGTTCTGCAGTGTATTACCGTTTATAGCAAAGGCGAGCATGTGCACATATTGTCAAGCATTTGTGCAAACAGATCAAGTTGCCAAGTATGCAACTAACCTAAATGGTCTCAAAAGGGGGAAAGAAAGCAAACTTTACCTTGTGTGTTTTGTTGAAATATTTTGTTCAGATCCAAAGAGGAAGCTCTGGAATGTGATTTCTGTGGCCTTGGAGGTGGAGTAGGGGGCTCTTCTCCCTTTTTCATTGCATCTTCTATTGATGTGCTAGAATAGGACCTAAGGAAAAAAGGGGAGGGGGGAAAGGTAGAAAGTAACTTTAAACAACTACAGCATATAGTACCTAAAACCACGCTGACCAGAACTCAGATTCATGGTGGAAATTCCTTGCCCTAATAACTAAATGTTCCCCATTATAACAAGACAGATTTCTTTGGCAGCAGAGGAACCTATACATCTGCAGAAAGGAACACATCATGCTTACAGGGCTAGTATTTTTTAAAGCATTTTATATCACAGCTTCAGGCCTTCTTATGTAACTAACCATCAAGAGGATAACTGTTTTGCATAAACCTGAGTAAAATTCCACCCCCCATGCCCCTTACAGCTTCTGTCACCTTTCCCAGCCATGAGGGTAGTGTTTATATAGGTACAGCTTCAACCTACCTCTTGCCAAGTACACATTTTGTAAGCTACAATACCCTAACTATTAGAGTAATTTTTTCATAGCAAACAGTCATTGAATTCCGGAAAATCCAGAATAATTAAGTGGCTCCAAAGTGACCAAAACTGGTCAAATACATGGCTCAGTACATCTTTTTCGGCTCTTCCACATCACATAAATCCCAATGCAGCGCATTTGCTAAGAATTTTGATTTTGCTGAATAGTGTCCAATATTTTTCAGCTGTTATAGTTACCAGCTTTTCTGCAAGAGCGAGAGCTTTGTTCAAAATGAGCATTGACAATGTGAGATGTTACACTTACTGTAACACATTATGCATGACAGGCAAGACCAAAAACACATTCAAGTAGAACAGAAATAACTCCCACTAATGGGAAACGGATCATTTTTTTGCCAAACAGGCTGCTGTTAGAAAACAGCTCTTTAGCAGGACAGACATTTGGCAACGCTGATCCTGTGTTTCTGATGTAAACTCTAATAAATACAGGAGTGAGAGCCGTAATTGTTTCAAAATTTACATGTGACAGAAAAACCTCCACTGATGCTGAATTTTTTTGTCTTGGTGGAGTTTTGAATTCCATAGCCTTATCGTATCAGACCTAACCCTACTCCCTGAAATAGATGTAAGAGCTTTGAATCAGGATCTTAAGGTTTTATACTTTTACTCTCCATATTGTGCATTGTATATTTCACTTGTATTAAAATTGTACAACCGAACAGTTCAAGATTTTCAAATACGTTTTTTTAAAGATGGAGTAAGATAGAAGCTGCCAGGCAAAAATATGCCTGTCCCAGCAGTGCTAACACAGAGCTCTATGACAGTGAATCATTGCTAGCAGCAGGCAGACCTGGCACCTAAAGTCAGGTAAGAGTCCACAGCTAAGAATCTGCACCAATTAGGCTAGAAAGCCACACCGCAGAGCCAAAAGCTGTAACAGACTTGAATCATAGCCTCTGGTGGTCAAGCACGCCTAAGGACAGAGACCCTCGAGGTTACAGAGCCCTCCAGGCTACAAAGGAGAAGCACAGCAGAAGGTCTGAGTTCAAGGATGCACTCAGGAATCTTCAGTCAACTTCTGCATTGAAGTAGTGACATACAGTCAGGTGCAAGACAGTCATATGTGACACAACAGTCACATTCAAGGGACTTTTTGTTTAAACACTTGCTGTTTTATGCATTTTGACACAAAATACTTTTTACATGTTTTGTATATTTGCAGTTTATGATTCAGTAACATAGCAAGAAAATCTAAAATGGTATGACAACTAAAAAGCCTTGGTTAGCAGCAGAAAAATAGCATGTAAGGCAGTTTTGCCTTCCTGGATGTAGGCCCTAAGAACAGAGGATTTCAATCTTCATTTATCATGCTTATAGCTGATCCTCTCTTATTAGCAGGCTCTGACAAGCTTCTAAGGAAGGAGGGAACTCCTGATTATACTCTCATTACCCAAGACACAAAAAAGCTAAAACGAAGCCCTCTAACTAGCACAAAAAAAAAAGTTTGAAGGTGAATACATGACACAGCTATACACCAGAAAGGTGAACAGTCAAACTCAAACAGATAATCCATTTATAAATTATATTTTCTGGCACAGGCTTCCCTTTTCTTTCAAACATCCAAATTCAGCAGGTGTCATTTCTAGTGCATGACACTAAGTCCATTAATTTTTTCCATCACAGACCAACCAGCTGCAGTCAAGTACATGCATGCCATTGAAACGATTCGATTCACTCACCCACATCCGAGAACTGAGCTACTATTGCTGTTTCTGTGGTAGCGTGCAGTGTCTCCATACATAACCACTGTGCAGGTTCCAACAGCACAAAATTGCTGAGAATGGTCCCCGCAATGGGATGGGTCCCCGCCGTCCCACCAGGACACTCGTGGGGCTGTGCTGGAGGCAGTCACCTCCTGACAAGGCAGCAGGGCTGGCCAGACAGGCTAAAGTCCCTGTGTCTCATGATCAGGGATCACAAGGCCCTCAGGCAGTACTTATGTAGGGTCTGTAGCTTACAGATCCCTCCTGGTAAATCTGTCTTACCTGAGCTGTACCTCCAACACAATGCCAATTAAAAAAAAAATAATTACAAATGCAACACCAGTTCTTACACCTTCTGTCTAACACCAGAGGAAAGCATGTCTTCTCTCGAAATAGAAATGAAAGCAGTACCTGGATCGTGGTCTGGCCTTAAGTGCATTAGATTCCTGAGCAACTGGAACAGAAAAGAAAAAAGAACCACTAAACCATCATATTTTAAATAAATGCCTTTAGCTGCAGAATCAGTCTTCATTAAAATGTGTGTTGCAAATGTGGATGTGAGTGCGCCCATCCCACATGAGCAACAGGGATTGATTTTCACTTCTCCTTCCCCTTGGTTTTTGTAGTGTGTGAATGTCCTAAGAATTCAAACACCCACATGTAGTCAGACCTTCACCTTTTAATTTGGTTACCAGAATGCAGGAAAAGCAATAGGCCTGACAGCTCTGCCCTGCACTCCTGGATGTAGTTGTGACAGAGTAGCACAAGGAATAGGATAAACTTGCCACAGAAAACATCTTACTCCTAGCCCAGATATCTATTAGCTGTCCTGCCTCCCAAAGCACGAAGGTTTGTGTCCTTCCTAAATACTTTAACTAATTACTATAAAAGAACATCTTCTTACCATCCGTAGAAAAAATCAACACTTCAGGTTGAGACTACTTGCATTTGGGAAGGAAAAATATTTGAAGGTAGAAAGCTTCACAGGCTAAGTGTTGATCAAACACGTTTCTATCAATGTAAAAAATCTGTTTCTTTTGTTTGGATGAATTCCAAATATCCTGCTACATGCAGGCTGTATGTGATAGGAAAACAACCGTGCTGACTTATCTTCTCTGGGTAATTCCTTGAGGCTGTTCCTTGGTTTACACAGTCCTTTTGTGGCTTTTCTGTTACTCTCCTTACTAACATCTGATAATTTTGAGAAAACATATCTATGCGATTGCTTTCAGACTCAGCCCACTGAGATATCCTCAAGGTATCACAGCAGCATGAATGATCCCAACACACATGCAAAGTGAATCCTTGTACTTTTTCCATTATTCTACTAATCAAGGTACAATGCTTAAGAGAAGCAAGCAGACTGGAGGGAGGGGTGGGGGAAAATAATTCTCAGTTTCTCACTTCCTTCAGATATATGCCTACTTTCAAGTCAGACATTTATCACCAGCTACTACACAGCACTACCTGAGAATACAACAGAACCTCCAAAACGCAGAGCAGGAGCTATCTGTGGCGGCAGATGGCAAATGCTGACTTTTTAATGGCTGCCGCATAGAACCTCCATAGGATGCTTTAGGCTTACAGAAGCATATGGCACATATAGCCACATACTTCATAAAAGAAACCGCTTTCAGGGTCACGTAGTGCTAGTTGGTGCTTTGGATGGAATAAACCCAAATGCAGCTGGCAGTGACACAAGTGACCGCTTGTAACCCAAGTTCTAGTAGGTTATTGTCACCACCAAACCAGCTCACAGTCATTCCAAATTTCTTTGCAACAAACTCTTCCTAGCAACTAAGGGAGGGAGAGGCAATTATTATTAAAACATGCAGTGGTGATAATCCTCCTCTCTCTCTCCGTGTTGAACTCCCAGAGAATACAACTTCAGACACTGCTTCCCTACAGCCATATGACCCAATTTTTCCAATGCTGCAATTGCTGATCATTAAATTACATGCACAGTTATTAAATATATGCCACTTACAAATAGGAAGTATAAATCCTTTCCAAGCTAAGCCATGTTTAAGAACTTTCAAATTTTCCTTCTTTTATTGAGGCCATAATTCTGTTCGTACTTCTTTTAGAAAACCTTTCATCTAAAAACCTGCAGGTAAAACTGACATTCAAATTCTCCAAGGACATCTTGTTGAGGTAAATAGGAAAGCACATAAAGAAGAGAGAATCCCGAAATGACTATTAATAAAAAAATGATAGCAATAGAATACTGCTGCCAAGGATTTTCTTTTAAGCTTTTGAAAAATCAGGAAATTCAAGGTTACAATTACACAATACTCAGACTCAGCTTTACCCCTCAAAAGAAGTAGTATAGTATTTTTTTTTAAAAGTAATTATAAAGCAGGTAGTTCATTATTGGGACATACAAATAATTGTGGCAGGATTCCCACAAAATGTGTAGTTATTTTGGTATGCTCAGTCTGTGCATACTTTGTGTTTGAGGCACAAGTTTATACACATACATGACACAATCATTCAAGACTATTAAAAACTATGTATTCAGTTCACGAGTTTGCCATATTTCTATTGCTATGGATAAATAAGCCTAACTTACATGAAATAAAATAAAAAAAAATTAATAAAAACTTAAAGCTGTTGACTAAACTAATACATTCATTATTTTAAAGTCTGTATGGTTCCGGAGTAGTAAAGCCTGATGAACTCAACAGCTTGGTCTGCGCTAATTAAAGTCACACGATCACAAACTCTTGTATTTGCTCATTCACAGGAGAGTGTGAAGGTTCCTGTTTTCGATGTTTAACTGCTCCCATGCCCTCTTCCAATACAATTTCATTTTAACACTCCATCTTACATTCAGCTGATGACTCCTTGCCTTACAGCTGAAGACTGGGTGGAAAATTGTACCACAGAAGGTGCAAGTATGCCATGTGGCTAAAGAATCATCCCAGCTGAGTTTTCATCCTGAGGTTAATGATTACAATGACCTTTCAGGATTGCTGACCAATACTGAAATAACCACTCCATTACAGTGCTGTATCTAGCCCCCTGGATAAATATTTTTACTCCTAACATCAATTGTATCATGCAACCTGAGAATGTGCTCGCTCGAGCCTTTAATGAGCAGGACAGCATGGGTGAAACCCCTACAATGACAGGAGTCATCACGATGGGGTGAAACTCTGCCATTGCCTCCCTTGGTATACAAACACCACTGCTGGAGGAGCACAGCGGCACTGGGAAGACCTCCCTGACTAAGAGATGAACAACATAGGGAAAAGATGTCAATGGCAAAGGAGATGTGCAGGTGACAGTAGGGTTTTTCCTAAGCATACCAAAAGTGGAATTACTGAACTGAAAACAAAACTCCCCAGGGCACTCCTGGGCAAAACTAGGGGGAAGGAGAACATAACTGAAAATCGTGCAACCAATCTCCTCTCCCCCTGAGAGGGAAGTGTAAGAGAGTGTGTCTGTGTGTGTCTGTGTGACAGAGAGAAGGAGAAGCAGCAATCATTTGAGAATAGGAGCTCAAGATAGGAAATCTGGCAGCTGCCAAGTGTTTGGGAAGAAGCCAGGAAAAAGAGAGGTGGGAATTGAGGCATGCAGCTGTTGAGCAGCCATGAATAAAACAAGCTATAAGGCAAAACTGCTGTGACAGACATGTGGGGTCAGTTTTCTTAATCAAGGATATCTTCACTAGTTAAAACATTTATGCAAAAGGAAAAGAAAGCAACTCCAGATTTTAGCTTGGCTGGGACCAGGGAGGACTTGCAAATGCTCTTACCACTCCAGGGAAGAGATTAACACAGAGGAATGCAAGGGAGGTCTGATGAACTGAACAGAATGCATGGCAAGTTTCTGGAGCAACTAGGTAATTTTGACATATGCTGTTCCAGAAATAACATTTTCCATTATGACAGGAACAAGGAGTGTATGTTGGAGTTGGAGACAGAAAAATCAGGGGTGGTTTCAACAAAGAAACACCCCCGAAACAAAAGCTTGCGTCATTGCTGTAACTGCCTCAAGGTCTGTGTTTCCAATATCTATCCTTTAACTCCTTGACAGAAAATATGAAAGCTCAGTTTTCACAAAGAAACGGGCCACTTCAGACTAGTTACCGAAATGTTACACAGTTACTCCGTACTTTAGGGAGAGATTTTACCAAGAGGTACAATATTCATGCTCTTTCATCTTGTTTGTAGTACAGAAAAACTTCAGACTCCTTAAAAAAATGCTATGTTAAAAACGTTCCCCGCACGTGAAGATCATACACTAACCATGAGGGAAAGAAAGCAAGAAATATTAATTACTACTTTAGATTGTCAAAAGGTTTTATCTTGCAAGTAGTAGTCATTACGAGGTAAAAGCTAAATTCAGTAGCAAAACAGTATAAGAGCAAAAGGATCTTTAAAAATTAATCAAATTACACAAATCTAGGCTTATTGTGCTATAAAATATTTGATCAAAATTCTTACAGAAACAACACATGAAATTTTTTTCTTCTCACCTTTCACAGTCAAGTGCTGAAATTCCTTTGGTATTGTTTTGAGCACAGTGCTTACTTTAAGAGCTTGATAAAAAAACCAAAACAATGAGAATTACTTTGAGTACATGCAGGTAAAATCTACACATATCAGCTCAGGGAAAGGAGCATCTAAACCGGTATTAGAACGTCTAGTAACGCCAAACATACTTAAGGAAAAGTAGCCGAATACTCTCAGAACACCCAAGCACTCAAAACAAGCAACAATTTCTAAGAGCACAAAAGTCAAGGACAGAAAGGCCTATGCCCAAGTTGTCAAATAATCTTAAATTCTGAGAATTTGGGGGTTGGAGTGCCTAAAACCACGGATGACTTCTACTTCAGAGATGTAGCACTCCCACACAGACAGCAGCTGGCGACACTTGGCAGAGCTGGGACTCATCTCTCCCAAGTTACAAATCTGGAAAGCCAGGACACATGAGACACTGGCTGCTTCTGTCAACTCAGAACTCACCAGCCTGCCCCAGGGAACGTCATATGGCACCGACAGAGCAGGGATTAACATTTAGGAAATTCCAGTTTTTGGGCTTATTCCACTTCCACCGATGCCTACATGCATCCTTTATTAATTACTTTCTTAAGGTGTTCTTAATGCACTACAGCATATTTTCATATACTGTAATATACAGTATTATAAATGATGGCTTGGAATGAAGTCTCTTATCTCCATCTGCCTTTATCAAATAAAGTGTGGGAAAGGTCTGGTTCTCGTGATCCAGTTCTATTTACATTATGTTCCACATTTAACTGCATTACAATCTGACAGATTTACTTGTATAGTTTTGAAAATGCAGAAAAATTTGCTTCTGTAGTCCTGAACTACAGGTTCTTGGCTTCTGGGGAGATTTCAGTCCGAAGAGCAATCCACTCTTATATTTGTCAGAACAGCAATAAATGGTAGAACAAGAGCATTCGTTTTTTGAACTGAAAAGACAGGAATTTATGTCATAAATACAGCAAATATTCTGCCCTGAAGGACTGTATGTACCAAAGCAGGCTCCCATCTGACTTACTGTCAGCTACAAAAAACAAAGCACAAGTTCTTCATCTAAACAGGTACGAAAAAAAAAAAATCTCTTAGTAAAAGGTAAATCTTTCCTAGACATTTCAAAGCAATAACCTTCAAGGTTCAAGTCCTGCTTTGGTTCATTATGAATTTTACAATAAAAAAAATCTTGTCAACAAAACATTAATTTCTTGGAATACATCGAGTCATCAAAATGTTTTAGAAACACCCATCACCTCTGACAACCTTTCTTTGAATCAGGGTCACCGGCAAACTGCCAAACACAGTCACACCTGCCTGTGGAAGGTGATTCAGGAACATGGACTACCTGGTCTCACAGCTCTGATGCAACTGTAACATGTGGCCAGCTGGGAGGTCATTTTTTTTTTTTAATTAATGTATAATCCACAGCTCTGAGAATCAGGCAACAAAATACCCACAACTGTTTTGTTTCCACAACCAAGAGAATGAATGACTGTGTGATGAACCAGTGCCTATTCTGGAAGCTCTAGAAGTTACTGAATGGAAAAAGAGAAAGATCACTTCAATTTCACACGACTTGTTGCTGATGGATTTCAAGTTAAATAAATGGATCAAGTATTTTCAATCCAGTTTGTCCAAAACTTTTGTTTTGCAAGAAAATGTAGGGAATTCTTGTTTTTCAAGAAAGCCAATTTTGAAGTGTTGCTATTTCCTGCAAGAAGGGAAATCCAAAATTTGGCACAATATAGTCTTTACTCTTACAAAATTCCTGATAACAATAATTACAGCTTTATTTAAAATAAGTGCAATATTAATTGCCTCAGGACTAGATGTATTTTAGAAAATGGATTTCATATCATTCACATATGATAAAACTAATTTTGAAGGAAACCTATCCACTTACTTGTCTTCAACTCAGCTGCTGTCAATGAATTGTCTATAAACTTAGAGCAACACATACCCAGCTTAGAAATTAAATACACCATTGCTTCTGTCATCAAATATATAGGATTATTAAAACCACACAGATTTTAACCCATAATTAGGCAAGGGGAAAGTTAATTATTTCAATACCTTGTTTGTCATCTTTCTTTCCATCTTGTAACAGGGCAGAGTTATCAGGTACATCTTCAGCTGATGTTTTCTTGAAGAAAGAGGATTCATTTATTATACTGATCGGTACAGCTCACACATTTCCACAGTCAAATATTTAAGAACACATATCAACACAAATAAAGGTGATATTCCCTCTTGCACTGCAATTTGTTTTGTCAGATAAAGAAGCATAGAGGACCTACAGAAAGATGATCTAACTCTGCTTTTCAAGGTACAGCAGTTCCACACGTGAAATTAGTTAAAAGAAGCAGCTTAACAGTAAATCACAAGGAGCTAAGAACTATATGCAAGGAGAGACTTCTCAGAATAGTGCCATGTCATTCTGTATGCTCTCTTCTCTTTCTAACACCTGCGTTTGGATTGAGGAAACCTTCTCCAGCCCCTTCACAACATCCATTCTCCGAACAATCTCTCTAGCCAAAACTCCAGTTGTGCAGCAGAGCCCAGTAGTTCTGCATTTAAAGTCTTCCTGCTGAGGTGGCTGCTCCTTGAATGACTCTTTCCTTTCAACATGTAGTCATTGAGATGTGAAAAACAAACTTTATTAGCCTGTCTGTTGGAGGCCTATTCAGGCCTCTGATAGGAAAACAGGGAACGTCTCCCTAATCTTACTCCTTAACTTTCCTTTATTTCAGCAGTGACTTAACAGACATTTATTGTTCTTGCAGCTTCTGCTATGTAGCTCAAAAGAAGGAACCAGGAACAAGTTCTACCTCCATTATCTGCAAGAACAAGGATACACTGTCCAACCAAAAGAACAATAAAGCAAATGTCAGAAACCCCAAATTTCTCTAAATATTAAGTGATACTGTTTTCTTCCCAGTGAGCATAGAAGAGGTTGGACTGAAAAATGGCCTGAAATACATTGGGCCTAAAAATAAAATTATCAATTGAGAAAAAAAGATTCTGTAAATACTTAAAAAAATTATCTCAAGTCAGTAATTCAAGAACACCAAGCCTAGAGTAAAGGTCTGCAAGATCTGTTTTATGCAGATGCCCAAGGGATCCCTAATGCTTCTGGGGAAGCACCACAGCAAAAGCATGGCTTGAGGACTCTAAAAACGTGTGAACAAAATACTTCACACTCATGAGCAGCCCTACGTGACACTCCGAAGTAGAGCATCAGACTAAAGATCTAATTCAGTGCATGCCTGAATCAATGGAATGACTCTTATCGATTTCAATGAGCTGTGAGCATGACATTTCTGCGGGAGTTTAGAGCAACCCAGCCAGTCATATTACACATTTAGTGCAAAATCTTGTGTGAAATCTTGTATTTTATCTTTTCGCTTTTGGCAATGAGAAACCTTGTGGAAAAAAGCCTAAGGAAGTGTGTGTGTGGAGGGGGAGACCAGAACCAGCACAGGTGACAAACTTGAGGAAAACAAAAGGAAAGACAAAATATCCTCGGTTAACAAAAAGCAGTCATCCTTGTCATTTGAGCACAACATGAACAGTCCTTATGTGTTTTGCAAGTTCACCAAAGCCTAGCATTCCGGTGACCTGTCTCTTGCCATTATTTTCTTTAGGGATGCAATCAAGAACTGTTTCCATTATACTGCAGTACTGTAGTTCAGCAGTCAGTCACAGTAAAAATGGTCTTCTGCAATGAAATTAAACAGCCAGAATGGATGATAGGTGGAAAGCAACGAAGACATGGAGATAATGCGTAACTGATTGCATTGATAATACAGTATTTTTAGTGTAGCGAGCAAGTATCTAAACTACATTTCCTCAAGTAGCCAAGCTACAAATTAAATTGCAACAGTGAGTTACTGCACTTCCCACAGAGGCAGAAGAATGGGAGATTAATTACTGACCTTTCAAATGATACTCATTCAGTGTATTAATTCCGAACATAAAAGCACCAGTTGAACAAACAAAAAAGTCAAGTCAAAATCATTCCCAAATCAGTTTCGAGAAGAAATTTTATAGTCCTTTAATCTTGGATAACAAAGAATCAAAATAACAAGGCCTTGAAATAAACCAAGAGCTTTGCCCTGCATGTCTAGGACCCAGTGAAGAAATGGAGCAAACCCAGTCAAATTATTGTGATATAGTCAGGAAATAATATCTGTGCTTAGCCAGCAGGCAATCATGCTACAGATTCTTCTTTGTTTTCAAGCTAGCCATAAAAAACCCTGATTCTGCAGAACGTTCTGCCACCTTGCAGAGCCTAGGAATGGAGCAGAAGATCCAGCTGTTTCCCCAAGAACATTATCCGACTACAAAGGCAGCACAATAACCTCCAGGTTATTGGCAGTTATGGTGAGAACATCTCAAGAGGAGAGCGTAGAGATAAGGCAAAGGAGGTCTGAAAACTTAACTGCTGACATTCAAATTAAACTTAAAATGGGGGATTTGGTTTTTACATTTCATGCTGTATACCTACTATAGTTATTTAATTATTATTATAATATTCCTACTATTATCATATCCACCACAGCAGAAAAATCTAAAAAGAAAAAAAAAAAACCCACAGAATTTAATTGCTTAGGAAATCACCTCCTAGATTTATCCTTACTCTGCACATACATTCAAGGACCACAAACAAGAAGAGCCTAAAAACCAGACAGTTAGATTATAAAATTGTACTGGTTAGGTAAATAAAATGACGTTTTATTTCTAAGAAACACAAGATGACTTAGAAATCTTGCTTTCAGAGCTTTCTGAAATATACACTCTAACCCACAGTCCCAAAGACTGTGCTACTTCAGAGCAAACTTCCTCACAACTCTGCAATAATCAAAGACCACTCTGCACCTCTGAGTAATCACTTGTGAAGCCAGTACCCTAACAAAAATGAGGACTCCCTAGGCCACAGGGATACTGAAGTAGATCCTGAAGTCAAGAAGCTACATAAACTGAAGCTTTTTAATTATGTGTATAAAAGATATATAATTATATAAATATTTATATTTAATATAATGTATTGTATATGTATCTATGTATGTGTTTCTGTATATGCACATGAAACTATGCAAGTGAGAAAGAGAAGTTGCTACTCAGGGGTTTTGCTTACCGACAAAAAAAATCTGAACAGGGATATGAAAGTTTTTAAGCAGAAGACAAGTAATTCTCTCTAAAAAGCAAGTATCTTACACTGACACAGTGAGGTAACTCAAACACTCAGTTGATTTACTGCAGTCTGGAAATGGAGTTATGTATATACATACACACACGCTGAGATCAGCAAATGAGTTTTCAATGCAAATCACCTTGAATTTTGCTTCTTATGCTTGTTTAAATTGTAAACCAATACTCGTATATGCTAACGAAGCACACTCAAGGAACTGTTGAGCTTTGCCACACAACTGCACAGTGTGTAAGTGCTAGCGCCGTGTGGCCCGTGGTACAATTTCGTGGCCCCCTGCAAACCACCCTCCCAAAATAAGGTCACATGCAAGGGACAAGGCTGTTCTACCATGGTAAAGGAGCTGCCTACACTGTCAATGTACCAGCAGCCCACACTACCAGAATAGCAGCACTGGCTTCAAAATCCAGCATGACTGCTGCACTTTAGCCAAGCTGCTGTACTACCCAGGAAGACTTCATATGTTTGAGATAAACTGGATACTCAAAGCACTGGCTCCAACATTGCCCAAATTGAACATTGCAGCTTAGAAGAGTCTGGTGGTACCACGACCAAGCTGAATTTGAGGAGGGAACAGCTGGGTTCTGACCCAGCAGCTCCCCAGAGCAAGGCATAGGGAGGAAATAACTGGAGAAGAGCCTTGCTGAGCTGCCATGACACACCATTACCTTTCAACTTTGAAGCAGTGTCAGAAGGGCCTGTTCTTACAGGTAGCCTGCCATTTGATTCATTACCTTGGATACTAAACCCTTAAATACCACAGTGTATATATATATTCACAGCTGCAACATCCAGGCACAAATCAGTGGCTGTGGTTAGCTCAGCTTGACAGCAACTTTAAAATTTAAGTTTTTAACCTCAGTGATGAACTCTTAATTTAGTTTTGCTTGCAACAGTCTTCCATTAGAAGGCTGGTATCTGTTGTGATATTGCTACAAGGGATCTCCATTCTTCCCTTACTCTTCCCCACTCCTTACAATTACTACGTAGACCCTTATATAGTAGTTCCTTCACTATGAAAATGATGGATATTAAAAGGGAGACTGAAATCATTTAGAACAGAACTATGAATGTCCATACTGTAAAAAAATAGGATGGTTTCAGCCTGCAAAGAAGCGAAGTACAAGGAATCAGGACAAGCCAAGACATTTTTCTTCTCATCATCAAAACTGGGGAGTGAGTGTGGAAATGGAGCACTGTAAATGGAAGCAACACTCAAGAACTATGTGATCAGGAGTGCCTGACCAGAACAAAGTCTGCGCCTGAAGCCTCACATTTTCAACCAATTCAGATTCAGGAGGTTTTTCACCCGAGCGCTGTCCTTGTCCCACAGTGCCCCTCCTGCAGCCCGGGCTCTGCCCTCATCCCTGGCTCCCAGTGCCAGAGGGTCACGCACAGCCCTGCAGGACATGAACAGGTAAGATGCATTTCTCTGTGGACTCCCAACATCGCACAAGGCTCGAGTCCCTCGATGACTACTGTGAGCTCTGTTATGTGGGAATATCTTTTGAGAAGCCTGTCAGCCCTTTCCACACACCGAAGAAACTGCTGAGAGAGGGGTCTGAGATGGCTTAACAGGAAGCTTAGAGACTCATAATGTCCTCTCAGAGACTCGCAGTTCTGCTGCTGCACATCCCACAGTCACTGTGAAGCTGCCCTGTTCCTCTGCACCCTGCAAGGTGACTGCCCTCCCCGCTTACACCTTCTCACCTCCGTCCGATTGAAGTCCCGAGTCTGCTGACCACCTGGCAATGGCTCAGAATATGAATCAAACAGTGTGCAGTCATGCATGGGCTTCAAAGAAGCTGTAGGGGAAAGAGAGAAAGGGGAAAAAACCCAAAACAAAAAAAGACACATGCAAAGTCTTATGATTAATAAGTAATTCTTAAAAACCTGTTCCAGCATCACTTTGTTCTTCACTTCGACCTATCAGGACTGATCTGTAAGCCATGGATGACAAACATCACAACAAAAATCTTTCAATCTCGTATGCTGAATAAGTCAATGTCATGAAAAGGATACTATGTTTAATTTTTGTTGTAGAAATAATTGTGAAATTTGGGAGAAGTTATTCTTAGTAAACATTAACTGCCAACCAACCACCATTTATCTGCATTTTTACTCCCCACAGTCCAGTATGAACTTAGTTGGCCTTATAGCTTATATCTTACCGTCTTAGGAAGGTTGAAGGTACTTACCAAACCTTCAACTCCAATTTTTGGCATTTTGAATACTAAAAGTATAGTAGAATCTACCATTATACACTGAAATTGAAAGGCAGAAAAAAGCCAGGACACTGAACAAGCACAGTAGATGCTACAGTATATACCATCTGTAGTTAAACAGCATTGAGAGCTGGGGATGGGGGGTGTGGGGGGTAGCAGCAGCAGGGGGATGGGGCAGCAAGGAAAGGAAAAAAAAATTCAGCTCTAACTTCTCACAGAATATTCACAAGAACCTCATTTCTACTCCACAAGCTAAGGTCCTTCTGCTGATACAACTCTGGCATTAGTTCCTCCGAGATAAATCTGTCTTAATAGCTGGAAAACAGCTTTTCTTGAAGATCCATATATTGAAAGGCCAGAACAACAGCTTTCACATCAAATTCCTAGTTTCTGGCTAGCATCTAGTTTATCTGTATAAATTAAGCTGTGGCAAATCTGTCTTAATTTACAATACAGTGGGTTACATACAGGGCAAATAGCTTTACAGATTCTGTAAATCAGTTTTAATAATAACTTTCAGAAGAGAAGGTGGTGGGTCAAACTGTCAATGGAGCTGTGCCAGGACAGGATTTGAACCTGCACTTGTAGTTTACAGAAAAAGCCATAAAACCAGCAAAGTTAATTCATTCTTAAATGGTCTGTCTTATGCTCCAAGTCACTTTATTTGAAGCTTTAACACTCTTATCAAATGCAAATATTTCACTTGAACCAGATTCTGCCTCATTCTGAAACTAATATAACAACCCAATGAAAACCAGTTTCCAGTATTCTTCACCAGGTTACTAACAATCTCACCCCCACCCTCCCCCCCCCCAAAAAAAAAAAAATAATCTAAGTTGCACAGAAATCAAATTATGAAAACATGAAAACAAGAAGTTTCTCTTGAAAATTTCTTTTGCCATTTTAGGTAAATGTATGAGGCACTTGCTTACTTATCAATGCTTGTTTCAGAAGTTGATACAATCAGGGCTCTATGCTTTCTTGTGATTCACAGTGTTACAATGAGATGTTCTGCCTTTTATTCATGCAAGTCTTTCAAAAGATTTCTGAATCCTGACTAGGTGGCAGAATGAGCAGGAGACATTTTCAGACCCTCAAGCTAATCAGAATTACCATATTAGCCGAAGTATTTAGAATGCCCATAATGAACAATTAGTCCTTTCACCTTCTGCACATAGATCAGCTTGAAATGCTTGGTTGCGTGCAACACCATGAAGCAATAATAATCTATGAAAATGGTACAGACCCTAGTGCTGAAAGGGACAAGTCAGGGAAACAAAGGACTACCAGGGAACAACTACAGCTTAGCGTGCTCTTCCTCCCGTTGACACAATGATTCCCTACTACTAGATAGTTATTTCCATTGCCATTTTACCCAAAAAGGCTTAACGTGATGATAAACCAACAAGAACCTGCATGGAGGAGCTTACAAGCTAATTTATCATGAGAACAGGACTGAGAGTAGCAAAAAAAAGTGGTGGTCCTGGAGGGAAAAGGGTAGTTGTAATTATGACAAGGGAAGTAATTAGAGAGACTAGAAGTGATAAAGACTTGGAAGCGCAGGTTTTACAGTAGCTTTTCGCTTTGGATATGAAGACAGTGGATTATAAGGAACATGACTCCATCAGAGTCATCACCATCCTACAGGGTGAACATTTAATTTTCCTAACTGCAGCTTGATTTGCTCTTTTCCTGTCTCTTAATATATTCAGTGTCATCAAATTTAATGGAGATTTTATTAGGTCTTAAATATTATCCCTTAGCACTGTAATTATCATCTGTGATTAATCCTTCTTGCCCTAGAAAGTCATGCACATTTTTTAGATGGAACAGTATATTTTTCAGTGTTCATTTATAATTAAGAGAGACATAATTGAAGAGGACAAATGAAAAGGCGGGTCGCTCACTGCACATTGTTACTGAGGTATGTTATATTTTGTATTAATTCACCCTTGTGCTACACAAACTGTTGTAATCCCCCTACGATTACTGCAAATTACTTACAGAAGAATCTGTGGATTACACAAAATTAATTACAAAAAATTTAACCTTTGAAACAAATATATAACCATAGTAAGTTCTAAAGCAGGCCAGTAGTATTTTCAACACATCTTCAAGAGACAGATATTTGAGGGGAAAAAAATCATCAAAATTGTTGAAAGCCATGCAAATCTTGTTGGATTATCTTTGCTACAGGTAATTGTCTACCGCTTTAGCTATGGCGACACCTGAAGCACACTAGAGCAGAGGCAGACATTGAGGCAGGTAACCCTTCCACTTTGCATCGCTATTTTGTGCTTTTCTACATTCCTTCTTCAGCAATTGCCTCGTAAGCACAATTAAAAATGCGGACATTAAAAAGCAACTGGAGAGCCATTACACAGTGTAGAACCCCATCCTACCTGCAGGATGGAGAAATGAAACCGTTCTTACACCCACGCTGGGTTCCTGTGGTGGCTACAGGAACACGACCGGCCGCAGGGACATTACCTGTCTGAAGGTACTCGGGCAGCAGTGTCTCTGGCAGTGTCTCAGGCAGCTGGTAACCATTCTTCCTCGCAACCACAAGGTGGAAAGCAGCACAAAACTCCGCGAGTGTCAGCGCCCCGTCACAATCCACATCACTCAGCTCCCTGCAAGTACAACAGGCACGTGTTTTCCAAGCCATTACCTCAGGGAAACATAGGTGTGCCATCACGGAGGAGACAGAAATGCAACTGTGGTAAGGGATATTTTAACACAAGACAAGCACCTCTCACTTGCACTCAATCCTAACTTGTACATTTGTCTCGAGGAAGATGTAGTAAGCTGCTTTTCCAATACTGACTTTCCATTTTCTTTCTAATAAAGTACACTTTTTGTTAATACATCATACCATACGCCACAATGGTATGCATGTATTACAACATGAAATACATATCCCATACTTCCAAGGGGGAAATTAACTTTCCGATGGTTGGAAACACTTTTGGCCAGTCCATGCAGGATCTTAAACCAGTTCAAGCAGACAGAGTTAAAAATGGACTTCAGCAACAGTTACATAGCCCCATCAAATATCTCAAGAAAAGAGCTAAATTAATGCTCTTGACCAGTTTCAATGTTATTAGTAACTTCACTAATGCTGTTTTAATTCTAGGATGCTTCTCAAACACTAAACTTGGACCTCAGAAATTAAAAAATTCCATTTTATAAATTAACTCTTTGTAAGAATTGAGTAGTATTTTATCACCAGCACACGGACTAGAACAAATGAACATATAACCTCCTACTCTTTGAAAGTAATGAGCATTTTTCAAGCTTTTGAGGTTATAGTGACAAAGACTGAAACATCCCGTGCATTTAACACAGCAACACAACTTGATAAATTGTATCATCACAAAATTATAATTATCTGAAAGGAATACTTCAAGTTTTGCTCAGAGAACAACTTGTATCATCAATAGAAATAAAATGTGTTAACATATTGGGTTAATCCATTCTTCTTAAGTAATCTTCAATTCCAATATTCACTTCCGCCAACACTATGCTTCTTCATTTTTGGTGGTGTTTTTTTTTTTTATTTTCACAACTGACAATCCACTCTGAAAAGATTCCGGACATATTCTTTGACCCTGACAGATGTTTAGGCTCTTGCAAGCTTCTTCTTTTAATCTCTCTTCATGAAAGCATATATAAAGTAAAATCTCTATCATCATTTCTGATAAACATTTTAAAAACTCTTTGTTCTTCCTGTCTGAGATGCAAGGAAGACACTGAATTACAAAACACCACATCATTTATGAAAATATAATAGAATCCTCGTCAGATTTTACCACGTACAGTTCCATCCATAAACATTTCTAAATAAGCTCATTAAAAGTAAGTGTACTGGCTCATCAGAAAAGCACTGATCAATTATGTAGTTGTACTTACTAAAAATTAGGCATTAGTTAGGTCTCCTCTGACAAAACACAGCCAAAAACATATAACCAACGACACATCTAAAACATTCCAGAGGTGCTTCTCTTCTGTGTCATTTCATGAAAAATGTCAGTTCGTTGACCTAGTAATAACGCTGCTTACAACATACTGAAGAAAGCTCTCAGTATATCGCTGTTCAAGCCTTCCCAGCCCTGCTGAGTAGGTGAACGTCTCTCCAGAAAACAAGTGTGTCAGGAAGATCAATGAGCACCCTGCCGCTCAGGCCTGGAAGTGATCCTGGCAGTAAGAGCAATAATTATAATTGAAAACAGTTTTCAAAATTTAACAAGAACTCTTGAATTAAGCATCTTTTAAAAAAACAGGATACACATCCCCAACACTATTACAGTACTTACCAGATGTGAGAAAGCTCTGGGATGGGCAGCTTTGATTTTGTGAAGAAATTCTTTGCCACAGAACCTGTTGGGAAACCGTGCCTTATCAACTTTTGGAAATAAATTCTCCAATTATTTACCTTTGGCCAGGGCTGCCATGCCAGAAACAGCTGGTTACTCTGCGTCCAAGAGATGCTCAGATTAACTGGATTCTGATATAGCTGTTGGACCATTTGTCTTTTGCTGAGTAAGTGACAAAAGCAGACAGAGCTGTAGATCCCATTTCCCCATTCCCTCCATACGGGAAAAATAAATTAAGGAAAACACACTTTAGTACTAGTAACTCTAAGCAGCATAACGAGTACATCACCAATGATGAATTAACAGACACAATAGGCTCTGCTTCACCCAGAAGCCATGTATCTGGCTGCTCTCCCAAGATGTTGCTTTAACCATGACGTTTCCCTGCAGTGACTCAAATTTTATGGGAAAAAAAAGAAGAAACAAAAAAAAAAAAAACCCACAAAAAAACCCCCACCAACCTGGAGATTCAGATAGCACGTAGCTGTTCTCCTGCTACAGACATCCACACTCACCCCCTGCCACTGTCACTGGGGCAGATCCAAGACTCACCTAGTGCAGCATGTCCTGTCCAACACTACATGCCAAGAAGGAGCATGTGACCATGACAAAGCCACGTAATAACAATGTAACTCCAGAGTACCCCCAACTTCTGACCACCTGCGATTCAGGAACTTTCTCAACCCAACGGTAGCACTTAAATGTTCAGTAACTTCCAACAGATTTTTCAGTCACACATTTCTCAAATAACTTCTTAACCTGGACAAACCTCTAGCATCTGTATCGGCCTGCAGCAAGGATTTCTACAGCTTAATTATTTTAGGATGTTGTGGAAGCTCAAATTTAACATTTATAAATATTAATTCTGGATATGCAAGGACTGCCTGAGAACCTTGTTCAACATAAAGGAAAATGCATAACTACCCGAGAGGCTGTGTACGTGTATATATATGCATGCACAGTTACAGACATGTATAAGTCCATGAGGAAATAAAATGTTGTTGAACAACCACTTTCTCTTTCAAGCAAATTATATAAAGGAGACTTAACTGAGGCAAAGAACTGGTGAAGCACTAATTTCCTTCAGCAGCAGGCAATTCATTTAAAGTGGCTGGATCCAAGCCTCCTGAGCCCCAGTAATATAGCAGGGCTTAGTGAAACAACCCCAGTTTAAAATTTGTGATGTTTTCCATGCCAGCCCAACTGTGTGTACCTGCAGTGACTCCTCCCATGAGCAGCCTGATTCTCCTATTCAGGATGGAAATGCAACCTCAATACGCTGTTAATAATACTTTGATCATGCGCGTGCTCTCCAGGATTTGCTTTTAATCGCCTAAAGATCAGAATCTCAGTGTCTCAGAGCCATAAGCACTCAGGCTTGACCACAGAGGACAGTTAACTGAATGCTTCACTTTCATCATATGTACACTGCCACATTTCTGCTGGGAAAGCAAACACAACGCCTAAAGTTTTTTTCAGCTCAATATACACTGCAGGTGTGTGATCCACAAATACTGCTGGTCAAATACACAGCACCCATTTTAAGTCTTACTGAATCACCAACACTTCTTCCTCAGATGTAATTATTTTTCTAAAATCAGAGTATTTAGGAAAATATAGAAAAAATATAGAAAAAAGCATAACGGACATAGTATTGGTTTGCTCTTTGAGTTTTCTGCCTTTAAAATGAAATCACAATCAACTCTTTCTCATAAATTCACTCCAGAGAGAAAAAATGAGTTAGTTTATCTACTCAACATTTCTGAACCCTCAGCCTGGTCCCTCTACCCAAGATGCATGGTGTTTGGTAAAAATTACCTGAAATAAAGGAGTTCAGGTCAGGCTGCAGGGACCTGAACTGGTTGATGTAGTAGTCTCGTTGCTCCTCTGTTATTCTCCAAGGGTCATCCGAGTAGCGGGTGCCGCTGTCCTGCTGCTCCCGCTCTGCTGAAAGAGACTGAAGAGAGGGACAGTGGCACCAGCCGCAGCGGGGGCCCAGAAAGGCACTGGCAAGCTCAAGAAACCAGATTCACTCTCTTCTATTAGCAGACACATACTTTAAAAATACAAGAAGCAGTAACGGCCACACTGATTACCATCCCACTACTTATCTGTTAAAGCTCAGGCTAGTACTAGGTGCCTTCACCCAGGCAATTAAAGGAAGTTTTACAGGAGCAAAGCTAAAAGGAAATCTTACTACTGCTGACTGCGAAAAGGAAAGTCCAAGTCGTATTTTATCACCTCTGGATTCATTCTGGGGGTTCGTTTTGCCTGTCATGCATTACAACCCTGAACTGCATACTGCACACCTGAAAGGGATGGAACCAACAAAGGACCAACAGCTGTATTTATGCAGTACCGTGCATGAAAATTCAGCACTGCTAAGAAACTACATGCTTAGTCTAGGAGTGGTGCTGTTAACTACAGAGTTACACCACTTCTGGACCCTCCGCTCACCCAGGTAACAGCACACACTATGCCAAGCCAGGGAGACATACAAACCCCTGGAGACCTTCTCAACCTTCTGTCACTTCCTACAGCTTAGGTAAAAATCCTACTTTGGGAAAAAGAGTATTCTTGAAGAGAAGGACATTTTATCAATTTATGTCTTTGCTTTCTGACGGACTTGTTTAAGGGAGGTCTGTACGTTCCACAGGTGGGGGGGGGGGTGGGGGGGGGGGGGGGGGGGGTGGGGGCCGGTGTCAGCACAATTAGTGTTTTTGTCAAACTGGAATGACTTAGTAATCAAGATTTAGGCCTGGATGACAGCACTCTTAAAGAGAGAGAGCAAGAATGAACAGCAAACCAGGCTCCAGCCAGCTCTGAAACCCTTTCTCTGACATAACTTTACACTTCCTAAGAATCAAATGCAAAACAGTGGTTCTGAAATACATCAAAAGATCCCCAGAACAGGTAACATCATAAGGCTGTAAATTGATGTTCATTTCAAAGTGCTGCATAAATGCAACCCATTTCATTTCAAGTTAGCACAAATTATGTGACACTACCTGTAGATGTTTTCCTGAGGCTCAGGTGGCATTTTGTTATGTGTGTGGTTGCTAAGCACTCAGGAAAAGGTAGAGTCTCCGATTCTTACTTATTTAGCAAAAGCTCTCCCTTAGGAGAGCTTTGCCCTTCCTTAGGGCAAACTACTTGTTTGCATAATAAATACACAGCAGGCATACTGGAACATAGGAAAGATCTGCTTTTGCAAACCAGCAGGAAAACATAGGACCCATCACACAAAAGCAAACAAATGCCCAGAAATTCATTCATTCTGTTTGAGATGCAATTTAACCAATTGGGGTGAAAAAAAATACACAGAATATTAGGCCACTAATTCTGTACATGTGTTATCGACAGCATTCTAAATCAAGCAAGAATCCCTGTGAAACCTCATATATTTTAAAATAAAAATGTTTTACTAGGGTAACCTGAATACTTATTTTATTTTTTTTACTTTCAAACTGAAGATTATCAGTCTAGTTTTGCTATCTATGCTATTAGATTGAGAAATTTAATTAATTGTATTATTTGTTTTAATATTTCCTTCCCATCAGCTTTTTTTTTTCTTTTACATACGCTAAAAATGCATGCTTCAGCCTCTAATCTAAAAACACCATGGAGAACCCTATTTTTGAAGTGAGAATTCTTCTTCCTTCCCCACCCACCCTTTTTTTTAATGTCTATTATTTTCTTAGTAGTACTACCGAAGAAAAACATGCAATGCGTTACCCGATTAGGAGTTGAACAGGTCAGTGCAGGTTTGGCTCCATAATTCCCTGATGATGGTCCATCTTGCTGGTGAGTTGAGTGTCTGACTTCATAAGGAGCTACAGGCATTTAAAATAAAGCATATAAATGGAAGGATAATCAAAGAGTTTCTACTAGGCTAAAGGAAATCATTAAATACCACAAGGGTCAAGAATCTAGCTTGTGAACCTAGTATCACAGTATCAATGTCCATTTTGTCTTCTGCAACAAAATTTCAGTCACATACTTGTCTCTCACATCATTCTTCAGACATTACTGATAGTCATATCAGTAGATAGAAACTGTCAGTTATATATTACTAGGTAACAGAAATCATTGTTCATCATGTTGAAATATATATTTATATAGCCTGTTTATATGTTTATACATTTTATATACTTAGTCATATATAGCACATGAATGCATTATAAACAAGAAGAAATAATTCAACTGAGCTGCAAAAAATATGCTTTGACAATCTATCCAATAGTAAAACACTAACTTTCCATATACTCTTCTTCCCCCTTCCCCAGTTTTCAAAATATATGACTCACCACTTTGCATTATTTGGAGTAAAGTTAGTAAAGAAAAGTAACAATTACTTCTTTTTCTGCTAAAGTCAGTCACTTATGTTCCACTCCAGCAAACATAGCTAGCAGTGACATAACAGCACCTTTAGAAACAATGTTTTAAAAATAGGTCAAACATGCAAACAAAAGGCAACTCGCAGACCCTTACAGAGCTGAGAACTTCTGCTGCCAGGCGATTTCAAATTTACCATTACAAAGACAGAACTTAAAAGACTTTTGACAAAAAATGAGACCAAGAAACATAAAAATTTTGAGCTCAGGAAGACCTTAAAAATTATACTCCTAACCCCCTTGCTTTCTTAAGTGATCTAATCCTGTATTAGTATTTATTTTTATGTCTGTACAAGTAACCTCCAATTTCAGGGGGAAAAAACACGAACGCCCTTAGAGAGATTTAAGTACAAGGCCACACTGCTGTGTGTTTGCTAGGAACAAATATCTTCTAAAACTATCAAGAAAAGCAGTACATAGTCACTGCTGCAGTGCAAAGCACTGCCCTTGAAGACACAATGCCCAGTTTCAGGGTCGGCCTGGCAGCACAGAACAGCCCACCCAGCCCAGCACCGTGTCACCAGCACCTCTTGCACATACACTAACACAATGGCTTTCAGACCTAACCTTTCCAGTCCTCTTCAGAAAACTGGAAGGGTCCTAATTCTAAAGGCCAGGGAGAACCAGTAGGTCACCTAGCCTGGCACTCGGTACGGCATGGGCCAGAAAACGTTACCCGCTTCAGCCGCTGAGAACACATTCAGCTGAATAACCAGTGGGATTAGATTAGGAGAAAATCCTTTCCTGGAAAATAGGAGAAATTCCCTTTCCAGAAAATAACCATAGTGTTCTATACCTCTAGGATTTTAACACCTTAAAAATTCAAGCAGTTGAGTAACTCATTTTAGAAAAAGTTAACAGCTGGATCGGACACTGCTGCCTCTACTCTGCACAGCTGCTAACTTCATGAGAAATTTCACTGAAGTTATGTATGCAACCACATTCAGAGGGGAAAAAACCCCCCACCCAACACACAAAACAAAAACAACACCCAAAATACCTGCCCCATAACATTGACAGATCTGGGACTGGGTCCCAGAAAACAGCAGAGTGCACGACAGATAACACTGTCAGCTGCTCCTGATGGATGCCTCCTGCCTGGCTCTCCAGGGTGTAGGCTATCTGCCACACGTCTTCCTCACTGGAGCAGAACACATGTTGTAGCAGAAGACAACTTTGCCAGTGTTATTTCTTTCAGAAGTCAACCATCACTGTTTTGATCAGTTATGCCAAAGGTGGGGTGGGAAAAAAAAAAAAAATCCCATCGCTGAACAAACAGCAGTTTACCTAACCAGCAAATGAATGCCCGTGACTCAGTACTGGCACAATTTTCACACAGAGACCACTTTACAGTGTTGAACACATTCTTATTATGGCTGTACTGTTTCAAAATGTCATAATAGCTCTGTTTTTTCACTCATTTGTAAACAAGGACAACAGCTAAAGGACTAGCACAGTCCACTCCTCACTCACTGTAAACACACTAGCTGAAAGCAGGAGGGATGATGGAGGGATGGTACATACCAACGCCTACCATTGCCATCATCCTGGTCACCAGATGTTGCAATTAGGAGAGCACAGACACCTTACTATTAACAGGAGCTTGTAAAGCCTTAATAAAACAGGTTTCTGCCCCACTACCCACTTACTAAAATTAGAATGTTTTGCCACCTACTCTAATACCACAGATGTCAAGGTGAGAGCATCTATGCAGGGCCTTATTTTTGCCTGTTTTGCTTAAGTTACATTGTCGGACTGTTTTTATATTCATGTCCCATTGTCATCTCTGTTACAAAACCAGAGAGATCATTATTCTTTCCTGCAAAGGAAGGTTCACTGCTGATCTGAAAATTAATAGAGCAGCTACTGAAATCAGAAGCGGGCTTTTCTTTGCCTCTAATGAAACCAAAAGCATCACGTACTCTGAAAACACTCACAAACACCTGCCACTAGGACATACTGCACATAGTCTTGTCAGAGATTAGGTATTTGCATTTATCTGTGAGCAGTGACATACAAATCTAACTAATTTACCAGAAAGCAAACAGGAAGATAGGCCTGAACAATCAAAATAAGTTGATTGAGTCATTTTCTAAAACACAGGTCTAATTAAGTTTTAAAATCATTAGGCTGATTGCCAATTGCATTTGAAATATGGATGCTTCTGAGAAAGGAAAAATAAAAGAATTTAATATAATGTGCATATCCCAATTTTTATCTTACCTCCATGCTGCTGCTCCAGCCCACTTCTTGATTTACCATATCCATAACTTGGGGGTATTCTCTGGTAAGTAGATGGAGAAGCAGGAGGTGAGCAGATAGGAGACATTGGAGGAGACTTGGGCTCCTATTTCAAAAACACACAAACACAAAATGCAACTCTGAGACAAAAAAAACACCAAGTAATCCTGCACAGTGATCCGAACGAATACAGCACAACAGGTAAAGAGGCAGCAAACACTGCAGCTCCCTCAGGCCCTTTATTTCCAGGAAAAGGCTCCTTAAAAAAAACAAAAGACAGAATTTGGCACAGAGCCTTCTAGGGGTAAAGCATAGCAACGCCATTGCAAAGCTTTACAATGAACAGTGTAAAATATTTTACTTCCAAAGATGCCTGAAGAAGCATATGTAGAAGGCTTAATGTGAGTGGGTATCTATGAATTTACTTAACACATTTAGTGTGAGTGCATTTTGTGGGAGAGCATTTTTCCTATTAAAAAAAAACTTTTAAAATAAATCTCTGAATCAGTATTTTAAGCACTCTGTGGATCTGTAGGTGTTACTGGGTAACCTAAAGCTTTCTCTTTGCCTTGACTTACAGAGATAGTTTAAGAGGAGGATGTGATCCCGAAACAGTTTACTGAATGAAAAGGAAAATACCGCACAACACAGGTAACCTAGACTGAGCCAGGGGTTTGAGGGCAGCATTCCGCTTTAGTGTCAGTACACACAGGCAGACATGCTGCCCTTCCCCATCCTGCAATTCCACCTGTGTATCTTGTCATCAGCTCACTCCTGCTGGCTGACCTCAGGCTGGGAATGTGGTTACTCATGACAGCACCGTGGTGCGATACATGATACACGTGTGCATGCGTTAGGGGAAGATAAAGAACCTGCCACCAGGCACTTACAGCATGACTGATACAGTACCAGAGGAGAAGGTGTCAGGCCTGGGGAAAATAATGCAAATGAAGGCTGAGCTGTGAAGCTGGTTGTATCTGGGTAGGTGCTCCCAACTCTCCTAAACACAGGTGATGCAAATCTCTCAGACAGATTTACTAAATCATCAACTCAAAACAACGGATGCTGGGACAATGTTTCACTGAGGACGGAAGAAAAGCAGATCTCTTCTGGACTACTCCTGCGGAAGATTAGAATGGAAAAAAACAAAAAACTGGTGGCCTTACCCTACCCAGAAATACTGACTTGTGATTCAACACCTTTTCTCCAACTGAATATTCCTGTAGTGACTAAGGATCATTCCGGCCATGAGAAATCGCTTGCTTTCCTGTTCTATTTGCCACCTCTCTCCTAGTCCTCTCCAAGAAACAGTGCTGGACTGTGTAGGAGGACAACACCGAAAGAAATTGTACCAAATATTACAGGGCTGACAGATTTATACAAGCTCATATAAAGAAATTCCCTTCAGGGATGCAACTGGGATGCATCAAAATCAGAGCACAGCCCCAGTGGGGAGTATCTGCATGCCAGGAGTTCATCTCCTGTCTAGTACTGCAAAACTGAGTAAGCCCATGTGAGTGTAATCATTTACAGGAATGGACCCAAAAGGAGGATGCATAACAACATACTGGCCTGAAGGAGACAAGCCTGTTACCTGTTTGTCCCCTTCATCTGTTCTTTTGTAGGAATTTTTTTCCACAGTTGCATGTGGAACCTGAAATTTAACTCCATGGAGTTCTGCTGGAGTTCCGTAACGTACTTCACTGTCATTTTTCAGCGCCATAAACCGTGGCAGAGGCAATTCTTCATTAAAAGAGAGAAAAATTCAGTTGAGGCTACAGAACATTAAAAGTACTTTAAGCAGTATCGTCTTGTAAAACCAATGAAAAGTTTATTTATTTAAAAGACTACTATTTGTATTTTGTAGTGTTTATAGTTGTGGGACTCCTGTGATTATTTTATGTCTTAATAAAAATGTGACTGTTAGACAAAGCTGCATTCACTAGCTTCATACACAATCTCCCCACGCAAAAAAATAAGCCTTGTGCACGTTGCTAAAGAAAGCGGCAAACTCATTTCCTGTCAAGACGTTGCCCATAATGAAAAGAATAGCTTCCCACAGAAACTGTGGAACTGATGAATTAATCAGGATCACTTCATCCTCGATGCTGCCATCATAAAGGGAACAAATTACAAATGGGAGGGTTCAGACACCACACCAAGGCCTGGTGGGACAACTGCCTCAAGAAGTCCCATGTCATGTCTGCTCTGCAGAGCAGAAGAGCGACACTTCGTCACGCTAAGACAATTCACAATTATTTTGAAGAAACACCATTTATTTTTGTGCAGTCACCCTGAAATTAATTAAAATTAACAGAAAGCTGAAAACCCAGCAAAGCCATACATCGCCTTGGTATATCAGTTACACCTATAGCTACTACCAGGAAGAAAAAGAAATCAGCTGGAGTTTGGTACATATTACTCGCCTCACTCTAAAGGTACTCATACATTTCAAGAGAAAATGTAATTAGCACTGGAAGCGTTTCAGAAGTATGATATAAATACAAGGACTGCAAGTACCCTTCATCATTCAGATTCATGGATTTTTTGCAGATGCTGGACTTGTAAAACATACACAGTAAATCTCACTTATTTCAGGTTTCTAAATTAGTTTGTTGGATTTTGTTTGGGGGTGGGGGTTGGTTTTTTTCTCCCCAAATTAACATCCTTAAAAAGGACGACAATGCAAGAGACAGCGCACCAGCTGTCTGTAAGGAAAACAGACAAATCCAGGCTGCCTTGCTTCACCCCTGGTTTAAATTCCCCTTCCAGCAAGGCACTGAACCAAACCGTGCCAGCTGCACCTGATCCTCTCCACTTGGTTGGGAGCTCTGCACCGTGGGAGCTCAGCTCACACAGGTCTGCACACGCTCGCCAGCATGGCTCCCCACCTCGGGATGGGGCAGACCTGGGACACCCACCCCCCCACCCCCCCCGCCCTCTAATATAGGTGAGTGTTCGCATTCCATTGCCCTTAGCAGGGACAGCAGAGCAGAAGCTGTGCTGGGACCAGTGACCTGATCGCGAGGTTATGGGTACGTCCTGCCCCCTCCCTGATCTCGTGGCCAGTTGCATCGCTGCCTTCAGCAGGATGGTGGCAAGTACTCCTGCCCACAGCACAGCCTCACGGCGTGGTTCCAACGCCCACCTGGGATATGGGGGCCAAGGGTTGAAACCTGGTCAGCCTCAAGCCCTAGTGAAAAGCCATGTGTTTTGAAGCCTAAGCCCTGCTGAGGAAAAGCATGCATCACCAAGGCAAGAACAGAGGCCCTTCCATTTACTCACTATCAAGGTTTCACAGCTAAAAGGGACCTGCTTCCTCTCTTCACCACTTTAGTTTGATAAGCCTCTTTAAGGAGCATTTTTTGCCATCAAAAACGGTACATTTAATCTTACTGTCAATTCACTGGGAAGAACAAAGCTGTTTTAAATTACATCTACACATTTTCACACCTACTGATAGGAAGCATTAGGGTTTTGTCACCATTATGCATTTACTTCAGCAGGATTATTTGCTAAAACAGATGAGTGTTGCAAGCTGCCCTGCACAGAGGGACCCCTGATCTGCCCACGTTCCCCGCAACATGCCTCCACCCAGAGCAGCTATCACCCCCCACTCCGGACAGCTGTCAAGACTAGCGGCTGAAGGTGAGAGAGAAATGCATCCCCAGTACTGATCAGCTGTCATTTGTGCCATTCCTTTGGTAATGCCTTTCCAGAGGGGGATGTCATCTCAGCTTTGCCATATGTGTAATTCACTGCAATTTTCTACCTTAGAGACTTAGACTTAGAGAATGTAACATTACCTTCTACTCTCTGCTCCTCAAAACACAATCGTTTAACAGACACATTAGGAGAAAAAGTTTACCAGCACAGAGAGCTGACAAGCACTAAAGAAAGTGAGAAACAAGTGCATAGTGCTGCAAGGAAAATTTGCTACTTACCATTCTTAATGCTTTCAATCCGTACTGGGAACCCTGACTGTGCTGCTGCAATTAACTTCAAAGCAATATAAAATTGAGCAGGACCAAAATAACCCACACGCTTGGCTCCACAAACTTCTGTAATCTAAGAGAAGAGACGGGTTGTTGGTTAAATGCATTTCGCTCTTCCAGAGAATGTAAACATCTCTACATAGACAAAGAAAAATTCTTTAGAAATGCAAAATGCTTTTTGTTGTATTTAAATTTCTATTAAGCATATTTGTTTCAATTCTGGACATTGCTGTCTGATCACACTCCCCTTAGCATGTCAGAGATAGGTAGGTAGCTGCTAAGCTTTTCAGAAGCATTGCTGGTTAACACTGCTATCCTAAAACAACTTTGGGGTTTTCATACTACATATGGTTTTAACAGCAGGTGAAATGATAACTTATTAAGGTCACTGTCCAGTAAAACATTTCCACTGCAGAAGCTATGGTATTCACAGAAAACTGTACTTTAATATTAACCCTACAACAACAGTTCAGACAATTACTGTAACAAACGCAACAAGAAATACCCCATCACACCGCTTGAGCCAAACACTGTTGTGAAAAATTGACACTGTCCTACCGAAGCTTGATTTCTATACATACTTCACTGTTTGCTTCATTCAGCCACCTCTATGAAGCAAACAGCTCCACATTCCCATGCTCAGACAACAGCTAAACAAACAACAGCTGTCTGCAGGTTTTAAGCACAGGCGCCAACTTTCCCATCCCTGCAGTTCCCAGATGTTCACAAACAAACCTCAGCCGAGCACTGAGGTTAGAACAAAACCCTATTCACTCTGGACATAAAGGGAAGCCACAGATTGTTTTCCTGAAAAATACACCTAGATGAGCAATATCTCCTGGCTGGCGAGGTACACCACCCGTGTCCAGGATGACCCCAGAGCTGTGTCAGTTCTTCATGGGCAAGAGCTGCTCTCTGGAAAACCATGTCTGTGGATCGCTCCCACGCTACAACAGCATGATGGAAACTGTTTCGATGTCATGTATGAACAAATAGCGCAAATGAATATTCTATTTTTTCTAATACATTTTTATATGTATATATACACACATACACACACAGATTGGCAAAATGTCAGCTGAAACTGTTACTGAAGAGACCAATGTTTTGGAACAGTAATTCCTACAAATCAAAGACAATTATCTTCACGCAAACTTTTTCTTCTCTGGATATGGCTTCTGCTTTGAGCGAATGAGGTCTGGCTCCCTTCTCTTCCTGCAAATTCTAGAGATACATGGCTTAATTTCTTGACCACAAGACATGTCAAGCAGCTTGCTTTTCTCTTACTGCTTGATGAAAAGGGAGATGATTCTGTGTATGAGGACAGCTTCAATTAGCCAGCAGCATTTGTCAGTTCCTATCTTCTACATCATCCTTTTTTTCTGAAGTCACTCTGCCCTTTTTTTTTTTTTTTTTTTTTTTTTTTTATCCCCCCTGCCCTATCACTGGTCTTACTTCTTTCATTTACCAAGTGCTCTGTATTTCCACTGGAATGTGCCTGAGATGGACGGTGCCAAAGCATGATTAGGAATGGGAGCACGCTGGAGAGGGAGGAACAGGTGTAGGGGAACTCCTTGGAAGAGAGCCGCGCTCCATCCAGGACATGAGAAGGCACCAAATACAAGTCAGTGGATGGCACTATGCATGCATAGTGTGGCAGGGGTCTCCCCACTGCCATAGGGGGCAACACCGTCCACCGTGGGGGTCCCACTGCCCCAGCAGGTGCCCCAACAGCAGTCTACCAGGGTGCTGTGGCAGGAGCTGCCATGGCAGGTGGGTGCCCGCCGTGCTGTGGGAGCAGCGCCTGGCTGCCTGCCTGTGGCAGGGGCGTGCTGCCGCGGCAGCCCATCACTGTGCCAGCACAGCTTTAGGAGGCTGGGGAGGGAATCGGTACCACTTCTGAACTCCAAAGCAGGTTCCTTCCCCTTGTCACTGGATGCTCCTAATTCACTCGGTCCTGCTGCCCACACCTCCCACTCCTGCACGCTCCTGCCCTGCCAGCAGCCCCAGCTCTGCCCGATGCAGCAGCGCAGAGCACAGGCGGTGGGGTTTGATGCAGCACATGCAGCCATGCACCACGGCTGTGGCCAAGCTGGCTCCCCACGGGCACAACCACCCGTGCACACCAGACCCCGACAGCAGAGGGGACAATGCTGCTGTGGCAGGTAGGCAAGGAAGCCATCAGCTGGGGGCTTACTGCACGTCCCAGGCACACAAAATTAACAACCTGGGGAGAAGATGGAGAAGGGCCACAACCAAGCTGAAATTCAATCTGGGTGCACAGCCCCGGTTTGCTATGGGAGAGTTGGTTGGTTTTTTTTTTTTAAAAAAGGGCAGTGCTAAATAAGGCAGTTTGCAAAATCCAGACATCTGCCGGCACACAGGTCCTGCCATGGGGGGGTGCAGGTGATAACCCCCTGCGTGACCCACAGCCAGTGCCTGCGATGGCAGGTGCTGTGGTGCAAAAACAGCACGTAAAATCCCTGGGTGTAAAATCCCGGGGTGTATGAGCGCTCCCCTCCTGCCCCAGCACCCTGCGCTTGCTAGCACAGAGCAACAGTATTACCATGCTCTGCGTTTCCCTCTCACCAGCTGCTGGAAGGAGGAAACACCGAGCAACTGGGACTTTCACATAGGGATTTGAGATGCTATCATCTTCCTGAAAAGATACTGAGAGTTAATTTTCCATATCTTTTCTATACTTTGAAATATTAAGGTCACTGAATGTTGTAAATGTTCTGCTTGCTCCTCATACGGCAAACATGAACATTTTACTCTGATCTAGCAGATGAAAAATTTCTAGCAAGGATACACCACCTCTCAAAAATATGGTGTTATTCCTAAAGTATACTAACAGCCAACCAACCTGAAACTGTCTCTTTGTAATTTTGCTCTTTGACGGTAACGACAGAAATATATTTTGTAGGCACAAGCTTCTCTCTGTTATTTGTGCAACTAAATCCTGATCTCTTTGTTAATGGTTCAGAGCAAAAGATGCAAGCTGACAAAGCAGCCAAATTTTTTTTTACACAATTAATTGTGGGTATTCATATAGATTAATTGCAGGTACAGGCATTTAGGCTTACCAGGTTCCTTGTACAGTTAAAGGAGCAGGTACTGGGTTCCTTCCAGACAGCATTTCATACTATCTACATCAGGACCCTGATTAGAGCTGCTAACAGGTGCAGCCCCTCTCTCCAGCAACCACAGAGGTAGGTGGCAGATTAGCTTTTATCCAAAATTAATTCCTCAGAACATGCTGTCTGCTCAAATTTCCACAGCAGCTTAAACTGAATACTGCATTATTTTTTTGTTACCCTGTTTCACCTTTTTCAGGGTCAGTGCATATAGCCTCTTGATGGGCAGATTACATTTAGTGATACGCAATACTGAAATCGAGCTAGTCTGTGTGATGTACTATTAAGACTCTCCAAGATTCATCTGAATTAAAGGCATTGTATATGAAAAAAATATCGTATCACATTCAAGCTGAAACTAGGCTCTAATAAAGCAGAGAGCACTTTGGAACTAAGATATGTGAAAATATTCCCTGAAATACAGGGGAAACATCAATTCTGCTTTCATTAAACTGATATTTAAAACCAAGTTCTTTCTGTCCTTTCCTGTTGTCAGTTTGGGTTGCATTCTTTTCAGCAATCTAGCAAGGCAAGAACAGGTAATTTCTACTCATGCACTGCTAAACAGACACACATGTAAATCAAAACAACTTGCATACCTTGACATTTCAAGGGAGTTTAATACAAAACTATTGGTAATCAATTTTCATTGCATTCTTTTTAAATATTCTTCAGCAGAAAACTGTAACCCTCCAGTAACAGCCAAATATTGAAGAGAGGTTTAATGAAGAACATGTTGGAAATAATTTTTCACCGTGGCAGGTTACAGGTGCTGCTTGCCAAATCTAACCTCAGGATGACAAACGGAATTAGTCAAAAACTGATCTATTCAACGGTTTATGAGGCAAGAGTATGATGCTAAGCGAACTAAAACTGAGTTTACATGTACTGCAAGATGTAACTGCTTATATGAAACAATTTCACAGGTCATTTGCCAATTAAGGAAAAATGTTGATTTTGTACAACATGTGAAAACAAAATTTCTCAGAGCAGGATGTAAAGCTGTAGTGTCTAATCTCGTGTTTGTTCTCAGTCAGTCCTGCAACAGCATCTCCCAGTTCAATGGGACTGCAGCAGGTAGCCTTGAAACACACATTCTGTACACAAATTGCACCACCTTCCCTATCAAGCAGCCAGAAGAAGGGGAGAAAGTGCAAGATCTAGATGCCTGCACACCCTTCTGACATGCCAGAAGTTTTTCTATGGTTGTAAAAATATGCAACATTTTGGGAGGTGGAGGGTGTGGAAAACCCAACAAAAAAACTGCAAAATAATTTCCAACTCATCAACATTAAAATCTAAAATGTAGCTACAAGCTGTTTGGAAGACTGGCTGTTTTAAGTCACCATTCTCCATGCAAACTTCTAATGGAAAATCTTTACATCTTGAGATGCTGGAACACAAAACAGATTTTTGTATTTATTATCCACTCACTGCTCTGCTCTATCAGCTCACAGTGAGTGTTACTTTTGTAATTGCTCCTTGAAATCATCCCACATGAAGCAGCTTCTCCCAGCACAATCTGACATTGTTCCAGCTCTCCCCAGTTCTCTCCAAACAAGTTTCCACTGCAGTATCCAAGAGCACTGACCTTGCAAACACCCTGGGCAGGTCTAATGCAGATTGCAAAAGCTAAACTTCAGGAACTGAACATGAGCCTAGAGCTGAAGTTTCTTTTCCGTAAGTAGGAAAAGAGATAAAATCAGACACCATCTACTCCATAATCCTACAGACAGGCTGAAATGACCATCCTGCAGCCTAAAGGGAAAGGTTAACAGCTGTAAGGCAAAGGTAAAGCTGGGAGTTTCGCTTTTTCATTCAGCCATCAATGCTGCTACAGCATCCCCTATATCCAGCTGGCACACAGTTTTTGTCTGTTCTGCCCTCCTATTCCTACCTGCCACGTAGATGGTCACTGCTTGGCATCTGTGGGCAAACCCAGCCCAAAGGTGCTCAAACCTCTGTGTGGGTTGTGAGACTCTGTGAGGAACACGTATAAGCTGAATGCATATTCAACTCATTCAGAAAGCAAAAGAAAACGAGCATCACTGACTCCAATGTTAAAGCAAACTTTCTCACTGCACTTTCCATCTCAGCCCAGCCCCAGAAAGCACAGTTTTTCTACTTGTCCTTCCTCAAGCTACAATGAGGTAGGTAGAAAGATTTTCCAGTTCATCAACTGCCTCTGTGTTTTAAGGAACAATTGGAAAAGCTCCTGCCGTGAGCCGATGCACACCTTGGCCAATGCTCTCTGGAGGACAGCCAGCCGTGATCCCACAGCTTGGTCCTCAACCACAGAGCAACCCCAGGCTCCCTTTTGGATCAACCACCCTCTTGTAACAGTTTCAAAGACAAATATTTGCAGCAGCAGCTTATCAACAGCTTATCGCAAAATTGTGTCAGGTATCTGACCCACTTCACCTTTTTTTTTTTTTTTAAATTTGTGTTTACAGAGCCTTTGATCTGTTTGTTACAGACAAGTTTTGCTACATTCTTAAACAGGTATTTCTTTGTGAACAGATCATTGTTCAGATATCTGTAACACTACCTGGAGCCTGGGGCTATTTCTTCATTATTTAAAGCAAAGTAGTAACACACCCTGGATCCAGGAGGATTACTGCCTGGGAAGGCAACAGGAAGAGGAATGTTACGTGCCCAGCTGTACAGAGGAAGAGGCTCTCCTACGGCTTAGGTTCCTTAGCTCAGCTCCTTCATATCAGTGGTATTCGTGTAACTTCATTTTATCCTGTCATCCTGTCTTTTAAAAACAGGTGTTTTACCCGCTTTTTACTTTTTTAAACATCACTTGAGATGCTTACTAAAATCTAGCTATTTTGAGCAAGCAGGGTACTGACATCTATAAACCAAAAGGAATTCAGAACAGCTTAGTTTATGGAACAGAAATATACACAGTATATTTTTAAAGACCTAACTACAAAATATTCTCACAGTGTAAGCGCCGTATGATCATTGCTTCATAATAAAGAACACCATAATCTTAACTTGCAAGACAAGCTACTAATAAACTGCCAAAGCTTAGCAACCTCAGTTGACACAGCAGTAAAAGCAGCAGAGAGCAACCGCATCTGTTAGGCAAAAACCTGTCAATAGCATCATCAGGGTTTCATCAAACTGCCTCCTGGCACGACCCAGAACCACTCACGAGTGCGCCGGTGCTCCACATGTCATCACACCTCTGTGCATCTAGGGGGAAAGCATTCACCACAAAGAGAAGTAAACGCTATGCCAGCAGCTCCAAGCAGAAGATTTTATCCCAACACCAAGAACTACAAGGCTTGTGATTCAGTGCGTGCTTCCACGCACATGCACACATGGCCACAGATAGAATCACATGAAATAAACACTAAACCAATTTTCAAACAACTCTAAGTCTCACATTAAAGCTTAACGGCAGAAGTCTTTAATATACTAGAAAACATCAGTTCCTGAGCAGAGCTTAAAAGAAACAACACACCAACACAATCGTTTTCAATCAGCGAAGAGCCTTGTGCACAAGCAGGGCAGGAGCAGTGCAAGGCTCGGCTGAGCCCTCTCTTCTGTACAACAGAGCCAGCTGCAGATGCCTACGGAAACGCAAGCATGCGAATCACGCAGCACTTCTCTTCAAGCAGGAAGACTGGCAATGCCAACATACCACAAGTTACAAAAAATATCGATCTGAATTGCACAGCTACCAGGACATGTGCGTCAGCATTGTTAATCAAAATATTTCAATTATTAAGGAGTGTTGGGTAGAAGCATTCTGCCAGGGAATAAAGGCTGCTGATGCATGCCAATATTTATAAGCACTGAAGTATACCTGAAAGAAATCTCATCTCCTATGCTAAACCTTTTGTCTTTAATATACAAACGCTGATGAATCTTTTATCTGCACGTAGCACAGAAAAGGTGGACACTTTCATCTAATGTCAATCTTCTTGGGAGGTTTAAGAACCACCATTCCTGAGAAATATTTGACAGCCTCCATGCCAATTGCTCCATTCACAGCAGCACTGACTACAGAATTAGGTCACAGGTTGTTATATACATTTGCTGATACTTCATTCCATCTTCCCTTTGAAAGAAAAACCTAACATCATTTTCAGTAAACACATGCCTTTAGAAATGCATAAAAAACTTGCAGGGGTGAAAAAGATGAAGCAACTTATTTTCAAAACCTTCTTGCCTTTTTCTTCTCACTATTTGGAAAATGAATTCTCTGAGAACAGTGTTCATCCACCTAAACTTGTATCAAACTCTCGTAAAAAAATTATCCAGGTCAATAAATAAAGCTTGTGCCAATAAATTTGTATAAGATTATGCATGAAATTTTAGTAAAGCTCCAAGTTAACACTTGGAACGCAAAAATAAAAAGCCTGAAAAGACTCCAGATTTAAGAACACTGCATAAGGAGACCAACAAGCAGTACAGATTTTTCTAGAAGTATGAGTCCACTTATTCACCAAACTGCTTCACATTCTTTGTGGGTAATCAGTTTCTCAGCATCTGGATATGGAAACACAGATATTCAGCAGGTCACTCTCTGAAATGCTGCACACACAGCCTTGCCAAAATCACTATTAAGACCTGAAATCCCATGGAAACCTGCAGAGTACACAGAATTGCATTACGGATGTTTAATCTGCTTTTCAAATCTTACTGTAGAAACAAGGGAGTAAGTATAACGTCCCAAGTAAAATGGCAAGTAGAGAGCTGTCACACCACTCCATCCAAACAAGTAGATTGCACAGAGCTTCCACAGGGATTATCTGAATTTTGCTGATGCAAGTCCCTGCCAAGAGCATTTCATTCTCCTGGACGTGAGACATGAGTTTCATAAAGCCCATCCCACAGATGGTTAATACTATGCATTTTATACGTTGCAAATACAGTTCTTTAAAGGCATTAGTTATTCCAAGGATTTCTGTTCACTTTGCTGCTCACCTCGCCTCTTCCAAGAAGATATCTAGGGACATAACACAGAGAAGGTCCAGGATGTGACAGAAGAGAACCCAGACCCTCCAACTCTTGCCCATTCAGTGGAAACATTATCCTGAACCCCCTTACCCACATAGCAATTGACACTGCAGGAGGCGCTTGATGGAGGCAGGATATAACTATCCACACTGGAATTTGGCCAGGGCTGGCACTGGGCCAGGCGAACTACACATCTGTTCCTAAAACTTTCATCTTCTAGAGGCTGAACTGAAAACAGTATCTAAACCTTACTACTACTACTGGGAGTGAATGGAGAGCTCCTCTTTAGTTCAAGTGGAAATGCTGCGTTTTGCACAAAAGCTGCACCAGCACCCTGTGAGAATGAAAATACAGGATGATTACAAGAACATGAAAGGACAACACTATTTTTATCAAGGACAGATTTTAGAGAAAGGTAGCGTACATATCCTTGGGTTTTTTAGCATTTTAGACCACTTCAGCAACAAAGCTGTTAATTATTTCAAGGAATACTTTACACAAGCAGCACATCCTTTAGCATATTTTCATCTTGAGAGTACGTTACTACACTTACTATGAACTCCAATGTATTTCAATATGCTTATTTTTTTAAACCTATTCAAAACACTGTGTGTATATATATACACACACAAAACTGAAATTAAATGTAACTAGAAGCTCAGACGTAATAATCAAACCTTTGTAGAAAAGGTTTCTGCAATCTGTCCAAGCCTTTTTTATAAAAGGATGAACAGTCTCTCCATTGCTGCAGTCCAGATACAGACTAAAACACATACCCTGAGTTTAAAAAAAAACCAATCTAATAAATGAAAACACTGAAATTTTATAATGGAGCATGAAGCCATTTATAATGCATGACTCCTCAAGCCTGCTTAAAAACATGTGACTGAATCTTACAGTTTGTTACTCATACTAAGAATCCTTACCCCACCTTTTGTCAAATTTCAGTCTCTCAGCAGCATGCTACACATTGAGAAACCAGTGCTTGTTTTGGGAAAAAAAAAATCCCCACTGACTTGGGTTGAAGTGATTTTGTTTGTTGAAGTCAAAATTCAGTTTGAGTATTACTCACACAAAATTCCACTTCATTTTTATACACCATGTTGTTAGACAGGATTTACCTTATTATCTGAAGAAGCTTTGTTGAATTTGAAGAATTTGTTGAATTTGAAGAATTCTTTGTTGAGACTTCAGTAAATAAGCTAGCTTATGAAGCTCAGCAGTACAAGTCTGTTTTCTTCTCATGTTAAAATACGGTCACAAAAAATCTTCGGTAGAAGTAACATAGTTGGTGAAAACACCTCCCCATCACCCATAAAGCAGCTTGCCTATCTCACCTAAGGTGCAAAAAAGTAACTTGAAACAGCTGAAAGCCACAGGCTTTATGCTTCACAGTGAGGAGATAACATCTACTGTGGACACCACAACGTTTTATGAATAGACAATCAAAGCATCTTCTCAAAGAGACTCTTTTAGCACATAAGGAAAAACAACAGAAACAACTGCTACATAAATGCTAAAGTCAAACTACAAAAAGGAAAATGGGCAGAAAGATGTCTAATCTCCCTTACAAATGTATAAAAATTAACTGCTGTCAGAAGTCTCTTCCGATACTTCCACAGCCAAAGCTACGCAAAATATGGACCTTTTCAGTCAAATCTTTCTTTTTTCATGTTTAAAAAACTTAATTCTGTCCAAACACTGCTAGGGGTGAATCCCGGAAAACAAAGCTGTTTTAATTTGCCACCACCATCGAGAGGTCTACAGGACTGCCTGCAGACGGTACCCCAGTATGCTTCTGCTGCCTCTACCAACAGCTGCCTTATTATTTCCACATTTCTTTGCAACTACAAGGAAATACTTCAGGAGTTTCACTCTCAGATGCTATGCCAGGATAACTTTACAATCTGTTCCATTTGCAGGCATTTTCACAGCTGAAAGCATACCAAGAGCAACCAACAGCAAACCTCATGACAATTACTGTTATCTTTACGCATCCAGGCAAAAACGTTTATTTACTTATTTTGGAAAGCAAACAGTATTTTCTCCTCATCAAGTGCACTTCTACTTGTTGATGGGACGCAACTCCTCCAGCCACCATCGCAGTCCTGGTGCACCAGTCACACACATCAGCCCAATTAGATGTAAATAAATTCTTCATCTCGGATCACAATCAAACATGGCACCTCGCTCGCCTTCCCTCTGCACGGGGACACGACACTCGGATGCTGAGCCCCACAGGCCACGATTTAACTCAGTACATCTGTGGGATGAAATTGATTGTAGATGACGAGATCAAACAGACAATACATAAAGCTGACTAGAAAGATTATAGAAAAACATCTAACGTTGATATTTTTACGTTTCAGTGACAGCTCACACCATGACAGTACAAGGCCTATGAGGAAGTTCAGACTCTTCTGGCTTTGAAGTTTCTACGTAAACATTAATTTCTGCTGTTTGAGATCTAGTACACAGGCTTTTACACCAAATAATGAGGTCTGGGAAACCAAAAAGCCACAGACAGCGATGGGTCAGACACGGTCACTCCAGCCGCTGGGACAGGCAGTGACCAAAACTCTCCTCTCAGCCTTCACCAGTATTTTACCTCATGTTGGCCAAGCTCTTCTGGCCATGGGCAGCAGTAGCACCGCTGACAGCAATCACGTTGAGCCATCCCTTAACGTTTCCTCCCACAGACCCTTAGAAAAATTCACGTCCAAAACTCAAGAGACACCCGCTTCTCCTTCCCGCACCGCCAGCACTGCAGCCCTGCCGCAACGCCCCCGGCAGCGCAGGCGACAAGTGGCAGGGCAGCACCTGAAAGCACCTGCCCGTGCAGACCTCCCCCCTCCACAGGCACATGTCCCCTCGTCCCCTCGTCCCCTCGTGAGGCTTTTCAGCGCAGTCGGGAAAGCCCCTCACTTGGAGGCACAGGGCTAAAGCAAACATTGCTCAAGCTTTGCTCTGAGCTTGGCTCAGCTTTCCCGTGATTTTTGGGATAAGCCCTTCCAACCGCAGGCAAGGTAACTGTGGAAGAAGTCTTCCACTCACCGCTGAAGGAATCTTTAAAAACAAGCAGAGCTGCTGACCCTACACTGGGCTGAAACGTGACTTTTCTGCTGCCACGCTGAGCTGTGTGCGTAGGTTGCATGACTGCCATTAGCTCCAGCTACCCATGGGATCCCCGGCCACCCTGCTAAAAACCCAGTTGGCGCTGCCCTGGCTGGTTCCCAGGGAAGGTGGGCAGCTCCATGCCAGGGCAGGGGGACGGACAGGCTCCTGGAGCACCTCCCAGCGCTTCCACACACAGGGCATTCCCAGGGCACGCACCCGGGAAACATTCCCAGACCTCACCAAAATACAGCGACCCAAACCCAACCTGTGACTGATCTGTAGCAGAGCTGGCTGGAAAAATATAGCAGCAAAGTTATTAGCTACAGGTTTCTGGATTTCACTGCAGAAAGCCTGGCACGTGGATCAAAGCAGGATGGCCTCTCCCATACAAGACTGTTCCCAGAATAATTTTTCTACAAGACAAAACTCAAGTTAATCCCTCTGGATCTATTTGTTTTCAATGGGTCTTGGTTCCAGTAAAGAAAAATAAGAATAAAGCTTTTCTTATACATTGATGTCTAACACATGATTTATACCATCCACCTTTTACCACCAGATTTTTTAACTCTGGCCAGTGCAATACAGATGAGCGCTTCAGCAACACCTTTACGCTTGCTTCCATTAGCCTTTCCTCTCCAATCTTTAATTAATGCTTAAAACAACCGTAAGACCCAAATACCATGATATGCAAATAATGCACCACTTAAGAATCACAGCTCTCTTGCAAAAATCTTCCATAGCACTACACAGAGATTAGTATCCAGGACTAACTTTTAGTAACATGGGTTTAAAGGTTCAGCAAACTATTCAGCAAAACAGAGTAGTTTTGCTAATTTTTCTTAACCCAAAACCACTCCTAAAAATCAAATTCTGGACATTATAAAAGGAGACCAAAAGTCATACAGAATGCTTTAAATTATCTTTTCCAAAGTCCCAGAGGGAGCAATTGATGAAGCTTGTTTTCCAAGTCTTGGTAGCAGAGTGAAGATTTGTGCAATTTAAAATTAATTGACATGTTATTAGGAGCGCTGCACTCAACTGAAATGGACATGATCCGCTGACAGAGAGGTAAGTCTGGAGTGAAATTCTGTAAAAGGATTTTCTAACCACCAGGTCGAAGGCAACTTGTGTGGAACAGCTGAGGCTGGCTCACTCTGGAAAGACAAAAGCCACTAATGGCGCACCCTATTTCTCAGCTATCACAGATGCTGCGTGATCCATCACGCATCACTGCCACAGTGATTTCTGTTCAACCTTTCTCTCCCATCCTCAGATAAAGAGAACAATAGCATAATGTATGCTTGCAAGAGACTGTCAAAAATTGCTTTGGACTTCTAAGACTTCAATCAAATACCAAAAGTATCCTTGTAACAGCCCTTTCCCCACACCGGGTACCTGCTGCGCCACACCAGGGAACTGCACAGGCTCGCACAGCTGAGGGGAGCAACCCAATGGCTCAGATTTGCAATAGGTATGCAAATCCCCATTTAATTTCTAAACTCTTGGCACAACTTTCAACAAACATTTATGGCTCAAAAGAGCAAATAAGTAAGGGACAACTTAACGCACTGGGCAGCGAAAAGACTGCTGATTTATTTGACTCTGAAGAGATGGGTAAAACAGAGAGTGATCCGTGCTTGCGATTGCATGCTGATTTCAGATCTCCAAAAGGCACTAATGATCACTGCCGGAGACATACACCACTATCTGCAAAGCAAGAAGGAAATGTCCAATAAAACCTTAGCGATTTTCTTCTAGTAGTGCAAATCTCACACAATGATTTTAAGATTTTGCACCCTTTTCTACACAAAACACTACCACTGTTTCAAAAAATAATCCCTATGTCTGCACTCCCTCCTCCTACACATTCACAAGCAACATTTTGCCATTTTTGCACTACACAAATGAAGGCTTCTATCCCTGCCTTTCATTTCCAGAGGCCAATTTTATAAGGATATGAGCATAGCTATTTATAATCCAGGTCTTATTTCACACAAGGTACATAAGCTAGCGCTTATCTTTAAGCCTGCAAGAAATCCTCCTGCAATCAAACGGCACAATTCACAAACCAAGCATCACCCGCGTTTGGATAATAACCGAAAACAGGGCGATAAATCTGCATTTGCGTTAGGAAGACAGCTCTGTGCTTCTCTTCACAAAGCCTGTTCTGCTGCAAACTAAGTATTTACAATCTGCTCTAATAATGAATATATTAAGCAACTATTTTGCATTGGTCCATCATTCAAGGAAAAGTTGCTCAGCAGATATGCACCGGGAAAGAGTGGCCATGTACCAGTTCCACCCACGGCTGTTGCTGAAACACCTTCTCCAGTTGTTGGCACAGTGACATGGGCAAGAGGAGCTCACGACGTACTGGAAACATTAAATTCTTCAGTTTCTCAATTCCTTGGTCTTAACGCACAACTAATAACATGCTTGCTTTAATATACCTTCATTATTAGGACAAAACACACAGCAAGCAAGGCATTTAAAAATATTAGCTGCAATGCTTTTATGACTCTTTCGCAGGACCTTCTGGAGTTAATCTAGAAAAACAAAAATACATCTGTACACATTACTACATACTCAAATTAAACAGGATTTGCAAAACTTTGTTGTGTGCAGCTTTTCTAAATATCTGTCCATTTTTAGCATTACTTTGCTTCAATATTGAAAATTAGGCCTGTGCACCAATGCAGTGAATGAACTACTTAGCAATCATTTTCCTTTTCAGTTGCTTCATTTTCTTTCTTGTTCTTTAACATTAGGAAGTTTTATATTTAGGCAGAAGTCTTTAGGCAAATTACTGCTTAACGTAAATGAAAGCTGGGTACCAAAAATGGAGCTTGTGTGGCATGCCAACTCCTGTCTTAAAGGCAGCTGCCTCTCTTCCTCCCCCTAACCCTCTGCCTTACGCTTTGCACAATTTCTGCACTAAATGAAACAGGAGTCCTGCAGAGCGAAGAGTTTATTGTGCAATTAAACCCTGCAACACATTCACGAAAGGGGGACAAAGTGCAGCAGTTTTAAGAAGAGCAAATCCACAGAGAACTTTTAGTAAGTGGATGTTCTAGTAAGCACATACTCTGTATAACCGAGCTTGAAATTCTTTTCTTCTTTAAGAGCTGTACAATCCAAAAGATTTCTCTCTCTCAGATTCACATTAACAGTCCCATACAAATTCACTAGGAAAGCTCATGGGCTGAAAACCCCTGAGTTTCTTTAACTGCTTTGTTAGTTTGGAGCCTAACTGAGAACAAGCAAAAGCATTAGTACTTCACAAATATATACTCTTTCCCCTATTTTCCTTGCCTAAACTATTTAAACTCCTAAGAGCGCAGAAACCACTTAAGCTTTTAATTCCCTCAGTGCTTTTGCACAGGAATCTGTTGGCTTAGTAGACTTACAACAACCACTTTGTTAAGCATGAGAAGCAAGATAACAAGGAAAGTCTTATTCCCAAGACTCCCCTTCACTCCAGTCCCACCTAACAAATACTGCCCTACCTACCTGGCTGCTGCCCGGCAAAAGTGCTGCAACAGAATGTGCCATCAACTTGGGATGTCTCAAGTTTATTTTACAGTAGGAAGTTAAGTTTCAGATGTTCTTATTATTGGCAGGTTATGGAAAGCTAGTTTATATAGAACAGAAAAATATTTAAATAAAACAGAAAACACATTATTGCTGCATTTCTCCATTTGAAATCTTTTGACTGTGGCTGAGTTTTATTTTGCTAATGAAACTAGGTCTTCAGTCAAAAAGCAGGAGTGCTTTATTCCACACGCGTGAATATTCAAAATAAATTTAGACTGCATTTCTTCACTGGATTTGGGGGTAGGCTAAGGGGAGGGAAGAAGAGCGGAGCTAAGATACTGCTTTTTTTTTGTTTGTTTTACAAGTTGCTGAGGCTTGCGTAGAGGCAGGGAAGAAATGCCAGTTTTATATCTCCTCTCCTGTATGACCCACCCACCAAGTAACCAAAAGAGTACCTCCATCAGCGACCTGCTTCTCACCACAGCTGTGCGCTCACTGCTAAGTATCAATGGGAGTTCTGCCCTTCAACTCCTTACCACACTGTCTAATAAAATGGTTCTGTAACACACGTACAAAGCACTTTCAGCCTCCAGAAAACAAGTGTTCAAGCAGAAGCTCAACACTTTTACCCACAAGTACTTTTTCTTTTGAAAACAAACCAGTCTGTATGTATTTTGTAACACTGTGTATCTGAAAGGCTCTGAGATTTTCTAGAAAATGCTACATCAAGGTGAAATGATTTTTCAAATACTCTATGCTACAATGCTAGTTCTGAATTAAAACAACTTGCCCACTCTAACTAGTAACAAGAAAATTAAATACAGCACTGTGTGTTACACAATTTAAAAATGTAAAGTTCCTAATTCTCTGGAGAGTTTCTGGTGAGTACAAAATCTTACAATTTCGGGGGAGGGAGAAGAAGCCTCTTCTCAACATGTATGGCAGACACACTGCATAAACTTACTACGGTTTCAAAACCGTGTTTGGGATTGGTGTCACGATTCTGAACCCCTGCACCGTATGTACTTCACTAGCATAAAGAAGGCATTTACTACTGAGTAAAAAATACAGCTTTAAAGAACTGTATGCCTGCAGATTCAGGCAATCTTGAGGTACATACAAAACCAGGATGATTTTAATTCTGAAAAATGATAGCATTATTTGGGAGAAAAAGATGACAAATTAACAGTGAGAAATATATAAATTCACTGTTTATTTGTATCTTCCTATGCAAACAATCACAGAAAAATTGCAACAATTGCAAATGTTTTTCATATTTCTGAATCTGGAAGAATGAAAGGTACACGTAAACAAGTAATTTTCTAAAAGGTCATGGCTTTTTTTTAAGCAGAGTAATTTTTTCAAAAATAATGTTTTAAATGTTGTTCCCAAGTTGTTCATATTGTTTCTGTGGTATTTTGCATGATTTTGCTGTTTAATGGAACATTTGCAATAGTTGCAATTTTTCTGCATTTTTTTCACAAGTCATGCAAAAATGATCCAATAAACTACAGTTCATAATGGAATATATTTGTATTCTGTACCTTTCTTTTTAATGTCACAATGTTTGGGCTCCATACCCTTGGCTCTCCCTGTTTTTAAGTCCCTCAGAACTGCTTTCATAATAGTAATTCTTATAACACAGAAAATCTTTGGGCCATACTCCAATATCAAAAGGAATTAATTCAAACTGAAAGAATACAAAACCTGTTATCCCTTTATAATAAGAAATTTTAATGACATCTATAATTGTACTTATTGCACATCAAGAGTACAAGTTTAATTTGAGCTGCATAAGAATAGAGATTTATTTATTTTTTCCAGCTTGCTAAAAAAGCTGGCAGCATTTCCACGGAGTATTAACCTTAAAAATCTTGACACTACCCACAGGAAATTGATTTTCTACAAAAACTTTGGAAAGGATTTTACTTGGATTCCTGCACAAGATATTTACAGTCCATTTAGGTCCAAACCTACAACGCAGCCCACAGATGAGAGGGCAGCATATAAAAACCCAACACACTGAGTAAGCTGGCATTGAATGAAACTTTGAGAAGTCCCAGACGAGCAGAATGGAAGGTAACAAAACAAACAATTCAAGAGTTTAACATTTTTTCTAAGTCTCCTTACTAAGTGTTCTGTAATTAAATTCTTTTCATGGCAGTTGCCGATCTTCTAAGAGTCTTGACAGACATATAAGATGGCAACCATCCAACTCATCTTGCCCCCGTGAGCTTCATATATGGCTCATTTTTCAAGGAATGAATAAGAAACATTTCCTACTCAACAAGGTGTGTACTGTGAATTCATTCCCTTGGAAAGGAGATACATTTGCGGGGGGTAGTGCCTTTATTTTTTTTTGGTGGTGGGGTTAGTTTTTATTTTAGTTGGGTTTGTATTTTTACAGAGTGGTACCAATATTTCCAATGATGGTCCTTTGAAAACTGGCCTCTGGTAAGAGGCCTTCTTTGGTCCACAGCCAAGGCTGGTTTCAGGGGCAATGTGCATACGTGACTAAAAGAGGAAGCCACTAGCAGTAGGAACCATGTTTTTAAAACTAAAATTTAAAGGAAAGGCAAAAAGAAAAACCACGGGCAAACACACCATGCAATGCACTCCACCATTTCAACACATCTATAGGAACTATAACTTTCAGCCTGCCTTGGTGGAAATGACGACGTCTTTATGAACAACAAAATCTTCATTAATTGTTTACGGATTAGCCCACTGGGACAAAGGGGTCTCAGGGCAAGCAACGACCCTGGACACAATCCACTGATGGACGGTAAAGATCCTGCAGCTGGTCAGAGCGTTTTGGTATTGGGGGTTCTGGTCAGTGGCACCACCCAGGCCCGTGACCGGTCCATAAGGAAGACTTCTCCTGGCACCACAGTTTCCCAGTTCAAAAACATACCAGCATGCCTCATGCACACGGAAGTCCCTGCTCAGAACCCAAAGGAAAGCCACAGTGAAATTCCCCCTTAAGAATCAGCACATATGGCTTTTATTGTTATGTCTGGTACAACTGTTTGTACCGCTACCTATCTTACAAGCAAATGCTACCTCAGGGTAAGAACAATTTTGTTTCATTTTTCCAAGACTCACTGCAACAATGCCCGAACATGTAAAGGCGTTTGCAACGTTACACTAAAAGCAGGTACAGTAACAGCTGGCTTGAAAAGGGAGAGGAATAACCTGTTGTTCCTATCATAGAATAGTTTGGGTTGGAAGGGATCATCTCTTTCCAAGCCCCTGCCACGGGCAGGGACACCTTCCACTAGACCAGGCTGCTCAAAGCCCCATCCAGCCTGGCCCTGCCTGAACACTTCCAGGGAGGAAGCATCCACAGGTCCTCTGGGCAGCCTGTTCCAGTGTCTTGCTACTCTCACAGGAAATAATTTCTTCTTAAAACCAATCTAAATCCATCCTCTTTCAGCTTAAAGCCCTTCCCTCTTGTCCTGTTGCTATATGCCCTCGTAAAAAGTCTCTCTCCAGCTTTCTCGTAGGCACCCCTCAGGTCCTGGAAAGCTGCTAGAAGGACTCCCCAGAGCCTTGTCTTCTCCAGGCTGAACAAGCCCAGCTCTCTCAGCCTGTCTTCATAGCAGACGTGCTCCAGCCCTCTGATCATCTTCGTGGCCCTCCTCTGAACTCACTCCAACAGGTCCATGTCCTCTGTATGTTGGGAGCTCCAGAGCTGAACGCAGTGCTCCAGGTTGGGTCTCGCCAGAGTGGAGTAGAGGGGGAGAACCTCCTCCCTTGACCTGCTGGTCAGGCTTCCTTTGGTGCAGACCAAGATGCGGTTGGCTTTCTGGGCTGCAGGCGCACATTGTTGGGCTGTGCTGAGCTTTTTGTTTGCCAGCACCCGCAGGTCTTTCTTCTCAGGGCTGCTCTCAATCCGCTCTGCGCCCAGCCTGTATTTGTGCTTGGGATGGCCCCGACCCTCGTGCAGGACCTTGCACTTGTTGAACTTCATGAGGTCTGCATGGCACCACCTTTCAAGCCTGTCAGGGTTCCTCTGGATGGCATCCCTTCCCTCCAGCGTGTTGACCACACCACACCACACAGCTTGGTGTCGCTGGCAGACGTGCTGAGGTGCACTCGATCCCGCTGTCTCTGTCACTGACAAAGACGTTAAACAGTGCCGGTCCCAACACGGATCCCCGAGGAACGCCACTCATCACCCGCCTCCACTTTGACATTGAGCCATCGACGGCAACTCTTTGAGTGTGACCATCCAGCCAATTCCTTATCCATGAAGTGGTCCATCCATCAAATCCATGTCTCTCCAGAGACAAGGATGTTGTGCAGGGCAGTGTTAAATGCTTTGCACAAGTCCAGGTAGGTGATGCTCTTCCCTTAATCACCAACGCTGCAACTCAGTTGTAGAAGGCCACCAAATTTGTGAGGCACGATTTGCCCTTAATGAAGCCATGCTGGCTGTCACCAGTATCACCTCCTTATTTTCCATGGGCCTTAGCACAGGATCTGCTCCATGATCTTGCTGGACACAGAGGTGAGACTGATTTGCCTGCAGTTACCCAGGTTTTCCTTATTACCCTTTTCACAAATGGGGCTATGTTTCCCTCCTTCCAGGGCTGCCACAACTTCTCAAATACGATGGATAATGGCTTAGCCACTTCATCTGCCATTTCCCTCAGGACCTGCAGATGCATCTCATCAGGTCCCATGGACTTGTGCACCTTCAGGTTCCTTAGATGGTCTTGAACCTGATCTTCTCCCAGTCCTATCCCTTGTAGACAGGCCGTAAACAACCTAAGGCTTAAAAGCAACTTTCTTAAATCTAAAGATAAGGCAGCACTGGAGTACGTTGCCTATAGAAGTTACAGAGTTACCACCAGGGATTAACAAATTGCCCAATACCATAAAAATGGGATTTTGCTGTAGCCAGGACATGGTATCTACGGATGGTCCAAGGTCCTTTCCATGCCTGTAAACAATCCAGCCTCCTATAAAGATGAGGCTGATGTGATCACACCACATCAAACCCTCTCCCCAATACTTTTCATAGCCCATTAGCTTTGTTGTCCATTTGGTTTAAAAGAAGGGCAGAGGTGTCAGTGAAATGCATTTCTCAGCCTCTGATTTTAACGGGTCCTACCAGTACTGCTGACGTGGCTCAATCACTTCTCCGTGCTGACTCAGCTACCAGGTAGCTAGTCAGGGCATGGGTTTTTTCTGAACCAGTTAATGTTTATGCTACCAGTGGACCATGAAAAGTGCTACGCAGTGCTCACGCTGCCACTTGCTTTTTTTTTTTTTTTTTTTTTTTTTTTATGAAAAAGGCAGTGTGCAAGGCCAGGAGTGAGGCAGGGACGGCAGCACTCAGGCAGCTCTTAGGACAAGGGTCTTAACTACCCTAAGACAAGACCGTGTCCACTGGTCCATACCTCGGTTGCCGTTTCATGGGAAAACTACAGAAACATCATTAATTTTGAGTGGCACCCAATAGATACAAAAATCTCAGACATGCTTACCTGCTTTGCTGATTATCCTTTCTTTTATTCCCTACCACTCCTTGTAGAGTAAAAATAACGATGTCCCATTTCACTGTGCAGCCTCTCTTGACGATGATCAAACTGTGTTCCTTTTGGATATTAAAGGGGTCCATGATCACTCCAGACTGGTGCTCCTCCCCACCAGTTTCGTGCTCTGCAAGCAGCGGAATCAGTAGCAAAGCAAAGAGCACAGAAATGTCCAGACCTAGCTGACCAGGGCTACAGGGATGAAGGTATGTATGGCCTATTGCTTGTGTCCTGCTTCTCAGCAGAAGCTCTGCCCTAGTGTTTTCATAACATGCATGAAGCTCTCTCTAGACCGGGCAAGACTGTTTAACACAAGTACACAGGATTTCACATCCTGTGAAATTATTTTGCATTTCAAATTGTCTTTCAAACAAACAGTGTCACATTTTGTGTAGCTTAAGCCCCCAAACACATTTACAAAGTCAAAAGGTACATGGTCAAGCAAAGTTTGACTCATGATTAGATAACATTACATAATTTTTTCCAAGATTTAATATCAGCAGAAAGACTTCTGCAATGAGATGAATGGTGGTGTTTGTTATTTTTAAATTCCACTGTAAATAGCTGCACAGTTTTTGTACAAGAAGGTCTTTCCTTGCAATGTTTACACTTAAACATTTCTCTAATGAAAGTTTGAAAATAGGGCACATTTTCCTTCCAAACTGAGCAAAACAGACAGCAGAGACATAGTAAGAAATAAGGAAACTGTATTATTCATTTTTTCTCATAATAAAGACCACTGAATTTTGTAAAGATAAATATTCATAGAAACCTGTAAACACTTTCAAAAGGTTACATGACCCTCTTTATTTAAGAATGAAAAAGATATGGAGATAATTAATGAAATATATCCACGGCAAGAAAAATAATTTGTGTTAAGACATAACCTTGCTGTAAAGGAGAATCAGGCAGGCAGGAGAACCTCCTGCACGCCAGCGCAATGAGGGCAGCTCCTGCACCACCAGCAGTGAAACTGCCTGAAGAGAAAGCACTCCTAATGATCTAGATTTGTTAGACATGGCTGAAGAAATTAATGCTTCCTTTCACAATGAGCAATGAAGTTGGGTATTTAATTTAGAAGCAGCTATCAACTACAACATGCTGAGCTGGCACATTGTACGTGAGGAGCTCACCTGCTTGTTATGCCATGTATAATTCATCTATTCATCTGAATCCCCAACACGAGACATCACTGGGGGTCACAAGGAACCTAAGCCTAAGTACAATGTAAGAAAAGAAAAAAAAAAAGGAACAGGCATGTTCTATCCAGCTCCCAGGCAGACACCAGTCACAAAGGTTGGAAACAGTAGGAGAAAGTACTGGCACAAAAGGAGCAAAACCAGTGCTGGCACATTGTCTTCAGCTTCCCGGGGAGTTAGAGGGAATTTATTGGACAGACACAGGCAGCCCCCAAAGCGTTGCAGCAATCAAATTTGGGCTGCAGCTACCTGCAGGTGTGCAGGTACAGGCCACCTTGCAAAGCACTGCATGCGCAAGGAGTACATGCAAACAAAATGCCTAGCAAACCCTTAAGAGACTACATTAAACCTCTCAATGGCAACGGCATATTTACTAGCCATATAAATGAGAATCCATCTCCAATGCATCAATATTGAAGCACTTGCATTTTTCTTAATGCCAGAAAACTAAGGAAACCAAGGAAGCAACAGGATTCAGCTCTAGTTTCAAGGACATTTTCTCACAGCAATACATTTTCTGCAAGATGTACAATTAAAAAAAAAAGTCTCAAGTAGAGCTCACAAAAAGAGCAAGAACACATCCCTTCCGTTTCTCTTCCCACTATTTATTTATTTCCTGGCAGATGCAGAGAAGTGCTGAACCAGCAGCTGTCTTGGCTGGTGGAAGTTGCCAGCTGGAAACAAGGGGAACAAAGAGCCACGCAGGTGGAGCCGCGTGGGAAGAGAGCAGGGGGAAGATGGGGGGGCAAAGAGGAGCACAAAAATAGTGACACTGAGCAGATACGGAGAAACTCACTCTCTCTTTTTGCTCCTCTCTGCTTACTGTCACAGTAATATTTAAAATACTATTGTGCAGCCATCTTGTATCTCATGCCCACACCACTATTTGGAACCATAGAATCGTTTTGGTTAGAAAAGACCTTTAAGATCACTGAGTCCAGCTGTTAACTGGGCATTGCCAAGTCCACCACTAAATCATGTCCCTGAGCAAGGCATATACACATCTTTTAAATACCTCCAGGGATAGTGACTCAACCACTTCCCTAGGCAGCTCACATTGCTTCTAAGAAGTTGCCTCTGAGCAGCAAAACCGACAAATCCCAATTTTCTCTGGACACTTGCCTTAAGGTGACATTCCTCTATGGATTTTGTCATTTTTAACATGGGCTGAATTCACTTAGGGACCTTTCTCTCAGCAGGAAAATTAATAGGGTTTTCTTTTACCCCATGACTTAGGTCCTTCAGATAACTCTTAGGAACTCTTCAAAGTCTCTCAATTTTCTTGAAATTTTATTTCAGTAGTTAAATTCAGAACTTATTACCCGGCTGAATTAACAGCATCATTGCACAAGCCTCATTTCTTTCGAAAACCAGGCAAAAAAAACCGCCAACCCATGACATGGAAAACTGGCAAAGTTTAGATTACATTAAGAACGACAAAGTGGAATAAGCAGTAGTAAAGGAGACCATCTCATTTGTGTGCTGAAACAACACAGTCATGTAGGAAATGGCAAGACCTTTCAGGAACATGAACTTGTGGTTAGCCATAGAACGATAACAAAAAGATCATTAGTTGGTAGGTGACTCCCAGCAGGAGACAAAACCTTGCACTGCATAAAGAGCAGAGTGGTATGTCAAGCAAGCCCCTAATGGGGAACCAGAGGGAGGATGCCTTCCTGCAGCGTACATTACACATGCAGAAACTCACAAGTGTCCTCAGCCATTTGACTGCTTAATGGTTAATAAGACTGACGAGTGTTCACACAAAGGTGTAACTAGCTTTAATATTCTGCTTGCAACCTTAATCATAAATGAGCTACTGCTGCCATGGAGGGGTAAACTGAGCATTTCTATTGCAAATGAGTACTTCTGGCATTACACTTGCAGCGGTTCTCCCAGACCCATGGAAAGGCTAACGCAACAGAGAGCAAGCATATCATAACAAGGTACCAAAAGCATGGCACGCAAACTTCTAACAGAATTGAAACATCAGCAGTAAACCAAAACAAACATTTTGTATTTCCCAGGACTGAAAAGTTATTTTAGGTTAAAAAATCTTAAGCATTAAGTTGGGGAAGTAGTTTGTCACGACGACGTGTATTAGCTTACAGTTCAAACCCACCTTTGCTTGGAACTACACAACGCCAGTACACTTCTTTCAATTACAAAATATAGCGCTGGCCATCTTACAGCAATGACAAATTGGTTTCGAAATGGCTTAATGCTCTTCTACAAATGAAAATTGCTGTACAAGGTTGCTTGCAAAATGTATTGTCTTACAATAGCCATCAGGAAGCAAAGCAAAATTTCAAGTATTTGGAGTTTGCGCAAATAATTTCACTGCTCCAAACAAACCAAGCTCTTCTCTGTGCTCTCTAGAGTCACATAGACTGCTGTGGATGCTGTAGAAATGCTGTTCTGAGTAAATGCCAGTTTGACCATAGGATAGTCCTGCAACTATCTAAGGCACTCTAAGTTACCAGAATTCTCCACACGGAAGGGAATCGGGAACATGGACAAGTAGATACCACTAGTCATCCACTTCTTAAATGGACTGCACATCTACAGCCCTCAACACATTGCTCCCCTTTATCAACATGTCACCTAACACTCCTATTTTGAAATTTAACTTACCCTGAATGAACAAGTTACTAGAAGGACAACCCAAGTGTCTAAGTATTAATTCGGTTGTTACTAGTATCTGCATTTCGATATTGCCAAATAATTTAAGCTATATAGTGAGAATAAAAGATTCACAAACTTACCCTCTACTTTTGCCCTTTTGGATGTTTTCCCTATTCAGACATATTTACTTTAAGATCTGTCCTTCAGGATCTGAACAGAGGGCCTTCACTCCAGTTCCAGAGTGCCCTGTTCTGTTGCACGGCTTAAATTCAGCAGTTACACTAAAATGAAGCTCCTTGTTAGACTTAACTTAAAGCTCCTACCTCTTGCACACTTCCCTGACATCAAATATATGCATGGTAAACAACACAGTCTAAAAACAGCTAATGAGTATTTCCTAAGGAAAAATATTCCTTTGGAGAATATCCTCCTCAAGGACAGTCCTGATTTAGGTTAGATCAAATAAGATATAATTACTACAATATAGCGGGGGGGGGGGGGGGGGGGGGGGAGAAACATGACAGCAGGGGGAGAGAGAGAAAAAATAAGGGACAGATAACTCAGTGTAAATAACATTAAGAATTATTTTCCTGCTGACCTCAGCACTGCCCAGTACTGCTCATTCTTTTCCTGAAACAGTATTTGCTCTGGCCAGTGAACCCTGGACCTGTCATGCTGTGAGGTACCAGGTGCAGTAACACCATCACCCCCAGGCTCCCCATCCTGGTTCCTTCCTCTCACAACACCCAAAACATGTTTTGACAGGCACCACTTCACAGCTGTATTATAAGTATACTGTATCCCCAGAATAATATTTTAATGATGTTTTTAAAAAAGCCCACAGTTAAGTGAGGGTAGCAGTAGATTACAACGTAAGTGCAAAAACCCCCAAGCATACTATGCTACAGTGGTACACCTCCATCACACACCAGGTGCAGAAAAAAGAGCGCTGAGGCTCTCCTCATTTCCAACTTTGGTGGCATCTCATGCAAAACTCAACATAAAAACCAGTTACGATCTTTGCTCTGTAGTATTTTTTTGTGTGTTTTATTTTGGGGACATTTTCAGGGTGGTTTGTTTTGGGTTGTTTGTTTGGGGTTTTTTTGCTATTGACAGGCTTTTCATTGAAACTATTCAAGGACTCTGTAGGAAGCATCAGACATCAGCCTAACTTTAAACCTTACACTATCCCTTTTTAAAGGTTACCAGGTTCTAGCCTGTTTCACCTTCTATGTGCAGCAGACATTTGTATCTATAACCTGCTAAACACTATGGTATCTAGAGCAATAATAAAAAACAGAAACAAGCAGCTTCCTGGTTCCTGTCTTTTATTATTCAACAACAGAGAACAGCAGTTAATGACATAATTGGGATTTATTTATTTTTGCCTTCTGATCTTCTCCCAAACCAGACATCCTCCAATACACACACTGACCACCTGGCTGACTCTTTCAAGCTTCTCCAACCTCTTTCGCAACCACTGCTTGTAATGAGAGTCACTGCTGTCCTGCTTCTGCTACCTCCCAGCTCCCTCATCCTCTGGTAAGGTCTCTACTTGTCTTACGTTCTCGTAATAGGAGAACAGTTTTAGCCTATCTGTTCTTTATGCTTCCTATTAGAACCATAAAGGAACCCATGTAAGTACCAGAAGCACAAAAAGCTGCTGGGAGGCACAAATGTTGCAGCTACCAAACCCAAGAAAGGAACCCGGCCAGTGACCTTGAAGTTAGCCCACAACGACCTACAGAACCGTACCAGCACTTTGGAACGGCCTTGTATTCAGTTTCTTCCTCTTACTCTGTGTAAGAAGGGAATTACTGTGGTTTGGGTCCAAAGGAAAATTTTCAGGACCTCTTTTTACCATTAATACTGAATTCAGAGTTTATGGAAGAGAAGAATAGACAGGCAGGACATAGGGGATATGTCCACATAGCTAAACAGGAGAACATTTCTAGCAGCCACAATTATCTAGGTCTTCCATAACTTCCAACAATGATAGAAAAACTCATTCTTCAGAAATATAAACATCTTCTCAGAATGAGAATCAATTATGGACAGCTCTGCATGGCAGATCTGACCCTTGGTGTCTCCCAGTCCTCATTCTGAAAGCAGTGGCAAAAAGTGCTTCAAGCTAGTAAAACTCACCAGTTAGTACCCAAGAAGTGACAAACACCACACACGGAAGCCCTGACAAATCCTCCCCAGCTAGCTGGCAGCCACCAGATTTAGTCATCCTGAACTAGACTAACTGAAAATAGTGCAAAACCTTGAGGTTTTTTCCTGAAAAAACACAAACATTCATATTCCAACGAGCCTTTCAAATTTCTGCCAGGAAACTGAGTATTTTGTTCCAGGGTGCCTTAATACAAAGGTACCACAGAGTTTTGTGGAAGTTGTGGTTTTGATGTTTCACACCCCTGCATTTCCTCAGCAGATGACATTTCTGAGGCACCACAGCCTCCCTCCTGAACAAGCTGCCTGGCCACCATCACTGCGTAACAGCAGAATTAGTCTAATGAACAGAAAGGAACAAGGGATGGTGTACACCAACAACGTCTTTCCCAAAATTCATTTAAGATGCCATAGTGCTTTAACACCTAAACAGATCAAAAGAAGAAGTGTTTTGATGTAGCTCAATAAATGATAGGTTTTGAAACATTTTCAAAGCAATTTCTCTGGTGAACATTTCTGACAGTTAACTTTGCCTTAGAAGACCAGAAGTACTTCTGGTTATTTCCCATAAAAATGTAATTCTGGACATTGTTCCACTTTGCAGACAAACTGAGACCCTACTAAAAACAGAAGAAAACAGAGACTGTGACACAAGATGTGTTTTTGCCACAAACAGAAATCTCTTACAGAATTATCCCTCATTTCAAAGGAATTTTTTTCTAAAATGAGCTTCTTTCTTCAGTAGTTACTGTGCTGTGATTTTCTAGACTAGCTACCCCGTAAAAAAAGTTGATGCTCGCTATACCCATCCTATTTTATCACATTTCACACATTTCCTAAGTTCATTTCCCTAGCACTCACAACTACAGCAGGTACTTTTAAAGGCAACGCAGAAAACACTCAAAACATTATCTTCTACAATCGTGCAGTTATCTTAATCAGTATCACAAATTAAAAATCCTTCTTGAGTTACGAATTATTTTTAAGACTGAAGAGCTATCAAAAGACCACTGTGTATGCTGTGTGTAAAGGACCTGCCCTTCCCTGATCTTACACTCCATTTACCTCTAGTTTGAATCAACACATCACTTAGAAAAGCAGCTTAAAATTTTCTCTTCCACATCACTAAACAAAACCCTAAAATTATGCTTGCACCTTATGTGTTGAAATGCGTCATTCAGTCAGTGATAACCTACTTGTTTGCATCTAAACCAAGCATTCGTCCTCAATTCAGCTAAAGAACACAGGACTTCAAAACAGCAACATCAGACAGTCAAAGACAACATCATCTCCAGTGCCCATGCACAGTATGCCAGCATTTTATAGCACATTTTATATCATGACTTGTATTTGCATTTCTGTCTGTACATACTAAAAGTAGCCTACGGCTATTAAAACAAAGATGTTCTTATAAAAGCAGCAATTATTCAGAGGAGGAAGGAAAGTAAAAATATAAAATTAAATAAATACATATATCACACTGGGTTCATTTTTCCACCCTCTCCATTTATTTTCATTTCTGGCATTTGAAACCTCCCAGTACTTCACCTTTTACTGCTCCACTGCTGTTACTGTTGGTAACAAATTAATTCTGACAGTGTTTGTCAGCCCATAGCATTCATCCAGTTTTGCAAATGATTATAGACACATTGTTTTATTCTGAAAGACCATCATCTTGGATTCCATAGGACATCATTGTGTAAATTATGCCAGAAGTAAATAATGCATGAAATGTGAAATGTTACCTATGCCAAAGCAGATCTAATGTTTCTTGGTGTGGAAAAAGACTTTAAAAAGAAAAAGGATTTAAAAAAAAAAAAAGTAAACTGATTTGAAAGGCTCATGCCAAAAAAAGACTTGAAATTTATAATAACAATAATAAAGTAATGGCACAGACATTTACTATTGACAGTAGAATTCAGCTTCATGACTCATACTGTAGTGAGCAAGCAGACACCATGGGCCACGTTCAAACAGCTTAAATTCAAACTGAGCCAAGTGTTTCCCATTAGCCAACTCTAAATTTTCAGTGCTACCAAGCCAGTGGTAATTACAAGGTCTGAATCCAGGGTTTCAAGTATGGCCCTACTCAAAGGAGTAGCTCCCCACCACCTCCTGTCAGAGAAGAACATCAACCGAGGTGCACGCTGAGATTGCAGGACTATGCAGATGCAAGGGTAAGAGAACAGAAGAACCATTTGCAGCCTTCTTGGATGGGGGAAGACTGCTCAGGACAGAAAACAAAACAAACAAAGCAATCAAAAATAAAGAAGCAGAAGAAAAAGCTGAAGACGTGCTTTGGTTGTCAGGCTACCTGAAGTTTCTCAAAACCTTCTGTTGTTGTTACAGACATCTGCCAACCATGCTGCTGTAAGTGGGGCGCTCAGCAACTCCTGTTGGTTAGGAAGGCCTCTGAATGACTCATCCAGGTACAAGAGAGGATTTAACAGGCAGCACGCAACCTTGGGGTCCTTTCAAACCGGCCTAGTCCCAGCCGGAGCAAGCCCACCAGCCCAGCGCAGGCGTGCTCCGCACGGAGGGACAGCCTGCTGCGGGGACGCTCGTCACAGAGGGCTCCTTCAGCGCTGCTCTCCACACGTACCACCCGGTGTCTAGGGCAACTGGCAGCACAAAGCATCTCAACCTTCACGTTTACAAGGCAGGTTCGTGGGAGAAATAAGCTATTTAAAACATTATTTAAGTCTAAAGAGATAAGACCCTAATTTGATATTTTTCTAGATAAAGATCTGCCTCGCCATCATCAAAACAAGGGTTTGTAGTTTTTTTCTAAACAAATATGGTAACATTTCTGTTTTTACCAGCAACTAATATTTTAAAACATATTTAAACAAGCACATAGCTTAAGATAGATCTTAAATTCTTATTTTTTAAGATATTAAATAAGATTTACTTGTGTAGGTACATGTGATATATGCAAAGTAAGTTTTGATGAAAACAAATTAATTTAAAAATATACAGACCATCGTCTAGAAAATGAAACCCACACATTTCTTATGTACACAAACATCTGGAAGTTTACAAAAACACCTTTTCTCTTTTAAACACTTTAGTAAATAAACTATAATTTGCAGTTAGTTATTTAGCTGATTATTTCCGGTCACTGTGTCCTACCAGATCACAGAACTAACGGGTCTCATCCCACCACATCTTTCCACCTCATCACTGTAGCTAAACTGCAAAGGGCAGCCAGGGGGGGAGAAGCCCTTCCCAACAGAGTTCTCAATTTTCTCCATTTTATTCAGTGGTCACCAAATAACGCTCCTGAACACACTTGAAAAAGAAAATATTCCCTCTGTTCAGGAAGAGGGGATTACTATTTCTCCACAGTTGGTTTTCTACTGCAGCACCCTCTTCTAGTTAATTATCCACTAACTCAGATGTTGAGCTGTCTGACTGCCTTCAAAAGTTGAACTACCACATATTGCTCATTAATGTTTTATTTTACCATACTGCTGGCATGTTTAGATGCTAATACATCAAAGAATATTGCTTTACAAGTATTATATCAAATGTATTGCTCAATTCATAATATTGTAAATTTAAATAGGTTATTTATCCTGATCCCTCGTCACAGAAATACTTGTTACATCTTTCATGAATCTATCCTGGCTAAGTTTTTCAGCTCAGCTAAATTCATGTTTTCAGAGTTTAGATCAACACTTTTTTTGTGGGGGGTGTCTGTGCTAGATTCACCCACTGAGGTAACTGAACTCTGCGTATAACACCTCCTTTGCAAAACAGATTGTGGACAGTATCAATCAATCTGTATATAAATATCACAACACTGATAGCATATTGCTATCATATTGTTGCGATATTTATATACAGACTGACTGATAAATGCACAAGTAAAAGAGGTTATACTCAACTGTTTGCTGAACCCACTGCACTTGCCTAAGTACTGTGACAAAACAACTTATTTAAAAAAGAAAAAAATATATATAAAAAAAACCCCACCAGTCGTCTTCATCTCATCCCTGCTTCATACTGCAGCATCCTCTCTTAAAGAGAGCTGCTTTCATCCCAATGGATCCTTGTAGTTATTTTAAATCACTGGCACAGCAAAGCATTATTTTATTGGAAAATAAAATAATTAATTCATACTTGGTTGTTATGAGGGTTAATTACTGAAAGCTGCAGGCCTTGATCAGACTGATTCTGACCATCCCAAGCAGGTCTGGGAGTCTCTGGTTTTACAGCGTGATTTGAAACACACTTGGGAAGGAACAGCTTCTATGTATCTTCCACTGTGTATGTTGACACCAAGGCACTCAAAAACTACTGATCTTTTAGGTAGTGACTACTAAATGATAGTTTAAATGATACGCAATAGTTTAAAGATGTACAAAGACCTGATTTTTTTTTTAATGGAATATATCATCAAGATACATCCAGGTGAAGTTTTACCCTTTACCTTGTTATAATACTGCTACTGTGGTTTTTACATCTGGATTTTGCATGTTCCTACTTATGCAAAAACAAGTTTGCTTGTGACTCTAGAAAGCCAATGACAATTCGGGGACCGTGGACAGAAGTACTGATATCAAAATGTCAGTTTTCCTTTCTTTTTCTTGTTGTACCGCTTACATAAAGTTGTATTTCTTTTTTTTTTTTCTTTTATTTCTTCCTTACTCAAAGATGTCAGTAGGATGTTAACTTCTCTGTTACATCACCTTTTGATGGACCCGCTGTTAGTCAGTCAGTTAAATCCCAATGCCACCACTAGCATAATGCCAAATTCTGTCAAGGGGTACAACAGAGTGAATTTTATCTTTTTTAAAGTAACAGTAAGTCCAGACTTTCCTCACTCAAAAAGCTCATTTTTTAACTGCCACAGTTGTTGTTCTTTTCCGCCTGTTTGAAGCAGACAGTTAATCCCACCCCAGCTATCGTGCAGGTAGTAATTTATGCTTATGGAATTTAAAAAAACACATTACAGAAAAGCCAACCCTCATGGGCATCTTTCCAAAGAAAGACCGACTTAGCAACTTTTTTTTTTATTCTATTCACACTTCTGCTTTTTGAACACAAAAATACAGTTAAACTGTAGAGTTACAACAATAGAGACAAGTCATGATAAATACAGATTAACTCACAAAGCCTGTGGAAGAAAGGCAAGATCGTTGGTCTGTGCTCCTACTCACACAGAGCTGGAACGAGAGTCCCAGCTAAAAAAAATGCAGCGTCTGTGCACTCCCGCATCACACAATTAATACTTGTCATCCTTGGAGCTCAAAATAAGGCAGTGTGTTCATTTGCAGAGGAAAGACTGCATTTTCTTAAGAAAACTGGATCTCTGTGCTGACAGCGCAAGTCCACAAATAGGATTAAGGTTTATAAAACTGGGAATTAAAGACACCATCAGACAACCAAGTGAGAATGAATCAAGTAAGTCCCAAGCTAATAAAAAGAGATAAGCATTTTACTGTAAATCTTGAGTCTAACCCTGCTCCCTAATTTCTTAGGCCAAAATCTTCAGAGACCACAGTAACACCAACAAACAGTAGAACTAGCACAGGTACCTCACCTTTGCTGATCAGGGGGCAATGACTCTACAAAGCACTATTTTATCTGGAAGCGATGCAGACATCAGCCCACCAGCACTCGGCACCTGTAACAAATGCACTTTGGTGTCCCAGACCCAAGGAGCGGAGGCTGTACTCGCTGGCAGCCAGCTTCAAAACAGGGTCAAAAATGGCTTGCCCAAAATGAGACAAGGCACCCCATCCACCGTCAACACTTGTGGCACAGTGGTTAGCATGGAGTATTGACATTCCGAACAGTGAGGGAGCACAACCAAACCGATTTCTCTAAAAAGGCCAGAAACCCCAGAGTTTGCCCTTGTGGGCAGGCACACAAACCTGTTGCTGTCATCTACTGATGGCCATCAGTGATGCCTCCTGCCCCGAGATGCAGTCACTTCTTCATTCCTCCTAACTGCTAGCATACCTCTGCCTGCCTTCTTCCCTCTTAAGAAGTGTTATCAAAATTGATGTAGCAAAGTACACTGTGGGACCACCTTTGCTTCAGCAACAGTGACTTCAAAACACTCTTTTTTCTTTGCACAAATTCAGTTCTTTTTCTGTTTATTATGAGCCAAAGCATAGGGAACACCATTTTCAACTTGACCAACACGGGTAAATATAAATCCAGCTGATGCTATTACATTTCTTCTATTTCTGACAGTCTACACAACCACATGGCACGTGACTAGTCTGCTTCTTCCTCCTTTGACATAAATATTGTAAAAAATAATAACAGTCCTAGCACAGATCTTTCAGGCAAGAGATTACAGACATTTTACAGAGTTACTTTAAAAGCCCCTGGCGAAGAATTGGCCACAGGCTTTGCGCAAGTCTAAATAAAATCTTAATGGTTCTGCCTTTCTGCGACTAGCCATATAGTGCGGTTACTTTCAGTACACGGGGGAGGTATGATTACACAGTCTGCAAAAACCACGCTGTCCTGTCCCTGTCATGCCCTTCTCCATCCTGTAAAGTGTCTGAAATTTTTCATTTCAGTGCTAACTTTAACCATTTTTCCAGAACTAAGATCACTTGCCAAGTTCATTCTTCAGTCCCTTCTTTAAGGAAAGTTAAATAGGTACAGCCTCTGCTGTACCCTACTGCCCAGCACAAGAGCTGGCTTTGGTGAGCCTGGGTGTAACGAACCTGTGTTCAATCGCTTCACTCGTAGCAAGCCCTGGGACTCTCGGGTGCACACCATCTGTTCCTACTGACCCGCTGCTCTTGGATTTTTTCCACTCATTCCAGCATTTCCTCTTCTGGCACATGCTCGCACATTCCCTACCTGCTCTCCGTTACCTAGCCTCTTTCTTCTAAATAAAACTCTTGGATCAAGCCAACTAACATTTAAACTAAACAAAACCCTTGCCTGTCCGCTGTTTGGGAGCGCACATCACTGCTTTTCCTACAGGAACTGACATATTCAACAGCACTGCTCCAGCTGGGATGCACCCACATGGTTTTTGTCTAGATCGCATGCCCTGCCATTAGAGTTAAGGAAGGTGGAAGGAGATTTCCCCATGAGGCTTGTGAGCATCCTCCTGATCAACAAGAAATCCCAACCAAAGACTGTATAAGGAAAGGCTCCTTTCTCAAAGGTTTAACCCACTTACTACACAAGTACAAATGCCTGAAGACAAGAGCACAGGTTCAGGACTTTGCCATGGCACAAGATGCCAGTTCTGGAAGCATACTGATCTGTAAAACTGCTCCTCAAGGAATACCTTGAGAATAAAATGCTGTAAACTGTACATTGCTTACAAAATGGTCCATGGCCATCCCTTGTCATAGCCCACACAAGGGCCAGGGAATGGTGTTAACAATCTTGCAGAATGTGCAGGCTCTGCTTCATAGAAATCCAGAACTGGTTTCCGATTCAACTCTCCCCGTTTCTGACACGGCAAAACTCAGCACGACCATTTCTCAGTTGGTCAGTAGGGATGCCTGCACACTAAGCACTAATTGTGACAGATGGGGATTTTTAAAAGCATTTAAAAAAAAAAAAAAAAAGCTTTCATGGTCAACATTTATTTCAAAGAAAACATGTTATCTTAACTCAAAAAATGAGCTGCCTCTGCCTAAAATGGGTGTTCCCTGTACTAGCAGAAAACATATACCATGAACCTCTGTGCATCGTTCCCATAATTGTTAGAATGATAAGGTTTTTTAAACAGAAACTATTAGATTGCATTTTTGGAGGACGATAAAAGACAAAGTATCAGCAAATATCTCAAACAATGTTGTGTGGTTTTCCCTATTAAAACATTCTCATTTCCAACTTTTTTTTTTTTTTTTAAACACATTACGTTAATTCATTTTTTTCTTAAGTCCCGGTAAATGTTAGTAAGAATACCTGACAGCAGTGGATTCTAAGGACAGGCGTTCCAGCCACGGAGCAGAGCATAACTGTAATTAATACCATATAAACAAGGGACCGGGGAGGAAGGAGGAAGAGAAACAGCTCCAGATCCCACAGGCCTTATTATCCAAATATTCCTTAAGCCAATTACAGGCTTGTTTCCCAGTAACATACTCTCCATAGCATAAATATACCTGGAAATAATCTAATAGTAAAAAACAAGAACATTAAAAAAAACCCCAAAACACAAGCATTTCCAGGCTTATGTCACACATTACTATCAAAATGACTCCCAAAACAGACTATGAAAATAATATGATAATAAATTTTATTTAAATGATAGGGTAAGGAACTGCACAGTAAAAATAAGAGGGTTTTTCTGTACTACTTTGGAAAATGAAGTGACTCATATCAAAGTCATATAAATTTACTAATAGGGTTTTAAAAAGTTTCTTAAATGTGCCTTCTTATTTGAAATAAAACACCTTCGTCTTCCTCTTTGCAATGCAAAGGCCTACTCTTGGTGCTCGATCTATGTGAAATCTCTATGTTCACCATCCAATTCACCTGGAAGACCAAGGCCACAACATGGCTCAAAATTAAGCGGTAACTACAGTGCTCGGTAACATTTCTGTTTTACAGATCTGGTAAATAGCACAAGTAAGCAAAGAAAATATCCTCAAAATATCATCACTTTTGTTCAGAATCACCCGTGCAATATGAATTTGTGTTAAGTCATTATAAGATGACCTGACAGCTATGAGGAAAGCCGCAGGAAGAGGTCAGTACCCTCAGGCAGTGCCGAGGCACAACTGTACTTCAGCTTAACTCAGCATAACTTTTTTTCTGCTTCATAAATAAAAGCTACTGAAGAACAGAACTCCTGTAAATAAAAATAATAATAATTAAAAAAAAAAAAAAACGGAAATGCCCAATACTTCTGGCAATAAACCAAACAGAAATAGGGTAACTGCAGTGCACTGGTCAAGTCACTAATCCACAGGTGGAGAAGACCACAGGAGCGGTTGGGTTCCTTCTGCCCATCGCCGGCGGCGGATGGCACAAGCCTCCTCACTCCCCGACCGAGCTCTTCCTCGAAACTACGGGAGGGTCCCACCTGGCAGCTCTGCGGGGACCTTTCCCGGGACCCTCCTGCTCGGACCGTGCAAGAGCCCCTTACCTGGCACCTAAATGTATTTGTTCTCAAGAACAGACCTGCAAACGCCATCCCACCTACAGATCTTTTTCACTAACACAACACTTGGAAAATAAATAAAAAAAAAAAAAACCCAGCGCAAAGCCAGGAACTAAACACATCGCACGCCCTTTACAGCCCTGCGAACACAACTGTCTTTACGGTGCGCGGGGGCCCTTCGGAGGACGCGGGGGCCATGCCCGGCCCGCAAGCACCGCCCCAGGGCTGCGCGCCACCGCCGCACGGACCGGCGGCACACCGCCCACCGGCACCGGCACGCCGCCCCCCCGGCACCCACACACCTGGCGGCAATAAGGATCGCGACTGCCGAAAACTGGCGGCACCAGCGGCTCACCTGAAGAAAAGCCAGCGGGTACACAGCGGCCGCGGGCACCGCCGTCCCCGCCGCTGCGGCGGGCAGCCCTGCCCCGCTCCCCCGCGCTCCGCGCCCGCCCCAGCCGCCGCCGCTCGTCCCGGCCCCGCGGGCAGGGCAAGGGCGTCGGGGCACCGGCCCGCCGCGCAGCCCCGAACTTCCCGGCGGAGGCAGCGCCAGCCCCTCTCCCGCCGGGCCGGGGGAGCGCGTCCCGCCACGTCCCCGCAACTTCGGGGCGACCCACCTGGTGCAGCGTGTCCGGGGGTAGCTGGGAGGCCCGGAACAGCTCGCCCACGCTGCTGCCCCCGGCGGCCGCCTCGGGGGGCGGGCAGCACCGCGAGAAGAGCTCGGAGTAGCGCTGCTGCTCGCTCTCGCTCAGCGGCAGGAGCAGACCCCCGGTACCGCCGGCGGCGGCGGCCCCCCCCGCCGGCCCCTGCTCCATGGCGGGGCGGCGCAGGCAGAGCGGCGCGGCGGGGCAGCGGGTGCCGCGCCGCCGGAGGGGGGAGGTGTGGCGGGCGGGAGGCGGCGCCGCGCTGCGGCGGGGAAGGTGAGTCCCCGCCCCCGCCCGGTGAGGGCTCCGCGCCGGCCCCGCAGTGCCCCCGCCGCCGCCGGGAGCCGCTCCCGGCCCCGCCTCGCCCCGCCGCTCCGCCCCGCCCCGCAGCCAGCGGCCCTGCGTGGGGACCCGCCGGCCGCGGCCCCGCGTGGCGCTGGCGTCCCCTCACGGCTCCGCCGCCGCCGGCCCGGCCCTCGCCAGGCGCCTGTTTCTTTTCTTACATATTTTTTTCAGTCGGTTTTGGGTCAATCCCAAGTACCGGCCGCCTGCGCTGCCACCCGCCGCGGGCGGTGGGTGCCCCAGGGGCAGCCCCGTCGCTGCGCCACAGGGCGGGCACCGGGGCCCAGCGCCGCGGCCGGCCGGGTGCACAGGCGGCAAAGCCCCCCGGGCTGCCAGCGTGCCCCCCGCCCCAGCCGTGCCCCCACCCGCCGCGGGGCTGTGCTGGGGGGCTCCCCGCGCCCCCCGACACCTCGGGCCCCCGGCAGCCGTTCGAGCGCGGTGCCGGGAGCGGCGGGGGGCGCCGCGGCGCAGGCGGGGATGCGGACCCCGAGCGACCCCCGACGGGCCGCTTGGCCGGGCACTATCTCGCCGCGCGCGCTGTAGTTTTTTGCTTTAACGTGAAGGGCAGAGCGCCCCTAGTTTACAGACACGAGTCCCCTTCGTGTGACTCCCCTGTCAGCAGTGACACCGTACGCGTTCCCCTTGCAGGCCGAGCATCCCCTTCACAGCCGGCTGGCCGGGTGGCACATCCCACCCAGGAGCGTGTCTGTGGGTCCCTCGCTGGTTGTAGGAGCCTTTGCCTCCCAGCAGTTCCTCGGGGCATTTCAAGGAATGGGGTACCTGAGCTGGAGCGGATCCTTGTGAATGCCCGTGACCCGCAGAAGAGTCAACGGTTGTCGCGGCAGCTTCGGTTTTGCTCGCAGTGCTGTGCCATGAGCAGCATGTGGCCCATGCTGCCAGCCACATCCCTAAACACAAAACATTTAGGATGTCAGCGTGGTTTAATGATCTATATGCTTGTCCAGTATTAATTCTGGCAAAATACAAAATCCAAATATAATAACTTTACATAATGTTTTTACTAGAAAATACTGGGTTAGTGTTACTTCAGTTAAAATCACTATTAGTCTAATTTATGGTCTGTCAAGCAGAAAAAAAATTTACTAGCTCATCACCTCTGTCCTTATTAACAAAGACCTGTTCTCTCTTCTTAAAATCTTTTTTAAAACTACTATATCCTCTCCACACCACATATCTGAGCCTCCTTCCCACCTGCACAAAACATGCAAGCTTTTAATTCCTCTACTTTGAAATGAAGATCTGTGCCTGTCTTCTCAATGTGTGGAACGCTGAATGGGTTGGGAGTTGCAGTTACTGGCGGGTGAATAATTCATGACTGCGTTTAAGAATGGAGTGTTATGGAGAAATCTTTGTTTCTTTAGGGACAGTAGATTGCCACGGTATTTTCTCATTTTAAAACATACTGTTTCAAAGAAGGGCAAGTCTACTTTAGAAACTGAATCTTGTAGCCCAACTTAAAGTGGCAAAGACCTGTAGTAGTTCAGAAAAATTCTGAGTCCTCTTGAAACGGCTCAGCAGAGCAGAGAGCAAACAACCCCTCAAATGCTAGGTTCTTCACCTGGAGCATCCTAAAATGTCTCCGACCTTTTTCTGTATCTTCAGTCAGGTACAAGTCAGAGGAGATGGTGCCAGCCATGCGGAGATGACGTAGGGCTTTACCTAACTATTGCCAGATTTAATTATATGACTCTCATGATATCTTCCAGCCAGCTTATGGAAGAACAGCTGTCTTACAGCTGAACTTGAACAAAGAGATATTGAGATGCTGACAAGCAAAGGAAAATACTGTCAACAATTTGTGCTAATTGTGCATTTTCCTGCGCCTGAAGATGCTTGTTGATAATGGACCAGCTCAATGCTTGTGATGCTAATGTCTCTTCATAACAAATACTCCCTTCTCCAACACCCCAGCAGACACCGTTTGACCTTTGTTGATGTGTTGGCCTCAGTTTTTCTGTTTTTCTGAGGTGGCCCATGGCAGGAAGATATTGGAAACACCCACTGTCGCAGCACACAATAGTCTCTTTTACCAGCCACACCTCTAATTGCAAACCACCACAGCTGCTTCCCTCTCCCCCCCGCCCCTTCCCCCCCCCACACCCTGTTGGGACAGCTTTGTCTTCTTCCTCAACCTGTAAGACTTGCGTTCCTCTCTCCACACATCCCACTCTCATCAGAAACGACACGGTGGCAGTGTCCAAAAACAGTCTACCCCAATATTATAATCTTCAACGTGTCATCCCCAGGCCACTAAAGAAGTGAACTCCCACAAGCCAAGGAAGGAAGCAGGGAAATCCATGTCTTTTATTTCTGCAAAATAAGTGTGAGCTTACAGGTGTAACGGGTGTGAGCTGAACACCCCACGGGCATAAGCACACCTTTGGGGACTGAGGGGTTGCTCAGGTGTCAATCTGTCACCTCTGAGCTGCTGGTGTCCTTCAGCACTTAGCAGTGCCAACTGCACTGGCTTACTCTGCTCAATCCAACACACAACTGCACTGGCTTACTCTGCTCAATCCAACACTCACAGGGAGCTTTAATCCTTCCTGGGTGCCAGAGCCACTTCCTATACAGTCCAGTGAGCCTGAACTCTGAAGTTCTTGTGAGGGTGCAATAGTTCAGACTGAGAGGCACTTCACGATAGCAGAAGCCGTACAAGTGTCCTAGGAAAAGAGATTCAACCTTCCTGTTTACAGGGAAGTTGTGATGTCATTACAAGTTACAAAACTTCCCTATAACTAAGAAATGCTAAATATCAGTAAATCGAAACAGTCTAAGTATTTATCGTTTGCTGGAAAAAAATAAAGTCAGTAATGTTAACCGGATTGAAATCAGACTTATCAAAGTATGGTTTAGATCTGTGTGAGGTCCTCCTTTCTTCCTTCCCTCCCCACCCAACTATGAATGCAATGACTTACTCTAAACCCAGCCAGCAGCAGTCCTGCCAACAATTGTGTGATCACGTGTGGAAGGGAGACCAAAGTCATAGTAAAAAATAAAAAGAAATGGTACTTCCAAAGATGTGCTAGTAGGAATAGTAGTAATATGTATGATGGGTATATTTTCCTTCGGGATGAAATAGTTGGTATTAATTGTCATGTAGAATATGACATGTAATACATAATCAGCAGTAAAAGAATCCCTCCCAATATTTTAGTATTTACAGGATCCTGGAAACTATTTTTATTTGAGCAGTACAACCAAAGACCTGTCACTCAAATTACTATGTTATTTCCCTAGTCTTAGAGTTTAGATCCTGTTAAACTTGCCCTGGCCCAGAAGGCATGAGATCTGGCTGCCAGCTTCCCATTGACAGCGAAAACATGCCACATATCACCAAACGGAGCTTCAGAAACAAATGAAATGATTGGCTGGAAAACTGTGATTTAGCTTTTTTCCAAATCAGTTCAAGTGAATCTCACCCATTGTTCTTAATAACAATCCTTTTTATTTACTCTCTTTGCAAAATGAAAGAAAACTTTGATGACAAGAACTGGTGGGGCAGATATAACTGACAAGCTTGTAGTTTCATGTATTGATTCAGTGTGCAAATACTCTTATTATTCTTTGCATTGTTGCTTGCATGAAGATGTTCCATCTCTAAGAAATACAGGAGAAATGGTTAATGAACTGTAAAATTTGATTCCCTGTTTTCCAGCTTGTTAATACCTGTAATGCATGAAAAAACCCTCAGAAGTAGTAGTTGTTTCCTAGCTCTGACCAATTAATTGTTTCAGGAATTAGATGGCATCGTAGGTGCAGATTTCCTTCTCTGAGCAGACTGTGGCAGATGCAGTTCCTCAGTTTTTTTCTGTAAGCAACCGAGTACATAATAGAGAGTAATAGTTGGTGTCATAAAATATTTGACAAATATCCATATATTCATTCTTTGGGTGGGGAGGGAAGAAGGGAAGTAGGACCACACACAGATCTAAAGCATACTTTCGTAAGTCAAGTTTCAATCCAGTTTACATAACTGGCATTATTTTTTCTAGCAAACAATAAATACTTGAATTGTTTTGATTTACTCGTATGTATAGTTCCAGGGAAGTTTTGTAACTTATAGTGACATCACAACTAGTTGTGTTTAGAAGAGTCTTTTTACAAAGTCCTTTTACAAAGATCTATGCATGTAGTTCAAGCTTTAGTGGCATAAGGCTAAGCCCATTCACACATCTTTATAAGAGCAAGCCCAAAAAGAGTATACTGCTTTTTAGGTAACTTTCCAGGGAAGTACAGCCTACATTTCCATTAATTTCCATCAAAACACCTGGCAGTTTATTTCTTTTAAAATAATGGCTTCACGTGGAATTGAAAAAAAACCCCAAACATTAGGTGCATATTTGCTATTTTTTCAGTTTTAGTTTTAAAAATTATCCACTTCAAATTCCATAGGTGCAAAAGGTCACTCAATAAATGAAGCATTAGAAAATGTGGTTCCTTTATCGTTTGTGCTTTAACTTAGGAATTTCACAAAGCCTTCAGCAACTATCCAAACACCCGGCTTCAGCCAGAATATGCCCAACCTTACTGTATTGCAGGGCAATAGCTCCAAAAGGTCCTATCATCAGCACACTTGAAAGCCTGAACCGAGGAATGCTGCCAGGAGAAAGATCTACATGATGCTGGCAGCCATATGCAGAAAAAATAAAATTTTTAAAATAGATAGATAGATAGATAGATAGATAGATAGATAGATGAGGGATGGGATGGGACGGGACGGGACAGGATGGGGACGGACTCGACCTATGGTTGTCTTCTCCGACAGACACAAGTTAAAAGATAGCTCTTACAATATATCCTGAAAATTAACTGTATTCTCATGGACAAGGAGGGAAATCACATTAAGCAGAAAGGGCTCTTACAAGAGCATAGATTAAAGAAGATTTCTTAGTGCTTGGTGAGGCAGATAATGTTCCATCCCTTGTTTCTGTTGGCAAACTGTTACTGGCAACCACACTCTTAAGTGAAAAATTATCACAAAGAGGCACAGAGACGTTAATCATTACAATGAAGCCATTAAAGCAAAGCAAAATGTATATTTTCCATTTGAAGAAATAACAATTAAGTAAAAAATCACTCTGCATTCATTTTTCTGTGTGTCCTTCAGCTAATTTACCTCTCAAAAATTTTGCCCTCAGACTTGGAAAACAATTCTAAGAAGTGTTCGGTTATGAGATAACCTGTTGACCAAGAAGGGCTTTCAATGCTGCTACTGCAGTCTCATTATTCGCATGCAGTTTTGACCTAAGTAAGTTCCCTTTAAGGCAAATAGTATGCCTTATTCTGTCTTCCTAGCTACATTTTAACAGGGCAAATAAATGGTCCACTGTGTCCTCTAGTTAATTCATGAACTCCATACAAACCACAAACAAACCGGCTGCAGTGTGCTACGGCTTCTGCTGTTAGCACAGACAGTGGATATACACCAACAATAAATTCCATTTACGACTGATTTTCCCAGACCAAATACAGCTACAGCAACATCACTGCAATTGCAGAAAGTATCATGGAGGCATTTTCTGCAGGAACACGCACCATGCTGTAAAGCTTGTAACCTGCACGTGGTGAAGCTCTTCTTCAGCACCAGTTTGAGAAGGGCTGTACTTTCACTGCATTGCTCATTATGCAAAAGCCGCTGTAACTGCAGCCTGGCCTGCAATGTGATAACGCCCTCCAGCCCTCAGATCCCACATGCAGAGCTGGAGAGACACACAGCTGGCTCATATTCCCCAGCAGCCAGAGCGGCATCTCCCTCATCCGCAGCACCATGCCGTGGCCTCTCTACCTCTTTGTGACCTCTCTCCCAAGGAAGGGTTTGTCTGGAGCTGGGCAGCCACGCCAGGCACAGGGTGATGGGCTGGGTGGCACGGCTTAGAGATGCACCAGCTGCAGCCTGGTTGCACAGCCACAACACAATCATGTGGGAAACTCCTTTCCCTTCTCCCATGCCCCCCCAAGCTCACAACAGATACTTGGGATCTCTCTTTCAAAAACCCTGAGACACCTGAGCGGTGTTAGTTTGGATCGGGCATCATTTCTCAGCAGCCCAGGAGATGGTCTTCTCTTTTTCTGGTAAAGGCCTCCTATAGCAGGGACACCCTCTGTCAGAGCTCCTGAAACCACAAACAGGAGACTGCACAGGAAAAATAACACAGACCACAGCTGGCCTCTGTGGTCTATCGCTGCTAGCCCAAACAGCACTAGCCTGTCCATGGTCAGCACACCAGCAAGCAGAGGAAGGTACCACAAAGGTAACTTATTGCTCCTCTCTCGTGCAGAAGACAGAGCTACAGAGCTGAACAGAAGAGTCCACATGGATTAGACAGCTTGAACTGGGCTACAGTAAAGACAGACCACAAGGTGGCTTGCGGCGTGTCCCCAGGAACTGTCCTCACCTTGGAGCCTCTTGCAGTGTAGAGCAAGATGCTCTTTCCAGACCCCTCTTCAGCTGTGTTTCCTGCGTACAGGCTTCAGGAGGGACCACCTCCTCACAGAGTGCTGCTGGCTGGCGTCCTCGCTCACTGGCCTTTGCTGGTCCCACAGCAGCTTCACCAAAGTTATTCATTTACAGCGGTGTGAGAAAAGAAATGGCTTGTATGCTTTGCAACTCAGTGTACTTAAGGTCCTTTATAGATTTGCTGTTGAGGTATCTAAATCCACACTTGAAAATGGGAAGAGGATTAGGCCTAAAATAAAGGCTAGTCTGTACACTTTATGTTATTGAGCCAACATAATGTCCATTATTATAGAAAATCTTATATTTTTAGTCACATGTGTTCTTACTGCCAGTATTGACTGGCAAAGACTAAATATTGTTAGAATACTGTTTGCTTTGCCATTTATATATGCTCTTCATTTTTTCCCCTGGTGTAAGAATTCCAGGCAGTTGACAGCTGTCATATTATTATTCAGTATAGAGATTAGATATTAAATCTCATCATGGTGAAGAAGGAAGGTGTGTGTAAGGAAGATAAATCACAGTCTTGTGCCTGAGAAGTGTATCTTAGTAAGACTCAGAAAAAAACTGGTACTGCCCCTACCTTTGCTACATTTGCCGTGCAACCCTGCAGACATTCTTTGTTAGTAGCACAAAGAAGGTATTTTTAAATTGTGCAGCAGTCTTGTGAGATATAGGCAATTTTGGGGCATTCAGATGCTCTGAAAGGGTAATGGGGAGCAGATAAACTCAGTGTAGGACTAGCAGTCAGGAGACTATTCCTGACTGGCTTTGGAGCAACTTCAGGTGTGATGACAGTGGCTAATAGGAAATAAGCAGGTGAAATGCAGGATTTGATTACATGGTTCAGAAGTTATTTCAGTTCTCTGTGCAGACAACCAGGCACCACAATACAGTTAAGTTCAGAGATCCCATGCAGGAGCCGGACCCACTAGCTTGCACATCAAAGTGGTACGGCTGCCCATGCCTCAGCTGGCAAGCTTGGTTGAAGGCTGATAGCTGAGTTACCCTTCTGGATTCCAAACTACCACCTGTGAGCAGCACGGGGCTGGGCTGGGCTGACATTGGTGCTAGCTATGGGTTTTCCAGTGTTGCTGAGCTGTGTCACATAGACACGCATCAGGAGTAGTTTGCAGATGGGAGAAATTTCCCATGGAGAAGCACGGGAACACAATACCTACAAGGAGAGCCCTAGGTGGAAGAATGGTCAGCGGCACAGTGAAAAGCAGAGATCTAAAAAAGCATCTTTCAAATAAAAGAAGTAAAAAGCAATCTACCAAACTGTACTTGCCCTATTTCATCTCCATCCTTTGAGTGATCCTGCTGTTCCCCACCCTGGATGTGGGTGACCTGGGACCTTTCCTGTCACCCCTCTCTGATCTTCCTTGCCAGTGACTTACGACTGTGTTCCTTATCTTCCTTTGCTGGACCTGTCCCCACAAGGCACCTTCCCTCCTTTTCCCTCTCTTTGCAAGTGTTAGAGGACTCTCTTCACTCTACTTCCATCAGAGGATGCAGCCCCTCAGATTAGAAAATCCTTATTCTGCACCTCAGTGCATGATTTGGAATCTATGGCTGATGACACCTTTGAATATTCAGCTCTAAATTGCAGCAAATTTGTAACACTGGAGACCAGCTGGGGCAGGAAAGGATAGGAGAAGGGAGAGAGGGAAGGGAAGACGGAAGGAAGAAATAAAAGGAAAGGAAGGAAGAAGGAAAGGTCTGTCTGAAAGAGTATCTATGCACAGAGGTGCAGGCAGAGTTTAAGCTCTCTGCCTTTCCCCCAGCTTAGCGGGATACAAGGCAGTTGTGAGCTGGAAGCATGCTGGAAGCATGTAGAGCTCATGCCTGCCTGAATGCATCTGTCTGACGTATCCCATGTCTCCCCTTGTCACACAGTGCTGCAGAACAAAGCCATGGATGCACCCTTTCCTGTTTACTGCTCTGGGTGTGGTACATCAACTTCTCTGGACCCTAATATTAGAAAAACAATCAGAGCCGGGCCACAGGATGTGTAGCTACTCTCTTGTGCTTGGTCAGTTAGATGTTTTACAAATATTTCCTACACCACCCCAGTTCTGCTCATAACCAATATTGTGACACACACACCACACACACACACACACCCCGTTCGGGTGCAAGAACACTGCAGTGAAACTCAGGATTAGTCTGTCCCAAAAAAGCACAACTAGAGACAAAAGGGTTTACAAAAGGTTGCCATTCTAAATTAAAACTTCTAGGGATGTCTGGTGCTTTTGCTTTTTCATATGAACGAATTAAACAGTGTCCATGTCTTGTAGCTTTGTGGGAGCAGTAAAGGGGTCTGATGAAGCCACAGAAAAAACGTTTCAAAGTAGGATGGCTCAAAAGCGAAGGCCTCGTGACTAGAATCCTGGGTTTATGGGGAGTATGCACCCTTTCTTTTTAGAAAGCAGGCAAGCATTTTTGAACAGTTGTATTTTTGAACACTGTTGTACTTTCCATAGTTTAAATAATATATGTTTGGCAAGTCTTGCCTTCCCTAAAACTATGGCTAGTTTTATGGGAGGAACATTTCCAGTTGTATTGGTTATAATTTAATGAGCACACTTACTTGCAAGTGTAGTTGATTTGAAGGAGTAAGAATTGCTCAGAGATATCCTGGGGTTTTTTTCTTTGTTTTGGTTGCTAATTTGTTTTTCTTTTGGTCATTCAAGGTAAACAAGATCTATTTTTATGTAGTCTATACCCTAATGCAGTTATAGAAGAGTGTATTCATGTTTGGAAAACTGTACGCTATCAATTGTAGAGGAATGAAGCTGGGTTAATTAGCACGGATAATATACAACTGTGGGCTGGCTTCAGGGGCGGTGGGTTGGCTGATGTAGATAAGGTGCAGCTGTGGCTCGTGCTATTCAGTGGTTGAGAGCCAATGAAGGGAGAGCAGCTGAGGGAGAGGCAGAGAGAGGAAGAAGCAAGAGAGAGAAACAAGCAAGAGAGAGAAACAAGCAAGAGAGAGAAACAAGCAAGAGAGAGAAACAAGCAAGAGAGAGAAACAAGCAAGAGAGAGAAACAAGCAAGAGAGAGAAACAAGCAAGAGAGAGAACAAGCAAGAGAGAGAACAAGCAAGAGAGAGAACAAGCACCCTGGATGAGTGAGGAGAAGGCAGCAGAGGGACTGGTATGAAGAGCGTGTTGGTATGAGATGGCAAAAGACCTTGTTCCAGCTTGATAGTTCGGAGAGTGCTGCGACAAACAATGTCGTATTTATTAACCTGCAATACTGAGATAAAACAGTATGAAAAAGTTTATAAAGTATGAAGATCTACAGTCAAAACCAGAGTATGGCTATACTGAGTTTTGGGGGTAATTTTACTATGCCTTGTAGCGTAACTGGAGTCTTTCTTGTGCTAACTCTTGCTACACAAACACAGTGAGGTAATCCTGTACCCTGAGGGCCAGATCTCTTTGTACATACTTACCTCTACCATCCATGAAAGGACGCTGAATTTACACAGGGTTACACACAGTTGCGAAGTTAAGCCTGTGCAGGATAATGGCCTAAAAATTTATTGTAAGATAGTATTGTAAAGGCTTGCAATAAATGATTGTGCCAGATGAGGCCTGATCGCAAATGTCAAAATATAATTTTCTATTTTAGTGAATTGTCATTGAAGCTTTAATGGAAGAATGCATCCTGAGCAGGTATTGGAATGAAAAGTCATCATCTAAAAAGTCAAACTTTTCCAGTTATGAGAAATGCCATGGAAAGAAAATTAAATACAAAGAAAAGAGAAAGCTAAAAAGAATAGCTAAGCAGGATGACTGTGTATGAGTTCTACAAAATCCTTCAAAATTTAAATAATATGTAGAAATTTTAAAGGTACGCAGGCATTTATCAGCTTTCAGACAGATCTATTCTAAATTATCCACATTAAAAACATTTCAGCAAGGAGAGCAAAGATGCTGGTATTGCATGGTAATACCAGAGATGCTTGAAATTTGCAGTACAAAACCAGTCTCTCCGGGACATTCAGTGAACAGATGTTCAGAGGCATTCTGCTGCTTGGAGTACTTACAAATTGAAACCATATGAGGGATGTTATACCTGCTGATGTTTGCAAGGACAGATTCTCTTTTGTGGATTTTTTTAATGTCAGCTGTGGTAATTCTTGATGATCCTATAGATTCAGAAGAATCCTAATATCTTATCCTGAGAAAACTAAGCAGGTGTATGCAAATGGAAAATAATTTCAGTATCAGCATTCCTAATCTAAAAAAAAATAATAAAAAAATGTGAGAAGCAGAATTTCTGAAGTGTGGTTTTCCCACATTTCTCTCTTGTCCGGATACTTGGGTGCCCACGAGGAACTGAAGGAAGACCACAGACTGTCCCCAGTGAGAGCACTATTTTGGTCTGTCTCTACCTCCACAACACTGGCAGAAAACCTTAGTCAAAAAGGTTGTTCTTCTCTGAAGACCTGAAGGCATTGCCATTACCTTTTACTTGGTGCAGTCACTCAAGCTAGTGCGCAGCAACCTCATAACATCATTACGGAAACGTGTTGTTGTTTTTTTCTTTGGTAGATCCATCAACTTTTTCTTGCTTTCTGCGGTCCAGTGATTACTGATGGAAAAGAATCAGCCTATTGATCCCTCTTTCCTCTCCTGAAGTTCTGTCCTACAAGCTGGGCAGACGGGTATTGCTCAAATTCAAGAAGTACGTGCCTGTAGCTTCTCCTGATCATCTGTGAAATTTGGCATCATATGTAACAGGGAGAAAAAGCACTATGGCTGCCATGGCAGCTATTAGCCAAATCCTATGTTATCAGTTAAATTAAAACTGAGAAAAGTCTTCATACTCAGGAGGAAGAAATTAGCATCCAGTTGGCAAGGCAGCTATATTAAACCAGATACCAATCTCAACAGCACCAGAATTAATTAGGAGTAATTGCAATCTACTTCTGCACTGAAGAGAGTGATTTTTTTTTATGATTATGTATTTTCTTATCTTTATGTTTGAGCCTTTAAGATTATGATCAAATTTTTAAATGTTACTTTGGTTTGATAACTGAAGATGGTATCTGAGGATACATGCCATTGTGTTGGTACTGTTCTAAATAAAATATCTTGCACAAAAATAAATATTGAGATTAAAAAATCTGCCCCAAAATAAGAAAATGTCACAAGTAAGATAGCCTACGTGATGTTATTTCTGCCCTCTTATGGGCACAAAGGCTGATAAATGAAAGGTGAAAATGAATTCTTTAATAGTCAGCTATATAAGCTAAATAGTGATCAAATGTAGATTATTTGCTATTTGGTAGAAGCGACCTTATGCTGTAAAAGTATGCACAGGCACAGAGGTGCACCTTCTCTGAGTATATGATTATGAGAAAATTCTTAACAATAAGATTGTAAAGAAGAAGAGGTGAAAGTATAAATCATAACTTGTCTTTTAAACCAGAACTCTCTCCACAAGGTCGAAGGATGTAGTTGGTGAAATAAAGGGCAAAAGCCTGCAGTGCCCTGGCTCTCGCAGACCTCTAGAGTGCTATAATAAGTTCAGCAAACTGCTTATATGTAGTCTGGTCTGACTTCTATAAGGGTATGGTGATTTTTTAACCATATTTCTACATGCAGCTTACTTGTACTTCCACCATACTAAAATACCAGCAAGAAAAAAAAAATATCTTTTCTCTTGCACTGCTTTTGCACATCTGTGCAAATTTAAGTAACTGTAGGCCGTAAAGTAAGAATAAGGCCCACAGTTGCTGCAGCAGATTCTACAGCCCTGCTGACTATATCAGTTTCCTCATGTGTAAAAATACCTATCAACATACTGTGCTAATGACAGGGCCAGTTTGTAATGAAATACCACGCAGTGAAGAACAGTCATATGTTGAAGAAAGGGGAATAGAGGCGGAAAAAAGTTCAGCTGCTCCATTTTTTTCAATACTGTTCAAGACATTAATTGCAGAAAATGAGGCACCTAAAAATATCTGAATATTGATTTCCTCACAGTGCTGATGTTATCAGTTATGCTCATTTCCCTCCAGCGTATCTGTTTGCCCAGTTCTGTTGGTCCTTTACTTCTGCCACTTGACAGCAAAAGCTGAGGATGTTACTGTCTCCCAATATTAGCTGGTAAACAGATGCTTTTCAAAGCAACAGCTGCACTTCCACAAAAAACTTTAATTTTCTTTTATAATTTTACAATGAGATAAAGCAGCTGGAACGCTTTGGAGATAAGGGAGCTCATGAATAATTCACTTGACACCTTTATACTGAAGTATGGATGTCTTCATTAAATAAAATTGCCTCCTGTCATGAGCAGTGAGAGGGGTTTGGGAGGAAGGCAAAGTTGTTTCCACTTGAGACCCCAGATAATGACGGTTGGTGGCAAGGTGGAAATTAATGTCGGTATCATTTTGCAATTTTTTGTTTGTCATTACCCTTTACATCACTTCAGCATAAAAAACACTTGGGTTCAATACTCCGAAAAGTAATGCAAAGGAAAAAACTTTGGCAGGTATGTAAGATCACAAATGCTTATGGCAGCAAAAAAGAACAGATTATGTGTGTTTACACAAATGGCTAAAACCACATACTGCAGTGTACAAGGTGTTTTATCCATTTTTTAGTAGGAGGTGGTGCTGGACACCCCCCTGAGCGCCACTAAGGGGTGCCTGGGGTGGCATTGTCGGTAGCCTGGGGCTGCCCCCAGAGCTGGCTCAGCAGGGCTGGTGCCCTGGGGTGCTGCAGCTCCGGAGCTGTGGGTTGCCAGCACCTGCCTGAGCAGGGTTTTATTAGGATCCAGGCAGATCTTTGGCATTTTTGTTCCCCTCCGTACCCCGAGGCAGAGTATAAACTGCAGGCATTTACCATCTTCCTTGCTGTCTCACTGGCAGCATTAAGAGAGACGCTGCTTTGGCTAATTGCTGCAGAGCAGTAGTGCTAATCTGGCTCTGGCTAGCACAGGATGAGGATGGAAGCACGGGGTCTTTCCCTGGAGGTGGAAGAAGGCTGCAGGGATCTGAAATGAGATAAAAACCTGCTGCTCTCATCCAAAATACCTGCCTGCTTGGACCCAGAAACACGTTTCAGCTCTCAAGCAAGCCCCTAAAGCTCATCTAGCACAGAAATGTTACTGCTGGCAGGCATAAGGGAGCAGGCAAATGTCTTATTCGGGTAGCAAATGATGTATTTAATAAATTGCACATACAGAAAAGCTGGGACAGGGCCCTACAGCAAAGAAAGGTCCTGAATTGCTGGCAGAAGATGCACAACCCTTCAGTTGGGGTCTGCCAAGAGGGAAATGCATGGAGGAATCTATATCAAGGCATTTATGAGGAAAAGAAAAAGTTCTGGGGAGCTGGATGAGAAGTAACAGTGAGCTACCTCCTTCAAACCAGGGAACCTGCAAACAAGTCTGGAGTAAATCAGGGGTGAGAATCTGCAGACTAGTTGTTCAGAGGAATTCCATGTGTGGATAATGACTCCTACAGAATGATGAATGTCTTGCTGAAGTTGTATTACTCAGCAGCAAAGCTGAATATACTAATGCAGAAAAAGGCACTCTTATTCCACACATCATTTGAGAATAATCCTGTGTCAATGGAGTCCCCTGGGGAGAGGATGCATGAACAGTTTCTGATTGACAGCCAACTCTTATGAATGGATAGAGAGCTTGACCACTGAAAGTACTTACTAAAACAGAGTATGTACCCGTACTGCAATCAGTATGTGCCTGCAGCTTGCAGGGATAGTCTGGAGTGAATATCTGGGCAGATGATTTGGAGAAAGATCTTGCAGCAGCTTGGTGTGGCCAGCTACAAACATTTACCTGGATTCTCTAAATGGGCTTTGCTGCCTCTAGTGACCTATGTGGCAACACCTTCCATAGCCTCTCTAGCTAGCTTCAGTATATCTATGTAAGTTGTACTTATGACTTTTGCCTTCAGGGTAGAGCTGCCATGAGCTACGTGACCTGACCACGCTCCCACAGCCAGTGAAGGAAAGGTGAATACTGTAGTGCCACTAAAAATCTCCCACTGAATATTTTTTCCCATTTCCACCCTTGATGGTGTGTACTTGTGCACATTCCAAATAAATTCAGCCTTCTAGTCAAACCTATTGTGTTGGAAAGAGAACTAGAGAACAAGAAGCGTAGCTGTTCACAATGGGCAGCTTTTGGCCAGCTTTAATGATAGCTCTTCTGCTTGCAGACGCTTTCTGATGACAGTGCATCACTGCTATTTTAAGTCAGCTCAAGTTTGGTGCACTATAAAGAATTTTGCTCACAGTGGTTCAGCCGCAGTGTTGTTAGCAGCATTGGCATGGACAGCGCTGCCAGCAGAAACCTCAGGAGTAAGGATAACTGACATGATACTGAGAGCAGTGCAATGCTGTTGACAAATACGGCTCTTAGTACCCCTGACTGCGCTAAGCAAGGATGGAAAACTTCCTGCAGCTTCCTTGGCTCAAGCATGTGTGCAAAGTCATTCCCCAGGTTTTCAGATTGTCTGGTTGAAGCAAAGAACACTATGGGAGGCTGCTGAGTGATGCTGTCTGGCAATGTTCCCATGCTAAAAATACAGTGGAAGATAACTGCTGTTTTTTGGGGGAGAATTTTCCTTCTCAGTTTTCTGTGGATTTTATGTTGTGCATATATAGTGCTGAATGGGAAGTGTAGCACCTCTTTTTTCACTTAAGCTCAAAACTTCTTTGGTCTGGTGTCTTTTTGTTGGTGAATGCTTTTGCTCCTAGCCACATTTCTGTGAAAGTGTTTCATGGACTTAGCATGCTCTCAATTACAATTTATTAAATCCTAGGGAGGCTTTTACACTTTCTTTTACCTCTTATTGGGAACAATTGACAATTTATGGGTAAAAAAAAAAAAAAAGCTTTTTCTTTTCCCACTTATTGAGAATAAATGACAATTTATGTGTCAAAAAAATAGCACCTGTTAAATTTTGGAATCAGTGAACTTCTAGCCTTGCATTCTTCACACAGATTTTCTAACTCAACATTTTGAAATCTATTTTTCAAGGCAAAAATCAACTGTCTTCTGAGTGACTAATGGCCATACTTCTGGAACGGATGTAAGTCAGAAGCCTGTCTATTCTGAACACTTTTATCAGCATTTCCAAGTGGTTTGTAAAGGACAGAAAGCTGTGGTACAGTAATTACTGTGATGGCAGAGCAGAATTCCAAGGCTTGTGTGCTTTTTCATTTAAGAAACAGTTGCAGTGATTTAAGATGTTGCAAATCCTTACTCCACTCCCTACTCAGCCCGTTATCTTTTCCAAACCTCTTACAAGCAATGTTTAAGTGTTTAAAAACTGATATCATATGAAATCTGGAAGCTCAGCATCAACTGCCTCTCACAGTAATTTGGGTTGTGTTACTAGACTACCAGATTTCACATCAAACTGGTTGAAGGACCATTTTGCTCTACTGATTCAATAGGAAAGGATGTGGAAAATGTGGTTGTATTCACCTCTGGCAGAAGGACAAAACCAAAGAGATGTTAAAGAACAATTTACATTGTTGCATCTACTTCTTTACTGAATGTGTATCTAAGACCTAAACTACAATTCTGCGAAACCAAAGGGAATAAATGCAGAGTTAAATTCTGCAGCTGGTCATTGAGTTACTTACTGCACCAACATTTTTGTAAGTGCCATGTAATTTTGGTGACTACTAAGTGGTTGCAAGCCACTTTAATAAATCTAATCAAATAAACCAATCATTTGTAAGAGTCATAAAAGAAAAATCACTCCCTTTGGCTCCGCAGTCCTTCATTACTTGGCTAGATGTCATTTGCTGAAGACAGAGCTCCGCTAGACTGATTCAAGCCAGGATGACAAATTCCATACTCCAGATGACAAAATATTTTTCATCAGGCAATTAAATAAATAAATAAAAAGTATTATCTTTCAGAGATAGATCTCTTTCATATTGGCAACTCCCGCCTTGTAACTAAAATTTATTGGAATGTCAATGGAATAGTCTTTCTTTTCAGAGATAATGAGCTGGTCAATAGCCTGTAATAACTGAAAAAGCATTAAACCCCAGTGTGCTTAATGATACCAGAAAATAATGAAGCATAGATTTTAAAAGGTCATTATCAAAATTTCTTTGCACACACTAAAAATGGACAACTTGGAAAAAGTTCTGAAAGGTTTCATTTTATTCTTCAGCTGACCTGACATAGTACATCTTCACCCCTGAACATAGGTAGCAAGAAGAAACAGCTTGGAATACGCATTTGCAAGGCTTATGTTAGTCCCCATTAAAGTGGTTTTGTGCTGTAAGTGGCCTGTTGAAAGAATTTTGAGTTTGAGTGCTTGTCTATTTTTTCCCCCAGTTATGCTAATAAAAAGTATATACTTCTTCATACAAGCTTTGTATCTTCACATAAGCTGCAAGGCATTTCCCCACCTTCTTCATTGTGACATTAAGAGGAATACTGGTTCGAAGTAGTTACCTTGGATCAAAGGCAAGTATCCAGGCATGTGAAAAAACTTCAGTTGACTTCATTGCAGAGCAATAATTATTTATGCTTAAATGGTGTCCCTTGAGTTAATGCACTTGGGAGCAACTCTGACATGCAGCACAAAGATTTCTGGGGCCATATCTCCAGATTCTCAGTATTCTAGTAAGCTGAGATGCACTGTGAGTTTCTTTACAGTGAATCGTGGAAGAACTTTTTTGCTATTACAGTGTATAAAGCTCTGTAACAGAAACACTAGAATTGGTCTGGATGGAAATGTGCATACAAAAGCACCAGGAGAAACAATGGATCAAAGCAGCAAACCTCTATCACAGTGGAAGAGCAACTCCTCTTCCTATTATCTCAGCATTAAGATAGACCATAATCATAAAGATATGTGAAATGAGGAAGCAAGCAGAATAGGCAGCAACCTTGTTGAAGATTCATGGAAGATAAAATAAACAAGGTTGTGAGGCAAAAAAGATTATCCCATTATAACTATTGACTCCTAAAGAATATAAAAACCTGTCCAAACCAAATTTATTGGCACCGATGAAGAGGAACTCAAGAGACGTAGTGAGGACCTGAAAGCTGTTTGCTGTTGCCACCTGTACAACATACAGGTGATCCTAGCAAAATTGCTCAGGCATGCCCGTTGTCTTAGAGCTTGCAAGTATGTGGGCACAAAAGTGTGAATGGGCAGAATCAACTTACTTAGTGGATTGTAAATTAAAATCATGATCTGCCTACTTAACACCTTGTATTGTCTTTTGTTGCACTAACAACTTAAAAGAACTGCATACCTCCTGTTGTGTAACTGTTACGAATTTCATGGGTTTGCTGTTCTCTTGAGCAGAATGGCTCAGAAATTCTGTTTCTGTTCTCACAACGCTTTGTTCAGCAATTTCACGTTCAGGTAGTTGTGGGCAAATGGAGGTTGTCCAATACAAATAGCACGACAAACTTAGTTAATGCTTTTGAAAGTGAAATCTGATAAATTTGGATGGAAATGTATGGCACGATCGCTTATGCACAGTAAGAACTGGCTCTGGTAACTCTGCTGGTCCTTTGTAAATCAATATCCTGAATTGCTATGACCGGTTTGGGTGATATTACCATATAGCTCTATGGCAAAATGGCTGTACAAATAGCTGAGGACATGAATTTCTGTGAGCTTTATGCTTTGCTTTCTGCTAGGTCAAGCCACTTGAGTTAAAAGTTCCAGTACAGCTAGAGATGACCATTCTTGCGTGAATGGGAACTTAAAGCAATATGCAGTAAAGTAATGCACAGGGAAGTTTGGTTAGAGAAGGTAGAGCCCCTTTGTGTCACTCAGTGGGCCAGAATGGGCAGAGATGACACTGTCACAGTGCTGATCCTGGTGATACTGATGATAGTCTATATTTAAGCCAGAATATAATATGATAACATTGCCATGACAGTCTGTATTTCGGATGAAAAGATTACACCTGATTTAGCTCATGGGAAGTAGAAATTTCACATTTTAAAGACAATTCTTCATTTAACTTGTCTTTGCTCTGTCAAAACAAGGGCTAACTTTATCCCTAAGTAAAAGAACACCCCTTAACATCTAATTAAAAGTGCTGAAGGATACAGAGTCCCTGGATGTACCTGAAAACCCCTGCCAGAACCAGAGAGGGAAGAGTCATTACTGAAAGGGATGTAGAGAAGAAGAGAAGACCAAGAGAAAATGAACTAACTATATCAGTTGTTGACAACCTGACAGATGCCACCTGCAGTGGGTATCATTTGCTTTAACATCAGACTTCCAGTACTGTTAGTCCCTGTTGCAGGATCCATCATAAAGAGGATAACCTTTGCTGGCCTGAAAGATGCTCAACAAGATGCCTGGGAAAAACACAGTGATTACATCAGCCTCTTGCCTCGTCTTTCTGCTACACTGCTTTCTTCCCTCTGCTTACTGATCTAATGCTGGTAGGAAGCATTGCTATCTTGTGTAATATTCTGTTATGGACTTAAATTTAACGGGTTTGTCTTTTTCTTGAGCAAAATGGCCCAGAAATTCTCTCACAGTTCACCTTCAGCAAACAAACTGCAACTGAGGACATCACAAGAAATGGCATCTTTTAGCTATGGGAGCTGTGTTTCTTCTACATTCCTTTACTTATTCTTTCCACATCTGCTTCTTTTGGGGGAGAAATGGGCAATATCAGTGGAAAGCAATACATGCACACACACACACACACACACACACACAATCCCAGATACTTAATGTCTTTTAAAAAATATAGAAATATAGCCAATTGCCCACTTCCACACAATTTCATAGCATTTGCTGGTGTGAGGTTTAGTTGGATACATCTTCACCCAGCTGCAGGCTCAGATATACTCTGAGTGCTTTCAGTGTCATTTTCCCATGAGAAAATTAGTTGCAGCATGCTGTAACCCCTATGTGTATTTCAGCACTACTCTATGCAATAAACCAAACATTAGTTGCTATGCAGCATATTCACTAACATTTTTAAGTAGGCTCCTCTATTTCTTTTCTCTTAGCTCAGCAGCAAAAACTGTGCCAAAAAGGCTTTGGTTTTTTTTCTCTTTAACACAAATTCTCTCTGCTACTTAGAATTTCTGAAGTGATCAAACATGACCCTGTTAGCAGAGGTCTGGTCCAAGACCCATTGGAATTCTATGTCTTATGCAGAAAGATCAAGGTCCTTCTGCATCCTAAACAGAAATTAGAATCCTGAATAGCATAGTGCCTTCCTGCATGGCACCAACTCCCAAACCAACTTGCTGCCCAGCACTTGCAAGATTTCAGTGGCAGCAGCTGATTGCTTGCTTTGCTCTGAGACATTAGCTACTATGGCACTTCTGAGGCTTCCTGCAAGCTGCTGCTCTCCCAGAAAAAGAGGGGCAAGCTGATGTCTGAAAAAAACCCGGCATCATGGCATATTGCCACTGTGGCCCTACCCCACACCCACTCAGAACAGGTCTTTACAAAGACTTAATTTTGCATTGTTATGTGAACAACACACTTTACAGCGTTATCAGTTGCTTAGAAAAATACTACTCAAATCTAATGTATTTTGAGGATTCTATTCTATTAAAATAGTTTTATTGTCTTTGTAGCACATTTTTTAAGTCCTTTTAAGAATGAATTACAAGGGTGACCTGACACCTGTAACAAGCAGTTTAGTCGTCTTTTATCCCTTCTTAGAAGGAGAGTTCTGTGCTTTTGATTTTAGCATGATTTTTTTTTTCCTCCTGTTGTTAAGTGCCTATGTTGTTACTTATTTGTATTGTATTACAAAGGCTTTGTTGAATAAATGTGCCTGGGATTTGTGGTGACAGGTGGTGAAATTTATCGTCCTTAATTCTTGCAGTTCAGCCCCAATGAAATTGGGATTCTTCTGTGACCACCTTCTCTGACCACCACCTCGTACCTATGTAAGGCGTAAGTTGCAGCACTATAGGAGAGGCTGTGGGCAGCTGTACCAGTCCAAGTAAAGTCTGAGGGAAGAAGCAGGTTTCACTCCTCTGGGCCCTCCTTTTCCCTGTGGTTGATTGTGAGAGTCTGCTACATTACCCCTTAACAACTTGTGGTAAACTCTTCCCTTCTCTCTCCCTAAGTGTATGGAGACAGAGGAATGTTTCCACATTTCTGCCCACCACCTCATCTCTTTATGTTCCATGTGTTACCAGGATATTTCTCTTCTGACCTCTTCTGTAGGACCTGAAAGTGTGCTGGCCTTTAATAAAACACAAACAAGATCAACAGTATACTGCCCCTAGGTATTTCGATTGCAGAGCCAAGTACGTGGGGAGGAGAGACTGGCAAAGGAGAGACTGGCAAATGACTCTATGGCCACACATGGGAAAGAGGGAAAAGTATTTCCAAATATTCTGTGAAAATCTGTAACATATATTTTAAAATTCTCACTTTTCAAGCCAAAATCCTGAGACAGAATTTCTGACCCTCACTATCTTTAGCTGTTTGTATCCATATGTGCCACTGCCAAAATGCTGAGAAGGCATTTCAGATTTACCTTCAATATATGCCATTTTAGCTTACAAAATGCTTCCTGTGAATCTAGAAACTTTGTCCTGAAATAGGTACAATTTCACTGCAAATACTAAGCAAAATATTTGATGCTACCTGAGCAAATGCCACTGAGATGTTACAGGTGATTGGATACCAGCATACTTAAGAAACATAAGCAAAGAGCTCTTGAAAGTCTATCAAAAAGCTCCATTCCTTTCCACAAAAAATATAAAAGAAACAAGAAAATGTATGTCTATACTAGCAAGTAGTACCATGCAATAGGAGTGGATCTGTAAAGCAATTGATTTTGAGGATCTTGACTCCACGTTAAATACGTTTGTGGGATTTTTAAAAATTGCTTTGGATTATCTCTTGTCTGGTTCTGTACGTCTGACCCCCTCATTGGCAGATGGAACGTATTTCTAATTTAGTTTCACTCAAAAAGACTCCAGTGCATGTGCTCTGTGACCAGTCTGTCATGTAAACCAGTGTGCACTAAGTGGGGTCAGTCAGAAGGTTTGCTTCAAAAGTTCACTCCTGGTCCAAATTAAAATGTTAATGTTAACCCCAGAAGACTTACAGCCAAGGTTCTAGAGCAACTCTTTTGGGAGCTAACCTAAAGAAAAAAAAAAAATAAAAAGGCATTATCTGAAAAGTTATCTATCCCTTGTTTCACCTGGGCACAGCTCTCCCATAAGCATTCACAAAGCTACTTTGGTTTCTTCCAAATTCTCTTTCTATATTATGTCTTCATGAGAACTGCTTTTTTTGCTCACCAATAATTGTCACGTTGCACAGTTCCATCTTCTAGTATCCAATTGTCTTATTCTCAAAATCTAAGAGTAAGACAAATCTTCAGGTCAATAATTGACATCTTCCTATGGTGTCTGTAGAGTGCTGACAGAATCAGGTGCTGACCTGTGACTGTGATATGCGGATGTAGTGATAACACATAACTAATAACAAAGCCATCCTGGCATCCAATGTACTGCATCGGCATCACTCTTCCAAAAAGGAAACAGGTTATTCACACTCTCTTTAACCTCCTATGTGCAATGTTTTTTTAAAGTGAGAGAGAGCCAAAAATGATTTCTCACACAGAAATATGTTATCATGTAGTCTGTACTTGTCCTCCTAAGCTTCAGCAAAAAACAGGTCCTTCTTAAGAAAGAGGGCAGAGGTGTTATGCTAACAGTCGTCACTGCTCTACTGTTCCCCCAATGTACCTCACAGCAGAGACTACAGGAAAACCACAAAATAATAAAGCCAAACGTTAGCATTCTGGGCATGTGGCTAGAAACCTGAGCTAGGATTAGCAGCCAGCAGTTCTGATTCCCAAAATTACTTTGGCCAAGTTGCTTAGGCCCTGTTTACATTAGATTTCCAGCTGCATGGAGAAATAGTTCAAACATGAAAGCTTAGATTTTTCTAAACTCTCTGGCGTTAGGGATTTCCTCAGTTGATGGATGTTCAGTCTCAAACACCTTTTTAAGAGGCTCTCTGAAGTATCTCAAATCACAAGATGCTTTTAAAATTCAGGTTTTATTTAATTTGATCCAGTTGTGCTGCCTCTCAGCAAAGCAGCAATTTTGTTAAAACCTTTTTCCTTTACAAAATCTCTTTGAAGAATATTTTAAATGCATGCCAAGTAAGGTCTCAATGGTGTCCCATGATCCTGGGAATCCCTGTACTCGTATTTAGCTCAGTTGTCTCCCACTGAAGTCCTAGTTACATATCCCAGTAACTAGATTTTATACCAGTTATATACTAGATTTAGTTTATACCAGTAACTAGAAATTTTAAAGCTTTCCTCCCACACCATGATATGAAAGCATGTGAATGGAGTTTTCACCTTCTTTCTCTACAGAGGACAGGCAAGGGGCAGAGAGACAACACTGCTACCTGGCTGTTTAGGGAGCTGAACACTCCAGACACGGCAGTGAACTAGCAGTAAAGTGCTAACACTATTGACTTGCATGGCCTGTGGTGCAATCTCACAAGCGGTGCAAACTAATCTGAAACCAGAGCCTGAGTGGAGCCATCCCTGCTCTTGCCCTTGGCCATGTGCTCCCCTCTGTGCCAGGTTTAAGACCAGGAAGACTCGTAGCGAGTATGCTCACCCTGATCACCCGACTGAAAACCAACTCTGCTAAAAAAAATAAATCAGCTAGACTGGGGACCTGAATCAGCTCCCCCTTGACCACGTGAATGTTGGCACTGACACAAGGGCAGGGGCAGAAGAGTGGCCAGCAAGAGGGGAGATCAGGTCTACTCTTCTTAGCATTATTATGGTCTTAGACTTGCTTGAGCTGTTCATAAAAACATATCCTGAAACGTATTGCAAAATGGCATTAACAGCATGATGAACTTTAAACTGGCCCGCAGGGAACAGAAGACAGACTGCTAACTGCAGAACATGTTCAAGTAGCATTCTGACCTGACAGGGCAGTGCTGCTATTTTCCTTTTCTCCGATTTTTGAACAGGCATCTATGCCACGTTAGCTGCAGACACCACTGGGAGTAACAAGCATAAACGTCAGCACAGTTTATTTGCTGGGTACTCCTAAGACGCTTGGGTACCCACCAGTTTTAGAACTGACCGCAGAAATGTAAACAGGCACCAACCTGGCCTCAGCAGAACTTCTACCTGCCTGTTCCTTCTCCCCTTATATGATGGCCCTAACACACTGTGAATCCACAGCTAATCTGGCCCCAGCCTCTGCCTCCCAAAGTAAAAAGCTGTACAGTCATCTGACATAACACCTACCTGTTACTACATACTCTGTGCGGTACTGTGGTTCTCAGTATTCAAAACGCTTGGAAAGAAGAGTGTATATAAAGTTCAAGATCTCTAGAGCTTCCAAAGACTGCACCTGAGGGTGTTCTGCTGTAACAACTGAGTAAATCAAACAGAACAAACAAAAATCTTCATTACCGCAGAAAAAGATCAGTGAGGTAAAACAGCTTGGTGTAGTTCCTGTCTCAGTGGATTCACCTCTCAGATATTCAGAACCTTGAAGATAATGTCGTTATTAATTGCATCAAGTCTCAAAAGAGTAAGAGTGAAGAACAAAGAAAGAAACCATATGGTGACCTCAGAGGAGTCTCTAAAAAAGAAGACCAGGCAGCTCAGGTGGGGAGAGGCATTCCCAAAGATCAGAAGGCAAGAGCAGAGATCACTTCCCTTCACTGAACACTGGCAGAGGCTTTTAACCCCTAGAGTGGAAGGTGAAGAGGAAACGGATTATGATAAACATCACCCTTTCACCTTCTTTGGCACAGAAGGCTTAGACTTTCCTGTGGTTCACGATGCTTCAGCACATTGCTGAGAGTGGCAGTTTGCCTTGACTTTTTGCCATATAACTGAAAACAGCAGCTTCTGGATTACAGTCTCCTCTGATACTTGTGTCCCAGGCACAGGCTTTGAACTACCCCATTCCTGCTCCCCAAGTTCCTCTGAGATCACAAGGAGGGAGGCCAGGGACTCCAAGGGATACAAGCAATAAGGAACTCCACTGAACCAAATGCAGGAAGCTTCAGAAGTCAGATGTCTCCTTCCATTTTATTGAAAATCTGCCTGTTAGCATTCATTTAAGCATTTATACATTTATGAAAATAAATTGTTGTACAAATTTGCACGTCTGTAACTTCTATCTAAAAGCCAAAGTATTTTCTGCCGAACAAAATATTCTCTGCCATTTCTTTAAATATCCCTACAGGTCTGCAGACTCCACATATCGGCAACAATCTGTCCAGGCCAGTAGGCTGCAGAACTATAGCGGACTATACAATGAAAGCACATCTGACATCCTCTTGGAAATGTATAGCATGCAAACCAGCACATATTGCAGCACTGTTTCATAAGATGACCTGTTAAAAACTACGTACTCCCCAGCTCCTCAGTAATTCCACCAGTTCCAAGCCAGCTATGTAATGCTGATATCTATTTCTCAAATAATTTACCTGCCATTCTGTATGGAATTGTTAAAGAAATGCATAGAAAATGCCAAGCAAATGCCACAGAGCACAGAAATAGCCCAGCAAGCCTAGGTGTCAAGGGAATGCTGCCATATCCATTGCAAGCAACAAAAAAGTGTTCAGCAGGGTTGGATGTATTAGTCTGGGCTTACTGCAATGTCAATTCTATTTCAGGAGGGGAAGGATGGGCTTGTTACATGAGAACAAGCTTAGTTTGTACATTCCAACATAAACATATTGTACATCAAAGGTAACACACTGTAAAATCCTGAATACCAAAGGAATGCGCAAGACTGTCGTAGGATTGCTTCTCATTTGCAGTGTGAAGTTCAGTACAATTTACAACAGTTAGCTGAAAGTGTGACAAACAGTGCTAGTTATCTAAAACATGCGGATTGTGAGTTCCCACTACAGCATCCCAATAGTGGGAACAGTCCCGCCTAGAAGGTGCAAGAGGAGTATTTGTCTACAGTGCTGGATACAATCCAAGTGAGTCATGCCTTTCCCTAAGTACTGACATCCCTACAAATGTACTTTATTCATTGCAAAGCAAAAGCTATCATTTGCACATGTCTGTGCAGCATACATATGTTGCATATCAGGATGAAACAGAGCCCAGCCTATTTAGAAGTGAACTGCCAGAGACATGCTGTCATCAGACAAATCCCAAACTGCATGTCACTGGGAACAGGAAAGTCCAAGACAGTGCCACGCTGCTATAGCTCAAGATTTTCTGTTACAGCAGGGCATTGGTTAGGTGTGATTTATACTGGGGAGATAATAATTGCTAGCTAAATACAAAGAAATACTGGGTCAGCAGTGGAGAAAACAAACACGGTCAGATTTCAAGAAATTCTGAATGCATCTTTGCATCAATTAAACTGAGGTGTGCTTTTCTTATCTGCATGTTTGATGAAAATCATGCTTTATTCCAAACAGGCTACTGAGACGATGTAACGACAGCAAATACATTAGAGAATAATAAATGCTGAGGCTGCTACTTTACTTTTCCGATGGGCAATTTTGAGGTTTTGCACAAATTTGATTTTCTTTAAACAATTTTCTGACTGAGATGGTCATGCTGGGTTGTTCTATGGCCATCCATCAGCTCTGCATAATCTGTAAGACACACAAGCATCAGGAAGCCAGCTAATTCTTCGCAGACTAACAAATCAGCATATATGTCTTCAAGCTGAAAATTAGCAAGTGCATATAATTCTTCATAAGTATATCTGGCAATCTGAAGCACGATGCAGCGCATACGATTGAGGATGCAAGGGGCAGATTTTTTTTTCTACTGAAAAGAAAATGCAATACTTGGTGCTTAGTTTGAAAGAAGTATAGCTTAATAAAATAAAGCTTATGATTCTAGTCACTCTTTTACTTCAAAACTAATTTATTGTACATTTTACACATACTGCAAGAGATGAACAATGGCCTTGGATAATTACTTTCCTTACAAAGTGTGGGAATCAAAGGATATGTTTTAGATGTGTGGTCACAGGTATGACCATGCTGATGAATTGCAAATAACCAGCCTGAAAGTCCATGATGTGCCTTCTTTGATAGCTGTACTGTTTATAAATTGTCTTTCCATGACAATCTCAATGGGAGAAAAGCACTTCAAAGGATTTTTGGTGTGTGGATTTAAATTAAAAGAAAATGTGTGCAACTACTTGCTAACAAGGAGAAGACAACTGTGCTGGTCACTTACCAACTGTTTTGATACATAGGTGTGACAGGTTTTGTTCACCAAAGCTTTGCAGATCCTAAACAGAGTCTGCAAAACTTCGTGGAGGGTCAGGGAGCAATTCCTCTCTTCACTTGTAGGTCAGCCAAGCCCTACATGACATCATTGAAGGACAATTTTGTTTATCATTTTCTAAAACTAACTCACATTTTCCCAACCATGTTCCAGGTGAGCTGTGGCAACAAATACTGTTTCTTACAGCAAAAGGCACAAGCAGCACTCCACCCAAATGCTCATACAGGCTTGATCTTTCAAGGGGTTGTGCAACCACCCTTCAGTGACAGCTGACAGAGGTCACGTAAAGCCAGGAAGCCTGACAAGAGATTTCCTTTATGCAGTACCTGAGGTTTAAGTGATCAACGCTCTGTAACAACAGGCAGACTCTGAAAGGTTCGGTCTTCACTCTCCAACATTTTAGGAAGGCCTCAGCACTTTGTTTGGGTAGACACATACTTGGCAGCAAATACCAAAACAAATAGTAAGCATTGCCAAAGGCGAACTGGTAACCCCTTTTGTATGATCAAGGCTTTGTGTGTTAACAGTCACCCGTGCACTCCTATGTAGCGGATTATGTTGCGGCTTCCAATTAATTTCACAAGATTCTCATTTTTAATAAGCAAGCCATGTGTTGCCTTAATTCCAGTTTGTGCAGGTTTAAGGAGAATATTAACACATAGTCATTTAACTTCACCAAAAGATTTCTGTTTTTCAGCAGTGGCCAAAAAAGCAACAGTTCATTGGGGAAGACTCCCCGTTTGAGGAGCTAGCTGTCGACCTCAGCCCTCTTCCCTGATTCCCATGCTGCAGCCTTTGGCTGCTATTACCAGCCTCCGACTCTCCAGCCTCCCCTAGACACAGACAGTTTCCATAATTGGATTCCGTGCTTGAAATACTGGAGTCCAGACCATAGAAGGCTCAGCCCACACAGGGTGTCCTCATAGAAGGAAATTAAAACATGTCAGCTCTCATTTGGCTGCGTGTTCCCCTCTCTCCAGCCACCACCTCTAGCTGAGCACAGCCAGCTCCACCACAAAGCTCGTTGCCCCCACTTCTGGGACCCAAGGCATGTGAGCCTTGGCTGATGCAGGATTCATCTCCGAGTTTAATACTAAAGCGGCAATTCATCTTTACATTGTGTCACAACATGGCAAGACAACCCACGCACTTTGGCAGCAAAAAAGTCCCTTGACTCTTCAGCAGGATTTGGGAGAATCTGGCCTGCTTCCCAACTGCCTGTTTCCGTTGTTCCGCTGGGAAGTGTTATCAGCTGCCAGAAGGACCTGCCCTGGTTAAGGCTGTTACCTGTGGCGCACATGGGTCTTTCAGGCCGAAAAGAGAGCAGTCGGACCGGACGGTCCTTTGGTTAGTGACGGCTGGGCTGAGAGAACAGCCGGGCTGGGCGGCACTGGTGGCAAAGCTGTATGCTTGTTTGTGCATGGCTGTGTCACACGCCACAGCAGTCAGCAACAGAATGTAAACCTCTCGTAAGACTGATACCGAGTGGCTGAGGAGTCAGTAACGCAGTTCAGCGTCTCCCACGCTGTAACTGCAACTAACAAGTAGTTCAGACATGCATTTCTCCGAGGAAATTAAGCGACGTTCTCTGCAGCACCATTGCTGAAAAACAGTGACTGCTCAGCTTTGGCCCCTGAAGCCACTTTCACGGGCAGACTTCTGGTTGAAAAGTGGGAGTATTGTCGGAGGTGTTCCTGTAATTCAGGGTTTATTAGCCCAGACACACCGAACACAGGCCCCTCGGCGGAGCTGCTTTACCTACAGCCCCACCTCGCGGCCGAGGCGCGGCCGGGCCTTCCCCAGCCCGCAAACCCTGCGCGCCTGCGGCCGCCTGGCCCCGCCCGGCCCGCCCCCTCCGCCGCCCCGCCCCCTCCGCCGCCCCGCTATCCCGGGGCCAGCGCACCGCCGCAGCGTCAGCCCCCGCGGGGCCGCGGCCGGGCACCCCTGCGGCACCGCCGCCCCCGCGGCCCGCCCGCCGGCCCTTCCGGGCGGACCCCGCGCGCTCCCGCCGTTAGGGCGGCCCCGCCCCGCCCCGCGTGGGCTCAACGCGCGCCAGCGCCTGATTGGAGCGCCCCTCCCGCCCCGCGCGCCCCGCCGCCGCCCCCGCAGCCCTTCCGCCCACCCCATTGGCCGCGGTGGTGCCGCGGGCCCGCCGGCCGCGCACGCGCGGTGGTACGAGGCGCGGGTTAGAGCCGGTGGGGCCCTGGGCGGCGGGGCCCGCTCTCCCCCGCCCGGCTGCCGCTAGCCTGTGCGGGCACCCAAAATGGCGAGCAAGGACGGTAGGAGACCCGCCTTGTCCCTCTCCCCGGCGGGGCGGAGGGGTGGGGACGCGAGTGCCTGAGGGGATGTGGGTGGCGTGGCGGGGCCGAGGCGCTCCGGGCGTCCTCTCCG